>NC_086214.1:7352500-8005000 GCF_035770615.1 Melospiza melodia melodia
CTATATACTGAATACTATATACTAATTATATACTAAAACTAAAAGAATAGGAGAAAATATTTAATCAGAAGGTTAGCAAAGAAAGGAATAGAATAGAAATGATAATAAAATCTTGTAACTGACTAGAAAGTTTGAGACAGCTGACTGTGATTAGCTATTCATTAAAAACAACCACATGAGACTAATCAAAGATGCACCTGTTGCATTCCACAGCAGCAGATAATTATTGTTTACATTTAGTTTCTGAGGCCTCTCAGCTTCTCAGGAGAAAAGATCCTAAGGAAAAGATTTTTAGATTTTTCATGAAATATGTCTGTGACAGGACACGTGTGTTCCTGGCATGAAATCTCAGCCATTTGACCTGGTGTGAACTTCTTGTGCCTGAGTGCTGCAGCAGCCTGGCTCTCTCAAGCAGCTTTGCTTTGTGCTCTTTGCTGTAAAATGTCAGCTGAATTATTAAAGAAGCTGTTGTTCCTCCTTTGAACTGGCTTCCAAGAGCCAGCCCTACTGTTCTCACTGCTCTGTTCTGTTCCTCAAAGATCCTGGTGAAGGCCATGCTGAGGAAACGCTCCTTTGGGAACCCCTTTGAGGTCCAGACAAGGAGGGAGGAGAGATCCATGTCTGCTCCAGGGAACCTGCTGATGTAGGTACCACAGCCATGCCTGCCCTGCAGCACGGCCAGGGCCTGTGGGGAGGGAGGGAGGGTGGAAAAAGCACTTTGCAATTCTTTCTGTAGCATTTAAAGACAAAACTCCCTTCTGCATCAAACACTGGAGATAAAATCTGCCCCAAGTCCTCTCAGACTAAATTTTTATTTATATAATATTTATTATGTATATATATAATAAATCAGTTTTTAGACTGCAGCCTAAAAACTCTTTTATAGATGCAGGTCTCTCTGTAAGATGGGCTTGGCCCAAACACATATAAGGTGCTAAACCTGAGTCTGTTTTTTCACCTGTTAATTTATAATGCTGTGATCAAAGATCCATTAGAGACTGGTGAAGTGAAATAAATTTAATTAGGGTCTAGCTTGGATATATATTGGAAGGTTTAATTCTTCTTTCCTTTCTATGGACAACAGAAATGGTACCAAATGAGCAGTTTATATAGGTTTTTTCACTCAAAATGAGATTATGGGATTTGGCCTGTGGTCTGGGGCCCAAGTCTGGACAGAGACATCATGGTCAGACAAAAGAGAACACTTTGAAATTGCTTTTTCACTTGAGAACACATAGTGTTTTTCACACAGTTTTCTGCCAGTTAATGAAATAGTGGAACACATTGCAAGGGGATACTTTGGAGGTTGGGTAGAAATTACTATATTGGGATTAAAAAGAAAATAGAGATATTGATGACTAATAGATTCGGCAGCAGTTTTTAACCATGATGGTGTGTACAGGGAGAGAATTCCTCTGTCCTTTACTTGGTTCTTACTCTTTCTCCCTCATTTTTGTCACTGATTCCTTTTATTAGCCAGGATTCTGGGCCATCAGTCCAGTAAATAACGGCTGGACCTAATCTGGGACAATTCTTTTTATATAAATAAAGCTTTCACCTCACAGGATCTATAAGGCTGTGGCAGACAACAAAGTTGTGTTGTCCCAAAATGATTCTTTTCCACCCAGAATCCCAGTGCCCTTCCCAGCAGACTCCCCTGGGGGTGTGCTGAGCCTCACTGCACCATTGATAACACACTTAGAGGAGTCTCTCTCTGTCTCTCACAGGTGTGTGGGGATTTCAGGGCTCAGCTCAATTAAGGATGATCATTTTCTATGTCCCCAGCTGAGTGTTGGAGACGTAATGAAGGCTTTGTCATGGTGTCCATGGGCAGACACCAGTTTGGCATTTAAACACCCTGCTCATGGGTGCTGCTGTGGGACACATCTGGAGCATGGCAGCCACAGCTCTTAGCACAAGGGATCTGCCCTGATTTGTTCCTCTTCACTCAATGCATTCCAAATTAGTCATTGCTAATTGGACACATGTCTCTACCCATATCTTCACTATCATTGCTGGTCACTGCACTGCATTGCTCTGGAATGGGAAAACATTTACTAAATTTGAAGAAAACTGTATTTTATTCTTCCCACTATCCCAGAAAGGTGACTTGGAGCAAGGCAGAATTTCTTTTTAAACCCTGCATGGACTGATATTTCAGGGTGGTAACCCTGAGCCTGTTTCCAAAAGGGATCTGTTCCTTTCTGCCTTCATTTGAGGTGCTTGAAAACTCACCCAGGTGGAGGGAAAACCCCTTGACCCTTGATGCTGATTCCTGCCTGGAGCTGGGTGCTTCAGTATCTGCTCAGAAAAAACAAAGCTCATTTGATCTCAGGTAGCTGTGAAACTTCTGAGCAGCCACATTATCAATGTCTTGTCCTTTATAAAATATTCTTAGGCTTTCAAGATGAGCTGTAAGCCTCCACTTTTGTCTCCTTTTTAAAGTTGCCAGTCAGATTTGTTTCAGTTCATTGAAACCCAGCACCTTTCCCTGTCTCAGCTCATTCTGGTCCTGTGTGTTTTCAGGCTCCTTGTACAGACTGAAAAGTTTATTTTTTAAAGCATTGTGTCATTTCCACTGTTGTGCTGCTGTGTCTGGTGCCCTCAGTTTACAAAACCAAACCAGGGATGGAGCTGCAGCCATGCTGAGCTGGCCTCTGCCCAGCTGTGAGCACTTAAAAATATCCAAAATCAATATAAATGTGCCAGTTCTCCACTGCACCAATCCCTGTGCTTAATTTCTCAGTCTCATGCCATCAGTGCCAATTTTTGGCAGTAACAATTGACTTAATCCTAAATTATTTCATGCACAACTGGAGCTTTGAGAACCCATCTCAAAACTGTTGTTTAAAAGAAAGATACTTGCCAAGCCTCTCCAACAAATGGTGTTGTATATTAAACACCACAGCAGGGATGCTCCTTTTAAGGCATATGGATTATTATTATTTCAAACTTTGGAAAACGTTTTACTGACTGAATCTAATGACAATGACTTCAAATTTAAATAAATGTGTTGGCTCCAATGACATTAATCTCAAGTGAGCCACAGCTAAATGGGAAATATTCATTGTTCAGTGAGTTATCTCTTGATGACAGTGTTATTTCCTCAGGGGCAAACGGAGTAGACACCAAGCTCATCCACTTGTGAATTCATATTGCTTGTTCCCTGGAAAAACCACCCTTGCTACAGATATAAAGTGCCAATGTTATGATTACAGCTGTGTTAAAATAAGTTTCAAGTGAGTCTGGATTTCTGTAAAGCTTTAGGATCTTGCAGGAGCAGAAAATATTGCTGTAGTAAGGCTCTGCAGGATTTCTGCATGTCCATCACCCTTGTAGCTGGGCAGGGGACCCCCAAATTGGGACCTGCCAGGAAAGCAGTGCCTGCAGCCATCACTGTGCTCTGGACATGTGGCTGCCCTGGAGGAGCTGAGAGAAAAATGAGCCACACACTGCAAAGCTCTCCTGCACAGAGCCCCTTGTCCCAGTGTGAGGGTCTTTAGAGGGACAGAAATCAGATTTTGTAATATTGCATCTCCTGGTTGTAGGTAGGAAACAACTTGTTGTGTTTCTAGGGAAGAAAAAAGGAAAGCAATTAGAATACTCCAGTTTCACATTCAATCTATTTAATTAGGCTGCATGTGAAAGTGCCAGAGCCCCACTCAGTGCTGCCTCAAGCATCTCACATCTGTGCCATTTCTGGGGATATACTCTAGGAAATCCTCTGGCACTGAGCTGAGCTCTGCTACCAGAGCTTTCTGCTATTTCATGCCTAATTGATGACTCTTAAAATGGAGCTGTCCTTCAAGCTCACTCCTTGGGATTTGGAGAGGAGGAAACTAAATCATGTGGCTGCATCTTTTTGTAATTTCTCCCTGCATTACCTGGGCTCTGTCCCTGGAAATGCTCTGGGCTGATGTCTGTGGTAGCAGCAGGGCTTTGCTGTGGCAGCCTTGATGCCTTTAGAGGACACCATTAAGACACCACTGATGTGAAACAGTTCTGGAGCCAATACTGGGAGGACAGAACGTTTTTTAGACCTGGAAGAAGTGAATCCTCTCCTGGCTGTTATTTATTGCTCTGTTTATCAGCACTGAGCAGCTTAAAAGGCAGATGTTCAGTGCAGACACACTCAGCAGGTGGAGGGGAACTAAAAGGATGATGCCCCATTTAGCAGTTGCTGTGTTGCACACCTAGAATGGTGTGAGAGCTGCCAGCTGTCACCTCCCTGTCAGCTGGGCAGTGGCCAGGTGTCACTGCATCCTGCCTTTCCTTTCCTGCAGGAGCTCCCAGGAGAGGCAGTGATTCATGGAGTTTACAGATCCTATGGCCAGGTTCAAGCCCATCATTAATGGTGGCTGCAGAACCAACTGATATTTTCTAATTTTCCAGCTTTAGAATATTTTTTAAGCCCAGTTCAGCATTCACAGCTAAGTTCTGGATTTCTGATAGCAGTGTTTTCTGCATTTCTTCTGCCTGCTCCACATTTCTCCTAACTGAGTCAGCCCTGGCTTCACCACATTTTATTGCTCTCATTTATTGCAAGTACTACCTATCAAATTAATTGCTGTGTTTTGACAGACCCAATTTACTTTCCCATTATGGCTGCTAACACTGTTGACGAAATGTGGTTGTCAGCTCCTCCGTGGGGGATCAGTTGGTATTTTAAAAGTTTACCCTGCTTTCAATCTTTCCAATAAGAGACCCAAAAGGTCACTGCCCTTAGGGCCATATTGTCCATGTGGGTTAGGCACAAGGGGAAAAGGAGGTTTAAAAAGTGGCTGGCCAAGGTCTCTGAGCAGAAACAGCTCCTCCCAAAGAGAGAACTGCATGTTTTGTGGGAAATGATGCCCCACATGCAGGTGGTGTCCTCACAGGGCTGTGGCACAGGATGTTCCTCTGGGGGCCCAGTGCTCCTGGGGCTCTGCCCCATTGCACAAGGGACACAAAAGCCCAGAGGTGCCAGGGCAGCACAGCTGGACACCAGCTGGACATCAGCTGGACATGTGCTGGGAGCTGTTTGGAGCTTGGGTTTGTACCAGTGCTGCCAGTGCCTGTCCTCACCTGTCCTTAGGTAAATGTGGCTGATGTTGTTCCATCCCCATTCCACTCTGGACTCTAGGCTGGACAGGCACAGAAATACAAGCTCCTTCACCTGCTGCCATTGTCTTCATGATCACTTTCTTCCTTTGTCTCATTGTTTTGCTCTCAGGGACAGATTCCTCTTAAACACATCTGTGTATTTGCATCCATCTTTAAGGTAATTCCATGTCTGTGTTTCCCCTGGGTGCTGTAGAAACCTGTGTCCCCTCCTCACCCTGTGTGGTTTGTGTGGTAGTGACAGCATTTGGCTCCATCCTTCCTTCCTGTAGGAGCAGTTTTATTGCAGTCATTCTCTGTGTGTCACACTAATGTTTATGTGTGCTCTTTATTATTATTTCTATTTGTGATTCTTTGAGCTGTTTTTAGGGAGGGAGGGGTGAAAAATCAAGTTGGGTTTTAGCAGGAAGTGGTGCTCAGCCCCATGTTTGCAGAGGGAACAGCTACAGAATTTGGGAAAGGCTGAGCTTTGGAATTTGAGTTTATTATTTAGTGGTTGTGCAAAAGAAAAGGCTGGAACCATCTCTGCTCCAGATGCTCCACCACCCCTTGTGCTTCTGCCTCTGCTGCAGCACGGGGAGAGCTCTGGCAGACAAAAATTGGTTGCTCCAAGTGACCACCCCAGCCAGGACTTCATCAAAACATGGTCACTTGTCCAGCCACCAGCACAGACCCTTCTAGGAAGTGTTGATCCAGTTAATTCTGATAAATAACAAAATAACATTAATGCAAACCATGATGAGCTGCTTACAGACACCTCAGTGGAAGTCCTAGGATCCAGTGGTCAGGCAGGACACAGCCTCCAGCCAGGCTGGAAGATCTGGGCTGAGAGACTGGGAAACAACCACACATCTCTAAATACCTTTGGGAGCAGCTCCAGCACTCTGGAGACTCTGTCTGGCCTGGTTTATGGCTCTGGGACACATGGATGGGCCAGAGCCAGGATGTCACCTGCTCTGAGTGAGGAAGGACTTGCAGAGATTCTCCAAAAATAGCCAGGGGAAGGGAGGCAGAGGGAGATGGGGACTGACGTGGTGCCACTGCCTCCTGCTGCTGCATTTCCATAGGGAGGAAGGGACTTGAGCAGCCTGCACTGAATGGGGACTCTTGGAGAAATTAAGCACTTGCCAGGGGTGTGTTTGTGCTGTGTAGGTGTCCCACACCCTCCCTGTGCCCTGCTCCTGTGTTTGGGAGGGCAGTGTGGGGAGGCTCCCTCCTTGTGGGACACAAAACTTGTGTGAATCCTCAGTGGCTGTGATCCCCCACAGCCTGCACTCTCCTGGGGAACTGCACAAACCAGGCTCTGCTCCCCTGTGATTTACAAAATGTAGGAGAAATAGAGGCTTATTTCTCACCAGGAGTTATTTACTGGAGATTCCCACCCAGCCTCAGGCCTCCCAGCAGGAGCCTGGCTCCTGTGCAGACGTAGAGCTCTGGTACTGCATCTCTGCTGCTTTTTGGCTGCTGTTTGCCACCCTGAGGGTCCTCTCAGCCTGCCGTGGAGGTGTTTGGAGAGGCAGAGGCTGCTCAGAGCTGAGACAGCCCTGAAGACAGCCCTGACAGGAGCAGGATCAGCAGCATGTGTCAGACAGGGAGCTGGGCTGTGCTGAGCTGCTACAGCACAGAGCCTCTGCTGCTAAATGAGGTGATCAATCATTTGAAGAGGGGGATGACAGGACTGAAGGCAGGGCTGTTCCTCAGCCTTTCCTGCAGGGAAATGGTCCATGAGTTCAAGGTCAGGTTTACTGCAGGTTTTTGCTGAAGTGGAGGGAGAAGGGAACACGATTTTGGATCATTTCTGGTTTCTTCAAACATTGGGTTAGCCCTGTGTGTACTCTGTGTTGTTCCTAGGCATGAAATACCCCCAGAGCCCCCAGACACTGTGTGCTCCAGGCACTGACACTCCACTGCCAAGCTGGCTGTGTAGGTTCTGCAGAATGCCCAGAGCAGCTGTGGCTGCCTCTGGATCCCTGGCAGTGCCCAAGGCCAGGTTGGACAGGGCTGGGAGCAGCCTGGGACGGTGGGAAGTGTCCTGCCCATGGCAGAGGGTGGAACAAGGTGATCTTCAAGGTCTCCTTCCAACCCAAACCATTCCATGATTCTGTGGTACAGCCAGACTGGTGTGAGCAAGGCTGGACACACCTTGGGACACAACTGCTTGGAGATGATCACCTCCTTTGTGTTGTGGATGGAGAAATGGATGTTCTCCATTTTCACCTTTGTATGGTGGAGAAATGGATGTTCTAGGTGAAGTCACCTGCCTGTGATCGGTTTCTGCTGTGGGTGGCACCTGGAGGTGTCCCCTTTCCTCCATCCAGTGACACTCTCATGCTGTCTGGGGTGGCTGGGCAGGGTGGAGGTGCTGCTCCTCGAGGGTGCCCTGGAGTGCAGTGCAGCTCAAGCCTTCTGCATGAGAAAACATCAAAAGTTAGGAGCAGGAGGAAAAGATTGAAATTACTGTGGTGTATGTGCAGTGCAAGTTTTTGGGAGCAGAGGCCAAGCAGGTGTCCAAGCCGAGCTGCCCATCCCTGCAGGGATATTGTGCTGGGATATTGCTGAGGTGTTCATTGCTGGTTCATTGCTGCTCCCTATTGATATAAACCCCCCCCCCTGCCCTGCTGTGTGCCCACAACATCTTTATCTCCAAAAAGAAGAAAATGCCAATCACTTGTTTTTAAGATTTTAAAAGTTTAATAGTAATAAAATGGTTATAAAATATTAATATAATTAGAGTAATAAAAATTTGGATTATTAGGATTAGACAATATGAGACAATAAAAACAAAGAGTTAGGGACAGTCTGGGTACCTTTTTCTGGGCAAAATAAGCCCGAAAAAGAACACCCATTAACAGAGGATTAACCCTTACAAACATGTTGC
Source organism: Melospiza melodia melodia (assembly GCF_035770615.1). Classification (NCBI taxonomy): domain Eukaryota; kingdom Metazoa; phylum Chordata; class Aves; order Passeriformes; family Passerellidae; genus Melospiza; species Melospiza melodia. The sequence continues at coordinate 7,360,479 of NC_086214.1, forward strand.
ATATTATGCCTGTTGCATATTCATACACCTCATACATGATGCATAAATTCCATTCATACGCAGGATTCTGTCTGGTCAGTGTCAGCTTCTTCCTTTGAATCCTGAGGCATCTCCAGGGCTGAGTGAAATGGGAAGAAGTTTGTTTCTTCTGATAATGGAGTAATAAATTCTTTTTCGCTGAAAGATTTAGGTGTCCTGCTATTTAGGTGTCCACCTTTAGGTGGCTGCTATCTCGGTGGGGGTACCTCAGTTTTTGGGAGCAGAGGCCAAGCAGGTGTCCAGGCCGAGGTGTCCATCCCTGCAGGGATATTGTGCTGCGATATTGCTGAGGGGTTCATTGCTGGTTCATTGCTGCTCCCTGTTGATATAACCCCTCCTGTCCTGCTGTGTGCCCACCATGTCTCTCTCTCCCCACACCCTGCAGAACGCAGGGCAGCAGAGAAGCCGCCCGGGACCCGGAGCTGCCCGACGTGAGCGAGGACGAGCCCGCGGCCTGAGGGCGCGGCTGCTGCCGGGGCCGCCATCACCCTCACCGCCCTCACCGCCCTCACGGCCCAGCCCGGGGCCTGCCCAGCAGAGCGGAGAGCCTGGCAGGAGCAGCCCGAGCCCAGCAGGAGCCGAGGGAGCCGGGAATGCCCGGCGGGAGGAGCCGGGCAGTGGCGGCAGCCCCGGCCGAGGTGCCCGCGGCTCCTCCGTGCGTGCCTTGTGCTTCACCCGAGCAGCCGGGCTGGGCTCCCCTCAAGGGGCCTTTCCCCCACAGAGACTTTGTCCTTGTGTTGTTGCATTATCTACATCAAGCATCAGGGGAAAAAATCCTAGTATTGTACGGGAGGGCAACTGTTTTGTTTTATTTTATTTTGTGTACATCAGGAGTGCTGCTGCTGGTGTGGAGATGAAGACAAAATGTCTTTGGGTATCAGTGAAATGAGGACGAGATGCTGCTGTTGGAGTGAACATCATCCCTCCCTGTGTCTTTCTTTCTCTTTCTTCCCTTTTCCTTTTTCCCTTATCCATTGATTGCTTCTAAACTTGGGGTTAGAAGCTTCATCTCAATAATTCGACAACTGGTAAGAGATTACACTTAAAAAGGTAAATACAAAAAGGGAAGAAAGAGAAAGACACAGGGAGGGATGATCCCTGAGTTTTGCACAGTGTCAGTCCTGCCCCAGCCGTGGCTTTAGTCAGGCAGAGCAAAGCAGAGGAGTGCCAGGAGATTCCCTGGGTGTGGGTGAGCCCTGGGTGGCACAGAGCCCTGAGCATGGGGATATGCTGGCACACAGAACAGCTTTGTGCTCCAGGGACTGCTGCCAGGGCTGCTCTGCCAAAGAGCTGGCAATGCTCCCACTCCTGCACCCACTCCTGCACCCATGGACCATGGTCTGCAGCTGAAAAGAGTGGCAGGTTTGGGTTTTATTTTATTTCATTTCCATCTCTTCACTTAATCTCTTGTGTACCTGATGCTTTTAAATTTCCTGAAAATGACCCAAACTGGCAGAAGTTCCTAGGATGGAATGTTGGTGGAGGGTTTTTAGGAAGATACAGAGCACAAGTTCACAACTTGATTTTTAAATTTTTTTTAAAGGCTTTAATTTTTAATTTTAAGACTCTGATTTTTATGCATGTACTGATGCAGCTGTTTTATCCATAGATTGCTTCTAAACTTGGGGTTAGAAGCTTCATCTCAATAGTTTGACAACTGGTAAGAGATTACACTTAAAAAGATAAACACAAAAAGGCAAATGCAGTCATTTTTGTGGCTGTTGATGTACAGACTGTGTGGATAATCAGGAATTTCACTCTTCCATTCAGAGAGTAAAGACCAGTGACATCCATCTGTCAAAATACATGTCATTATTTTCCCTTGAGCCTTACGGGGCCTGAACGTGCCCCTGGGAAGCCAGTGGGATTGCAATCTTATTTTATAGTACTTAAAGAGAGGGCATGATTAAATTTGGTTCCTACATAATCACCTTAGTGTCTGTTTTTAGGTTAATCCTGAGGACTTGGGACATTGTTCCCTCATTTTTTGTGCAGGGGGACACATGTGTGAGGGTTGTTGGTAGTGGCTGGTGTATCCTGGTGCTCCTGTTCTGTTTGCTGCAATCTCATTTGATGCTTCCCAACAGTTTCTAGCTGGGCTTTGCTGCTGGTGCCTTCTGTCTGTCCCCAGCCTGTCACCTCCCCTCACTCAGCATGCCAGTGTGATGCCCAGCACTCCCCAGCCTGGGCTCTTCCTTGGAAATATTGGCAAAATGGGAAAGAAAATTGCAGCTTTTTTAAAATGGAGACCTTTAATGCTGAAAGCTGCTGTTGGATCCTGTCAGGGTTGCTGCTGTGGGGCTGAGCTCTGCATTGCTTCTTCCAGTGCTAAATCCTGCCTGGTTTTTGGTATCTGCACCAGCTGTGAGCTCAGCATCCCCTGAGGAGCCTGCTCCTGCACCTGGAGGGTGCCCTGATCCTTCCCCCAGCCTGGGACAAGGGACTTGCTGCTTGTCATGAAGATTTAGGTACCCAGAGGTAGGGAGTGAAAAGTCTGAGAGCTTTTTCATCTCATTTCATGCAGCATTTCAGGGCTGCAGGGGATTCTGCAGATGGGAAAGGTTGTCCAGGTGGAACTGCTGCCTGTGGAAGGGACAATCTATGGATACAAACTGATCTCTCCTCCAGTTTGTGGAAAAAACTTTCCCTAAGACTGGACCAGGGAGTGGCCTTGGAGCAAAGACACATCTCAGGAACATGCCCTGCCCCAGGGAGAAAAGGGACCTCTGGTAATCCCCATCCCTGTGGGACTTCTGAAGTCTTAAATCCTGGGTTGTGCTCTAAGGAGGCAAACATGATGTTAGTTATTGTATTTTTAATCTGTGGCAAGAATAATTTGCTAACCCAGGCAGCTGGGGTTATTTTAGTGATGCCCAAGGCTGTTCTCAGCCTTAATTAATGCAACCAAGCAAATGATGAGTTACAAATGAGCTCCATATGATGTTCCTTTAGTGGTACCTAAATCATCACTTCAGTTTTGGAGAGGAATGGATGTTTTTTATTATTATCTCAAAATCTACTTTGAAATATTTGCCCTTTCAGCTAAAAGAAATCCTTCTGGAGCTGTTCCCACATGTCCAAGAACCACCTCCTCCAGCTCTGAGCTCGTGTCACACCTTGTTTCTTCAGCAAATCTGCCAACAGGCTTTCCTTTATCCCCCTAAAAACCACCCCTATGGTGTCACAAACAGCAGCCTGAAAACCTGCATGAAATGAGATGAAAAATGTGCCCTGGCAGCAGGAGAAACGCTCAGATAGCAAAACCAGGCTCTTCTCACTCACTGCAATGAAATCCCTGCTTGTTTATGTGCATGTTAGAGCAGCTCAGGGCAACTGGTTCTGCTCTGAAGAGAGGAAGAGGCTGAAGAGAGGGGATTTGTTTGAGAATAAACATCCCAGGCAAGGCAGCGCTTTCAGCTCTTGAGTAAAATCATTCTCTTCAGCTGGATGGGTAAATATTTGTCTGCTCCTCTCTGATGGAGGGGATGGGGTTCAGTGTGGCTGTGCAGAGCAGGTGTGGCACACTCGTGCTCTGTGATATTCCCCTCCAAATCCTCTCCTCTGCTGTTCCTGGAGCACTGGGATGCTCTGGCCTGGGTTAGCTGGGTTTGGAATCACCAGCAGGGCTCCTCTTTCCCCCATCACCATTGCATCTGCTCAAGTTTTCCAGACTCTTCCAGAATTAGGATGATTTTCTTGAAAGAAATTTCTCATTTGGGGGAGCAGCACATATCTGTGATCTCCAGGAGATGGATTTCTTTGTCTCGCTCAATTAATGGCTCTTGGCCTTTGGTTCTGGGGTAGTGCTAAGTAAAAATCCTGGTCAGGTCCCTCCTGTCCTGCCCTGGGGAATGCACAGTCTGTGTCTTTAACCCTTTGGGCAGGAATGTGCTGCTGCCAGTGTCACACCTGCAGGCAGATGAGGTTTGCAGCATCAGGGCTGCTGACTTTGTGTGGGGCTCCAACCAGAGGGATCTCAACAAGGAACAGTGTAGCTGCTCCATGCAAAACAAACAGTGGCTCCATAAAACAACTCCCAGGGTGCAATTTCATTCCTTATGTATTGCCAGACTTGCAAGGAGGAGCTGCTGGGAGAAATTTTGTGTTCCTTCAGCACAGCTCTGCCCTGAAGCCCTCACAGAGCTGCCATGGGGGGGTTTCTCCATGTGTGGTGTGTGGCTGGGAGAATGTTTGCTCTCTCCACCTCAGTGCTTTCCCTTCCATCCCAAATTGCCCAAAACCCCAGAGCTTTGTCCCAGCCCTGAGAGGCCCAGGCTCCCCCAGGGACAGGGATCCCAGTGGATTCCCAAGGCAGGAGGGCTGTGCTGGGGATGCCACTGAGAGCCTGAGCACCTCTGGGTGCAGCAGGGAGTGGAGGGTTGGTGTGGAAATGGCGCTGGGATGAGGTGCCAGAGCTCTCTGCTGGTTTGTAGGGCAGTTTGCTGAGCAGAGCAGTGCAAGGCTTTCCTTTCTGGCCCACAGCCTTCTGTTCGAGTCCCTCCCAAGCTGAATTAGCCCCCATTATGCCATGACCCTGTTGCTGTGAATGCAGCCTTCCATGGGATGAGGGAAGGAAAGCAGCTCCTCAGTGCCTGCCCTGCTCCTTCCCTTCCTGGAGAAAAGCCATGTTTGCTCAGAGCTGCTGCTGGCAGAGCGCAGACCCTCCGTCAGTACCCACAAAGCCATCAAAGCGCTCCCAAAAAACGGTGTAAATGCAAGAAAACATGAATTGCAACCCTTGAGGGTACAATGCAGATCCTCTGTGCTGTAATTTTGCTGCTCTTTCTGATTTCTAGGCCTGTTCTGTTGGTATTTCTGTCTCTTGTTGCACTTGAAGCTGAACCTCTGCCCCTGTATGTGCTCTGCTACGATTCCAGCATGAGGTAAATGCACTCAGTACTGTGACAGCATGGGGCTGTTGCACTGTAAATATGTACCATGAAGAGAGAGGCTATTTTTTGCATGCTTTTGTACTGTAGAACCGATGAGAAAATGACAATAAATTCCACAGAGATGACGCTGGCTGTGAGTGCAGTTCCTGAGGCAGTGCCCCAGTCGCAGTCCCCAGCCCGAGCCCGGCTCTGCGCTCAAGGCCGCCTTCAGCCCTAAGGCCGGGCCCGGCTCTAAGCCCGCCCTAAGCCCCGAGCGCAGCCTAAAGCCGCCCAAAGCCCGGCCCCGCCCACTGGCTGTCTGTCACAGAGCCTCCCAACCAATTAAATCGCTCAGTGACGTCCTGGCCCCGCCCATCACAGAGCCCTCTGGCTGTCGGCCAATCACATCGCCCGGTGACGTCGCGGTCCCGCCCCCCTGCATCTCCGAATCGTCACAGAGGCCTCCACTATTGCTCCGGCCCCCATTGTGTCGTCACAAAACTCCTATTGGCTGTCGGTGAGTGGGGCGGGGTTTCAGCCGCCTATATAAAGTGCGGCGGGAATGCCGGGTTCGGTCAGAGCGCAGCGGCGGCAGCCGGGGCTGGCGGAGCTCTGCGCCCTCGGCCCCGCGACGCCGCAGCTTCGGGGCCGCCCCTGCCTCGCAGCGCCGCGGCCCTGCGCGCCCGGGCTACGGGGGGGGGTGCGCGCCGTGCTTGGGAGGGAGGTGGGAGCGCCCTTTGTGGCTGCTCACGGCTCCCTGCGCCGGCCCCGCCATCTCCCCCGCCCCAAACAGGAGAGGGACAAAGTGCCGGCACCCCCTGAGCGAAGAGGGACAGCGAAAATGCCGGCCCCTCAAAATCGAAGAAGGACAGAGAGCGGCTCCGGCCGGTCCAAGCCACGTAGGTCGCAGAACGGCCGGGGGCCGCGAGGACGGCGACAGCGGCGAGCCCCCGCAAACCGCAGGGGCACGGAGAGAATGGCCCCCCAGAGCGGAGGGCGATGGAACCACCGCACCCTCAACCGAGGCGGGGGAGAGACCCTGCGCCGGCCCAGCCTGAGTCGGAGGGACGTGGACACAATGCCAGGTCCCCCCGCATCTGAGAGGAACAGACGCAGAGGGTCCTCCCAAAAGCGCATGGGGACCGAGGCCGCCCCCAGCCTTGCCAAGGTGAGGCGGATCGAGAAACTGCCCATCATCCTGCAGGATGAGACGGGCGAGGACACGTCCTTCCCAAGCGTACCCCAGGACGAGGGGAACGGAGACCCCTCGAACACCGCCCCTTCCTCCCCTGCCCCCGTGGACGAAGCACAATAAAATTGGCAGGAATCCAGTTTAACTGCACACCGAAGGCTTTGGCTGATGTTTGTTTTCCCGACGAGGGGAAAGGAGCGGGGAGACCCCTGAGCCCTTTCAGGGGAGAGGAGGATGAGACCTCCTGGCAACCCCAAAGGCCAGATGAGCATGGGGAAGCCCCCCGTCCCCCCAAAAGACAGGAGGAGGGGGAACCTCCTGCCCTGCCCCAGCCAAAGGCAAGGATAAACACAGACCCACTCCAGCCATCCCCAAAAAGGGAACTTATATTATTTCTTTATAGGAAATCGTTATTTCACATATAAGGAAACAGGGCTATATTTACATTTCAGTGACATCTTCACAAAGCTAAGTGCATTTAAATTTGAATTCTACCCTTTTATTCTCAAGCAGCACATTCATTTGTCTTCAAGTACACAGATAGCAAAGTGATGACAGACAACACTAGCAGATCACATTCTTACTGTCACAGTGACTCCCAGCTCACTTCACCAGATCCTGTCTGCTGTTTTTTGCTGCCCGGTGAAGAAGTTACATTTTCTTTGTCTGGTTGTCAAACATCATATCCTGCTTCTACCAGTCCTTCACATTGCTCTGGCATTTCATCCCTTAAATGAGAAAAAAATAGTCAGTTGACTTATCATTTCTTCAATATTCTCCAGTCTGGAGACAGTTGCATCCTAAAGAAAAAATACATCTCAGTAAGCATCACCCAGCAGTTCCTACTTTAGCAAATTCCACATTGCATTCAATGGAAGTCTTATCAAAAGAGTGGGACTGTGCTTTGAGGAGTAGAATTGTCTAATTTTAAAAATTGCTGGAATTTTTTTTATTTACAATAGCAACTGTAAGTGATTTTTCTTCTTCCATTAGAGGGAGAAAATGAAATGGGAAAGATTTCCTTTGTACAAATATCTATCCTCGCTCACATTTCAGGACGCTCCCATCTATTTCAACATACTGCCCACTCACAATGTGAACTTCCTGTGTAGCCATGACAATATTACAGGTGCAGAGCTCCTTAGCAATGGGATATGAGCCTGGCAGACTTGATCTCCACAGACACTGTGCCTGCTGAGCCCATGAGGTTCATGAGGCCCATGGCACTGGCCTTTACACTCTTGGTCAACAAAACCATTATTAACTGTCGTTATTTGTTGGCTGCACACCCCACACACCTCCATCCTCACCAGAAGCACTCACTGTGCCTGTCAGGTTCTGTAAATACAAACAAAGATGGCCATTCCAAGCACAGTTTCTCTCATCCTGGAGAACAGGAGGCTCAGAGGGGACCTTCTCTCTCCCCACAATTCCCTGAAAGGAGCAGTGCCACCTCCTTGCTGGCCCAATTCCCACAGGAGTTCAAGCCCCTTTGGGAGCATTTCCACCCCCAGCCAAGCCCCAATGTCCCCTCATGATGACCAACAGGGTGAGGAGGAGTCGCCATTTTAGGCCAAACCGTGATATTTTGTTCAGTGGGTACAATGAGCCCAAAACCATGGGAATGACTCCAAAAACCTCAACATTTCCCGTGGGCTCCATCCCTATGACTGACGACGCTGCAGTCCCAGCATGTCAAATGCCCAGCCCTGCTTCCTTTTTCAGGAGAAGGAAGAGGAACAATTTTGCCAGGGCTCAACCTGTAATGACATTTCCCCACTTCTCATTGATCTACAGCTTTGGAGAGGAGCAAGGTCTCTGTTCCTGCCACCTGGTGGCCCTTGGAATGCACACCCAGGCCCTTGTGGCACTTCAGGCGACTCCAAGTTGCTTTGTCAGTTTGGAAGGCCAGCTGTTGTTTCACTGTTGCATTTCTTGCCTTGCTAAAGCCACTCCTACCAGTACTACAGCCTGGGCTTGAAGACACAAAACCACCTACAAGGAGGAGAGGCATCAAAACCTTGACAAAGGCAGGAGGGAACACTCTGATTTCCCCTTTTCCCAAGAGGTTTCTTTAGCCGGAGTTGCTAACAAGGACCAGACGTGACAGCCCGCAATGGGTTGGTGGCTGGTTTATTTTTTCAGCCCTCGGTCCTGCGTGGGACTCGGTGCCTGGGTGCTGCAGGGGCTCCAGCCGGGCATCAAAGGCGCCCGCCCCACAGCCAAGGGTGGCGCCAGATGTCCTCCAGCTCGGCCCGGTCCACGGGGTGCTTGCCCAAACACCAGCGGATCAGGTGTTGGCACTCTGGGGAGAGAAGGCAGAAAGCGCCGCTCACTGGCACCCGGCTCCTGCCCGGCCGCTCCCGGCAGCGCCTGCAGGAGCCGGGCCAGGCTGCGAGTGCTCAGAGCTGCCCTCGGCGGGACAGCGGCACGGCAGCACACGGCCACCTCCTCCAGCCCGGCGTGCCGCCCCCAGCCCCTCACGGGCCACCTCCTGCGGCCGGCCCTCGAGGGCACAGCGAGCTCCCGCCCAGCTGCGGCAGGGCCGGCCCGGGCTGCGCGCTGCCGTCTGCCAAAGCCGCCTGCTTGAGGCCCACACCAACCTGGAGACACCTGCCGCCAGAAGAAGAGCTGCCCCGACACGGTGTCATGGTCGTCGCGGAAGGGGAAGCACCCGCAGACCATGACATAGAGCAGCACGCCCAGGGACCACACGGTGGCCGGCGCCTCGCGGTAGAAGCCCAGGCAGAGCCACTCGGGCGGGCAGTACATGTGTGTTCCTAGGGGAGACAGGCGGCGCTGGCCGGGCGCAGGCTGCTGCCTTCCAGAGCCTGGCGCCAGCCTCCTGCCAGAGGCAGGGCCTGCACCGGCGGCCACAACTTCCCCCAAGGCCACCCCGCACCCCCAGACAATTGCCCAAAGCCAGGAAACCGCTCTGCAAGGCAGGGAAGGCCAGAAGAGCAGCCCAAGCCCAAGCAGGCCTGCCGAGCCCAGGGCCCGGGGCCTGGCTTCTGCAGCCCCCCTCTGTCGGCAGGGCCAGCAGCGGCTCCTGGGACACCGCACCTGCCCCGGGGCACAGGGCAGCCGGCAGCCGGCTGAATGCCGCAGCCACAGCCCAGGGGGGAATGGCACAGAGCAGGGCCTGACACTGGGAGCAGGGCCCGGGACGTGGGCTCACCGGCAAATTCCCTGCAGGGGTGATCGTGGAAGAAGGTGCCGCATCCGAAGTCGATGAGCTTCAGGCTGCCACTGTGCGGGTCCACGAGGAGGTTCTCGGCCTTGATGTCGCCGTGCCAGACGCCGCAGGCGGTGCAGTGCCACACGGCCTCCAGCACCTGCCGGAAAAGCCAGCGTGCCGCCTCCTCGCTCAGGAACTGCTGCTCCCGCAGCAGCTCCAGCAGATCCCGCGATCGCTCCGGACGCTCCAGCACAAGCACGAAGCTGTCGGGCAGCTCGAACCAGTCCAGGAGCTGGATGATGCTGTGGCAGCCAGAGCCCACCTTCTCCATCAGCACGATCTCCATCGGAACACGGGTGCCGTCGGGCTGCGAGGATGAGACATTGCCTGCGCCAGGCCTGGTGCTGTCCTGTGCCTCCATTGCCCCATTCCTGGCATGCCCCGGTGCCCCCTCGGGCAGCCTCCCTGCTGCTCGGGATCCCTCCCGCCCAGGGCTCGCTTGGCAGCTGCCCCCCTGCCTGGAGCCAGCCCCGGCCTTCGGCATCTCCGGCCCCGCCGTGCTCCGCCTCGCACGCTGAGCCCACGCCCGCTGCCCCCGCCATGGCCCGGGGCCCTCCCTCGGGGCCCGGCCTTATCCCCGCCCGCCCCGGCCCGCTCCGGCCCGCTGGCCCCGCTCACTCACCCGCTCGTCCCAGCGCAGGACGCTCTCCCGGGCCACGCGCTTGATGGCCACCTGCAAGACATGGACACACGGGGAGCTGAGCTCCAGCCCTGCCCAGCCCCGGCGCCGAGCCTCCGGCCGCGCCCCCCCGTGCCGCCCACTTACCGGGCTGCCGTCCGAGAGGCGGCTCCCCGCGAAAACGGTGCCGAAGCCGCCGCCGCCCAGCTGCGAGCCCAGCTGGTACAGCTCCTGCAGCTCCTTCTTTTGCCCTGCAACAGGCCGAGAGCGAGCCGTCAGCCCTGCGCCCAGGAACCCCCCAGTGCCCGCCAGGGCAGGGCCCGGGCCCCCGCGGGCCGCGCTGCTCTCACCTGCTCCCTGCTGCGCGCCGGGCAGCGGCCACCGCCCTGCAGCCGTCGGGCTGGCGAGCGGCACGGCCGGGCCCGGGCAGCGCGCACAGGCGGCTGCAGGAGCCCCGCTGCAGCGGGACACGGCGGCACCGTCGCTGGCCCCGGCCTCCGGGCCTGCACTCTGCTCTTGTGCACGGCCGGGGCTGCAGCCCGAGCTGTCACGCAGGGGGGTCCCAGGAGCACCTGCAAAGCACACAGGGATTTTTTGAAGCCATCAGAGGCACTGACAACAGCCAGGGACTAGGCTGCTCTCAGAGGCCCTGGCCTGGCCTGGCCAGGGAATGGCCCTCAAGAGCCCCAGGGGAGCCGCAGACAGCTCCTCACAAGATCTCACCTTCTGTTAGGGCCTCCTTGGGAGTCGGTGGCTGTCTCAGAGCAGCTTCCTCGAGATGGAGGTGCCCAGGGGTCTCGAGGGGCGTCTCCTCCACCAGGCACAGGCTGTTGCCCGCTGGCACAGCGTCCTGGCAGCTGTGGGCCGACAACTGCCGGCTGCAGGACACTTGCTGCTCCTGAGCCACCTGCTCCTGAGATGGCTCCCCTGCATCGGGCTGGGCTCCCACTTGGACTCCCGGGCTTTCCCTGGCCACCACAACGCTCAGGGTTGTGCCCGTGATGTCCATGAGTCCAAGGGAGCCGGGAGACCTGTCCACGGGCTCTGCGCCTGCTGCAGGCTGACAGGTCTCACTGAGCCTCTCCGAGGGATGGAGGCTGTCAGAGATAGCCGAGGCTCCTGGCACGATGGAGGTTCTCTGACAGCCTGAGCTTCTTGCATGGATGGCCGGTGTCTGCTGCTGTGCCATCCTTGCAAGGCTCGAGGCTCTCCCAGGGATGGTGACTCTTCCTGGGAGCTGCCTCCTCATGGGATGGCGGCGCCTGGGGGAGCGGGACGAGCCACAGCAGGGCAGGTGGCCTCGCCTCACCAGCTCCCGCAGCTCTTTCCTCAGGGCCCGCCACATCCCAGAGTAGAGCGGCTCAGATGTCCCATTGCCAGCCCAGAGCAAGGCCATCAGTTCCCGCAGCTGTCGGGCCACTGCCACGCAGGGGCCGCAGCTGCAGGAGCTGCCCAGGGGGCCGGCGGGAGCACCTGGCCGCTTGCGAGGGGTGGCCCGAGGCCTGCAGGGCCTGGCAGCCGCAGGGGCTCCCCGGTTCCTGCGTGAGCCTCTGGGCCGGACCCCGGGGTGCTTGCACCTCTTTGCTGTCCGTGCCTGCCGCCTCCATGGCTGCCAGTGGCCAAGGGCCCAGCAGACAGCCACAGTGGCCAGCAGCAGGACAAGCACAGTCACGAAAGCGTCACCGTCACCCATGGCTCCGGCACGTCCCATCGCGACTGCACTGGCTGCTGCGGGGGCTGCCCCGGCTTATATAGGCCTGAGGATGTCACAGTGCTGTGGCCAGCACAGTGTGTGACATCACAGACCGGCCCCACCCCAGGCTCCCCAGGGCCACAGGAGGGAAAATGGAGCTCAGCCTTTGGGCACTTTGGGGCCCTCTGGAACACAGGGGATGGACGATTCTTGTCTAAACAGCACACAGGGATGAGGAGGGCAACGGTGATGCTGTCACCTCCTTGCTGGCACAGCATGGGACATGGATTGGCCCGTGGGACACTGAAAAGTGCCTGAATGCAGCAAGCCCTGCTCAGCAACATCCAAACCATCTGTATGCTATCCAGTACAGTCCCATCCTGAATGCAAACCCAGCTGTGTGCCACTGTCTGGGAAGAAAATGGATCCTATCCCATTGAAAAGCAGTACATCAATCACCTCTTCACCCAGCACACCCTGTCCCTGCCCATCTCCCACCTGATGGAGAGAGAATCCAGAAGGATTCTCTGATGGACACAACCAAAACTCCTCTTCAAATCCTCCACTAAAGCCTGCATTGCCTTCCTAGCACCGACGAGCCGGGTGACCTTATGGCAGTGGGATAATCAAGCAGGTAGAGAGGAATTTCCCTCTGTTATCTCATGCTGCCCATGTGTGACATTGGTGTGTCCTTCCATCACTTTTCAGTAGTGACAATGATGACCTTTCCACCATTTTTACTGCAATGCGGATTATATTGAAAGGATGGAGTTTACTGGAAAGTTCCAAGGCCTTCCTATCAAGTCAGATACAGCTGGCGAACACTGAGCCAGCCGAACCTCCTTGGGCCTTCAGGACCTTGGCTACGTGATTTATGGAGATCCCACTGGGACATATCGGGATGACTCCCATCCAACACCACATCTCATGGGTATTATTCTGGTCCAGGTTGTCCCCAGCCATCCCAAATAAAAGATCACTGTCCCTCACAGCACTGTGTCTCCACTGTTTGACACCCTCCAGCAGCCAGAGAAGGCAGTGGTACTTGGCAGAGCCAGGCTCTGTGGGACAAGGGCACTGGGATCAGCTAAAAGCAGAGAGGATGCTCAGAGAGCTGAATTGCCACAGGATTCTGCCACCCTGAGTGGGTCAGCCTGTGCTGGGAGGATGCTTTGCATGGCTTTGGCCATCGGGGCCCTGCTGGCCCTGGGGGGCTGCACAGCCACAGAGGGCTGAGCTGAGTGTCAGACACCCACGGAGAGCCTGGCAGACTTGATCTCCACGGGCACTGAGCCTGCTGAGCCCATGAGGTCCATGAGGCCCATGGCAATAACCTTTACACTCTTGGTCAACAAAACCATTGTTAACCATTGTTATTAGTTGGCTGCACACCCCACACACCTCCATCCCCACCAGAAGCACTCACTGTGCCTGTCAGGTTCTGTAAATACAAACAAAGATGGCCATTCCAAGCACAGTTTCTCTCATCCTGGAGAAAAGGAGGCTCAGAGGGGACCTCTCTCCCCACAATTCCCTGAAAGGAGCAGTGCCACCTCCTTGCTGGCCCAATTCCCACAGGAGTTCAAGCCCCTTTGGGAGCATTTCCACCCCCAGCCAAGCCCCAATGTCCCCTCATGATGACCAACAGGGTGAGGAGGAGCCGCCATTTTAGGCCAAACCGTGATATTTTTTTCAGTGGGTACAATGACCCCAAAACCGTGGGATTGACTCCAAAAACCTCAACATTTCCCGTGGGCTCCATCCCTATGACTGACAACGCTGCAGTCCCAGCATGTCAAATGCCCAGCCCTGCTTCCTTTTTCAGGAGAAGGAAGAGGAACAATTTTGCCAGGGCTCAACCTGTAATGACATTTCCCCACTTCTCATTGATCTACAGCTTTGGAGAGGAGCAAGGTCTCTGTTCCTGCCACCTGGTGGCCCTTGGAACGCACACCCAGGCCCTTGTGGCACTTCAGGCGACTCCAAGTTGCTTTGTCAGTTTGGAAGGCCAGCTGTTGTTTCACTGTTGCATTTCTTGCCTTGCTAAAGCCACTCCTACCAGTACTACAGCCTGGGCTTGAAGACACAAAACCACCTACAAGGAGGAGAGGCATCAAAACCTTGACAAAGGCAGGAGGGAACACTCTGATTTCCCCTTTTCCCAAGAGGTTTCTTTAGCCGGAGTTGCTAACAAGGACCAGACGTGACAGCCCGCAATGGGTTGGTGGCTGGTTTATTTTTGCAGCCCTCGGTCCTGCGTGGGACTCGGTGCCTGGGTGCTGCAGGGGCTCCAGCCGGGCATCAAAGGCGCCCGCCCCACAGCCAAGGGTGGCGCCAGATGTCCTCCAGCTCGGCCCGGTCCACGGGGTGCTTGCCCAAACACCAGCGGATCAGGTGTTGGCACTCTGGGGAGAGAAGGCAGAAAGCGCCGCTCACTGGCACCCGGCTCCTGCCCGGCCGCTCCCGGCAGCGCCTGCAGGAGCCGGGCCAGGCTGCGAGTGCTCAGAGCTGCCCTCGGCGGGACAGCGGCACGGCAGCACACGGCCACCTCCTCCAGCCCGGCGTGCCGCCCCCAGCCCCTCACGGGCCACCTCCTGCGGCCGGCCCTCGAGGGCACAGCGAGCTCCCGCCCAGCTGCGGCAGGGCCGGCCCGGGCTGCGCGCTGCCGTCTGCCAAAGCCGCCTTCTTGAGGCCCACACCTGCTGCTCCAGAGGGCGGTGCAGGAGCAGTGCCCTCGGGCAGGGAGCTCATGGAATCACAGAATTCTTTGGGCTGGAAAAGTCCAGCAGCTCCCTAGCACTGCCATGGCCACACTCACCTGTCCCCAGTGCCACATCCATAGAGACTGGGTCCAATGGCACTGGTGAGGCATTCCCAACTCCATGTCCATGTGTTTGTGGGAGATTCAGAGCCTCATGAACAGCCTGACAAACCCTGACTCCATCCCCAGTGGCCTCTCCATCTGTCCTTGTCCCCTCTGCCCAGGCTCCCATTGCTCTCAGAGGCAGATCCAGAGGTGACACTGGTGACAAGGCAGGCACAGACAGGGTAGCACCAGGAGCAGGACCTGGGACTGGCTTGGGAAGGAGGGCCAGAACTTCCAGGTGGATGATTTTAATGCTCGTTTTCTCCCAATTCCTGCAGGGAGCTGGAATATTCAGAGCCCCAGGCTGGGAGTGAGACACTTCATAATGCCCAATGTAAAAACTGCAACCAGCTGCTGGTAAAACAGTTCCAAGAGCCTTTTTTCAGGAGGAAGAGCCTTGATGTCAAGCACTTGGTGCAATGAACACCCCAGCAGCAGAGCTGAGGTCTGAGAGGAACAATTATTCTGGTTTTCCCACCAGGATAATGCCCTCCTGCTCTGGCACACACAGGATCCACGGGGCTGAGGATGTTGTGGCAGCTGGATGCTCCATCAGAGAGAGAATGGCCTCAAGCCCCTCTACAGTTCCTGGCAATATCAGACTTCAGCAAAACTCACCCCTGGGAACAAAAGCATGTCCTGGCTGTGAGGAGGAGGAGGAGTGCAGCTGGAATTGCAGGCCCTGTGCATGGAGAGGGGTCAGGGAAAGCAGGGAACGTGCTGGCTCTGTGTCCCAGGGATGCTGGTTTGCCCTGCAAACCCCCAGGGGTTCAGCTCCCTGGATAAGGAAGGAGAAAACAGAAAATTTAAACTAAGAAATTTTTGGCAGCATTCACAGGCAGTTGGAGCAGTGTAGCTCTCCTTGACTTATACACTGAATAATGGTGTAATTAGCAGCTGTTAATGAACCCACACCTGGCAAAATGCCGGGGGAGGAGGGGGTTACCATATGCCTCCTCATTAAAAGCATTAATTACAGGCAGGAAATGCTGGTGGCAGCCACAAGCTTTAATCACTTCACCTCAAGCTGGTGGTGGCTCAGGGCTCCCATCCCTGTCCACATCCCACAGCAAGGCTGAAGGGACCAGCAGGGCAAGGATAGAGATACTTACTCTAAAAATTTTAAAAAACCCTTTTGTGGCAAAATATTTTCTTCCAGAGGGATTTTTGCTGGCACAAACTGAGCAAGAGCAGCCCAACTCTGTGGAAATTCCAAATAAAAACTAATGGAGATGGACAGAGAGAGAGCCAGGCAGTGTGAGTTATTCCAGCAGCTCTTCCCTAATGTGTTTGCCCATCACACACCATAAAATGGGATGGGAGTGAACATTCCAAATGCTCACTGGGGTTTCCAGAGAGCTGCCCCAGTGCTGCCTCCCCTGCACCCCAGCCCTAGCAATAAAATAAATGGGGCAGGGAAAATGGGCATTCAGCTCCCATTAGTGGCTAAACATTGATTTACTCGAGCAAAGAAACTCAGTCAGGGCTTGGCTGCTAGTGGTTCCTGGCAGTGTTTGTGGGACATCCCTAGAAACTGTTAGAAAAGAACATGGTAAATGATTTTTTCCTACTCAAGCAGAGGAAAATAGAAAACCTGGAAATGTCTGGCAACAAAGGAATCATTTTCACATATGAGAATTTCTTTTCCCCCTAATTAAACCATAGGAGAGAGGGAATGGGATTAAAAATGAGGGAGGGGGGCCCTTGGAGACAGCTGTGCTTGGTGTGGAGCAGCATGGACAACAATAAAGAGTGAAGTTCATGATTCTCCTTTGCTGGGGACTGGAAAAATCATGTCCCTCACACAGCTCTGCATGGCTTTGGCTGCTTTCCTCATCCTGCTCTCCATCCATCTCACCCTGCTGCAGTTGGGTTTGGATATGAAGGGACCTTAAAGATCATCTACTCCTTGTCATGAGCAGAGATGCCTTTTACTAGACTAGTTGTGACAAAATCATTGTAGGAATTTAATTTCAGCTTGTAGAGGAATCAAAAAATAAACAAACAAAACTAGAAAACAAACGAACTAGAAAAATAACATTGAGGCAAGATGGAGCCTTTGGAGGCCAATCCACTGGGTGGATCCTGCCAGGTGGTGATGCCCCAAAACTGAACACTTTGAACCCAATGTTCCCAGCTATGACCCCTCTGCTTGGGGTCTGTCTCTGTAGCTCTGATTAATCCTGTCCCCTTTCCTGGGCAGTGCTGTGCTGCTGGGGATTCCATTACCCCTGATTTCCCCACAGGAGGGAAATCCTCCTGCTGCTGTGTCTGCTTATCCCTCCTAGGCTCTTATTACTCCCACTTACACAATTCAGAATATGAATCCCTCCTGTCACCTTAATTTCTAATAATTAGTATTTGGTGTAACACTGCAGCAGACAGCAGCTCTTAATGAATATTATAATAGGCACTAAATTATCATTTACTGCTCTAAAAATCCATTTTGATACATAGCCCACCTACAAGAAAATTAGGGGAGGCAGATTTCAAGCCATTTACCTGGCTGGATCCAACCCCAAACTGAGTCTCCAGAAAAATCCTAAAGACCAGGGCATTTAGTGGCCTGAGATGTGCCACTGACCATGTCAGGGCTGGATGTGTTGTGGTGGCAGCAATGTGACCTCACCAGGACTCTGCATTCCCAGGGAAACAGCAATTCTGATTTCAGTGTTTTATTTATTCCCTGACAAAATGCTGGGGTATGAATCCACCTGGAGTGGATGGACAGCATTAATCCAGGAAGAGAGCTTGTGCTGTAAGGAACCCTCAATGTCCCCACCTCCAACCTCAGCCTCTGCCAGTCCCTCCTATGGAGCTGTTTCCCTTCCTTTTGTGGTGGTGGTTGCCAGGAATTTATTTATCCATCAATTAACAGCTAGGTTTGGCATTGGCAGCTGTTGGGGCCCGTTGTGTGTTTGAGCAGAACACAGAGTCCCAGAGTGGTTTGGGTTGGGAGGGATTTTAAGCTCATCTCATTTCACCCTGCCTGGGCAAGGACACCTTCTACAATCCCAGGCTGCTCCAAAGCCCACCCAACCTGGCCTTGGACAGGGATGGGGCAGCCACAGCTGCTCTGGGACAACATTGCCAGGGCCTCCACACCCTCACAGGGAAGACATCAGATCCTAAGCATTGTATAATATAGAAGCAATAAAGGAGAATTTCTTTGGGGTCTTTATTGAGAAATATGAGAAAAGTCTGGTAAAGAATCATGGGGGTCAGAGTGATTTTCACTGCACATGCTAGGCATGTGTGGATGAAATAATTCTATTGCATATCCTGGCCAGAATGAAGGGAAGCCTGCTTCTCTGACAACGAGAAGATGTTCTTGGAGAGTTTCTGTTTTTCCTGCAGTTTTGGTGACACACAGACTCCAATGCTGTGTTCATGGGCTGCACCCAAAGGCTGCCCTCTCTGGGAACAGAGCCAGAGACCTCCATCCTGATTTACTGCAACAGTAACATAAAGCAGATAAAAGAAAATAAAAAAGGAAGAGGAAAAATAATTAAAAAGGAAAAATATAAGGCCTCTCTGCTTCTCCCTTCTGAAGGGGATTGAGGGGAGTCTCCATTCTCCTCTTCCCTAGGGCATCTGGGTGGTCTTCATCCTCAACTGCCCTATTGGAGACCAGGGAACCTTTGTGCACTCTCCCTTTCAGATGGTTTGGGGATCTCTATCCCCTGCATTTGTCCTTAATTTTGGCCAGAGCATCCTGGGAGCCATGCATAGGGAACTGGCAGCTCCAGGACACTTGCTGCTGGAACACTTGCCACTGGGAACATCTTGGAGAGGGCTGGGTTCCCCTTTTTACTTCCAGGCATTTCCTGGCCATCTGCATCCTCAGGGATGAGCAGCTTCTGCAGACAGCTGTGGCTCTGAGGGGGCAGACAGTCCTGTCCAAAGGGCTTCCTCCACCTCTGGTCCAGCAGCTCTCAAGAAGGCATTGGGACTGGTGGAGATTTCTCACCACGATTAACCCAGCTGTGGAGTTCTTCCTCCTGCCCTGCTCCTCCCCTGCCTGCTCCAGAACATGAGCTGGACATGGGGACAGCTGCATTTGCTGCTGCAGGATCTTGCCCAGCACCACACCAAGGCTCTTCTCCTACGGCACAGCTGCATTTTCCTCAGAGCCACGGAATGGGAAATAGCAGCACCAGGATATTTGCTCCTGGGACACATCCTTCTAGGATTGTTGTAGTGCATTGTGCTGGGTTCACTTCTTTGCTTTCAGTCTTTTCCTGGCCATCTGCATGCTCAGAGATGAGCAGGTCTTGCTGAAACCAGTGTCTGTGAGGGAGCACACACTCCTGTCCTAAGGGATTCCTCTGCAAGACAAATTTGCCTACATGGAGAAAAGGCATCAAAAGGTTAACAAAGGCTGCGAGGAACACTCTGATTACCTGTTTTACCAAGAGGTTTCTTTACCTGGATTTGCTAACAAGGGTTAGCTGTCAGACCTGACAGCCCGCAATGGGTCGGTGGCTGGTTTATTTTTGCAGCCCTCGGTCCTGCGTGGGACTCGGTGCCTGGGTGCTGCAGGGGCTCCAGCCGGGCATCAAAGGCGCCCGCCCCACAGCCAAGGGTGGCGCCAGATGTCCTCCAGCTCGGCCCGGTCCACTGGGTGCTTGCCCAAACACCAGCGGATCAGGTGTTGGCACTCTGGGGAGAGAAGGCAGAAAGCGCCGCTCACTGGCACCCGGCTCCTGCCCGGCCGCTCCCGGCAGCGCCTGCAGGAGCCGGGCCAGGCTGCGAGTGCTCAGAGCTGCCCTCGGCGGGACAGCGGCACGGCAGCACACGGCCACCTCCTCCAGCCCGGCGTGCCGCCCCCAGCCCCTCACGGGCCACCTCCTGCGGCCGGCCCTCGAGGGCACAGCGAGCTCCCGCCCAGCTGCGGCAGGGCCGGGCCGGGCTGCGCGCTGCCGTCTGCCAAAGCCGCCTGCCTGAGGCCCACACCAACCTGGAGACACCTGCCGCCAGAAGAAGAGCTGCCCCGACACGGTGTCATGGTCGTCGCGGAAGGGGAAGCACCCGCAGACCATGACATAGAGCAGCAAGCCCAGGGACCACACCGTGGCCGGCGCCTCGCGGTAGTAGCCCAGGCAGAGCCACTCGGGCGGGCAGTACATGTGTGTTCCTAGGGGAGACAGGCGGCGCTGGCCGGGCGCAGGCTGCTGCCTTCCAGAGCCTGGCGCCAGCCTCCTGCCAGAGGCAGGGCCTGCACCGGCGGCCACAACTTCCCCCAAGGCCACCCCGCACCCCCAGACAATTGCCCAAAGCCAGGAAACCGCTCTGCAAGGCAGGGAAGGCCAGAAGAGCAGCCCAAGCCCAAGCAGGCCTGCCGAGCCCAGGGCCCGGGGCCTGGCTTCTGCAGCCCCCCTCTGTCGGCAGGGCCAGCAGCGGCTCCTGGGACACCGCACCTGCCCCGGGGCACGGGGCAGCCGGCAGCCGGCTGAATGCCGCAGCCACAGCCCAGGGGGGAATGGCACAGAGCAGGGCCTGACAGTGGGAGCAGGGCCCGGGACGTGGGCTCACCGGCAAATTCCCTGCAGGGGTGATCATGGAAGAAGGTGCCGCATCCGAAGTCAATGAGCTTCAGGCTGCCACTGTGCGGGTCCACGAGGAGGTTCTCGGCCTTGATGTCGCCGTGCCAGACGCCGCAGGCGGTGCAGTGCCACACGGCCTCCAGCACCTGCCGGAAAAGCCAGCGCGCCGCCTCCTCGCTCAGGAACTGCTGCTCCCGCAGCAGCTCCAGCAGATCCCGCGATCGCTCCGGACGCTCCAGCACAAGCACGAAGCTGTCGGGCAGCTCGAACCAGTCCAGGAGCTGGATGATGCTGTGGCAGCCAGAGCCCACCTTCTCCATCAGCACGATCTCCATCGGAACACGGGTGCCGTCGGGCTGCGAGGATGAGACATTGCCTGCGCCAGGCCTGGTGCTGTCCTGTGCCTCCATTGCCCCATTCCTGGCATGCCCCGGTGCCCCCTCGGGCAGCCTCCCTGCTGCTCGGGATCCCTCCCGCCCAGGGCTCGCTTGGCAGCTGCCCCCCTGCCCGGAGCCAGTCCCGGCCTTCGGCATCCCCGGCCCCGCCGTGCTCCGCCTCGCACGCTGAGCCCACGCCCGCTGCCCCCGCCATGCCCCGGGGCCCTCCCTCGGGGCCCGGCCTTATCCCTGCCCGCCCCGGCCCGCTCCGGCCCGCTGGCCCCGCTCACTCACCCGCTCGTCCCAGCGCAGGACGCTCTCCCGGGCCACGCGCTTGATGGCCACCTGCAAGCCATGGACACACGGGGAGCTGAGCTCCAGCCCTGCCCAGCCCCGGCGCCGAGCCTCCGGCCGCGCCCGCCCGTGCCGCCCACTTACCGGGCTGCCGTCCGACAGGCGTCTCCCCGCGAAAACGGTGCCGAAGCCGCCGCCGCCCAGCTGCGGGCCCAGCTGGTACAGCTCCTGCAGCTCCTTCTTTTGCCCTGCAACAGGCCGAGAGCGAGCCGTCAGCCCTGCGCCCAGGAACCCCCCAGTGCCCGCCAGGGCAGGGCCCGGGCCCCCGCGGGCCGCGCTGCTCTCACCTGCTCCCTGCTGCGCGCCGGGCAGCGGCCACCGCCCTGCAGCCGTCGGGCTGGCGAGCGGCACGGCCGGGCCCGGGCAGCGCGCACAGGCGGCTGCAGGAGCCCCGCTGCAGCGGGACACGGCGGCACCGTCGCTGGCCCCGGCCTCCGGGCCTGCACTCTGCTCTTGTGCACGGCCGGGGCTGCAGCCCGAGCTGTCACGCAGGGGGGTCCCAGGAGCACCTGCAAAGCACGCAAGGATTTTTTGAAGCCATCAGAGCCACTGACAACAGCCAGGGACCAGGCTGCTCTCAGAGGCCCTGGCCTGGCCTGGCCAGGGAATGGCCCTCAAGAGCCCCAGGGGAGCCGCAGACAGCTCCTCACAAGATCTCACCTTCTGTTAGGGCCTCCTTGGGAGTCGGTGGCTGTCTTGGAGCAGCTTCCTCGAGATGGAGGTGCCCAGGTGTCTCAAGGGGCGTCTCCTCCACCAGGCACAGGCTGTTGCCCGCTGCCACAGCGTCCTGGCAGCTGTGGGCCGACAACTGCCGGCTGCAGGACACTTGCTGCTCCTGAGCCACCTGCTCCTGAGATGGCTCCCCTGCATCGGGCTGGGCTCCCACTTGGACTCCCGGGCTTTCCCTGGCCACCACAACACTCAGGGTTGTGCCCGTGATGTCCATGAGTCCAAGGGAGCCGAGAGACCTGTCCACGGGCTCTGCGCCTGCTGCAGGCTGACAGGTCTCACTGAGCCTCTCCGAGGGATGGAGGCTGTCAGAGATAGCCGAGGCTCCTGGCACGATGGAGGTTCTCTGACAGCCTGAGCTTCTTGCATGGATGGCCGGTGTCTGCTGCTGTGCCATCCTTGCAAGGCTCGAGGCTCTCCCAGGGATGGTGACTCTTCCTGGGAGCTGCCTCCTCATGGGATGGCGGCGCCTGGGGGAGCGGGACGAGCCACAGCAGGGCAGGTGGCCTCGCCTCACCAGCTCCCGCAGCTCTTTCCTCAGGGCCCGCCACATCCCAGAGTAGAGCGGCTCAGATGTCCCATTGCCAGCCCAGAGCAAGGCCATCAGTTCCCGCAGCTGTCGGGCCACTGCCACGCAGGGGCCGCAGCTGCAGGAGCTGCCCAGGGGGCCGGCGGGAGCACCTGGCCGCTTGCGAGGGGTGGCCCGAGGCCTGCAGGGCCTGGCAGCCGCAGGGGCTCCCCGGTTCCTGCGTGAGCCTCTGGGCCGGACCCCGGGGCGCTTGCACCTCTTTGGTGTCCGTGCCTGCCACCTCCATGGCTGCCAGTGGCCAAGGGCCCAGCAGACAGCCACAGTGGCCAGCAGCAGGACAAGCACAGTCACGAAAGCGTCACCGTCACCCATGGCTCCGGCACGTCCCATCGCGACTGCACTGGCCGCTGCGGGGGCTGCCCCGGCTTATATAGGCCTGAGGATGTCACAGTGCTGTGGCCAGCACAGTGTGTGACATCACAGACCGGCCCCACCCCAGGCTCCCCAGGGCCACAGGAGGGAAAATGGAGCTCAGCCTTTGGGCACTTTGGGGCCCTCTGGAACACAGGGGATGGACGATTCTTGTCTAAACAGCACACAGGGATGAGGAGGGCAACGGTGATGCTGTCACCTCCTTGCTGGCACAGCATGGGACATGGATTGGCCCGTGGGACACAGAAAAGTGCCTGAATGCGGCAAGCCCTGCTCAGCAACATCCAAACCATCTGTATGCTATCCAGTACAGTCCCATCCTGAATGCAAACCCAGCTGTGTGCCACTGTCTGGGAAGAAAATGGATCCTATCCCATTGAAAAGCAGTACATCAATCACCTCTTCACCCAGCACACCCTGTCCCTGCCCATCTCACACCTGATGGAGAGAGAATCCAGAAGGATTCTCTGATGGACACAATCAAAACTCCTCTTCAAATCCTCCACTAAAGCCTGCATTGCCTTCCTAGCACCGACGAGCCGGGTGACCTTATGGCAGTGGGATAATCAAGCAGGTAGAGAGGAATTTCCCTCTGTTATCTCATACTGCCCATGTGTGACATTGGTGTGTCCTTCCATCACTTTTCAGTAGTGACAATGATGACCTTTCCTCCATTTTTACTGCAATGCGGATTATATTGAAAGGATGGAGTTTACTGGAAAGTTCCAAGGCCTTCCTATCAAGTCAGATACAGCTGGCGAACACTGAGCCAGCCGAACCTCCTTGGGCCTTCAGGACCTTGGCTACATGATTTATGGAGATCCCACTGGGACATATCGGGATGACTCCCATCCAACACCACATCTCATGGGTATTATTCTGGTCCAGGTTGTCCCCAGCCATCCCAAATAAAAGATCACTGTCCCTCACAGCACTGTGCCTCCACTGTTTGACACCCTCCAGCAGCCAGAGAAGGCAGTGGTACTTGGCAGAGCCAGGCTCTGTGGGACAAGGGCACTGGGATCAGCTAAAAGCAGAGAGGATGCTCAGAGAGCTGAATTGCCACAGGATTCTGCCACCCTGAGTGGGTCAGCCTGTGCTGGGAGGATGCTTTGCATGGCTTTGGCCATCGGGGCCCTGCTGGCCCTGGGGGGCTGCACAGTCACAGAGGGCTGAGCTGAGTGTCAGACACCCACGGAGAGCCTGGCAGACTTGATCTCCACGGGCACTGAGTCTGCTGAGCCCATGAGGTCCATGAGGCCCATGGCAATAACCTTTACACTCTTGGTCAACAAAACCATTGTTAACCATTGTTATTAGTTGGCTGCACACCCCACACACCTCCCTCCCCACCAGAAGCACTCACTGTGCCTGTCAGGTTCTGTAAATACAAACAAAGATGGCCATTCCAAGCACAGTTTCTCTCATCCTGGAGAAAAGGAGGCTCAGAGGGGACCTTCTCTCTCCCCACAATTCCCTGAAAGGAGCAGTGCCACCTCCTTGCTGGCCCAATTCCCACAGGAGTTCAAGCCCCTTTGGGAGCATTTCCACCCCCAGCCAAGCCCCAGTGTCCCCTCATGATGACCAACAGGGTGAGGAGGAGTCGCCATTTTAGGGCAAACTGTGATATTTTTTTCAGTGGGTACAATGAGCCCAAAACCATGGGAATGACTCCAAAAACCTCAACATTTCCGTGGGCTCCATCCCTATGACTGACGACGCTGCAGTCCCAGCATGTCAAATGCCCAGCCCTGCTTCCTTTTTCAGGGGAAGGAAGAGGAACAATTTTGCCAGGGCTCAACCTGTAATGACATTTCCCCACTTCTCATTGATCTACAGCTTTGGAGAGGAGCAAGGTCTCTGTTCCTGCCACCTGGTGGCCCTTGGAACGCACACCCAGGCCCTTGTGGCACTTCAGGTGACTCCAAGTTGCTTTGTCAGTTTGGAAGGCCAGCTGTTGTTTCACTGTTGCATTTCTTGCCTTGCTAAAGCCACTCCTACCAGTACTACAGCCTGGGCTTGAAGACACAAAACCACCAACAAGGAGGAGAGGCATCAAAACCTTGACAAAGGCAGGAGGGAACACTCAGATTTCCCCTTTTCCCAAGAGGTTTCTTTAGCCGGAGTTGCTAACAAGGACCAGACGTGACAGCCCGCAATGGGTTGGTGGCTGGTTTATTTTTGCAGCCCTCGGTCCTGCGTGGGACTCGGTGCCTGGGTGCTGCAGGGGCTCCAGCCGGGCATCAAAGGCGCCCGCCCCACAGCCAAGGGTGGCGCCAGATGTCCTCCAGCTCGGCCCGGTCCACGGGGTGCTTGCCCAAACACCAGCGGATCAGGTGTTGGCACTCTGGGGAGAGAAGGCAGAAAGCGCCGCTCACTGGCACCCGGCTCCTGCCCGGCCGCTCCCGGCAGCGCCTGCAGGAGCCGGGCCAGGCTGCGAGTGCTCAGAGCTGCCCTCGGCGGGACAGCGGCACGGCAGCACACGGCCACCTCCTCCAGCCCGGCGTGCCGCCCCCAGCCCCTCACGGGCCACCTCCTGCGGCCGGCCCTCGAGGGCACAGCGAGCTCCCGCCCAGCTGCGGCAGGGCCGGGCCGGGCTGCGCGCTGCCGTCTGCCAAAGCCGCCTTCTTGAGGCCCACACCTGCTGCTCCCGAGGACGGTGCAGGAGCTGTGCCCTCGGGCAGGGAGCTCATGGAATCACAGAATTCTTTGGGCTGGAAAAGTCCAGCAGCTCCCTAGCACTGCCATGGCCACACTCACCTGTCCCCAGTGCCACATCCATAGAGACTGGGTCCAATGGCACTGGTGAGGCATTCCCAACTCCATGTCCATGTGTTTGTGGGAGATTCAGAGCCTCATGAACAGCCTGACAAACCCTGACTCCATCCCCAGTGGCCTCTCCATCTGTCCTTGTCCCCTCTGCCCAGGCTCCCATTGCTCTCAGAGGCAGATCCAGAGGTGACACTGGTGACAAGGCAGGCACAGACAGGGTAGCACCAGGAGCAGGACCTGGGACTGGCTTGGGAAGGAGGGCCAGAACTTCCAGGTGGATGATTTTAATGCTCGTTTTCTCCCAATACTTGCAGGGAGCTGGAATATTCAGAGCCCCAGGCTGGGAGTGAGACACTTCATAATGCCCAATGTAAAAACTGCAACCAGCTGCTGGTAAAACATTTCCAAGAGCCTTTTTTCAGGAGGAAGAGCCTTGATGTCAAGCACTTGGTGTAATGAACACCCCAGCAGCAGAGCTGAGGTCTGAGAGGAACAATTATTCTGGTTTTCCCACCAGGATAATGCCCTCCTGCTCTGGCACACACAGGATCCACGGGGCTGAGGATGTTGTGGCAGCTGGATGCTCCATCAGAGAGAGAATGGCCTCAAGCCCCTCTACAGTTCCTGGCAATATCAGACTTCAGCAAAACTCACCCCTGGGAACAAAAGCATGTCCTGGCTGTGAGGAGGAGGAGGAGTGCAGCTGGAATTGCAGGCCCTGTGCATGGAGAGGGGTCAGGGAAAGCAGGGAACGTGCTGGCTCTGTGTCCCAGGGATGCTGGTTTGCCCTGCAAACCCCCAGGGGTTCAGCTCCCTCTATAAGGAAGGAGAAAACAGAAAATTTAAACTAAGAAATTTTTGGCAGCATTCACAGGCAGTTGGAGCAGTGTAGCTCTCCTTGACTTATACACTGAATAATGGTGTAATTAGCAGCTGTTAATGAACCCACACCTGGCAAAATGCCGGGGGAGGAGGGGGTTACCATATGCCTCCTCATTAAAAGCATTAATTACAGGCAGGAAATGCTGGTGGCAGCCACAAGCTTTAATCACTTCACCTCAAGCTGGTGGTGCCTCAGGGCTCCCATCCCTGTCCACATCCCACAGCAAGGCTGAAGGGACCAGCACGGCAAGGATAGAGATACTTACTCTAAAAATTTTAAAAAACCCTTTTGTGGCAAAATATTTTCTTCCAGAGGGATTTTTGCTGGCACAAACTGAGCAAGAGCAGCCCAACTCTGTGGAAATTCCAAATAAAAACTAATGGAGATGGACAGAGAGAGAGCCAGGCACTGTGAGTTATTCCAGCAGCTCTTCCCTAATGTGTTTGCCCATCACACACCATAAAATGGGATGGGAGTGAACATTCCAAATGCTCACTGGGGTTTCCAGAGAGCTGCCCCAGTGCTGCCTCCCCTGCACCCCAGCCCTAGCAATAAAATAAATGGGGCAGGGAAAATGGGCATTCAGCTCCCATTAGTGGCTAAACATTGATTTACTCGAGCAAAGAAACTCAGTCAGGGCTTGGCTGCTAGTGGTTCCTGGCAGTGTTTGTGGGACATCCCTAGAAACTGTTAGAAAAGAACATGGTAAATGATTTTTTCCTACTCAAGCAGAGGAAAATAGAAAACCTGGAAATGTCTGGCAACAAAGGAATCATTTTCACATATGAGAAGTTCTTTTCCCCCTAATTAAACCATAGGAGAGAGGGAATGGGATTAAAAATGAGGGAGGGGGGCCTTGGAGACAGCTGTGCTTGGTGTGGAGCAGCATGGACAACAATAAAGAGTGAAGTTCATGATTCTCCTTTGCTGGGGACTGGAAAAATCATGTCCCTCACACAGCTCTGCATGGCTTTGGCTGCTTTCCTCATCCTGCTCTCCATCCATCTCACCCTGCTGCAGTTGGGTTTGGATATGAAGGGACCTTAAAGATCATCTACTCCTTGTCATGAGCAGAGATGCCTTTTACTAGACTAGGTTGTGACAAAATCATTGTAGGAATTTAATTTCAGCTTGTAGAGGAATCAAAAAATAAACAAACAAAACTAGAAAACAAACGAACTAGAAAAATAACATCGAGGCAAGATGGAGCCTTTGGAGGCCAATCCACTGGGTGGATCCTGCCAGGTGGTGATGCCCCAAAACTGAACACTTTGAACCCAATGTTCCCAGCTATGACCCCTCTGCTTGGGGTCTGTCTCTGTAGCTCTGATTAATCCTGTCCCCTTTCCTGGGCAGTGCTGTGCTGCTGGGGATTCCATTACCCCTGATTTCCCCACAGGAGGGAAATTCTCCTGCTGCTGTGTCTGCTTATCCCTCCTAGGCTCTTATTACTCCCACTTACACAATTCAGAATATGAATCCCTCCTGTCACCTTAATTTCTAATAATTAGTATTTGGTGTAACACTGCAGCAGACAGCAGCTCTTAATGAATATTATAATAGGCACTAAATTATAATTTACTGCTCTAAAAATCCATTTTGATACATAGCCCACCTACAAGAAAATTAGGGGAAGCAGATTTCAAGCCATTTACCTGACTGGATCCAACCCCAAACTGAGTCTCCAGCAAGATCCTAAAGACCAGGGCATTTAGTGGCCTGAGATGTGTCACTGACCATGTCAGGGCTGGATGTGTTGTGGTGGCAGCAATGTGACCTCACCAGGACTCTGCATTCCCAGGGAAACAGCAATTCTAATTTCAGTGTTTTATTTATTCCCTGACAAAATGCTGGGGTATGAATCCACCTGGAGTGGATGGACAGCATTAATCCAGGAAGAGAGCTTGTGCTGTAAGGAACCCTCAATGTCCCCACCTCCAACCTCAGCCTCTGCCAGTCCCTCCTATGGAGCTGTTTCCCTTCCTTTTGTGGTGGTGGTTGCCAGGAATTTATTTATCCATCAATTAACAGCTAGGTTTGGCATTGGCAGCTGTTGGGGCCCGTTGTGTGTTTGAGCAGAACACAGAGTCCAGGAGTGGTTTGGGTTGGGAGGGATTTTAAGCTCATCTCATTTCCCCCTGCCTGGGCAAGGACACCTTCTACAATCCCAGGCTGCTCCAAAGCCCACCCAACCTGGCCTTGGACAGGGATGGGGCAGCCACAGCTGCTCTGGGACAACATTGCCAGGGCCTCCACACCCTCACAGGGAAGACATCAGATCCTAAGCATTGTATAATATAGAAACAATAAAGGAGAATTTCTTTGGGGTCTTTATTGAGAAATATGAGAAAAGTCTGGTAAAGAATCATGGGGGTCAGAGTGATTTTCACTGCACATGCTAGGCATGTGTGGATGAAATAATTCTATTGCATATCCTGGCCAGAATGAAGGGAAGCCTGCTTCTCTGACAACGAGAAGATGTTCTTGGAGAGTTTCTGTTTTTCCTGCAGTTTTGGTGACACACAGACTCCAATGCTGTGTTCATGGGCTGCACCCAAAGGCTGCCCTCTCTGGGAACAGAGCCAGAGACCTCCATCTTGATTTACTGCAACAGTAACATAAAGCAGATAAAAGAAAATAAAAAAGGAAGAGGAAAAATAATTAAAAAGGAAAAATATAAGGCCTCTCTGCTTCTCCCTTCTGAAGGGGATTGAGGGGAGTCTCCATTCTCCTCTTCCCTAGGGCATCTGGGTGGTCTTCATCCTCAACTGCCCTATTGGAGACCAGGGAACCTTTGTGCACTCTCCCTTTCAGATGGTTTGGGGATCTCTATCCCCTGCATTTGTCCTTAATTTTGGCCAGAGCATCCTGGGAGCCATGCATAGGGAACTGGCAGCTCCAGGACACTTGCTGCTGGAACACTTGCCACTGGGAACATCTTGGAGAGGGCTGGGTTCCCCTTTTTACTTCCAGGCATTTCCTGGCCATCTGCATCCTCAGGGATGAGCAGCTTCTGCAGACAGCTGTGGCTCTGAGGGGGCAGACAGTCCTGTCCAAAGGGCTTCCTCCACCTCTGGTCCAGCAGCTCTCAAGAAGGCATTGGGACTGGTGGAGATTTCTCACCACGAGTAACCCAACTGTGGAGTTCTTCCTCTTGTCCTGCTCCTCCCCTGCCTGCTCCAGAACATGAGCTGGACATGGGGACAGCTGCATTTGCTGCTGCAGGATCTTGCCCAGCACCACACCAAGGCTCTTCTCCTACGGCACAGCTGCATTTTCCTCAGAGCCACGGAATGGGAAATAGCAGCACCAGGATATTTGCTCCTGGGACACATCCTTCTAGGATTGTTGTAGTGCATTGTGCTGGGTTCACTTCTTTGCTTTCAGTCTTTTCCTGGCCATCTGCATGCTCAGAGATGAGCAGGTCTTGCTGAAACCAGTGTCTGTGAGGGAGCACACACTCCTGTCCTAAGGGATTCCTCTGCAAGACAAATTTGCCTACATGGAGAAAAGGCATCAAAAGGTTAACAAAGGCTGGGAGGAACACTCTGATTACCTGTTTTACCAAGAGGTTTCTTTACCTGGATTTGCTAACAAGGGTTAGCTGTCAGACCTGACAGCCCGCAATGGGTTGGTGGCTGGTTTATTTTTGCAGCCCTCGGTCCTGCGTGGGACTCGGTGCCTGGGTGCTGCAGGGGCTCCAGCCGGGCATCAAAGGCGCCCGCCCCACAGCCAAGGGTGGCGCCAGATGTCCTCCAGCTCGGCCCGGTCCACGGGGTGCTTGCCCAAACACCAGCGGATCAGGTGTTGGCACTCTGGGGAGAGAAGGCAGAAAGCGCCGCTCACTGGCACCCGGCTCCTGCCCGGCCGCTCCCGGCAGCGCCTGCAGGAGCCGGGCCAGGCTGCGAGTGCTCAGAGCTGCCCTCGGCGGGACAGCGGCACGGCAGCACACGGCCACCTCCTCCAGCCCGGCGTGCCGCCCCCAGCCCCTCACGGGCCACCTCCTGCGGCCGGCCCTCGAGGGCACAGCGAGCTCCCGCCCAGCTGCGGCAGGGCCGGGCCGGGCTGCGCGCTGCCGTCTGCCAAAGCCGCCTTCTTGAGGCCCACACCAACCTGGAGACACCTGCCGCCAGAAGAAGAGCTGCCCCGACACGGTGTCATGGTCGTCGCGGAAGGGGAAGCACCCGCAGACCATGACATAGAGCAGCAGGCCCAGGGACCACACCGTGGCCGGCGCCTCGCGGTAGTAGCCCAGGCAGAGCCACTCGGGCGGGCAGTACATGTGTGTTCCTAGGGGAGACAGGCGGCGCTGGCCGGGCGCAGGCTGCTGCCTTCCAGAGCCTGGCGCCAGCCTCCTGCCAGAGGCAGGGCCTGCGCCGGCGGCCACAACTTCCCCCAAGGCCACCCCGCACCCCCAGACAATTGCCCAAAGCCAGGAAACCGCTCTGCAAGGCAGGGAAGGCCAGAAGAGCAGCCCAAGCCCAAGCAGGCCTGCCGAGCCCAGGGCCCGGGGCCTGGCTTCTGCAGCCCCCCTCTGTCGGCAGGGCCAGCAGCGGCTCCTGGGGCACCGCACCTGCCCCGGGGCACGGGGCAGCCGGCAGCCGGCTGAATGCCGCAGCCACAGCCCAGGGGGGAATGGCACAGAGCAGGGCCTGACAGTGGGAGCAGGGCCCGGGACGTGGGCTCACCGGCAAATTCCCTGCAGGGGTGATCGTGGAAGAAGGTGCCGCATCCGAAGTCGATGAGCTTCAGGCTGCCACTGTGCGGGTCCACGAGGAGGTTCTCGGCCTTGATGTCGCCGTGCCAGACGCCGCAGGCGGTGCAGTGCCACACGGCCTCCAGCACCTGCCGGAAAAGCCAGCGTGCCGCCTCCTCGCTCAGGAACTGCTGCTCCCGCAGCAGCTCCAGCAGATCCCGCGATCGCTCCGGACGCTCCAGCACAAGCACGAAGCTGTCGGGCAGCTCGAACCAGTCCAGGAGCTGGATGATGCTGTGGCAGCCAGAGCCCACCTTCTCCATCAGCACGATCTCCATCGGAACACGGGTGCCGTCGGGCTGCGAGGATGAGACATTGCCTGCGCCAGGCCTGGTGCTGTCCTGTG
Source organism: Melospiza melodia melodia (assembly GCF_035770615.1). Taxonomy (NCBI): domain Eukaryota; kingdom Metazoa; phylum Chordata; class Aves; order Passeriformes; family Passerellidae; genus Melospiza; species Melospiza melodia. Next base: position 7,391,721 of record NC_086214.1, read on the forward strand.
CCTCCATTGCCCCATTCCTGGCATGCCCCGGTGTCCCCTCGGGCAGCCTCCCTGCTGCTCGGGATCCCTCCCGCCCAGCCCTCGCTTGGCAGCTGCCCCCCTGCCCGGAGCCAGTCCCGGCCTTCGGCATCCCCGGCCCCGCCGTGCTCCGCCTCGCACGCTGAGCCCACGCCCGCTGCCCCCGCCATGCCCCGGGGCCCTCCCTCGGGGCCCGGCCTTATCCCCGCCCGCCCCGGCCCGCTCCGGCCCGCTGGCCCCGCTCACTCACCCGCTCGTCCCAGCGCAGGACGCTCTCCCGGGCCACGCGCTTGATGGCCACCTGCAAGCCATGGACACACGGGGAGCTGAGCTCCAGCCCTGCCCAGCCCCGGCGCCGAGCCTCCGGCCGCGCCCCCCCGTGCCGCCCACTTACCGGGCTGCCGTCCGAGAGGCGTCTCCCCGCGAAAACGGTGCCGAAGCCGCCGCCGCCCAGCTGCGGGCCCAGCTGGTACAGCTCCTGCAGCTCCTTCTTTTGCCCTGCAACAGGCCGAGAGCGAGCCGTCAGCCCTGCGCCCAGGAACCCCCAATGCCCGCCAGGGCAGGGCCCGGGCCCCCGCGGGCCGCGCTGCTCTCACCTGCTCCCTGCTGCGCGCCGGGCAGCGGCCACCGCCCTGCAGCCGTCGGGCTGGCGAGCGGCACGGCCGGGCCCGGGCAGCGCGCACAGGCGGCTGCAGGAGCCCCGCTGCAGCGGGACACGGCGGCACCGTCGCTGGCCCCGGCCTCCGGGCCTGCACTCTGCTCTTGTGCACGGCCGGGGCTGCAGCCCGAGCTGTCGCGCAGGGGGGTCCCAGGAGCACCTGCAAAGCACGCAAGGATTTTTTGAAGCCATCAGAGCCACTGACAAGAGCCAGGGACCAGGCTGCTCTCAGAGGCCCTGGCCTGCCCTGGCCATGGAATGGCCCTCAAGAGCCCCAGGGGAGCCGCAGACAGCTCCTCACAAGATCTCACCTTCTGTTAGGGCCTCCTTGGGAGTCGGTGGCTGTCTCGGAGCAGCTTCCTCGAGATGGAGGTGCCCAGGTGTCTCGAGGGGCGTCTCCTCCACCAGGCACAGGCTGTTGCCCGCTGGCACAGCGCCCTGGCAGCTGTGGGCCGACAACTGCCGGCTGCAGGACACTTGCTGCTCCTGAGCCACCTGCTCCTGAGATGGCTCCCCTGCATCGGGCTGGGCTCCCACTTGGACTCCCGGGCTTTCCCTGGCCACCACAACGCTCAGGGTTGTGCCCGTGATGTCCATGAGTCCAAGGGAGCCGGGAGACCTGTCCACGGGCTCTGCGCCTGCTGCAGGCTGACAGGTCTCACTGAGCCTCTGTGAGTGTTGGAGGCTGTCAGAGATAGCCGAGGCTCCTGGCAGGATGGAGGTTCTCTGACAGCCTGAGCTTCTTGCATGGATGGCCGGTGTCTGCTGCTGTGCCATCCTTGCAAGGCTCGAGGCTCTCCCAGGGATGGTGACTCTTCCTGGGAGCTGCCTCCTCATGGGATGGCGGCGCCTGGGGGAGCGGGACGAGCCACAGCAGGGCAGGTGGCCTCGCCTCACCAGCTCCCGCAGCTCTTTCCTCAGGGCCCGCCACATCCCAGAGTAGAGCGGCTCAGATGTCCCATTGCCAGCCCAGAGCAAGGCCATCAGTTCCCGCAGCTGTCGGGCCACTGCCACGCAGGGGCCGCAGCTGCAGGAGCTGCCCAGGGGGCCGGCGGGAGCACCTGGCCGCTTGCGAGGGGTGGCCCGAGGCCTGCAGGGCCTGGCAGCCGCAGGGGCTCCCCGGTTCCTGCGTGAGCCTCTGGGCCGGACCCCGGGGTGCTTGCGCCTCTTTGGTGTCCTGGGCTGCCGCCTCCATGGCTGCCAGTGGCCAAGGGCCCAGCAGACAGCCACAGTGGCCAGCAGCAGGACAAGCACAGTCAGGACGTAGTCACCGTCACCCATGGCTCCGGCACGTCCCATCGCGACTGCACTGGCCGCTGCGGGGGCTGCCCCGGCTTATATAGGCCTGAGGATGTCACAGTGCTGTGGCCAGCACAGTGTGTGACATCACAGACCGGCCCCACCCCAGGGCTCCCCAGGGCCACAGGAGGGAAAATGGAGCTCAGCCTTTGGGCACTTTGGGGCCCTCTGGAACACAGGGGATGGACGATTCTTGTCTAAACAGCACACAGGGATGAGGAGGGCAACGGTGATGCTGTCACCTCCTTGCTGGCACAGCATGGGACATGGATTGGCCCGTGGGACACTGAAAAGTGCCTGAATGCAGCAAGCCCTGCTCAGCAACATCCAAACCATCTGTGTGCTATCCAGTACAGTCCCATCCTGAATGCAAACCCAGCTCTGTGCCACTGTCTGGGAAGAAAATGGATCCTATCCCATTGAAAAGCAGTACATCAATCACCTCTTCACCCAGCACACCCTGTCCCTGTCCATCTCACACCTGATGGAGAGAGAATCCAGAAGGATTCTCTGATGGACACAATCAAAACTCCTCTTCAAATCCTCCACTAAAGCCTGCATTGCCTTCCCATCTCCCACAAGCCAAGTGGCCTTATGGCAGGTAGAGAGGAATTTCCCTCTGTTATCTCATGCTGCCCATGTGTGACACTGGTGTGTCCTTCCATCAATTCCCAGTAGTGCCCATGTTCGTCTTCCCACCCTTTTTCCTGCTACCATGGTTTGATTGAAAGGATGGAATGTCCTGGAGAGTTCCAAGCCCTTCCTTTCAATTTAGATACAGCTGGAGAACACTGAGCCAGCACGGAACTCCTTGGGCCTTCAGGACCATGGGTAGATTATTTAAGGGGATCCCACTGGGACATAACGGGATGAATCCCATCCAATGCCACATGTCATGGGTATTGTTCTGGTCCAAGTTGTTCCAAGCAATTCCAAATGGAAGATCACTGTCCCTCACTGCACCATGCCTCCACTGCTGGATGCCCTTCGGCACCCAGGGAAGTCATTGTTTGCAAAAATGTGGAGTCACAGCTTTAATTGTAACTGAGCATATCAGACAGTTCACTAATCCTGAGAGCCTCACATTAAGTTATGACTTTGTTCACCAAATGAGCCTCTCATAGAATGGGATGATCTAGAATGAAGACACAGGGAAGCATTTAACCCCAGTACACCTTTAACTGGTCCTGAGGGAGGAGACCTGATGGAAACTCATGACTGCCTTTAGGTAATGGATCTCTAGATGCCGTGGAGATATTCAATTATCCCACTTGGAATTAATGTTTGGGATTTTTTTTTTCTGGAGCGGTAAATTTGGATGTTTATGGAGGTTTCTGGTTGTGTTCCCAACATGACAGCCATTTGGTGCAGCCCATGAACACAGTGTCGCAGTCCACATCGGTGTAGGACAGATCCTTGTGTTCTGCTTCTTTCCTTCTCCCACTCCCCAGTGCCATCAGCTCCCCATAGCAATGAGGGTGTTCCGGGCTGAGTGAAGGCAGCGCAAACGTGGAGCAGCTCAAGGATCCACTGCCTCTGCACTTCCCGGGATAGGGCTGCCCTGAGCCTTGGCATGGAGGGAGGATCTCCCTTCTCTGCTGGGTCTGACCCTCCTGCCCCAGCCTTGCTGGGTTCCATTGAAGTTCATCCCGTGAGGGACACTGTCCGCCCAGATCCTGCTTCTGATTCCTTGCGTCCACAGCACTATTTTCCCTGTATTTTAGCCTTTGTAAGGGGCTGGGGTACGCAGGGGAGAGTGTGTTGAGCTTTCCCCAGCTAGCATTAGCGGTTTCAGGCCGCCAAGAGCTCTTGCGTCTCCCTCTGTTCCCTCCTTCCCGACTTTTCCCCTCAGCAGCCCCGAGCCTTTTCCCGCCCTTTTTCCCCTCAGCGCTGGCCCCGCCCCCCTCAGCTCGGAGCGGCTCCCGCCCTCCCCTCCTCAATTAAGGCCCTTAGTTCTTCCCTCATTAATACCTCACTTATTAACGCCCTGGCGGCCAAGAGCAGGGCTTTGGAGGAGCTCTGTGGGACACCCTGGCTGCGTGGGGCAGGGCAGAGATGGTCGGTGTTGCCCTTCTCTTTCAGGGCAGGGATCCAGGGTACCCATGACCCCTCGGGAAAGATGCTCCGTCCCAGCCCACACCTACATGAAAGGGAGACGAGGAAAGCAGGGTGCCAGACTCACAGAACCCTTCAAGAGTTCCCCAGCTGTGTGTTCTGCCCCCCACTGTTCCCCTTCCAGCTCTGTGCCATGTTTACAGGAGCTCAGAAAGAGGAAAAAAAGAGAAATAAGATCCACAGCAAATTCTTGAAAAAAAATCCCATCGATGGCCAAGAGGCTCCTATGGCTCCTTCCTGTGAAAATCTAGGCTGTGGGCAACATGGCACAGGGTGTCCCTGGACACAGAGATGGACACTGATCCCTCCTGTTTCTCATTGGCATCCATCCCAGGCAAGGATATCCTCCTGGATCTGTGCCAGGAAGGTCCCTGCTCCCTGTGTGGGTCAGGAGGGGTAGAGGTGGCTCTCTCACTCTCATCCCACTCATTCCCCCCTGTGCTGGTTTTGCCCCTGGGGCCAGGGTTCTAAAAACCACAAAGCTTAGAGCTCCAGGCACACTACAGCTGCAAAATCCCAAGGGGAACACAAAACTGCCACAACATGGCTGCCTCCATAGCTTTTTCTTGGAACCAGCCTTAGCCCAGGGCTGCTTTTATTGCCTAGGATTAGGATTAGGGTTACACCTAGGGTTAGTGTCTCAGAAACCACAAAGCCACCCTCCTTTTTGGGGTGTCCAGTCCTGTTCCCATGGGGAGGGTGATTGGCAGCACCCATGGCATAACCAACCTTTGTGGGAGGCTGGGAGCGCTGGTGAGGGAGGAAGCTGTTCCTGGTGAGCAGAAACTCGGCTCTGCTGTGTGCCAGGGGCTTTCTGCCTGCTGGGCAGGGGGAACAGCCTGTCTGAGCTCAGCCCCACAGCCACTCCTGCCCACAGCTCCTCCAGACACCATCCGCTGTGGACACGTCCTCGCTACTGTCCCTTGGCCAGGGCACTCGTAGCTCATGCCAGACCCTTCTTCTTGCCCAGGGAGCCTCCCCCCAGTTAAAGGGGTCCCCCTAGATCTCAGGACTCTCCAGCTCAGCCCCCCTAGAGCCAGGCTGCAATCTGAGCCCCACCTGCCCTCAGGGATTGGCGGCCATCTTGGCCACAGCAACCACACATAAATTGAGTTTCAAACCTGTGACAATACGAAAAGGGCCAGCAAAGCCTCAACTTGGGGCATGAGGAGAGCAGACTTCAGACTGCTCAGGGAACTGGTAAGCAAGGTCCCCAGGGAAAATATTTTTGCAGGTGCTGGGGTCCATCAGTGCTGGTCACTTGAAAAATCACCTCATAAGGTCACAGGAACAGGCAATTCCCAAGTGTCAGAAACCAAGAGGCAAGTTAGAAAGCTGGCTTGCCTGAAGAGGCATCATTTCTGGGAAAGAGGATGGAAAAGGAAGCTGTGTGCCCAGTGGAATCAAGGCCAGGAGAAGAATATAGAGATGCCTCTTGCCACTGTAGGGAGAAATCTGGTGCAGTGAAAGCTCAGCTGGAGATGAAAGTAGTCAGAAATGTGGGGCACAATAAAAAGATTTTTTAAATTTAAAATAATTTAAATTTTAAAATTTTAAAATAATTTAAAATATGTTAAAGGAAAAAAAAAACATTGCAGAAATAATATTGTCCCGTTCAGGAGGTGGATGGTCACCTCACAAACAGGGACAGAGACATGGTACAGCTGTTTAATGCATTCTTTGCCTCTATCTTCAACACTCATCCCTCCCTTCCCAGTAGAAAACATTGATTGCACCAAGGAACACTGCAAAGTCCATGAAGAGGGCAAGGCCTAGACAGCAGAAAGCAAATCACATCTGATTGATCCAAAGCATTCCCACCTTGAATCCAAACCCAGTATGTGCCAGCTATTGGGAAAAAATGAACCCTGTCACAGTCAAAACCAGAGAAGTGGGAGCACCATAAGAGCTCTTTGGAAAATCCTGATTTATTTAGAATAGAGGTGTTCCAGAAGTTAGTGAGCTGCTAACAAAAAACAATTCTAGCCCACGACAGCCATTTCAGGAGAGCTGCCCAGAGACAAGGGAACTTCAACTCCCTTTGTCTCGGAGGATCTTCACAGGCAAAGAATAGAGGTTGTGTGAAGTTGATACAACTGCAACATCCTGGGAGCCATGGGCTTGACACTGGTGGTAACAGCAGAATTCCTGATGTGCTGCAACTAGCTCCAGGGTATGACTGATCCTAAGAGGCTGAGCTCGGGCCTTAGGTCCGTGCCTCCAGGCTTTTTCTGGACATAGCCATCTTGAGGGATGAGCCTGTTCTCCTGATCCCTGGGGTGGGGCCGGTCTGTGATGTCACACACTGTGCTGGCCACAGCACTGTGACATCCTCAGGCCTATATAAGCCGGGGCAGCCCCCGCAGCGGCCAGTGCAGTCGCGATGGGACGTGCCGGAGCCATGGGTGACGGTGACACTTTCGTGACTGTGCTTGTCCTGCTGCTGGCCACTGTGGCTGTCTGCTGGGCCCTTGGCCACTGGCAGCCATGGAGGCGGCAGCCCAGGACACCAAAGAGGTGCAAGCACCCCGGGGTCCGGCCCAGAGGCTCACGCAGGAACCGGGGAGCCCCTGCGGCTGCCAGGCCCTGCAGGCCTCGGGCCACCCCTCGCAAGCGGCCAGGTGCTCCCGCCGGCCCCCTGGGCAGCTCCTGCAGCTGCGGCCCCTGCGTGGCAGTGGCCCGACAGCTGCGGGAACTGATGGCCTTGCTCTGGGCTGGCAATGGGACATCTGAGCCGCTCTACTCTGGGATGTGGAGGGCCCTGAGGAAAGAGCTGCGGGAGCTGGTGAGGCGAGGCCACCTGCCCTGCTGTGGCTCGTCCCGCTCCCCCAGGCGCCGCCATCCCATGAGGAGGCAGCTCCCAGGAAGAGTCACCATCCCTGGGAGAGCCTCGAGCCTTGCAAGGATGGCACAGCAGCAGACACCGGCCATCCATGCAAGAAGCTCAGGCTGTCAGAGAACCTCCATCGTGCCAGGAGCCTCGGCTATCTCTGACAGCCTCCAATGCTCACAGAGGCTCAGTGAGACCTGTCAGCCTGCAGCAGGCGCAGAGCCCGTGGACAGGTCTCCCGGCTCCCTTGGACTCATGGACATCACGGGCACAACCCTGAGTGTTGTGGTGGCCAGGGAAAGCCCGGGAGTCCAAGTGGGAGCCCAGCCCGATGCAGGGGAGCCATCTCAGGAGCAGGTGGCTCAGGAGCAGCAAGTGTCCTGCAGCCGGCAGTTGTCGGCCCACAGCTGCCAGGACGCTGTGGCAGTGGGCAACAGCCTGTGCCTGGTGGAGGAGACACCCCTCGAGACCCCTGGGCACCTCCATCTCGAGGAAGCTGCTCCAAGACAGCCACCGACTCCCAAGGAGGCCCTAACAGAAGGTGAGATCTTGTGAGGAGCTGTCTGCGGCTCCCCTGGGGCTCTTGAGGGCCATTCCATGGCCAGGCCAGGCCAGGGCCTCTGAGAGCAGCCTGGTCCCTGGCTGTTGTCAGTGCCTCTGATGGCTTCAAAAAATCCTTGCGTGCTTTGCAGGTGCTCCTGGGACCCCCCTGCGCGACAGCTCGGGCTGCAGCCCCGGCCGTGCACAAGAGCAGAGTGCAGGCCCGGAGGCCGGGGCCAGCGACGGTGCCGCCGTGTCCCGCTGCAGCGGGGCTCCTGCAGCCGCCTGTGCGCGCTGCCCGGGCCCGGCCGTGCCGCTCGCCAGCCCGACGGCTGCGGGGCGGTGGCCGCTGCCCGGCGCGCAGCAGGGAGCAGGTGAGAGCAGCGCGGCCCGCGGGGGCCTGGGCCCTGCCCTGGCGGGCTCTGGGGGGTTCCTGGGCGCAGGGCTGACGGCTCGCTCTCGGCCTGTTGCAGGGCAAAAGAAGGAGCTGCAGGAGCTGTACCAGCTGGGCCCGCAGCTGGGCGGCGGCGGCTTCGGCACCGTTTTCGCGGGGAGACGCCTCTCGGACGGCAGCCCGGTAAGTGGGCGGCACGGGGGGGCGCGGCCGGAGGCTCGGCGCCGGGGCTGGGCAGGGCTGGAGCTCAGCTCCCCGTGTGTCCATGGCTTGCAGGTGGCCATCAAGCGCGTGGCCCGGGAGAGCGTCCTGCGCTGGGACGAGCGGGTGAGTGAGCGGGGCCAGCGGGCCGGAGCGGGCCGGGGCGGGCAGGGATAAGGCCGGGCCCCGAGGGAGGGCCCCGGGGCATGGCGGGGGCAGCGGGCGTGGGCTCAGCGTGCGAGGCGGAGCACGGCGGGGCCGGGGATGCCGAAGGCCGGGACTGGCTCCAGGCAGGGGGGCAGCTGCCAAGCGAGGGCTGGGCGGGAGGGATCCCGAGCAGCAGGGAGGCTGTCCGAGGGGGCACCGGGGCATGCCAGGCAGGGGGCAATGGAGGCACAGGGCAGCACCAGGCCTGGCGCAGGCAATGTCTCGTCCTTCCAGCCCGACGGCACCCGTGTTCCGATGGAGATCGTGCTGATGGAGAAGGTGGGCTCTGGCTGCCACAGCATCATCCAGCTCCTGGACTGGTTCGAGCTGCCCGACAGCTTCGTGCTGGTGCTGGAGCGTCCGGAGCGATCGCGGGATCTGCTGGAGCTGCTGCGGGAGCAGCAGTTCCTGAGCGAGGAGGCGGCACGCTGGCTTTTCCGGCAGGTGCCGGAGGCCGTGTGGCACTGCACCGCCTGCGGCGTCTGGCACGGCGACATCAAGGCCGAGAACCTCCTCGTGGACCCGCACAGTGGCAGCCTGAAGCTCATTGACTTCGGCTGCGGCACCTTCTTCCACGATCACCCCTGCAGGGAATTTGCCGGTGAGCCCACGTCCCGGGCCCTGCTCCCACTGTCAGGCCCTGCTCTGTGCCATTCCCCCCTGGGCTGTGGCTGCGGCATTCAGCCGGCTGCCGGCTGCCCCGTGCCCCGGGGCAGGTGCAGTGCCCCAGGAGCCGCCGCTGGCCCTGCCGACAGAGGGGGGCTGCAGAAGCCAGGCCCCAGGCCCTGGGCTCGGCAGGCCTGCTTGGGCTTGGGCTGCTCTTCTGGCCTTCCCTGCCTTGCAGAGCGGTTTCCTGGCTTTGGGCAATTGTCTGGGGGTGCGGGGTGGCCTTGGGGGAAGTTGTGGCCGCCGGTGCAGGCCCTGCCTCTGGCAGGAGGCTGGCGCCAGGCTCTGGAAGGCAGCAGCCTGCGCCCGGCCAGCGCCGCCTGTCTCCCCTAGGAACACACATGTACTGCCCGCCCGAGTGGCTCTGCCTGGGCTTCTACCGCGAGGCGCCGGCCACCGTGTGGTCCCTGGGCGTGCTGCTCTATGTCATGGTCTGCGGGTGCTTCCCCTTCCGCGACGACCATGACGCCGTGTCGGGGCAGCTCTTCTTCTGGCGGCAGGTGTCTCCAGGTTGGTGTGGGCCTCAGGCAGGCGGCTTTGGCAGACGGCAGCGCGCAGCCCGGGCCGGCCCTGCCGCAGCTGGGCGGGAGCTCGCTGTGCCCTCGAGGGCCGGCCGCAGGAGGTGGCCCGTGAGGGGCTGGGGGCGGCACGCCGGGCTGGAGGAGGTGGCCGTGTGCTGCCGTGCCGCTGTCCCGCCGAGGGCAGCTCTGAGCACTCGTAGCCTGGCCCGGCTCCTGCAGGCGCTGCCGGGAGCGGCCGGGCAGGAGCCGGGTGCCAGTGAGCGGCGCTTTCTGCCTTCTCTCCCCAGAGTGCCAGCACCTGATCCGCTGGTGTTTGGGCAAGCACCCTGTGGACCGGGCCGAGATGGAGGACATCTGGCGCCACCCTTGGCTGTGGGGCGGGCACTTTTGATGCCTGGCTGGAGCCCCTGCAGCACCCAGGCACCGAGTCCCACGCAGGACTGAGGGCTGCAAAAATAAACCAGCCACCGACCCATTGCGGGCTGTCACGTCTGGTCCTTGTTAGCAACTCCGGCTAAAGAAACCTCTTGAGAAAAGGGGAAATCAGAGTGTTTTCTCCTGCCTTTGTTAAAGTTTTGATGCCTCTCCTCCTTGTAGATGGTTTTCATCTTCAATCTCAGGCTGTAGTACTGGTAGGAGCGGCTTTAGCAAGGCAAGAAATGCAACAGTGAAATAACAGCTGGCCTTCCAAACTGACAAAGCAACTTGGAGTCGCCTGAAGTGCCACAAGGGCCTGGGTGTGCGTTCCAAGGGCCACCAGGTGGCAGGAACAGCGACCTTGCTCCTCTCCAAAGCTGTAAAACAATTAGCAGTGGCAAAATGTCATTTCAGGTTGAGCCCCTACAAAAGTCTTCCTCTTTCTTCCTCTGAAATGGGAAGCAGGGCTGGGCATTTGACCTGCTGGGACTGCACCGTCGTCAGTCATACCCATGAAGCCTATGGGAATTGTTGAAGTGCTGGTGTCACTCCCATGCTGTTGGGCTCATTGTACCCCCAAAAATACGTTCCTCTGTAGGATATGGGGTCAACGTTATTGAAGCTGCTCAGGCTTATGCTTACCAGAAAGCCCCATGGGCAAGGCTCAGCTCAGGGCGGTCGGTTGGGCATTGGTTGAACGGTGAGAGGCAGTTGGGAGTGAGCAGAGAGTCAGTTGGAACTGAGATTGTGATTGGCTGGAGGAACACATAGCAAGTGCATGAGCAGGAAACTGATTGGCTGACGGGACACGTAGACAGCATGTGAGCACGAAGGTGATTGGTTGAAGGACTGCGTGGACAGTGCATGAGCAGGATGCTGATTGGCTGAAAGGACGCGTGGACAGCATGTAAGCAGATAGCTGATTGGATGGTAGGGCACATGGACCGCAGCACGGCAGCTGAGCCAGGCAATGGGTGCCTTCTTTCTGTTAAGTTCTGTGAAGTCTTGGTTTGGTTTCAGTTATGTCAGCTTTGTGAAAAATGCCATTCACTTGTGTCAAAAATTTGGAAGTTTAATAGGAAGAAATAGTAATAAAAATAGTAATGCAAATTAGGGCAATAACAATTTGGACAATTAAAGTTAGGACAATAAAAAGCAAGAAATTAAGGATGTCCGGGCGCTGTTGCCCTGCCACTAAAGCACGTTTTGCTAACAAAGGACTAACCCTTGAAAGCAGTAGCCTATTGCATCTTTATATATCTCATACATGATTTAAACATTCCTTTCAAAACTAAGGGTGTTTCTGCTTAATGTCTACTTGCCTCCCTCATCTTGTAAATCAATCACTTTGGTCCCTTGAAGTCTGAGTTGTCCTGATAAGGAGGCAATAATTTTTCTCTTAGCATCTTGGTGTCTTGTTGCTGTTACCTCTATGCAAAGAATTTTTGATTTCTTATCTGTTCCTCGAGTTAGTCACAAAAAATATCTTACATAGCATAGTTTCTATTTTAGTATAATACTACAGCCTAAAAACTATATTTACTTAAAAGAGATTAATACAGCATAAATTTCCAACATAATACATATAGGATTAATTTTAATATTTGCAAAAAGCCAATCATATAATATGCATTATTCAAAAGGTTAAAATTGAAAAGTTGTGCTGGTTTTGGATGGGAGGGACTTAGAGAAGGGACGCAAAGAGAAGCTGCTAGCAGTTTTCTCTGTGTCTGACCAAAAAAACCAATCAGTAAATAGCTTTGGGAATTGACAATCCCAAAGTGAAACTCAATGTTGAACCACTGAGAAAGATGAACACCTATGTAAAAAATGAAAAATCCGAGGAAATCCCTCTTTCTTTTCTGGCTGGGAAAGATGTAACAGGGGCCAGGTCAGGTGGCTGCGGGGCTGGACCCTCTTCCCTTGATTCAAATCCTCCCTTGAGTGAGAGATAAGGATAAAGTGCAGGCACATAGAGAAGCAACATGAAGACACCAAGGTCAGTGAAGAGGAAGTTATGTCCCAGGTGGGAGGAATAAGGAGATGCCTTGATATTGGGGCTGAAATTCTCTTGTAAAGCTATGGAAAAGAATTTAATTGATCCATCAATTTTTTTCCCCCTTATAACGCATTGAAGAATTATGGGGGGACGGATTGTTCAAAGCTGTGTTGAAGCAGGCAAATGTTGAAAGAGCTGTGAATTTAATAAGAAGTTTGAAAAGGGGGAGAACTGTGATAAAGACCCTGTCCCCCCAGGGAGGGAAGAAGAAGGCTTCTGTACCCAGAGATGAAGATGATCTCAGAGACAGATATCAAGACAGTGTTCATTTTTGTAGAATTCATCCCTAAAATAGCACCCCATAACTTGACATGGCCCCTAAACAGAGCTGTGGAAATAGCAGTGGAAATGGGAGGGACGTCAGATTTCCAGGCAGCTGCTATTCATGGAAATTAGAGTTTTCTTGTGGAGTAGTCTCCATAAATTTACTGGAGGGACTCCTCTCTCTAAGTGAACTGCAGAAAGAATATTCTAGAAGTGACTGAATTGTTTCTGTATGTTGTGAGGGGGAAAGGAAGATTGTGGGGGGAGAACAAGGGTTCTAAAGGTTTTATTCTGATTCCCATTATTCTTTCCTTTAGTTACTGTTAATAAAGCTCTCTTTACATCTTTTTATAGTTTTGAGCCTGCTCTGACTTCTTTCTAAAATTATCTCACAGCAGAAAATGAATAAGTATATTCTAGTGGGTGCATTGGCCTTTGACCAGCACTGAAACCCACCTCAAAGGTATAAAAAGTGGAAGATTTTTACAATAAAGCCATCTCCTAGGGATGCATAAGGGGGCCCATGTCACTTTGTTCCCCACTGCTACATTCCTCTGCCTTACAAACAACTGGTGGAGATGGAAATTGCAGTCAGCAGTGTGGTCACAGGAAAGCACTCGGGTGCCTGCCCTGGCCCTTTGGGCAGGTGCCAGCTACAAACCTGTACCACCTTCTGTCTATTGCCCTGACCTACCAACACTGGGTTTGGGAAAAAGTTATGGTTTTTTTACATAAGTGCACCTGCTCTTTCATTTTCTCTCCCTTTTATGAGGGCTCCAACCGTGTTGTACCCTGAATGTGTCTCCAAGTCTCTGCCTGAAGGCCTGACCTGAGCCATGATCCTTCCAGGCAGGCCCCCACCATGAGGGGATGGTGAGAGCTCTGAGTGTGAGCCCTGCTCTGGAGGCTGAGCTGGGAGTGATCATTATCCCTTTTCAAACGTCCTGTGGGCGGTGACTGCCAGTTCTCCAAGGGCCATGGCACATTTCCTCCAGGAGCAGGAGGTCCCCGTGTCCCCACAGCCCCCGGCTGCCGGTGACCGCAGGCCCCGTCCCACTCTGCCCGGGCCCGGAGCCCCTGAGAGCTGGAGGTGGCCGGTCAGCCCATGGTGTGTGCTGAGGCCAGAGGAGACTGTGTCACTGGAGGGGCTGCCAGGGCCCCACCTAATGTGGGAAGCTTGTGGGAGTTTGGCACCTGTGGGTGTTTCCCCAGTCTATCCCCATTTCTTTGGAGGTGGCCATTCCCCCTCACGGATTGCCCTAAAATGGCGGCTCCTCCTCACCCTGTTGGTCATTATGAGGGGACACTGGGGCTTGGCTGGGGGTGGAAATGATCCCAAAGGGGCTTGAACTCCTGTGGGAATTGGGCCAGCAAGGAGGTGGCACTGCTCCTTTCAGGGAATTGTGGGGAGAGAGAAGGTCCCCTCTGAGCCTCCTTTTCTCCAGGATGAGAGAAACTGTGCTTGGAATGGCCATCTTTGTTTGTATTTACAGAACCTGACAGGCACAGTGAGTGCTTCTGGTGGGGAGGGAGGTGTGTGGGGTGTGCAGCCAACAAATAACGACAGTTAATAATGGTTTTGTTGACCAAGAGTGTAAAGGCCATCTCCATGGGCCTCATGGACCTCATGGGCTCAGCAGGCTCAGTGCCCGTGGAGATCAAGTCTGCCAGGCTCTCCGTGGGTGTCTGACACTCAGCTCAGCCCTCTGTGACTGTGCAGCCCCCCAGGGCCAGCAGGGCCCCAATGGCCAAAGCCATGCAAAGCATCCTCCCAGCACAGGCTGACCCACTCAGGGTGGCAGAATCCTGTGGCAATTCAGCTCTCTGAGCATCCTCTCTGCTTTTAGCTGATCCCAGTGCCCTTGTCCCACAGAGCCTGGCTCTGCCAAGTACCACTGCCTTCTCTGGCTGCTGGAGGGTGTCAAACAATGGAGGAGGCACAGTGCTGTGAGGGACAGTGATCTTTTATTTGGGATGGCTGGGGACAACCTGGACCAGAATAATACCCATGAGATGTGGTATTGGATGGGATTCAACGAATTATGTCCCAGTGGGATCCCCTTGAATCATCTGCCCAAGACCCTGAAAGCCCAAGGAGGTCCATGCTGGCTCCGTGTTCTCCAGCTGTATCTTACTTGACAGGAAGGGCTTGGAACTCTCCAGGAAATTCCATCCTTTCAATCAAACCATGGTAGCAGCAAAAAGGGTGGTAAGATCATTGTGGGCACTACTGGGAAGGGATGGAAGGACACAGCAGGATGAGCCATGGGGGGAGGCAGGGTTCTGCTGGCACCCAGGGGAGGAGCCCTCGGGTGGGGCCGGTCTGTGAGGTCACACACTGTGCTGGCCACAGCACTGTGACATCCTCAGGCCTATATAAGCCGGGGCAGCCCCCGCAGCGGCCAGTGCAGTTGCGATGGGACGTGCCGGAGCCATGGGTGACGGTGACGTCCTCCTGACTGTGCTTGTCCTGCTGCTGGCCACTGTGGCTGTCTGCTGGGCCCTTGGCCACTGGCAGCCATGGAGGCGGCAGCCCAGGACACCAAAGAGGTGCAAGCACCCCGGGGTCCGGCCCAGAGGCTCACGCAGGAACCGGGGAGCCCCTGCGGCTGCCAGGCCCTGCAGGCCTCGGGCCACCCCTCGCAAGCGGCCAGGTGCTCCCGCCGGCCCCCTGGGCAGCTCCTGCAGCTGCGGCCCCTGCGTGGCAGTGGCCCGACAGCTGCGGGAACTGATGGCCTTGCTCTGGGCTGGCAATGGGACATCTGAGCCGCTCTACTCTGGGATGTGGAGGGCCCTGAGGAAAGAGCTGCGGGAGCTGGTGAGGCGAGGCCACCTGCCCTGCTGTGGCTCGTCCCGCTCCCCCAGGCGCCGCCATCCCATGAGGAGGCAGCTCCCAGGAAGAGTCACCATCCCTGGGAGAGCCTCGAGCCTTGCAAGGATGGCACAGCAGCAGACACCGGCCATCCATGCAAGAAGCTCAGGCTGTCAGAGAACCTCCATCCTGCCAGGAGCCTCGGCTATCTCTGACAGCCTCCATCCCTCAGAGAGGCTCAGTGAGACCTGTCAGCCTGCAGCAGATGCACAGCCCATGGACAGGTCTCTCGGCTCCCTTGGACTCATGGACATCACGGGCACAACCCTGAGCGTTGTGGTGGCCAGGGAAAGCCCGGGAGTCCAAGTGGGAGCCCAGCCCGATGCAGGGGAGCCATCTCAGGAGCAGGTGGCTCAGGAGCAGCAAGTGTCCTGCAGCCGGCAGTTGTCGGCCCACAGCTGCCAGGACGCTGTGGCAGTGGGCAGCAGCCTGTGCCTGGTGGAGGAGACGCCCCTCGGGACACCTGGGCACCTCCATCTCGAGGAAGCTGCTCCAAGACAGCCACCGACTCCCAAGGAGGCCCTAACAGAAGGTGAGATCTTGTGAGGAGCTGTCTGCAGCTCCCCTGGGGCTCTTGAGGGCCATTCCCTGGCCAGGCCAGGCCAGGGCCTCTGAGAGCAGCCTAGTCCCTGGCTGTTCTCAGTGGCTCTGATGGCTTCAAAAAATCCTTGCGTGCTTTGCAGGTGCTCCTGGGACCCCCCTGCGTGACAGCTCGGGCTGCAGCCCCGGCCGTGCACAAGAGCAGAGTGCAGGCCCGGAGGCCGGGGCCAGCGACGGTGCCGCCGTGTCCCGCTGCAGCGGGGCTCCTGCAGCCGCCTGTGCGCGCTGCCCGGGCCCGGCCGTGCCGCTCGCCAGCCCGACGGCTGCGGGGCGGTGGCCGCTGCCCGGCGCGCAGCAGGGAGCAGGTGAGAGCAGCGCGGCCCGCGGGGGCCCGGGCCCTGCCCTGGCGGGCACTGGGGGGTTCCTGGGCGCAGGGCTGATGGCTCGCTCTCGGCCTGTTGCAGGGCAAAAGAAGGAGCTGCAGGAGCTGTACCAGCTGGGCCCGCAGCTGGGCGGCGGCGGCTTCGGCACCGTTTTCGCGGGGAGACGCCTCTCGGACGGCAGCCCGGTAAGTGGGCGGCACGGGCGGGCGCGGCCGGAGGCTCGGCGCCGGGGCTGGGCAGGGCTGGAGCTCAGCTCCCCGTGTGTCCATGGCTTGCAGGTGGCCATCAAGCGCGTGGCCCGGGAGAGCGTCCTGCGCTGGGACGAGCGGGTGAGTGAGCGGGGCCAGCGGGCCGGAGCGGGCCGGGGCGGGCGGGGATAAGGCCGGGCCCCGAGGGAGGGCCCCGGGGCATGGCGGGGGCAGCGGGCGTGGGCTCAGCGTGCGAGGCGGAGCACGGCGGGGCCGGGGATGCCGAAGGCCGGGACTGGCTCCAGGCAGGGGGGCAGCTGCCAAGCGAGCCCTGGGCGGGAGGGATCCCGAGCAGCAGGGAGGCTGCCCGAGGGGGCACCGGGGCATGCCAGGCAGGGGGCAATGGAGGCACAGGGCAGCACCAGGCCTGGCGCAGGCAATGTCTCGTCCTTCCAGCCCGACGGCACCCGTGTTCCGATGGAGATCGTGCTGATGGAGAAGGTGGGCTCTGGCTGCCACAGCATCATCCAGCTCCTGGACTGGTTCGAGCTGCCCGACAGCTTTGTGCTGGTGCTGGAGCGTCCGGAGCGATCGCGGGATCTGCTGGAGCTGCTGCGGGAGCAGCAGTTCCTGAGCGAGGAGGCGGCGCGCTGGCTTTTCTGGCAGGTGCTGGAGGCCGTGTGGCACTGCACCGCCTGCGGCGTCTGGCACGGCGACATCAAGGCCGAGAACCTCCTCGTGGACCCGCACAGTGGCAGCCTGAAGCTCATCGACTTCGGCTGCGGCACCTTCTTCCATGATCACCCCTGCAGGGAATTTGCCGGTGAGCCCACGTCCCGGGCCCTGCTCCCACTGTCAGGCCCTGCTCTGTGCCATTCCCCCCTGGGCTGTGGCTGCGGCATTCAGCCGGCTGCCGGCTGCCCTGTGCCCCGGGGCAGGTGCAGTGCCCCAGGAGCCGCCGCTGGCCCTGCCGACAGAGGGGGGCTGCAGAAGCCAGGCCCCGGGCCCTGGGCTCGGCAGGCCTGCTTGGGCTTGGGCTGCTCTTCTGGCCTTCCCTGCCTTGCAGAGCGGTTTCCTGGCTTTGGGCAATTGTCTGGGGGTGCGGGGTGGCCTTGGGGGAAGTTGTGGCCGCCGGTGCAGGCCCTGCCTCTGGCAGGAGGCTGGCGCCAGGCTCTGGAAGGCAGCAGCCTGCGCCCGGCCAGCGCCGCTTGTCTCCCCTAGGAACACACATGTACTGCCCGCCCGAGTGGCTCTGCCTGGGCTACTACCGCGAGGCGCCGGCCACCGTGTGGTCCCTGGGCGTGCTGCTCTATGTCATGGTCTGCGGGTGCTTCCCCTTCCGCGACGACCATGACACCGTGTCGGGGCAGCTCTTCTTCTGGCGGCAGGTGTCTCCAGGTTGGTGTGGGCCTCAAGCAGGCGGCTTTGGCAGACGGCAGCGCGCAGCCCGGGCCGGCCCTGCCGCAGCTGGGCGGGAGCTCGCTGTGCCCTCGAGGGCCGGCCGCAGGAGGTGGCCCGTGAGGGGCTGGGGGTGGCACGCCGGGCTGGAGGAGGTGGCCGTGTGCCGCCGTGCCGCTGTCCCGCCGAGGGCAGCTCTGAGCACTCGCAGCCTGGCCCGGCTCCTGCAGGCGCTGCCGGGAGCGGCCGGGCAGGAGCCTGGTGCCAGTGAGCGGCGCTTTCTGCCTTCTCTCCCCAGAGTGCCAACACCTGATCCGCTGGTGTTTGGGCAAGCACCCCGTGGACCGGGCCGAGCTGGAGGACATCTGGCGCCACCCTTGGCTGTGGGGCGGGCGCCTTTGATGCCCGGCTGGAGCCCCTGCAGCACCCAGGCACCGAGTCCCACGCAGGACCGAGGGCTGCAAAAATAAACCAGCCACCGACCCATTGCGGGCTGTCAGGTCTGACAGCTAACCCTTGTTAGCAAATCCAGGTAAAGAAACCTCTTGGTAAAACAGGTAATCAGAGTGTTCCTCCCAGCCTTTGTTAACCTTTTGATGCCTTTTCTCCATGTAGGCAAATTTGTCTTGCAGAGGAATCCCTTAGGACAGGAGTGTGTGCTCCCTCACAGACACTGGTTTCAGCAAGACCTGCTCATCTCTGAGCATGCAGATGGCCAGGAAAAGACTGAAAGCAAAGAAGTGAACCCAGCACAATGCACTACAACAATCCTAGAAGGATGTGTCCCAGGAGCAAATATTCTGGTGCTGCTATTTCCCATTCTGTGGCTCTGAGGAAAATGCAGCTGTGCCGTAGGAGAAGAGCCTTGGTGTGGTGCTGGGCAAGATCCTGCAGCAGCAAATGCAGCTGTCCCCATGTCCAGCTCATGTTCTGGAGCAGGCAGGGGAGGAGCAGGACAGGAGGAAGAACTCCACAGTTGGGTTACTCGTGGTGAGAAATCTCCACCAGTCCCAATGCCTTCTTGAGAGCTGCTGGACCAGAGATGGAAGAAGCCCTTTGGACAGGACTGTCTGCCCCCTCAGAGCCACAGCTGTCTGCAGAAGCTGCTCATCCCTGAGGATGCAGATGGCCAGGAAATGCCTGGAAGTAAAAAGGGGAACCCAGCCCTCTCCAAGATGTTCCCAGAGGCAAGTGTTCCAGCAGCAAGTGTCCTGGAGCTGCCAGTTCCCTATGCATGGCTCCCAGGATGCTCTGGCCAAAATTAAGGACAAATGCAGGGGATAGAGATCCCCAAACCAGCTGAAAGGGAGAGTGCACAAAGGTTCCCTGGTCTCCAATAGGGCAGTTGAGGATGAAGACCACCCAGATGCCCTAGTGGAAGAGGGGAAGGGAGACTCCCCTCAATCCCCTTCAGAAGGGAGAAGCAGAGAGACCTTATGTATTTCCTTTTCAATTATTTTTCCTTTTCCTTTTTTATTTTCTTTTATTTGCTTTTGTTTCTGTAGCAGTAAATCAAGATGGAGGTCTCTGGCTCTGTTCCCAGAGAGGGCAGCCTTTGGGTGCAGCCCATGAACACAGCATTGGAGTCTGTGTGTCACCAAAACTGCAGGAAAAACAGAAACTCTCCAAGAACATCTTCTCGTTGTCAGAGAAGCAGGCTTCCCTTCATTCTGGCCAGGATATGCAATAGAATTATTTCATCCACACATGCCTAGCATGTGCAGTGAAAATCACTCTGACCCCCATGATTCTTTACCAGACTTTTCTCATATTTCTCAATAAAGACCCCAAAGAAATTCTCCTTTATTGCTTCTATATTATACAATGCTTAGGATCTGATGTCTTCCCTGTGAGGGTGGGGAGGCCCTGGCAATGTTGTCCCAGAGCAGCTGTGGCTGCCCCATCCCTGTCCAAGGCCAGGTTGGGTGGGCTTTGGAGCAGCCTGGGATTGTAGAAGGTGTCCTTGCCCAGGCAGGGGGAAATGAGATGAGCTTAAAATCCCTCCCAACCCAAACCACTCCTGGACTCTGTGTTCTGCTCAAACACACAACGGGCCCCAACAGCTGCCAATGCCAAACCTAGCTGTTAATTGATGGATAAATAAATTCCTGGCAACCACCACCACAAAAGGAAGGGAAACAGCTCCATAGGAGGGACTGGCAGAGGCTGAGGTTGGAGGTGGGGACATTGAGGGTTCCTTACAGCACAAGCTCTCTTCCTGGATTAATGCTGTCCATCCACTCCAGGTGGATTCATACCCCAGCATTTTGTCAGGGAATAAATAAAACACTGAAATCAGAATTGCTGTTTCCCTGGGAATGCAGAGTCCTGGTGAGGTCACATTGCTGCCACCACAACACATCCAGCCCTGACATGGTCAGTGACACATCTCAGGCCACTAAATGCCCTGGTCTTTAGGATCTTGCTGGAGACTCAGTTTGGGGTTGGATCCAGCCAGGTAAATGGCTTGAAATCTGCTTCCCCTAATTTTCTTGTAGGTGGGCTATGTATCAAAATGGATTTTTAGAGCAGTAAATGATAATTTAGTGCCTATTATAATATTCATTAAGAGCTGCTGTCTGCTGCAGTGTTACACCAAATACTAATTATTAGAAATTAAGGTGACAGGAGGGATTCATATTCTGAATTGTGTAAGTGGGAGTAATAAGAGCCTAGGAGGGATAAGCAGACACAGCAGCAGGAGGATTTCCCTCCTGTGGGGAAATCAGGGGTAATGGAATCCCCAGCAGCACAGCACTGCCCAGGAAAGGGGACAGGATTAATCAGAGCTACAGAGACAGACCCCAAGCAGAGGGGTCATAGCTGGGAACATTGGGTTCAAAGTGTTCAGTTTTGGGGCATCACCACCTGGCAGGATCCACCCAGTGGATTGGCCTCCAAAGGCTCCATCTTGCCTCGATGTTATTTTTCTAGTTCGTTTGTTTTCTAGTTTTGTTTGTTTTTTGATTCCTCTACAAGCTGAAATTAAATTCCTACAATGATTTTGTCACAACTAGTCTAGTAAAAGGTATCTCTGCTCATGGCAGGGAATCTTTAAGGTCCCTTCCAATCCAAACCCAACTGCAGCAGGATGGATGCAGAGAGGGATGAACAGCCAGGGAAGCAGCCAAAAGCCATGCAGAGCTGTGCAAGGGATATGGCTTTTTCTTTTGAATCACATTCTCTCTTTCCTGGGGAGAAAACTCTCATATGTGGAAGTGATTCCTTTGTTGCCAGACATTTCCAGGTTTTCCATTTTCTCCTCCTTGAGTAGGAAAAAATCATTTACCATGTTCTTTTCTAACAGTTTCCAGGGATGTCCCACAGACATGGCCAGCAGCCAAGCCCTGACTGAGTTTCTTTGCTCGAGTAAATCAATGTTTAGCCACTAATGGGAGCTGAATGCCCATTTTCCCTGCCCCATTTATTTTATTGCCAGGGCTGGGGTGCAGGGGCGGCAGCACTGGGGCAGCTCTCTGGAAACCCCAGTGAGCATTTGGAATGTTCACTCCCATCCCATTTTATGGTGTGTGATGGGCAAACACATTAGGGAAGAGCTGCTGGAATAACTCACACTGCCTGGCTCTCTCTCTGTCCATCTCCATTAGTTTTTATTTGGAATTTCCACAGGGTTGGGGTGCTCTTGCTCAGTTTGTGCCAGCAAAAATCCCTCTGGAAGAAAATATTTTGCCACAACAGGGTTTTTTTAAGTTATTAGAGTAAGTATCTCTATCCTTGCCCTGCTGGTCCCTTCAGCCTTGCTGTGGGATGTGGACAGGGATGGGAGCCCTGAGCCACCACCAGCTTGAGGTGAAGTGATTAAAGCTTGTGGCTGCCACCAGCATTTCCTGCCTGTAATTAATGCTTTTAATGAGGAGGCATATGGTAACCCCCTCCTCCCCCAGCATTTTGCCAGGTGTGGGTTCATTAACAGCTGCTAATTACACCATTATTCAGTGTATAAGTCAAGGAGAGCTACACTGCTCCAACTGCCTGTGAATGCTGCCAAAAATTTCTTAGTTTAAATTTTCTGGTTTCTCCTTCCTTATCCAGGGAGCTGAACCCCTGGGGGTTTGCAGGGCAAACCAGCATCCCTGGGACACAGAGGCAGCACGTTCCCTGCTTTCCCTGACCCCTCTCCATGCACAGGGCCTGCAATTCCAGCTGCACTCCTCCTCCTCCTCACAGCCAGGACATGCTTTTGTTCCCAGGGGTGAGTTTTGCTGAAGTCTGATATTGCCAGGAACTGTAGAGGGGCTTGAGGCCATTCTCTCTCTGATGGAGCATCCAGCTGCCACGACATCCTCAGCCCCGTGGATCCTG
Source organism: Melospiza melodia melodia (assembly GCF_035770615.1). Taxonomy (NCBI): domain Eukaryota; kingdom Metazoa; phylum Chordata; class Aves; order Passeriformes; family Passerellidae; genus Melospiza; species Melospiza melodia. The sequence continues at coordinate 7,413,614 of NC_086214.1, forward strand.
CATGTCCCAGAGCAGGAGGGCATTATCCTGGTGGGAAAACCAGAATAATTGTTCCTCTCAGACCTCAGCTCTGCTGCTGGGGTGTTCATTGCACCAGGTGCTTGACATCAAGGCTCTTCCTCCTGAAAAAAAGGCTCTTGGAAATGTTTTACCAGCAGCTGGTTGCAGTTTTTACATTGGGCATTATGAAGTGTCTCACTCCCAGCCTGGGGCTCTGAATATTCCAGCTCCATGCCAGTATTGGGAGAAAACGAGCATTAAAATCATCCACCTGGAAGTTCTGGCCGTCCTTCCCAAGCCAGTCCCAGGTCCTGCTCCTGGTGCTACCCTGTCTGTGCCTGCCTTGTCACCAGTGTCACCTCTGGATCTGCCTCTGAGAGCAATGGGAGCCTGGGCAGAGGGGACAAGGACAGATGGAGAGGCCACTGGGGATGGAGTCAGGGTTTGTCAGGCTGTTCATGAGGCTCTGAATCTCCCACAAACACATGGACATGGAGTTGGGAATGCCTCACCAGTGCCATTGGACCCAGCCTCTATGGATGTGGCACTGGGGACAGGTGAGTGTGGCCATGGCAGTGCTAGGGAGCTGCTGGACTTTTCCAGCCCAAAGAATTCTGTGATTCCATGAGCTCCCTGCCCGAGGGCACTGCTCCTGCACCGCCCTCTGGAGCAGCAGGGTGTAATTTATTGTAAAATATTTGATTATGGTGACTGCAGTGCTGTGAGTGTGTGTGGGAAGATGGCATTTCTGAGAGCAGGTGGGAAGGGACGCTCACAGGAGGGCCTGAGGGTTAAATCCACATCAGGAGGGTGGGATGGTCAATCCCAGATTTAGCTGGGGACACATTTCCCTGGTTGGTGACACAGCAGGACATCAAAGCCAGGGGTCAGGGAATGGGCCAGGCACCCCCTCACCCAGCACTGCAGCTGGGAGGAACCTGGCCTGGCAGTGAAATGGTCTCTCTCTGGCTGGGGGAGGAGAAACCTGTGAAAATGGGAAAAATTCCTTTCTGAAGGAAAATGCAGTGTTGGCGTGTACAAACTCAGCAGGGTCCAGCTTCCTGCCAATCCTTGTGTGGTTATTTTGGGCACAGAACACCCAGGAAAACTGTCTTCTATTTACTGAGGATAAAACAACTGATGCACCTGAGGAAACTCAATAATTCTTCATGTCCAGGAAAGTCACACTGAGCTGCAAAACCAGAACAACCTCCCGTGGAGCAGATCCCTGGGCCGGGCTGCTGCTGCCCTCTGCTGCCAAGGGACACTTCCCACATCTTACTCCTCTCAATCCAGGCAAGAAAGAATTCCAAACTGAGTTTTCGGTTTTCATTACACTTTTTTATTACAGTCACCTCTAAATGATTCACTTTTAAACCTCTATGCTAGTAAAGTAGAAATTAATATTGATATTTAATGATAGGACTAAACAGGAGATTAAAAAACTGCTGTAGAAAGATGCACAGAATGTCAGGGATTTTGAATTAAGTACAGAGAGAATAAGTTTAACTAAGATACAAGAGCTTATCAACATTCATAACATTTTCACAGGAAAATCTGATTAAATGGTAATAAGAGAAACTTTGTTTAGTAGAAAAGAGCAACAAAAAACCCAAACAGATATATAAATCAACATAAGGTGAAGCAGGACAAAGTGATGGAATTACTCATTTCCTCCAGTGGCTTCTGCTCTGTGCTGAGAGAAACACAAGCACAGGTGGAGTGGTGAGGAACTCTGAAATTCCAGAAACTGGGCTGAAATTTTGATGCCAAGGTTCTCATCAGAACCTTGTCAGCATCAGTGTCATCCTCCTCCCTGCATTTCCTCCTTGCTGGTTTCCCAAACACAGAGAAAGGCACCATAGCCATGGCCAGGCAGCTCCTTGGCCAGGGGCAGAGTCCCTGTGGCCTCATGACCTCAGGCTGGAAACGCCTACACCTTCCTACAAGGCTTTGTTTTCATAACTTACAACGGGCAAGTGTTACATTGTGTTCAAAGGTAACATTCAGTGTTTTCAAACGCCGGTTATGCGACCCAAAACTTAGGAAGTTAACAATCTGAATTACATTTTACAGGCTTTCTCCCCTTCCTGCCTTAGGGAGGAGCAACTGGGACAGTTCAACAGCTTTTAGACCAAATCCTGGCAGCACGAGTGGAGTGAGGGGAACATAAACCCCTGTAATTTTAAGCAAGCTCTCTGCATGGCATCTGTTGCCTTCTCAGAATTTCCATTACATTAACTGATCATGCTGGTTCATTTTTTTGCTCTTCTCCTCAACTTCTTTCAGCACATCCTGCAATTTCTTAGAGCTCTGTGTCAGGAGGGCAAAGCTTTCCTTGAAGTTGCCGGCTCCATGCTCCCTGCAGATGTTCTCAAGCCCATCAAAGCACTGCAAAATCTTCTCCAGCTCGGCCTTGACAACCTTCTGCTCCTCCAGCTCTGCTAGCAGCTCCTGCTCCAGCACCGCCTCTGCCCTGCACTGCTGCTGCAGCTGCTGCAGCTCATCCTGCAGCGCCTGGAATTCCTCCTCGCTGTAGGGATACTGCTCCTGCACCTTGTCCTCGGGCAGCAGCACGTTCTTGGGGATGTTCAGCACCAGCTGCAGCAGCACTTCTTCCATTTTAGAGAACAGCTTATCGAAGTGCTCCTTCATGAAGAGCAGGAATTTCTCGGTGCATTTGCGGATCTTGGAAGGGCTGATTTTGCAGCCGGGAATGCCGTCCAGCTTCTTCAGCATCACGCCCTCCACCACCAGCATCATCTCGAACAGGTAGTCCTGGAAGGCGGTGTAGACGCGCAGCATGCAGGTCTGCGGCGTGAACCCGAAGAACTGCGCCTCGTAGATCATGGGATCCACCGACATGGCGGCGGGGCCGTGAGGGGAGGGTGGGACTCACAGGGCGTTACCCGAGGCAGAGGGGCCGCTCTGGCCGCTCCCACCGCTGGTGTTCGCGGAGCCGGGGCCGCTGGCGATCGCGGGCTGAGCACGGGGCCGCCGCTGCCGCCGGTGTTCGCGGTGCCCGGGGCTGCTCTGGCCGCCGCTGCCGCCGGTGTTCGCGGTGCCCGGGGCTGCTCTGGCCGCCGCTGCCGCCGGTGTTCGCGGGCCCGGGGCCTCTCCTGCCGCTGCTGTTCGCGGGCCCAGGGCCGCTCTGCTCAAGGGCGGTTCCGAGTCCCGCCGGTGCCGCCGCCGCCGCTTTCCCGCCTCGCCTCAGAGCACCCCGCCCGCAGCCAATCAGCGCCCGCCAGTGCACGCTCCCGCCCAATCACCGAGCGCTCCGTCCCTCGGCGGGCGAGCCAGCGCGGCCTCTCGGCCAATGATAGCGAAGGGTGTGGGCGGGCATTGCAAGACAACCAATAGAAACGCGGAGCGACGGCGGCGAGCTGGGCAGTCGGCCAATGAGAGCGTAGAGAGGAGGGAGGGCTCTGCGGTTCAGCCAATGGGAGCGTGGAGCGTCGGGCGGGCGCGGAGGCGGGCGAGGCGGGGCGGGGCCGCCAAGATGGCGTACCAGACGTTCCGGCAGGAGTACCTGCAGGTGCCGCCCGTGACCCGGGCCTACACCACCGCCTGCGTCCTCACCACCGCCGCCGTGGTCAGTGGCGGGGGAGGGAGGGAGGGAGGCCGTGACGGGAGCTGGGAGCGGGGCGGGGTAGCCGTGGAAGGGGCGCCCTCAGGCACCGCCCGCGCTCAGAGCCGGGTCTGGCGCTCCGCGGACCCCCTGAACGAGGGGACTCCCGAAACAGGCCCCGGGAGAGGTGAAAAGCGCGGATTAATGACAACAATACTAAAGGGTTTTTGTATTGAGGCTCCAGAAAACTCATAGCGCTGATGTGACTTGCTGGGCTCTTTTTGGCACACAGGAAGGGGTTGCTGTTTTGAGTATGTATTTTTTCTTTTTTTTTTTTTTTTTTTTTTTTTTTTTTTGTATTGATCCTTTCAAAATGTTTTCTTCTTTTTCAGCAATTAGAACTTATCACGCCCTTCCAGCTGTATTTCAACCCTGAGTTAATATTTAAACACTTTCAAGTAAGTGTTTTCTGAAGCACTGTAGATTTTAAAATGTGCTATAGAGTTTTTTAAGTGTTTGTCTTCTCAAAACAGTGTACTTTTTGTGTTAGAAATACACTTTTTAAAAGCTACTGCAGACCACTATGCCTTAAAATAGGTCTGAGTTTCATTTTCTGTAATGGAGATTTCAGTTTCATTGTTACTTATTTCTCTACTTAGACAATAAAAATAAGCTGTCATGTTTAAAGTCCTTGTATTTGTCTTATTTCCAGATATGGAGGTTAATCACAAACTACTTGTTCTTTGGACCAGTTGGCTTTAACTTTTTATTTAACATGATCTTTTTGTATCCTTCTCCAAGTTGTGTTGGTTCCCTTGGCGAGCAGAGTGCAGGAATGTTGCTGTACCTGCACAGAGGAGCGGTTGAGTTCCTGGGAATTCAGCAATGCCAACTTCAAGGGCTTCAAGGGGGCTCCTTTTTAAATTATCAAGAATTTTGCCAGTTACTTTTTTTGGTGTTAAGAATTTGTGCCAGCCTGATCCTTCAGGTTGGTGCTGCAAGAGAAAATCCCAGGTAACTTTTGTGTCCCTCGGCTCCCCCTCTGTGCTGAAGTATCCAGAAAGAGCCAAGTGATGCAGTAAATTGACAAAACCCTTTTAAGCTGATGTAGAAGTGGATAATTTCCTGTTTGGATGTGTCTGTCTGAACTTGCACTGGAGTTTTCCTGACCTTGGCCTCAGATACCGCTACTGCCGCATGCTCGAGGAAGGCTCTTTCCGGGGTCGCACGGCAGATTTTGTATTTATGTTCCTTTTTGGAGGACTTTTAATGACTGTATCCTTTCTGTTTTCATTCCAAGTGAACATACAGAAGTTTGAAGGAGAGCTGAAACCATGTTGTTACTGTTACCTTAATACAGTTTGTTGCACGAGGAGTACTGATAGTTGTTAGGGTGGTTTTGAATATTTTGGGATTGTTGCTGTTTTTTGGGGTTTTTTCTTCTTGATCATGGAAATAAGGTTATCAGGGGGCTGTTCAGATGTGGGATCATGCTCATGTTGTCTGTGAAGAATTAAATTCTGCTTTAATGAGGTTATTCATGCTGCAGGTACCCAAATCCTGCTGCACCTGTTGGATTTGATGGCCACTAATTTGACATCCTTACACCTGAGAAAGTGGATTTACCAGCTGTGTGGAAAACACAAGGTTACAAATTAAACTGTGAAATTCCTGACCTCACAAGTGTTTCCTTAACCAGCCATGGCAGCTTTTTGGGCTCTTTGTGAACCTGGTGTTCCTGGGGCAGGCGTTCACCATCATGCTGGTGTACGTGTGGAGCCGCAGGAACCCCTACGTCCGCATGAACTTCTTTGGGCTCCTCATCTTCCAAGCCCCTTTCCTGCCCTGGGTACTGATGGGCTTTTCTCTGCTCTTGGGGAACTCCATCATTGTGGATCTCCTGGGTGAGCAATGGCAGCAATCTCACAAGGATCTGTTCCTCCTCGTGTTTTACGTGAAACAGAAAATGGGGATTTGTCCCATTTTTGTGCTTGGTGTCAGTTCTTCTGATATATTTATTATTTTATATTTATATTGTTAGGCATTTCTGATTCTAGCCATTGTAGCATGTTTTATGCTGTGATAAGGGTGGAAAGAGCTTCTGATGTTTTTTATTTTCTGATGTTTTTAATTCTGGCTTTTTATTGCTTGGAATCAGCTCTGATGCATCATCTGGCCATAGCATCAGTCTACTGAAATAAAATAGTTTATATTACTATTTTATCAACTCTGATAGAGCCAAAACATCAGTATTTTAAATAATGACAAGATGTTTCCCCACTATTAATGTCTTGTAGTATAAATTAAACTTTTTACATGCTGTTAGTTTTCTTCCTTAGATTTTGTATTTCTGTATCATCATATCCAAGGGCTAATTAATGCTTGGTGTTCTTCTGATATATTTATTATTTTATATTTATATTTTTAGACTTTTCTGATTTCTAGCCATTGTAGCATGTTTTGTGCTGTGATAAGGATAGGAAGAACTTTTGATGTTTTGGCTTTTTATTGCTTAGAATCAGCCCTGATGCATCATCTGACTATAGCATCAGTCCATTGAAATAAAATAGTTTATATTACTATTTTATCAACTCTAATAGAGCCAAAACATCTATATTTTTAATAATAATAAAACCTTTCCCCAATATTAACATCTTGTAGTATAAGTTAAACTTTTCACCTGCTATTAGCTTTCTTCATTAAGTTTTGTATTTTTGTATCATCAAATTTTCTGTAAAAGAACAAATGTATGTTATTTTTCTGAAAACTCTAAAATGCCTAAAGCATTTGAGAATTGTAAAGGAGAACTACTGAAAAATCACCTCTTGGCTTTTGTTTCTATACCAGGCATTGCTGTTGGGCATATATATTTTTTCTTAGAGGATGTCTTTCCCAATCAGCCTGGTGGTGGGAGGCTCCTGAGAACACCGTCTGTCCTGTGAGTATTGGTGTCTGCTTTGGAGGAGACATGGCAAAAGTGCTTGTTTGGAAAACTGTTTGCAATTCAGTCACAACATTTGGGTAGAAACAGAATTGGGGAGTGTCTCTCCTTGCTTTTTATTGAACTTGTGTTGCCAAACAAGGAGCTGAGATTTGTTTAAGTGGGAACCAACTTAACTGGGAGAAGAGTTAAAGGATTTTACCTTTGGTTTCTCTGATAACACTTGGCAGGCTTTGCTGACAACACCAAAGCTGTGTCCTCTGCTGAACAGTGGCTGAGGTATTACATATAAGATATGTAATGGTTTTTTTCTTTTGTAAGTCATTCTCATATCACAATTTTGAGAAGAAAATCCTTCAGTGTTTATAGTGTTTATAGCTCCCACTCAGTTCCCTCTTTTGTGGGTACTCTAATTCCCTGTGGTTCTCTCCCAGAACACCTCTGATGGTTGTTTTCCACAGAATTGTTAAACTATCCTGAAGATGTCTGGCATAGACTATTTATACATAAATAGCAGAATAACCTCATTAGTCTTGATTTGGGATCTCCTTCCTGGTGGCTCCAAAGTGGACAGCATAAATCCCACTGCCTGGGCAAGCTGTTCTTGAGGGAGGAGAATACCACAGGGATGATGGTCTTAATTTCATAATTGGTTTTGGGTGCCACAATGTAATGAGGATGTAAAAGCTGTCAGAGAGTGCTCAAAGGAGTAATACAAAGATGGTGAGGGTTCAGAAGGGGCCACATGATAGGAATGGCTGAGAGCACTTGTTCTGCTCAGCTGGAGACGTGGAGAACTTGGTCAAACCAAATGCTGTGAGCTGACAGCATGTGAGCTGTCTTGATGTTGTTTTTCACAGAATCGTAAGACTATCCTGAAGATGTCTGGCATAGCATATTTATACATAAATAGCAGAGAATGTACCTCATCAGTCTTGATTTGAGATCTCCTTGCTGGTGGCTACAAAGTGGGGACATAATCCTCACTGCCTGGGCAAGCTGTTCTTGAGGGAGGACGCTGTGAGCTGACAGCATGTGAGCTGTCTTGATGTTGTTTTTCACAGAATCATAAGACTATCCTCAAGATATCTGTCATAGAATATTTTTACATAAATAGCAGAGGATGAACCTCATCAGTGTTGATTTGGGATCTCCTTCCTGGTTGATTTGGGATCTCCTTCCTGGTGCCTCCAAAGTGGAGAGCATAAACCCCAGTGCCTGGGCAAGCTGTTCTTGAGGGATGCCACTGCAGCATGTGAGCTGTGTTGATGTTACAGTGAAAGCTGTGTTTTAAAGGATCACCCTGCTTTGTGTTTTGCAGGAAAGCAATATTTGACACCCCAGAGGATGACCCCAACTACAACCCCTTGCCCGAGGAGCGGCCGGGGGGCTTTGCCTGGGGAGAGGGGCAGCGCCTCGGGGGTTAACCAGGGCCATGGGGGCTCCTCCCCAGCACACAGAGGACTCTGACAGCCCTATGGTTTGGAACACAAGCACTTTATGAAATGCAGTCTCACCCGAGGCACTCCCAGCACCCTTCCCAATCAGGGAATTCATTGTGCTGGACATCATCTAAATCCAGTGGAGCCAAAAATGTAAAAACTGGAAACTGTTTCCTGTTAACTTCAGTTAACAAGGCCACACAAGTACTTGTTTAAAGTGATTTCTAAAGCATTTTTTTCAAGTTATTTGATACATGAAACTCCATGGGAAGCTTTATAGAGGACAAACCCAACTTTTTGGGATTTAATTCATTTTTTTATTCTTGGATAAAACAACTGCAAGATGATTGAAAGGCTAAGTCACTATTTCAATGGCAAAAGGTTGTTTAATCTGAGGTGCTGCTGTCTCCAGTCATCTTTGAACTGCAGGGAACACAACATGCAGCTTTTCACTCTGCCAGTTGGATTTTTGGAATGTTCTGAAAGCCGAGGCTACATTTTGGTGGTTTTTTCCCCCAAAGACTCTGTGTTCAGGTGCCCACAGTGGTGGATGAATAGGTGTGCCTGCCAAATCCACCCCCATGTGCCCTCTGCTGATACTGGATGACCTGCAGCACTAGAGAAAGAAATTTGTCTGGACTCAAAAAATGATGATGGGTTGAATAAAATGTCTTGTGGATCCTTTTTGTTTAATCCTCTGTATCATCCTCTAGTGTTGAGGCAGCAGGGGCTGGAAAAAGCAAATCCTTGAAGAGACAGAGATACCTGCAGCTTTTCCCACAAGTGTCTCAGAAGTGCAGGATGCAGCATTGTCTGCTCAGGATTTGAAATCTGTGGTCTGTGGATGGAGTTTGTTGTGTCCAGCACAGGCCAGTGAGACTGAGTAACATTTAGCTTAAAGCTGCATTGATTATAAATATCTCTGAGCAGCCACATAGGAATTTGGAGCTCAGTTCAGCTCATCATGGTCAGTTGTTCTTAAATCACCATAGAAAGTATCAGGTGGGGTTTGTTTTATTGATTATGTCATAATAGATTAAAGTTAAAGCTGCATCTTCATTCTGCATTTTAAAGGATGGGCTTACCCATGATATGTGATTATCTCATTTAGTCTCACATTTTGCTTTTCAAAACTGGCTACAAGTTTTAGTTTTTTTAATTTATAGTCCAGGAGAGAAATGTGTGGGAATCTCAGGGGAAATGGTTTGTCCACAAGCAGTGTGTTAGATTGGTAAAATGTGTGAGGTAATTTGTGTCTGCATTTTTATCTGTTAAAGGTTATAAAACTTATGGAAGCTTTGGAGGATTTTACAGGTGTTTTGGTCTGTTTTTTGGGTCAGTTTTAATTGTTTCTAAAACAGACTTCTAGTGCTCCTAGAGAGCAAGAATGAAAGTGTCTTGGACAATGTTGCTTCAGCGTAGGGTATGAGGCAGGAATGAGATAAAAACGTTATTTTTTGTATTCTTTTTAGTTTAGTGTTTGAGAACAGGACTTGTTACTGGGACTGAATGGCAACATGTCCCTCCGTTGCTCGCAGCCGGCTTTCTGCCTCCCTTGGCTGCGTTTTGCTGCCCTTTGGGGTTCGCGATGTTTCTGAGGGGAGCCCGGAGCCGGGAGCGCTGAAAATGGCGGCGGTGAGGGCGGGACTACAACTCCCAGGATGCTCTGCGCAGCGTCGCGCGGTGACGTCATCGCTGCGCCAGGGAGCCCGTGCAGCGCGGTCCCGGCGGGAGCGGCCGGAGCTCCAGGACGGACCGGGACAGAACGGGCCGGGACCGCGAGGGGCGATGGCTCAGGACAGACAGGAGCCTCCGGCCAAGCGGTTCAAGGCGGCGCCCCCCGGCACGCAGCCCCAGAGCGCCGCGCCGCCCGCACACGTGCAGCGGCGCTCCCTGCCCATCTCCGGGGCCCGCGGGCCGCTGCTGGCCCGGCTCCGCCGCCTCGACACCGCCGTGCTCATCGGTGAGTGCCGGGAACAGGGCCCCCGGCTGGGAAAGCTGCCCAGAAACGGGCTGGGTGTAAATCTGAAGTGTGGTGAGCCGTCAATGACCGCTGTGCTTTGGCAGCCGGGGTTTCTGTGGAGCAGGTTAAAGGATTTCCCTCCTTTCGCTGTCTGCTTGAGTTCAGTCAAAGCTAGGTGGCCAAACTCTCCTCTTCTGAAGACTCTCTTCACTTACTTTTTCACTGATTTTATTGTTTTATGGAGCAGGTTAAAGGATTTCCCTCCTTTCGCTGTCTGCTTGAGTTCAGTCAAAGCTAAGTGGCCAAACTCTCCTTTTCTGAAGACTCTCCTCACTTACATTTTCACTGATTTTATTATGCTTTCACTGATTTGATTGTATTTTTCTGTTCTGCAAACGAAAAAGCTTTTTGTTAGACTTTTCAGGAGCTGAAGATGTACAACTTCCCACCTAGTAAAGACACAGCATTTATTGTAATTAAGTGAAAAATGCTTAGTGTGTCACTCCTGTTAGTGTCACAGCACAGACACTTCACCTGCTGAGAGGCTGGAGTGGGTTTGTGAACCAGAGTGTGGCTGGAGCTCTGCAGAGGTGGGCGAGGAGGGCGTTGGGTGCCATCTCTGACCTGCCCCTGCTTTGTGGTGGGACTTTCCCTCTCTGTCTTCAGCTTCCCCATCCTCAAACAGGGCTAAAAGTTACCATAAAAAAACCCAGTTTGACAATGCTATAAAAGTGTGGGGACAAACTCCAATCCCTTGATATTCCCTAGGAGAAACAGGCTCGGGGAAGACCACCCAGCTGCCTCAGTTCCTGTACGAGGCGGGGATTGGCCAGCCCGGTGTCATCGCTGTGACCCAGCCCCGCAGGGTGGCAGCTGTCACCCTGGCTGCCAGGGTTGCTGAGGAGAAGAGGACAGAGCTGGGCAAGCTGGTAGGTTGTCTACAGATTAATTCTGCAGATACATTTTGGTTTGGTGCTGCTCTGGGGATGGGGCCCTGTCAGGCTGTAGTGGGTACAGTAATAACCAGCCACAAGGGGGATAGTCTTAATTTCATAATTGGTTTTGGGTTCCACAATGTAACAAGGATGTAAAAGCTGTCAGGGAGTGCTCAAAGGAGCAGCATGAAGATGGTGAGGGGTCAGGAGGGGCCACATGATAGGAGTGGCTGAGAGCACTTGGCCTGTTCAGCTGGAGAAGTGGAGAATTTGTCTGCAACTTCCTCCTGAGGGGCAGCTCCAATTTCTGCTCTCTGTGACCAGGGACAGGACCTGAGGGAGCAGCTGGAGCTGTGTCAGGAGAGGTGTTGGTTGAATATCAGGGAAAGATGTTTGTCCAGAGGGTGCTGGCACTGCCCAGGCTCCTCAGCAAATGGGCACAGCCCCGAGGCTGCCAGAGCTCCAGGAGAGTTTGGGCAGTGCTCCAGGGATGCCCAGGGTGGGATTGTTGGGTGTCTGTGCAGGGCCAGGAGCTGGGCTGGATGATCCCTGTGGGTTCCTTCCAGCTCAGGATATTCTGTGATTCTATAATTAAATGAATGGACAAAAAGTGCTCTTTACCTGTCCCATGACAGGGTGGGCATGGTCTGTCTCTGTGGCTTTGTACTTCTTGATCTGGCTTGTTCCATTTGCAAAAATACTGATCCATGAATAAAACAAAAAAAAATATTGTGCTCTCTTCCATTGCTCCCTGTGTCAGAAATCACTGTCAGGGAGAGCAGAGTGCTGAATTAGTGCAGGTCTGGGGGACAAAGGCAGGGGAGAAGGTCTTCTCCTGTATAAAATCCTCAGAGAGCCTGGAATCATTTTGAGGAGGAAAGCAAAGGGAAAAGGAAAGGGGGAAGGGAAGGAAAGGGGAAAGGAAAGGAAAGGGAAAAGGAAAGAAAAACCAAACTGAACTTGGGGGGCATTTACCATGAACTTCTAGTTAGGAAGAAGCCAACCACAGATGTTGGGAGTGTCATTTGTATGGCCTACTACATTTGGAAGAGGAGCCGCTCACAGCAGATAAACCGCTCTGCTTCCCGCGCACTCCTGCTTGGCTCAGTCCAGTGCAGTGACCAGGGGCTTTGTGGCCCTGCCCTGTGGCACGAGGGCAGTGTGAAATGCCAGTCAGTGTGCCCACACTGCCCACGCTCCCTCGCCCAGGTTGGCTACACGGTGCGCTTCGACGACTGCTCGTGCGCGCAGACGCGGCTGCGGTTCCTGACGGACGGGATGCTGCTGCGCGAGGCCATCGGGGACCCCCTGCTGCACAAGTACAGCGTGGCCATCCTGGACGAGGCCCACGAGAGGACCATCCACACTGATGTGCTCTTCGGGGTGGTCAAAGCCGCTCAGAAGAAGCGAAAGGAGCGGGGGCTGCGGCCACTGAAAGTGTGTTCATCCAGGATGGCGGTGAAGGGCGGGTGGGGCTGGGCTCTGGCTGCTCTGAGCATCTCCTGGGGCCTTCCAAAGGGTTTAGGATTTCAGCTTAGACCATTTTTCTGTTCCTAAAAAGTCACTTTAAATCTCAGTAGTTCAGGGTGTCTGACTTATGACATGTAGACCTGATATGACACCTCTGAACAAGGTATCTGGTCACCACCACGATCCCTTTTTTCCACCAAAGCCCCAGACAGAGTGCTGGGGAGGTTTTGGCACTGCTGCTGAGATCACTCCAGCTGCAGGAGCACTGCCTGATGGGACATGCTCATTCCCAGGTAGGGCACTGCACATGGGATGGGTGGACATGTCAGGAATTTGTGTGAAAGCACATTGGTCTGGCAGGGGGCTTTGCATGATCTCGTTCCCCACACCAGCCCATTCTGTCACACCATTTTCTGCTTGTGTTAAAAAGCTGATGGCTTTAATGAGGGGAGATCACTCTCTTCTGTTCTGAGCATGGTTCTCAGGATCCAGAAGCTGACTTCTGGCTGGGCCTGACTCGTCGGTGTCCAGCTGGATGGGAGATGCAGTGCTGACCCGTGCTGTGCTCTCCCTGAAGGTGATTGTCATGTCAGCCACCATGGATGTTGACCTGTTCTCCCAGTACTTCAATGGAGCTCCTGTCATCTATCTGGAGGGCCGGCAGCATCCCATCGACATCTTCTACACCAAGGAGAGGCAGAGTGACTACCTGCAGGCAGCACTGGTGTCCATCTTCCAGATCCACCAGGTATGAGGGTCTCTGCATGTTTGTGTCCCTCTGGGGCCAGGGGTTGGTGTTTTGTGCTGGGATGTTTGACTGCCAAACACCTGGGTTGTTGTGTTGTTTCATTAAACTGCATTTAGTGCTTTGAAGTTGCTGCTGCTGTTGGGATTTGGGACCTGTATGTCCAGGCTGGAGCTGAAGGGAGACTGCCAAGCAAAACTCTATAATGTCAGCTCATGCCTAAAACCTGAATGTTCCCCTCACCTGAGTTCTCTGTACTTGAGTGCTTGCTGGCCCTCTCTGCCTGGTATGGACAGTTATTTGAGGACACAGCAATTCCTCCATCCTTTTAACACCTGATCTCTCAAAATGTGATTTACTCTTTGCCTCTGGTGAATCCATTGGGAATTCTGGCTGTTGCATCCTTGCACCACATGTGTGTCTCCTCTTTCTTCTTAGCTTGCTTCAGTGACTGCCAGAGCCACATCTCATTACTAATCTCAGTTCTCCTTTTCTACCCAAACCCCCCTAACTTCCTTTTTCCTCTGACTCCAGGAAGCCCCTGCATGCCAGGACATCCTGGTGTTCCTGACTGGTCAGGAAGAAATTGAAGCAATGACCAAAACCTGCCGAGATGTTGCCCAGCACCTCCCTGAGGGCTGCCCACGGATGACAGTGCTGCCCCTTTATGCTTCTCTGCCCCACTCCCAACAGCTCCGTGCCTTCAAACCCACCCCTGAGGTGAGGGAATAGGAGGGGTTTGGCTTCAATAGGTCTTTGGATGAAACATGTGGCCTTTAAGAGGCTAAAGCAGTCTGGACTGATAGTAATCAATAGTTTCTTGTGTTTGTGGGGTTCCAAGATGAAGGGAGGAATGATGCATCTGACTGCATGTTCTCGGAAGGTTAATTTATTATTTTAAGATACTATTTTATATTAAAGAATATTATACTAAACTATATTAAAGAATACAGAAAGGACACTTACAAAAGGCTACAAAGATAATAATGAGAATTTGTGACTCCTTCCAGTCTTGACACAGCCTGACAGTGATTGATCATTAAGTCAAACAATTCACATGAAACCAATGAAACAACCACCTGTTGGTCAACAATGATTAAACACATTCCAAAGCAGCAAAACACAGGAGAAGCAAATGAGATAATATTATTTTCCTTCTTCTCTGAGCCTTCTCAGCTTCCCAGGAGAAGAATCCTGGGCAAGGGGATTTTTCCAGAAAATATGACAGTGACAGTAGTCTCTATCAGCTTTAGGCTGAGTGGTTCCAGAGATGTAATACACTGCAACTGTGATGGTTTTAACAGATGCATTCAGTAAGTCATGTGGGATCATAAAAAAAAAAGGATTAGAAGGCACAGGAATTTAACTTTCCTCCATTTCATAGGAATTTTTTGTCCATATCACAAAAAAAGCTACAACAGCTAATGGGGGAAGTACTGAGTAAGCTGAAAACCTGAGAATGTTTGTCAGGCCCATAAGGAAAGGAATTCATGCTGCCTCAGGCTCTTTTTTACCTACTCAACAGATAAATAAGAACACAAATGTTGTGCCAGAAGTGAAACCAAAATTGTTGAAAGATGCATTGAGAACAGCTGTTCTGGTGGTGTGTTTTGTTGCAAATGCAGAAGAATGTTTTAGAAGCTGATTAGAAACTGAAGGTTACCTTAGTTTCTGAGAGCTGGCACAGCAAGCACAGTTTGTGCTCACAATGTGGGGCAGGGCTTGGCCCACACAGGCCAAAAGCAGCAGAATTTCTGTGTTGTAGCTGCTCTGAGGTGGCCTTGGCCTGGCTTTGATTTTTTCCTTTCTCCCAGGGCTGTCGCAAAGTGATCCTCTCCACCAACATCGCAGAGACCTCCATCACCATTGCTGGCATAAAATTCGTTGTGGACACAGGCATGGTCAAAGCCAAGAAGTACAGCCCTGGTGAGGAATTCTGAGAAGGAACAGGGGCAAAATTGGGTTTGGCTTTGTAGAAGTTACTGGAGGCCCTTAGTCCCACTGAAAGAGGATTTCAAACACCCTCCATGCTGTTTAAATTAACGTCCCAGGTTTGGGGTGTGGGGTTTGGTGGTGTTTTTGTGGAGTTTTTTTGAGTATCAGCCATGAGGGGGTAAAAATCTGTTAAATGTGAATATTTTCTTCATGGATACAGCATGGGGTTGTTCACTGTGCTTCACCAAGTGAAGCACAGTGCTGAAGTTCACTGTGCTGAACCAAGTGAGCTCTGAGCCGGATTTGAATGGCAAACGCTGGGAATTTTTACTTCTAATCCTCAGTGTTTTCCAAAGCTGTGCCTTCCTCAGGCACTGACTGAGGTGATGCTTTTCCATGCCCAGACACTGGCCTGGAGGTGCTGGCAGTGCAGCAGGTGTCCAAGGCCCAGGCTTGGCAGCGCACGGGCAGAGCAGGCAGGCAGCAGAGCGGGGTCTGCTACCGGCTCTACACGGAGGAGGACTTTGAGAAGTTTGAGGAGATGACAACACCTGAGATACAGAGGTGAGGACAGAGCCATCACACTGCTTGCCACATCTTTTACAGCTGTGAGAAGAACTGAGCAACAAAACTGAGCAGCAAAACTAATCTAGGGGCTGGTGGGGTGACTTGAGAAAAATTGAAGTGTGGGGATCGAACAGAAAAACTGGGAAATGTTTACTCAGTGGACAGTTGAGCACTGAGTCTCCAAACATATAAAGCAATAGTTCTGACTGTCCTCCAGATTTTGGACTTGCCTCTTCTTGATTTAGGAAATCAGGCTTCATCAGCAGCATCAGACTTGTCTCTGTCAAGCTGCAGCACAGACCTGAGACTCTATCTCAGTTGTTTTTTCTGCCTATGCAGGTGTAACCTGGCCAGTGTGGTGCTTCAGCTCCTGGCCCTGAAAATTCCCAATGTGCTCACCTTTGACTTCATGTCCAAACCATCTCCTGGTAAGTGGCTACAAAGGCAGCCTTGGGGACAAAGAGCAGGAATATCTTGGGCCATAAGGTGTCATAACAACACAACATGAAGGTGTGCCCTGACTGCCAAGGGAAGAGTAAAGGGGGAAAGGTGCTTATTCTAGTAGAGAGAGGAGGATAAACCACATTTTGGACCCTGATTTCTCTAAATGGAAAGAGAAATTGCCAGGGGAAGAAGTCAGTGATGGAACCAGCTGATCTTCACATCCCTCACTGGGAGGCAGGAAGCCTCACAGCCCAATGTCCCTGTTTTGGCAGATGCCATTCAAGCAGCAATTGATCAGCTGGACCTGCTGGGAGCTGTGACCCAAAAGGAAGGTCAGCTTGTCCTGACCCCCTTGGGAAAGAAAATGGCAGCCTTTCCACTGGATCCAAAGTTCTCCAAGGTAAAAGCTGCGGAAAAATTAACATTTTTAATCTCCTGTACTCATCTCTGTACCATTGATATTTCTCTTTCAAACTTCTTAAACAAGGTGTGACATTTGGGGTGTTTGCAGCTGGACTGGTATATTTGCTGTACATTATTGTACATAATTTACAGCCCTTTTGCTGGATTGCTTGTCATCTGTTGTTAAAATTCAGAGGAGTTTTTAAAAGATAATTTCTTTCCTCTGGCACCTCTGAAGGTGAACAAGACATATTTGCTTGCAATTTTCAGGATTGTTTAGCAGGTCCATGAAATGTCTGTTGCTGTAGTTGGTTCAGTCACTGTGTCTGTGCTGGTTGTGCACTGGGCAGTCTCAGAGAGGAGCCTGCAGGTGCTGTTACAGGTGCTTGGTGAGCCCATCAGAGGATTTACAGCCAATCCTAGGCCCAGATGTCTGAGATTGTCCTAAACAATGTTTGGTTGAGTTCCTGGACTGCCAGAGAGCAGAAGGATCTGCCCAGCTGAAGTGGATTTGGTCAACTAAAGATGAGTTTTGTTGTGTCTGTGCAGGCCATCCTCATGTCCCCTCAGTTCCACTGTGCAGAGGAGATCCTGACCATTGTGTCACTGTTGTCAGTGGACAGTGTCCTCCACAACCCCCCTGCCCAGAGGGATGAGGTGCAGGCTGTCAGGAAGAAGTTCATCTCCAGTGAGGGGGATCATCTCACCCTGCTCAACGTGTACAGGGCCTACAAGAGCGTCAACGGGCACAAGGTGGGATGGTCTGAGCTGCCAGTGCTGTGTGAGCTGTGGGGTGAGGAGGTTTGGGCAGAGAGCAGAGTGACCCCTGCATCCTCCATGGCTGGTGCCACAGGCATCCTCCAGTCAGAGAGAAAAGGGGTCATCTTTTACAACTGGGGAATTGGAGGAAGTTCTGTAACAAAGGTTCCTACAGACAGCTCTGGCAAAGCTTTGTGGGGTCAGTTCTGTAATCACAGCCAGGGTTCTTCCTTCCCTGGTTCCAGCTGGAATCAAAAGGGAGTGGGAGAGTGCTGAGATTTGATGATAAATACATGGGCAAGCTCTGGGACAGGATTCATTGGAAAAACACTGAGCATGTTTAAAAGCAGATTTGAATTTATCCTACTCTGTCAACCCCTCTTATTGATTTGAGGATGTGTGGACTCATGCACCCCATTCCTTGCAGCACCTGTCATTCTTACCTGATTTGTTTTCACCCCCTGCAAGATAACTAGTGCTGTTCTTGCAGGGCAGCTCTGAGTGGGGAAAGAACCACCACCTGCTGTTTCTGAGCAGTGTGGGAGGGAATCTAGACATAGTGGAGTAAAGTGGGGTAGAAATATGACCAGGAAAAGGGTCAGCATGTTTTCTCTGAGGCAGATTGGAGGGGGGATTCTGCTTTCCATGGTATCCAAAGGCTGTCATGCTCCTGGGTGAAGAAATATCCCCTTCTAACTCCTGGTCTGTCTGCTGCAGGGATGGTGCAGAGAGAACTTTATCAATGGCAGGAACATGAAGCTGATGGCAGAAGTCAGAGCTCAGCTCAGGGACATCTGTGTGAAGGTAACTTGCCTCCATATTCTATTTCTCTGTTTCACCTGTTGGTATTTTCCTGTTTGTCCCCAAACTGATGTTACTTTGCACCAAGTCCCAAGTGAGAAAATGTGGGGTTGTTTTCACTCTCCTGTAAATAGCTGGCTAAAATTCCTGACTGTGCAGTTGCATCCCAAAATCTTAAAGCTGCAGGGCTTAGTGAGTCAAGGAGAAATGGGAACCTCTGAGAAGACTTGTCAGGAAAAGGACAGATTTGGCTGAGGGTTTTTCCTGCTTTAATGCAGCTGGGACTGTGCTGTGTGTGCCACAGAGAGCTGGCAGCCTGTGCTGGCTGCTTTCTCCATGCAGTCAGGCATTCAGTGTGGCAGCAGCTTCCCCTCAGTGCTGCTCCTGCTGGGCACAGCGTGGGAGCTGCCCCTGAACCCCTGGCAGTCTGCAGTGACGTGGGAGCCACCCTCTGGGGTATCATTTGTGAATCCTGGTCAGCCTTAAACTCCCTTTTAGAAGGAGAGTGATGATCCATTGTGTTGGCTCTCAGTCTGGCTTAGCCTAGCATCCACTCAGCTGAATTCCCAGCGATCCCCCAGTGTCCCGACACAGGAAAATCCCCCAGGATTTCTGAAGTGAACCAGTGTCACTGTAAGGGTCAGGACTGGGTAAGAAGTGACACAGACTCTGGGTCAGAAAGCTAATAGGCTAGAACCTCAACTTCACTGGAAATGCTTCTTTTATACACTTCAATACAAGTGGACTGTAGCAGTCTGAATTGCTGCTAGCATAGTCCAGGGTAAGGAAGCAAAAAGGACCTTTGCATAATATCCACAGAGATGTTTTATGCAGCCACACAGTGAGATGCTCAGGTGCCAGCACACACACACATTGCTAAATAGCTATGTTTTCTGACCACAGACTCAACATTTCACCTAAATCAAAATGGATTTCTACTCTGGAGAGTTTCTCCTCTGTGTCAGTATCCCCTGAGGAGGGTGCAGGTTGTTCACGCTCACTTTGTGCCCGCAGCTGTCGCTGCCGCTGGAGTCGTGCCGCGGGGACGCGGCGGCCGTGCGGCGCTGCCTGGCCCACAGCCTGTTCATGAACACGGCCCAGCTGCTCCCGGACGGCTCCTACAGCACCGTGGGCTCCCAGCAGGCCGTGGCCATCCACCCCTCCTCGGTGCTGTTCCAGTGCAAGCCCGCCTGCGTGGTGTTCACCGGGCTGCTGCGCACCAGCCGCTGCTACATGCGCGACCTGTGCCCCGTGGACGCCGAGTGGCTGCTGGAGGCCGCGCCCGAATTCTTCCACAGGAAGCTCCGGGCAGCCAAGAGCTGACCTGGCACCAGCTGGCTTTGGTTCTCCTTGAAAGACTTTGTGAAAAGCATTGGGATAATACTAATATAGCCAGATGGGATGTGGCTGAGCTTGGCTGGCCCTCGCTGCTGAACCAAATAGTGGCACTGTGGTGTTTCACCCCACAGACACTTTGGGCTGGCTGGGTGTGTGGTGTTTCACCCCAGAGACACTTTGGGCTGGCTGGGTGTGTGGTGTTCACCCCACAGACACTTTGGGCTGGCTGGGTGTGTGGTGTTTCACCCCACAGACACTTTGGGCTGGCTGGGTGCTGCAGCTGGGCCCGTGGGGACAAGTCCAGGCCTGCAGGAGCTCTGGTGGTGCTGGGATGGAGCTTCCCCCCATAACAGGGGCTGCTCCTCAGGTTTCCCTCTGTGGAGAATCTTTAAGGGGATGGTGAAGGAAAGGAGCTGGTTCTGATGGAGGGTTTGGATCCAGAGCTTTATTCTGGCCCTCAGGCCTCTGAATGCAGCACCAGCTCCAACAGAACTCCCTGAGCCCGTGGTTGCTGCTCCTTTAACCCTGGGGAGAGGGCAGGGAAGGGGCAGGGAGCCACCAAGCAGGGACAGGAGGGAAGGGACAAAGGACACCTGGATGGCCCAGTGCCCCCCAGGGGTAGAGGGCATCCTTTGGATCTGCCAATCACTCAGTGCCCTTCTGGAATGCCAGGACTGACAGACAGTGCTGGGCAGGGGTCAGGGAGGGAAAGGAGAGGTGATTGATACACCTGGGACAGAATTATCAGGGGATGGACCCGAGGTTCTGAGTTAAACTCTGAAATCACAATGCAAGAGAAAAGTGCATATTATATAGCTCTATGCAGATATTTACTATATGTATTTTGTTGTGTTGATTAGTAGTGCTGTATTAATGTTTTAATAGTATGGTAAATGTAGTTTTGTAGTTGAAAGGTAACTTTTGTAGTTAAAATAGTAACTATGTGTGTGGGATGTTTTTTAAGAGAGGAATGAGGTACTCGCACTGAGATAGCAGCCACAGGACACCTGAATGTTTCAGAGAAAGAGAATTTAGTGCTCCATTATCAGGAGAAACGAACTTCTTCCTGCCTTGCTCAGCCCTGAAGACGCCATCAGGATTCAGAGGAAGAAGCTGACACTGACCAGACAGAATCCTGTGTTTGAATGGAATTTATGCATCATGTATGAAGTGTACGAATATTCAAGAGCTGTTGCTTTTAAGGGTTAATCCTCTGTTAATGTGGATCCTTTTTTGGGCTTATGCTGCCCAGAAAAAGGTACCCAGACATCCATAACTCTTTGTTTCTGTTGTCTCATATTGTCCTAATCCAAATTGTCCAAATTACTATTAGTCTAATTATATTTCTATTTTTATAACAATTTTATTACTATTAAACTTTTAAAATTTTAAAAACAAGTGATTGGTGTTTTTCACAACTTATATATTCATTAAAGTTTAAAAAAATAACTATGTTTTCTGTAACCTTAAGGAAGGGGATGGGTATTTATTTAGATTGGATTTATATGGTTTTTTCCAGAATAAAGAAGTGATTATGAAAATTTGAATGATGTCTGTTGGTTTGTGAGGCACAGAACAAATGATTGTAGGATCAGTCCTGGTGTTTGTGGGTCTTGTAGGAGTGTGTTCATTGTCAGCAGTCTGGGCTTAAAGATGAGAAGGTAACGCTGTGAATCTGTGCCTATTGTGCAGAATGGACTCTGCCTTTTACGTGTGCTGTGCTCAGACTCCTGTTAAAGAGTTAAAATTCTGGTCCTTTGATGGGGTGGTGACCATTTGATGGGGTGGGACGGAGGGGGTGGTGTCCATTTGATGGGGTGGGACAGATGCTCTCCTGCCTTGCAGTGAGCAGCAAATGAGCCTTGTGTGCTTCCCCTCCATAGCGGACACTAGTGCCAGCTTTTGGACAAAGGGCAGGCTTGGTGCCAGGAAATGCTGCCTGAGTCACTCTTTCCTCTAAAATACACCAAAAAAACCTCAACCATTTTTTTTTTTTTTTCCTGAGGGGACTCTCATGCTCTGACCTGAACAGTGCCAGTCCTAATTATGAGCGGGATGATGTCTGGGATAAAACCTGTGCACGTCCCCCACATTCCTAAAGCTCTGTCTGTGAGTTCACCCGAGAAAGGACCTGCACGGGTGCTGTGTCCGTGCCATCCCTGCCCATTCCATCGTCAGAAATCCCAGCAACCAGGCACCCTATTAGCACATTCCGTGCTGCCGGGCCCGGGACTCGAACCCGGGGCCTCATGGGGGCCGGGGCTCGAACCGGGGTCTCACCTGGGCCGGGACTCGAACTCGCTTATCGACCGAACCGGGACTCGAACCGGGGATCTTCCCGGAGGCGGGACTCGAACCCGCGGTCGCGGGGCCCGCGCGGGGCGCGCCGGGGCCGGAAGCGGAGCGCGGTTCCGGGGCGGGCCGTCCTCGCCGCCGCTCGGTCCCGCACGATGCTCCTCGCCCGCTCCCTGCGCGCCGCCGCCGCCGCCGCGCTGCGCCCGCCGCTGCCCGCGCCGCGCCGCCCGCTCAGCTCCGCGGCCCGCCGCGCCCTGCTGCCGCCGCCCGCCGCCGCCGCGCCGGCCCTGGCGCGCTCGCTGTGGCAGCTGGGCGGCGGCGCGGGGCGGACGGCGCTGCTGCGGCCGCGGCGGGGCTCGGCCGGCCGCGTGTCCTGCGGCTGCGGCGGGCTGCACACCGAGGGTGAGCGGGCACGGAGCGGGGCCGCCCTTGGGAGGGCGCGGGGAGGACACGTGCGCTGCGCCCGCTCCGTGCTGGGCAGCACGTGGGGCGGGAGGGCTTTCCCTACTCATCTCTCTTTCCCTAATGCCTCCTCTTTCCTTAAGCCTCCTTTTCCCTAAACCACCTATTTCCCTAAATTCTGTGTTTTCCCTAAATTCTGTCATCGCCTAAGCCCCCTTTTCCTCTATGCCCCCTTTTCCTCTACACCCCCTTCGCTACCTCTTTTTCCCCTACTCCCCCTTCCTTAACCTCCTTTTTCACAACTCCCTTTTCCCCAATCCCCCTTTCCCTAACCCCTTTTTTTTGTTCAAACCCCCATTTTCCCAAACCCCCTTTTCCTGCCTGCCCTTCCCTTAACCCCACTCCCCTTTTCCTTAACCCTCCCTTTTCTTACTCCCCTCTTTCCTTACCCTCCCTTTCCCCACATCCCCCTTTTCCTATCCCCCCTTTCCCTAACTATCCATTCCCTAACCCCGTTGTCCAACACCCCTTTCCCCGAACTCACCCCCCCATCCTTTCCTTCATCCCTCCCTTTCCCTAACCCCCTTTTCTTTCCCCCAGGAGACAAAGCCTTTGCGCAGTTCCTGACGGACGAGATCCAGGAG
This sequence comes from Melospiza melodia melodia, assembly GCF_035770615.1. Lineage (NCBI taxonomy): Eukaryota > Metazoa > Chordata > Aves > Passeriformes > Passerellidae > Melospiza > Melospiza melodia. Next base: position 7,436,265 of record NC_086214.1, read on the forward strand.
GAGAAGAAGATCCAGAAGCACAAATCCCTGCCCAAGGTGTCCGGGGGGTGGGAGCTCGAGGTGCACGGCACGGAGGCCAAGCTGGTGCGGAAGATCGCGGGGGAAAAGTGAGTGGGGTGTGGGAACGGTCCCCAGCCCCCGAGGGTGGGTGGCTGGGTGGGTCACAGTGACCAGGCTGCTCCATGTGCTCACAGCCCAAACTGCGCCTTTGTGTGACCGCTTTGGGCCAAAGACACTTTTTTCCACGCCTTTTTGTTACTGTGTTTTGTGTTACAAAGTTTCACGTGGTCTTCCTGTTTGAAAAATAACAGTTCGGTAAAACTTTAAAAGGTGAGAGCACTTGGAGGGAGCAGCTTCTCCCAGGTGTGTCTTTTAACTGCAGTCCCTGCTTTTGTTCACACACTGTGAATCCTGAACAGGGCTTAAAAGGCCCATTCTGATGGGCATTTTGGGGATGTGTTCAAAAGAATTGTTTCTGTTTCTTGTGCAGGATAACGGTTACATTCAACATCAATAACAGCATCCCACCCTCGGCTGAAGACGACACGCAGGAGCAGCAGAAACCTGATGAGCAGGAGGTGACTTAGCCTTGATGTGCATTTGATGCTGGGGACACAGATGAAAAATTGAGCTTTGTCCTCAAGTGTTGAGGCTTTGGCTTTTTCTCCCCCTTACTTGATATTTGCGAGCATTAAGTCACAAAATGCAGATTTCCCAGGGCTGCCTGTCCCTTCCTCTCTGCTGCAGGAAGGCAGAGATAATGATAAATTAGAGGAGAAATAAGGAGAAATTAGAGGAATTCTAAGACTTTCTAGCACCTTCCAAAAGGTCTACAGGAGAATGGGAGAGGGAAGCTTTGTACAGAGGAATGGAGTGACAGGTTGAGGGGGGGATGGCTTTTAACTGACAGGGAGTGGGGCTGAATTGGATATTGGGAGGGATTGTTCCCTGTGAGGGTGGGAAGGCTCTGGAGGTGTCCAGGGTTAGGCTGGATGGGGCTTGGACCATCCTGGGATAGTGGAAGGTGTCAGGAATACCCAGTGCTGGCTGGGCTGTGCTGTGGTTGCTTTGGCTCCTGTTCAGATTCCAGTGCTGATGCAACTGTTCTCTTATTTAGCCTGAACTTACATCAACTCCAAACTTTGTAGTGGAAGTAATAAAAGATGATACAAAACAGACCCTTGTGCTAGACTGCCATTTCCCTGAAGATGAGGTGAGTATCACTGTGCCCCTCTTGGATTTAACTGCTCTTTGCAATCTCTTGCTTTTCTGAATCAGCACAATATCCAGTCTCCTCTTATTTCTTTATTTTTCTTAATCAGAAAAAAAAAGGGGCTATATGTTGGCCTTTTTTATAGTGGGGAGGAAATGTTTATGGCATTCCTCACATCCTGCCCTGGTGTTTCTGATCAGCTGCTTATTGAGCTCTTTATTTAATTACAGTAGAGAAGTGGGGATTAGAAAAGGAGGGGAGAAAATAAAATTGAGAGCTTTCACTCACACTGGTATTTGTGGTTTATTTTGTAAATGTTAGGAGATGTTTAACAGCCAGTCTTGGCTGACAAAGATGAGACAGACATGGGAAGACATGTTTAGAACCACACAGAAGTTGTTTTTTTGTATTTGTAAAATTCAGGCTGCTGATTTACATGGCAGCACAAGCTTAGAGGTTTTCCTGAGTTCTGTGCATGTCTGTGCTTGTCCTCAGAGGGGAGAGGCACAGCTTCTCTGGCCTTAAGGCTTTTCCTGAGGTATTCCCAGCCTGAGGATGAGCTGTTTGAGTGTGCCCACTAATTGCAGCTAATTGCATGCCTTGTATTTGTTTTCCTGCCTCAGATTGGACATGAAGGAGAGGAAGAAAGTGACATTTTCACAATTCGGGAGGTCAGCTTCCAGCCCACTGGAGAGGCTGACTGGAAGGACACCAACTACACCCTCAACACGGATTCCCTGGACTGGGTAGGTGCTGCTAAAGGCCACAGAGAGCTCTCAGCTCACCTCACCTGGCTGTCCCTCTGCTCCTGGGCTGGGAATTAAACCTGACAGGGTGTCTGAGACAGGGGCTGGCCCTGCTCTGCCCCTGAGCTGGTGCTTCTGCTGCAGACTTGAGGGTGTCTCATGATCCCAGGGTTGTGCACTGCTGGAGGCATTACCAGGAATCAGGACAGACAGGGCGAACTTCTTCCTTTCCAGATTTTATATGTGGATTTCCCAGCAGGGAGTCACATTCTGGAAATGCTTTGACACTTGTTAAACATCTTTTGATCTGTGTTTAACAATGTGGCTTATCAGACACCATGTGTAGGTAAAAGCATCTGTGTGTGGTATCTGAAAAAATACATTGTGTCCTGCTTTTCCAGGTGTGTTGTTAGACTTGTAACACTAAAAATATGCACTAGAATCTGGGTGTTCTTATGTTCTCAATGCCAGGATTTTAAAAGCTACAATTTTTAGTTTGAGGCTGTCATGTTTAAAACAGAAAGTAGAAGTGCTAGAGTGTATCCCCTTGAGAAGCCTTCATGTAAAAATTGCTTAGTGTGCTGTAGACCATCCCACACTGATTATTCTATTTTTCCCCTAAGACATTAAATTAATTTAAAATGTGAATGAAAAGGAAAAAGCCAAGTTCATGACTGTAACATTTAAGCCTTTCAGACAAACCTGTACATCAGATCCCTTTCCAAAGTGTTAGCTCACCCCTGGGTAGAGGGACAGGCAGAGCTTGGCCTGTGTCATCCTTGTCACTTCCCCTGATGACTCCACAGTCTGGGGATCATCTCCAGGGTGCAGCTCATTTGTAGGGTTGAGTTTGGGTTTTTATTACGTGTTCCATGGCCCTTTCTGTCCAAATATTCCATCCAAGGTCAGGCCTGCCCTCCTGGGGTGGTGCCTTGAGAGGCTGCCTAGAGCAGAGGCTAGACAGTGTTAAAGGAATAAAATAGGATTTATTAAAAGGCCTTAAAGGATTCACCTGGGGCAGTACAAGAGCCCAGCCAGGGCTACACCAAGGATGGTTGATGAGTCATGGGTTTTCACACTTTTATAAGTTTTATAAACTTCCATTTCCATATTGGGGTTAATTGTCCAATTCCACTCTAGGTTATGCAGTCCCATCCTCCCAGTTTCCACTCCTCAGTTCCCTGTTTGCACTTTTTGGGCCTAAAGCTGCAGGGGTGTCCTTGGTTATGGGGCTGGAAAAGGATTGTTTTGTCTGACTGAGCTGTGAGGAGAACTTGCTGACACTTTTAATGAAATACAGAGTTAAACACTAATGCAGAACAGAATCTGGGAAATATAAATGCTAAAAATGAAGGCATCCATGGGAGCTGGGCCTGATTTTCCTGGGAGGAAGTGCCAGTTGTCAGGGGACATTTCAATGCACCCCTGCCCAGGTGTGTTCCACTAAAGGTTTCTGTTCCTGCTCCAGGCTCTCTATGATCACCTGATGGATTTCCTGGCTGACAGAGGAGTGGACAACACCTTTGCTGATGAATTAATAGAGCTCAGCACTGCCCTGGAGCACCAGGAGTACATCAAATTCCTTGAAGACCTTAAAAGCTTTGTCAAATGTCAGTAGGTCAGGCTAGGAAACACAGCCTCAAGCGTGGGTATTCCACAGTGCTGCTTCATCCAGCAATACCCAAATAAATCTTCACAGTGGATACAGAGAGTAAGTAAGGAAGGTGGAGAAGGAGGATTCTCACTTGGAGTTGGGGAGTTGTAGTGATGGTGCAGCCCCAATCAAGTTCTCCAGTGCTACAGGCCGGAGTTGCCTCACCCTGCATGGGGCTTTTTGTACAATTAAGAATGAATGTGAAGAATAAAAACTGTTCAACATATCACTGAAAAAGGGTGGTTTCTCTTCTTCTTGCTGTACCAGAACTGCCATGAGAGTGATGGCAGAGTTTCTCTGTGCCAGAGCTGCTCACAGTAGTTGTGGCAGTGATGGTTGAGCACTTTTACTTTAACCAGTAACTCCAATTGCTGTTTAAGTTTTAAGTTTATTTAAGTTAGTTAATTTATTTAAGGTTCATTGAAACTCAAAGCTGAAGTCCAACACGAGCTATGAGATCACTGATGTAGTATTAAAGACAACCCCAAAGCCAAAATAAACAAATATATTTATTTCAAAACATGTCCTGTGTGGTTAAAAGTGCAGGTCAAGGCAATACTGTGCCTTTTGGAGTGTCTTTTTGACACAGCAGTTAGAAATATGTACAAAAGAGTCCTAGCAGCTCTGGGTGAAGTTTAGTATTGAAGTCTTCCAGAAGTAAAGCAGCAGCTCAATCACCTTAGAGGAGAATCATCCAGGAGTCACAGACCTTCACAAAAAAGTTGAACAGAGAACTGTATTAATGTATAAAGTTCAAAACTATATGAACAGGAAAAACTATTGATTGGAGGGGAAAAAAAATCACAAAAGAGTTGTTGAGCACTGGCAGAGGCTGCCCTGGGAAGTGGAGGAGTCACCATCCCTGGAGAGATTTAAAAGACACCTAGATGTGGCATTTGGGGACATTGGTCAGTTGTGGCCTTGGCAGTGCTGGGGGAATGGCTGGATTTGATCTTAGGGGTCTTTTCCAACTTAAACAATTCCATGGCTCTACTTGAAATGCTCTGCCCCTACCACTGTCCTCACTGGTTTTACATAGCAAAGCAAGCAGCAGCTCTAGCTGGAGCCAAAGGGCTGCTGTGTGTTCTCTGAGACACCTGGATGAAGTTTTTCAGGAGGTTTAAACAAGTAATTTTTAAACTTTTCTTCATGAACCCCTTACCTGATCAGATGGTGCACACAAGACATAGAAGTTGTTGGCTAAAGTTAGGGCACTAGATTTGACAGGTCCTTGAAAGATTCCCTAATCCAGCAGTTAAAGGTGTGTACTTTAGAATGTCTCTTTTATGGTTGCTGGTGGTCAAAGGTAAAGCCATTTCCAAGGAATTTTGTGAAAAAACAGCCACACAAACCCAGAGATCAACAGACCTGTGGTTTCTGCCTATGTAATTGAGCCATGGATCCAAGCAGGGATCCTTTCCAGGACCCTGACATTTGCACTCACAGGGCAGCTCATCAGCAGACTGGCTTCCTCCTCCATGCCACTGGTGACTGTGAACTCGGGGCTGTGCAGGCACCTCTGACTGTGCTCTGTCAAGGTCATTTCCAGCAGGGACCGAAGCTTTCCCTCTGTCATATCCTGAGAATAATTCATTCAAAGTCAGCTGGAGTTCCTGTCTGTAGCTTAAAGCTGCCTCTGCAGCAGCAGGGATGCCACACACAACGTGTCACAGTGCAGCTCACCTGTGTGCTGATGTACAATCCACACTGGCAACAAACCAAGTGAGCCTTCACAGTCAGGTTATTCCTGGGAAGAGCAAACTGTGAGCATCATGACACCCAGAACAAGGAAAGATCTTAGCAAGAAAAACCCCTAAAACCCAAGATCCGCCCCCCACCACTGGATTCAGATCATTGCTCAGGCATTTCTGTGTTGTTGAAATGAGCAGCAGCCTCTCTCTGCACATTTCTGAGCCCAGACTGCTGTAGGAGAGCGGGGAATCTGATTCCAATGCCAAGGGCTTTCTCACTTACTACATACAGGGCAGATGACCCTGTCAGTGGAGCAAAAAACCCAAAACCAACTCAACAGCCCCCTCATTAGATTTAAATCATTGCTCAGGTATTTTTATTTAGTTGAAATGAACAGCAGCCTCTCCCTGCACATTTCTAAGCCCAGACTGCTGCAGGAGAGTGGGGAATCTCATTCTCATGCCAAGGGCTTTCTTAATTCCTACCTACAGGGCAGATGACCCTGTCAGTGGAGTGAAAAACCCCCCAAAACCAACCCAACACCCCCCCCAGTAAGATTCAGATCATTGCTCAGGCATTTCTATGTTGTTGAAATGAACACCAGCCTCTCCCTGCACATTTCTAAGCCCAGACTGCTGCAGGAGAGTGAGGAATCTGATTCCAGTGCCAAAGGCTTTCTTACTTCCTACATACAGGGCAGATGACCCTGTCAGAAGCATCCAGGCCGTCCAGCATGGCGTTGAGACATTCCTCATCGAAGCGCAGGCTCCGCTCGTACTCCTCGATCACCAACTGCTCTGCAGCAACACAGCACAGCACAGCACCCTCAGGGCCTGCTGGGCAGCACAGCCAGAGCTGCTGGGCTGATGCAGGCTGGGCTGGATATGAGTTTCTAAGAGCTTTTACTCAGATTTCTATGCTGGGTGAAATCATTCCTGCTAATCTGGTTTTTTCTGTGGCTCAGCTCGTCTCATATGGGTCTTTCTGATCAGCACTTTAGAAACATCCTGAATTGATTTATTAAGGTTCCTAGAGCTAAAAGATCTCAGTCCTGTTTCTATGGCCTCCCTCACAGACTTTAAAATGACACTTAAACTCTTAAAACTGTGAGAAGAGGTCTCAGTACCTCAGCAAGATTTTTAAAGAGGCTCTTGCCCTGTATCACGTGGTTTGCAAGAACCAAGGAGTGCAGCCTCAGGTTTTCTGCACTACCAGGAAGTTACAGATCAAACAGGAGTCAGAAGATGTGTAAAGATCTTACCTTGCAAGATCAGTTCTTGTTGGATCTCTTCCAGCACTGCCAGCTCATCAGGGTCCTCCAGCACCTGAAAGGTGAATGAGTCAGTGATCCTCCCATTCCACTTTCTCACTTCCAGCACCTGACTGAGCTGGAATATAAATCCACTCTTATTCTCCTGTCTCCTGTTTGCAAATCCCTCTATTTGCACACCCATGCACTGTGGGAAGCAACCTGTACTGCAAGCACAAGTGCAGAGCCAGCCAGAAGAGACCCAAGTACAGCCTGTCCAAGAACTCGCTTTTTAAGACATTGAGGTTTCATTTCCATTCTCAGAAGAGGGAAGTGACAACCAGCTATAAAAAGCACAGATGAGAAAACCAATCCTCTGCTGTGATCCACAGGCTGTTTGTGAAAGAAATAAGGAATTTCCCCACTCATGCCCGGAGGCACTTTCACAGCTCAACACCCTGCCTGAACTGCAGAACAGGAAACCCTGAAGCTCTTGAGTTTTGTCGGCTCCAATGAGAAGCTGAAGTCAGACCCTCAGGGAGCTGTATTCGATACTCCTGTATCACACACGTGGTGTTGAGGCTGGGGACCCAGCACTGACCTGCTCCATGGGCTGCTCTCCGCCGAGGCCGGGCAGCCTGTCCCGCAGCTCCTGCCACTCCTGCTCCATCACCTCCTGCACCAGCAGCGCTCCCGGGGCCGCCCTGCTCGCCCCATCCCCGGCCTGGCGGTAGCGATCCAGCAGCTTGGCCCGGCTGCTCCTCAGCCGCTCCATGCAGCGCTGCGGGGACAGCAGAGCGCCCGGGGCCGTCAGCGCCGGCTCGGGGGGACACGGGGGTACCGGGGCTGGGACACGGCGGAGGGGGTGCGTCCCACAGGGCTGAGGGACCAGGAATCCCTGAGGGGACACGGGGGTACCGGGGCTGGGGGTGAGACACGGCGGAGGGGGTGCGTCCCAGAGAGCCCAGACAGCGGGAATCCCTGAGGGGAGCCCGGGGGGTACCGGGGCTGAGGCACGACGAGAGGAGATGCGCCCCACAGGGCTGAGAGACCGGGAATCCCTGAGAGGACACGAGGGTACCGGGGATGGGGGAGCCGGGGGTGAGACACGGCAGAGGGGATGCGCCCCACAGCGCCGAGGGACCGGGAATCCCTGAGGTGGGACACGGGGGAGGCACCGGGGCTGGGGGGTGCGTCCCACAGGGCCGGGAGAACGGGAATCCCTGAGAAGGACACGGGGGGTGCCGGGGCTGGGGGGTGCGTCCCATAGGGCTGAGGGACCGGGAATCCCTGAGGGGCACGGGGGTACCGGGGCTGGGGGTGCGTCCCATAGGGCTGAGGGACCGGGAATCCCTGAGTGGGCACGGGGATAACGGAGCTGACCACGTCCTGGAGGGGCTGCGGGGGAGCTGGATGACAGCTCGCAGCGGGGGCAGCGCCGTGCGTCACTCGGGACGCGGTCAAGGGACAGTTTCGGACGGGGTGAGGTTCACCCACCCCCGCGGGACCACTGAGGCCAGCCCCGGGAGGACCGAACTGGGTCTAAATGAGAAGGAAGCCCACGTCCCCCCCCCCCCCCCGCAGCCCGCTCCCCGCTCACCCTGCGGTACGTTTCCCTCCAGGGCGGCCCGCCCGGGCTCTTGTACCGCGCTCGGTGCCCCTGCACCGGCGCCGCCATCGCGCCGACCCCGCAGCGCGCCTGGCCCGCGGGGCACGCCGGGAAATGTAGTCCGCGGGCGGCGGCGCCCATTGGCCGCGCGGGCGGTGACGTCAGGGCGGCGCGGCGCGCGGGGCGATGGCGGCCGAGTGCGGCCCGGCGGAGCAGTGGCGCGCGGCGCTGCCGCAGCACGCGCTGTTCGGCCGCCTCCGCGAGCGCGCGCCCGCCGCCCCCCGCCCGCCGCGGCTCCGCGACCTCCTGTGCGGGCTGGGCTCCGACCTGCTGCTCTGGGACGGGCCCGCCGCCGCCCTGCTCGCCATCGGCCTGCGCCGCCTCGGCACCGGCACCGACCCCGCCGCGCTCGGCCGCTACCAGGTGCGGGAGGGGCTGAGGGGATGGAGGGCCCAGGGGGGATTGAGGGGAGCAGCGGCTGGGGCGGGCGGTGTGAGGGGATGCGGAAGAGGGGGCTGGGGTGGTGGCGTTTGGGGCGTGAGGGGATGGGGGGTCGTGGAGGGACGGGCTGGGTGTGAGGGGCTGTGAGGAGGGGAGGGGGTGTGAGGGACTGGGCGGGCCGTGAGGGGATGTGTGGAGAATGTTAAAAACGGGACAGAGAGGATGTGAGGGGATGCGAGGTGTGAGGTTTGAGGGGAGGAGGGTCATGGTGGGCACGGGGCTAACAGGGTCTGTTCCTTGAAGGAATATCATCCCTCAGCCCGCCCTGGGATGTCCTTCCTCAAGGAACCCACTGCTTTGTGCCTGATTCCGTGCCGTGTAAATAACCATCCAAAATAAAGATGAGCTGTACTTCCGTGGGTGCTTTGAAGGGCTTGTGATTCCCTGTAACATTTCTGTTTTCAGACTCTTCTGTGCATAAACCCGCCCCTTTTCGACGTGCACCAGACGCTGCTGAGCCCTGCCCAGCACCATGTGGCGCTCATCGGTACCAAGGGGCTCATGGTGCTCGAGCTGCCCAAACGCTGGGGCAAGAATTCCGAGTTTGAAGGTGGGAAATCCACGGTGAACTGCAGGTGGGTGAGACCTCAGGTGAATAATAACACCCTTGTCCTGCCACTCTTCCTCTACACCCTCCCTTTCTTGGGGTTAGGCAGATACAGAAGGCACTGGTGGAAGGTACAGGTTGTATTGGTGTTGTGGGGCAGTCATGAATGAAATTATTTTGGCTCAAATACTTGCTTGCTTGTCAAGTAACCCAAATAAATGACCTTCTAAACTTGTTGTAATTGCTGAGGAGCAAGATGCTCCTCTAGTATTCTGTAGCTTTCCACAGAATCATGGAATGGTTTGGAAGAAACCTTAAAGGTCAGCAAGTTCAACTCCTGTTATGGATAGGGACATCTTCCACTAGACCAGGTTGCTCTGAGCCCTGCCCAACCTGATCTTGGACATGTCCAGAGATGGGGCAGCTCCTCTGAGGTCTTTCAGCTATGGCAGCTGAAAGCAGATGTTTTGGGGGAAATAACAGAGGGCTTCAATTTAAAGCTGCTTTCCAACTTTCAGAGTAGTACAGATAAAGACTCTGAAACCTTTTCACTGTGTCTCTAGCTCTTCTTGTCCCCACCTCCCTTTGGAAGTAGCTCGTGTGTTTGTGGTCCCAGTGCAAGTCTCTGCTCTGTGTTCCAGCACCATTCCTATTGCGGAGCGCTTCTTCACCAGCTCGACCTCCCTGACCCTAAAGCATGCAGCCTGGTACCCCTGTGACACCATGGAGCCCCACATTGTGCTCCTGACATCAGATAACACCATCAGGTAAGCCCCATTTGCGTTTGATTAGTCAAAGTGGGGTTTTTTTGTCACATCCAGCCTTAATTTGTCACTGGGTATTTGCATCCTGCCATTTTTACCAGAGTTAGCAATAAGAAAGTAGGATGGGGGAATTTCAGAGTGAGTGGCTGATGTTCCTGTGTCAGCAGGGAATGTGCAGCACTGCCAGCAGAGTGACCATGGCTGCTGTTTCTTTCTTTCCCCAGGTTTTACAGTCTGAAGGTGCCTCACACACCCATCAAGGTGATTGTGCTTTCAGACACCGAGGAGGAGACTCTGACCATCAAAACAGGGTTGGTGTGGCTTCTTGTATTTTGAAATGCTTTTGCAGAATAAGCTCAGTATTCTCAGTTATGTTTTTAATCAATAAGTGATAAATGTGCCTGAAAATCTCATATGAATTCTGTAGTGCTAGCAGTTCTTCATGGCAGAGTACCTACACTTTCCCTTTTCCTTCCTTCCTTTCCTTCCTTTCCTTCCTTTCCTTCCTTCCTTCCTCCTTTCCTTCCTCCTTTCCTTCCTCCTTTCCTTCCTTCCTCTTCCCCACCCTTCTAAAGCAAAGTGGTGACAAGCTGTATAGTTAAGTGTTTGTCAGAGTAGTAGCTTGAAAACCACGCACTGATGTTAAGAAGGGGGTTTTAAATGAGGAATGTAGAGAATAGATTATCTTTTTATTTCATTCCTGGCCTGGTTGGAAACAGAACTCTTGCAGCACAGAGTGGTGTCCCTCACAGAAGTACCAGAGCCCCTCCTGTGTCTCTGGAGCTGTGGGGGCACTGCAGGACCCATGTGCCACATCAGGGGTGTCCCTTACAGCCTTGTGTAGCTGGCACTGCTGGATGGGATGGGGTTGGGCAGGGATTTGGCAGCACAGCCCTCAGGAGCAGGTTACACTCTGTGCTCTCAGTGCTTGCTGACCCAGCTGGTTGTGCCCTGTGCCAGGAGAGCCTACACAGCATCCCTGGGTGAGACAGCCGTGGCCTTCGACTTCGGGCCACAGGTGCCGGTGCCCAAGCACGCCCTGGGCCAGCGCGGCAGCGAGGAGGTGCTGGGCTACCCCCTGTACATCCTCTATGAGAATGGAGAGACCTTCCTCACCTACGTCAGCCTGCTCCAGAGGTAGGCTCTGAGCCCCAGGGCTCGTGGGGTGCTTGGCTGTACAGTGCTGGGGTGGGAGAGTCACCTCTCGGCTTGGCTGGGACTCTGTGAGGGATGCTGGGCTGAGTTTGCTTGTATTGCAGCCTGTTCTGTCTCTGTGGCAGTGCTGGTAGACTGGAATCCAAAACCAGCCTGTCATCCTTTCTCATCCAAACATTATGGGTGCAGCTTCCACTGCTCAGAATGCACTGTGCATAATTTACCACCAGCAATCTGATATGAACACACAGGGCTGTAAAAGATCAGTGGGTCTAAGGCTGTTCAGTGTATTTTGTGGCACAGACATCCTTAGCTTTGGATGAGGCTCATGAGCCAGGGGCATCCTAGGAAGAGAAATTGAAGAGCATAGGGGGTTCACAGGCATGTTCAGTGGAAAGTCAGGATGATTAATCAAAAATATAAACATGATACAAGAAGGAATTACTTTAGAAAACTGAGAAGATGGTGCAAGACTTACAAGTTAGATCTTGTGTAGCTGAATATTAAAGCGTGTGGTACTTGGGTTAGAAACAGCACTGTGAGGGGATCTGTCTGCAGGCAGTGAGGTGGCTTTAGTCCATCTAAAGTTCTGCCCAAAGAAATGCCACAGCACAAAATGCTGCATGTGAAGTGCAAGAACCAGTTGAGTAATCATTAACTTGAGCCTTCCATGAGTATTTTCTGTTCTTGCAAGAGAATGTTTCCTCATGAATTTTTGCAGTGTAGCTTTGGTTGCTTTCAAAGCATAAAGTGTAATGAAATGAGCTCTGATTTCCCCTCTGAGCTCTCCAGCAAGGGGCTGCAGGTCAGACTTGAACTCTGCAGCAGTGCAGTGGGACTCAGAGCTCCCAGCCATTGTTTGGCAGCCCTGGGTTGAGACCAGACCTGTTCCTCACCCGTTCCTCACCCGTTCCTCACCCGTTCCTCACCCGTTCCCTGCAGCACGGGCAGCCCAGGGAAGCTGCTGGGGCCGCTGCCAATGCACCCGGCGGCCGAGGACAACTACGGCTACGACGCCTGCGCCGTGCTGTGCCTGCCCTGCGTGCCCAACATCCTGGTCATTGCCACCGAGTCGGGCATGCTCTACCACTGCGTGGTGCTGGATGGAGAGGAGGATGATGAGCAGGTACCTTCTCTTGGTTTGGTTTTTTTTTTTCTGGAGGTATTTTTGTTTTTTTAATCCAAGTTCTTGCTGCAAGGTGGCAGGATGCCTCGAAGTGTGTGCCAAGTGCCAAAGCTGCATTCTTTTGGAATGAGGTGGTGAATCTTTCTCCTGTTTCAGCCAGTTCCTGTGGCTCCCTGACACTTTTATATTAAATCTCAGTCCTGTGTACCTTGAAATAGATCAGTTTTTGATCAAATTTACTAGGATCTAATTTAAGGAGGATTTTCCTTGACAATTAAAACTTGTATCTCTTTCTTGATGCTGTTTATGTTGGCATTCCTATTTAAATGATGTCTGACAGAAGAATTTAATGCTCTTTACAGTCAGAGAAGTCCTGGGACCCAAGATCTGATCTTATTCCTTCCCTGTACGTGTTTGAATGTGTTGAGCTGGAACTTGCACTGAAACTGGCAACAGGAGATGAGGAAGATCCTTTGGAGTCTGACTTCTCTTGCCCAATCAAGCTGCACCGAGGTAGGGCTGTTGTTCAGCTCGTGGCTTTTTGTGGCACACATTGAGGAACCAGTTATCTGCACATTCTCATCAGTGTCAGACAAACAGGGGGTTAGAGTAAGGATTTGCCTGATGCCCTCAATACAGCTGTGGAAGGAGCAAGCCTGGCAGGGGCTCCAGTGTAGATCACACATGGTCAGTACTAAATTCTGTCATCTGAGGGTTATAAAGCAGGAGTTTCTGCATCTGTGCTGACCTGTGAGTGTGAGGGAGCGCTGTGGAGAGAGTGATCCCAAGGGAAGGACCTGCTTATCCCATGGAATTGGGGCAGGACAAAATGTTTGGGTCTCTGGGAGCAAGCAGCTGGTCAGAATGTGGTCTGCTAGTTTTAATAATCTGCCATTGGAAACCTGTCTGAGTGATGCAATGTGGTGTGATAGGAAGGGTTCAAAACATCATCAGTGTGTTAGACTCTAACACCTGTGTCTGTTTCTGTGCCTGCACTAAGATGTTAAAGCTGACTGGACACTAAGTTGCTACACAGGATCAGCAGTGCAGGTGTGAAGGGTGAGTTTTTCTCAGTTCAGTGCCACCTCTTACATTTTCTGCTTCAATTTCAGATCCCAAATGTCCCTCTAGATACCACTGCACACACGAAGCTGGTGTCCACAGTGTGGGCTTGACATGGATCAACAAACTGCACAAATTCCTTGGTTCAGGTGAGTGAGGAAAGTGGGGAACAGATGAACATCTGCCAGCAACAGGCTGGTGGATGCAGGTACTGCTGAATCCCTCACCCTGCAAAGTGGATCTGATGCATCCTGACTTGTCTCCTTGTAGACGAGGAAGACAAAGACAGTTTACAAGAGCTGGGAGCAGAACAGAAGTGCTTTGTTGAACATATTCTTTGTACAAAACCACTGCCATGCAGGTAAAAAACCAAACTCTTTCTCAATTGCTCAAGTTGGGGACTTGCTATGGAAAATATTTATGATTTGTCATCTTTTGCTGCATTCTTGCCATTAAAGCAAGCTCAGAAGTTTTCAAAAAATACAACTGAGCAATCTGTGTATCAGGATTCTTACTGCACAGTTAGGGTAGTAGCTTAAAATTCTTGTGTTTCTGTGTGAAGATCACCTGTCAGAGCAGCAGAAATTTTCACTTCTATGTACCTGACCTTGGAGCATTTCCAAAAGAGTGAACATGCACAATTTCAGGAATTAAGAACTCTCCTGACTGGGTAATTTTTGTGTTCTTCTCTTCAGGCAGCCTTCTCCAATTAGAGGATTTTGGATCGTTTCTGATGTCCTGGGGCCCACCATGATTTGCATCACCAACAGCTATGAGTGCATTACAAGGCCTCTCTTGTATGTGGTTCTCAGTTGAAGTCCATGACTGCATGGGAAGGACCCAAAAAGGATATTCCTGTTTTTCAGTTACTCTTTGATTGTTTCACCCCAGGCTTCTGCAGCTCTTAGGACACTCCATGAAGTTTTGCTTTCTGAACACTCCCTGGCTGAGCACTGGGAGTTACTGAGCTGTTACCTACTGCTGATGAGGTGTTTGTAGGGGATATTATTAATCAGGTCACTTTTAGTGAGAATTAGGACAAAAAATGTTCTTGATGGTATTGTAGGGGGTTTTCAGTAGTGTTGATATTCTTAATGGGCTGCTGAGGTTGTGTGTGCCTGAAAGGGGAAAAACAGAAGTAGGATTTTTGTTTGTGCTTCCAGTTACTTTCTTTGGAGGTGGTGGCAAAGATACAGAATGGTGTGAATGTGCATTTGCACAGTGAAATGAACACCTTGAGGGGGTGACACTATTTTCAGCTCTTTTTTTTTTTGCAGGACACTGTTTAAGGTAGAACAGACAGCAGAGCCAGTGTTAACATGAGGTTCTCCCAGAGACCTTTCATTTATTTCACAGATTCCACACAGGTGGGCAGTGACCAGGCAGGGTGCTTTGTGGAGAAGGCCACGCTGCTGTTCAGTGCCTGCCTGCCTTGTTCTGGAACTTCCTTCTCTTTAAGCCAGAGGATATTTATGATCCTTGCTAGTTTGAGCTGTGACCAAACAGGTGTGGGGATGTGAGCTTTGCCTGCCCTGCCAGGGCTGGATTTACCAGGTCCCTGAAACAGCTGCAGTGACACAGGAACTCCACAGCAGAGGGGTTCCAGTGAGGGAGCTCTGACTGTTTCAGTGTGTGACTGTGTCAGTGAGGGAGCTCTGGCTGTTTCAGTGTGTGTGACTGTGTCAGTGAGGGAGCTCTGACTGTGTCACTGAGGGAGCTCTGGCTGTTTCAGTGTGTGACTGTGTCACTGAGGGAGCTCTGGCTGTTTCAGTGTGTGACTGTGTCAGTGAGGCAGCTCTGGCTGTTTCAGTGTGTGTGACTGTGTCAGTGAGGGAGCTCTGGCTGTTTCAGTGTGTGTGACTGTGTCAGTGAGGCAGCTCTGGCTGTTTCAGTGTGTGTGACTGTCAGTGTGGGAGCTCTGGCTGTTTCAGTGTGTGTGACTGTGTCAGTGAGGGAGCTCTGGCTGTTTCAGTGTGAGTGACTGTGTCAGTGAGGCAGCTCTGGCTGTTTCAGTGTGAGTGTGTGACTGTTCCCTTGTGCTGTGTGCAGGAGCACTGTGCACCCTGCGTCCCCTCCCCTGCTGTGCACCAGGGAGGACAAGGAGCTGGCCGTGTCCCCGCTGCGCATCGTGGCCGAGGCTGAGCATTCCTTTGAGAAGCACATCCAGGGCATCCTGCAGCGCAGCTCTGCCAACCCCCTGCACCTCAAGTGAGCACAACCTGGGGCACCTGCAGGGCAACCCTTGGGAACACACTGGGTGTTGGGCTGCTCCTACTGAACAGCACATGGCCTTGGCATGGCAGTGCTGGGCACAGCTCCTGCCACTGACTGGTACCTGTGTCCCTGTGGGGATGGCACCCAGCCCTGTGATGGTGCAGCCTGGGAGGGGATCCCTGGCTCCAGGCTCCTGCTCAGAGCAGGGCTGCCTTCAGCTGGTGAGGTTCTCATTGCTTGGCCCGTTGGGTTTGGGGTATCCTAAGCTACCTTGGGATTTCCTTAATTTAACCCTCACTTTCACAACAGACCCCCTCCCCCCGCCCCCCTGAGCTTTACCATAAACACTGGAAGTGTTTTAGGCTTCCAAAGGAACATATTAGTAAGATGGCAAAAATCTCAATCTTAAGATCTGCAGATAAAGATGCTGCTCCTCCCCCTGAAGAATGCCTTCAGCTCCTCAGCAGAGCCACCCAGGTGTTCAGAGAGGAATATATACTGAAACAGGACCTGGCAAAAGAGGAGATTCAGCAAAGGTAATGCAAAACTCATAAAAATGTGCTGGCATGTCTCTGTGACACAGCAGCACTGTGGGTCTGATCCTGTGAATGAGTAAATGTACTAAATGTAAAAGTAACAATGAATACCAGAACTTAAAACTGAGTTATCAGGAAAAGCAGGGGTGAGTTAATAGCTGATCTCTGTAGTGGCTTATAGGGGAAGAAAAAAAGGGTAAACACACACAGATAAAATACTTTTCTCATGGTGTTTGCTTGCCTGGGCCTGTGGGTGGCAGGAAATCTGACCTCAGCACTAATCCTGACAAAGGAAAATTGCCTTAAGTCTCTGCTGCTTCAAATCATAGTCAGTTATTTACACTACAGTTAAGACAAAATGTGAGTTTTTTCTCACTGCCCCCCTTTCAGTGTCTTTAGTTCTTCCCACTCCCAGCATTTTCTCTGTGGTGTAAATCCCGATTCACCTGATTGCAAATGGTCTGTTTTTTTTCCATATGTGTTTATTTCAGAGTGAAGCTGCTGTGGGGACAGAAAAAGAAACAACTGGAGGATCTGAGTTACTGTCGAGAGGAGAGGTGAGTAGAGCCTGTCCCCTTTATCCAGTCAAACCTCAGGAATGATGCACCCGTGGTGGCTTGGACAAGGCCCTGTGTGGAACAGGTGAAGGCATTCCCAGCCTGCAGGTTTGCTCCCTCCTCCAGCTCCCTCCTTCAGCCTCCTTGTCCTTTCCCCACACCCTGGCCTGTCCCGTGTGTGGATCTGAAGTCAGGAATTGTTTCTCCCTCCCCTTAAGGAAAAGCTTGCGGGAGATGGCCGAGCGCTTGGCTGACAAGTATGAGGAAGCCAAAGAGAAGCAAGAAGACATCATGAACAGGTGAGGGCACACAGGGCTATTCCACCTCACAGCCCCTGATGTTAAACAGAGTTTGCAGGTGTGGCAGAACAGAGTGGGCAGGAGCTGCTGGTTAGTTACAAACTGGGCTTCTGCAATTCCCTGTGCTGGGGCTTGGTGTGATCTGTCTGCAGGCCCAGCCTGAGCCAGCCCCATGCTCAGAAATGCCCCTGAGACCAGGTGGAAGGGGAAGGTGAAGCCCCTGAGACTTGGGCAGCATGGCCCAGGTGTTTGAGCAGAGCTGGGAACCAGGGATGTTAACTCAGAGACATTTCTTGCTGTAAAGGATGAAGAAAGTCCTTCGGAGTTTCCACTCTCAGCTTCCTGTTCTATCTGACACTGAAAAAGATATGAAGAAGGAACTGCAGACAATCCATGACCAGCTGCAGCACCTGAGCAATGCTATCAGACAGGTGAGAGGAGGAATGGCCAGGCTGGGAGGTTCCTGAGCTCCTCCCTCAGTGCTGACAGAGGAGTCCTGCCAACAAAGTGATGCTGTCCTTGTATTAATTAGCAGCAATGAACTAAAGGGGCTTTGGGCCCTTGGTGTAATACAGACAGAACCTTTGCACACACTGTAAGCCCTCAGAGAGCTCCCCAGTCCCCAGCCTGGCAGGGACATTTCTTCTCTTTGTGGGAAGTACAAAAGCAGACAGATTTGGACCCAAAAAAAACCCAATTAATTGCAGTACAACACAGCAGTCTGTAATTAACAAGCTTCCACTGTGGCAGGCAGCACCAGCACTGACTGGGCCTTCTCTCCTCTCCTCTCCTGCCAGGTGAAAATGAAGAAGGAATACCAACAGAAACAGATGGAGAAGGGGCGCAGCCCCCGCAAGCCCAGCATCAGCCTCAGCGCCTACCAGAGCAAGTGCATCCAGGCTGTCCTGAGAGAGGAGTAAGTGCAAGCTGGGCTCCTCCTGAGCAACCTGAGCCCTGGTCACCTGCAGTCCAGGTGTCTCAGGTGTCACTTAAGCCATGCTGGGGCAGAGGGGCTGAAGCACAGGACGTGCAGCTCCTGAGAGCAGCACTTGGAGCAGATGTATGGAAGTGCTTTAGCCCCAGGATCCCAGGGCAGTCTGTAACCCAGCCTGGGATGACAGGCACTGCTCCCATTCCCTGTTTCTACCAGCTCTAGTGTTTCCCTTCCTCCCTAGCTCTGTGCAGCCTTTTGACTTGCCTTATTTTTTCTTGAAGGGGAGAACACATCCGGGAGATGGTGAAACAGATCAACGACATCAGGAGCCACGTGAACTTCTGACGTGTCCTGGAGAGGACCCTGCAGCCAGGGGCTGGATGAGCTTTACCTGGCCCTGGTATTCCCTTGTATATTTACCATTTGTATGTTGAACAATACACCTTTTACATATTATTTTGTAAAGAATTGTGAAATAAAATACTTTTGATATGACTCCTCACATGCTGTGGTTTCTGTTTTTGTCATGGGAAAGGGATGTGCTGTAGGTGTTTTATATTTGTGGTGTTAGAGGGTAACTCCTGCAGCTGCCTCAGGAGTGGGGGTTGCTGCTCCCTGGGGTTATGCTGGGATTGTCTCCCACTCTTGCTCCATCAGGGGGTCCCTGGGGGGAGGCTGTGGCAGGAGGCAGAGGAGAAAGACCAGAGCCGTGCACACACACACTTCAGCAGCTTTTTTTAATTTGGAACACTTTCTCCATAAAGGACACACCTTCAGTACAGTTAACAAATGGTTACACTGGAATCCTGGAGACAGCAGAATTCTACACCCACGATTGCACAGGACACCAATGGCTTGGCTCACTGGAATGCAGGATTGACTTCCAAACACTGTTTGCCTTTTGCAAAGATGGCTCTGCAGTCCTTCTTGCCATTACAAGGCCAATTCAGTCTCTGCTGTAGACAGACTCTAGTGGACAATAAGGAATTGTTGTCCCTCCCCCCTGCCCTTGGAAAAGGTGCCACAGTGAAGCTCAGGGGGGACAGGAGTTACTGCACTGCTAAAACAGGGGGGCACTGCTGGGGGGTACCAGACATGCTGCAAGAACACTTTGTACAGGTTAAGACTATACAGGTACAGGAATGCAGACAGAACTCCAGAACTCCACCTGGGCCCTGCTACAGCCTCCACCAACAGCTCAGCCCCTGGCACAGCTGAGCAGTGACACTGCCCGAGCCAGGAGAACCCAGCCAGCCCCAGCCACGCTCCACAACACCCAGAACTGGAAGGAAGAGCATTTGTTTTCTCATGTTCACGAGCAGCAACACCAGAATCCATCATCCAGTGAGTATCTACACCAAGAGCTTTTCCTACATTTACAGTCTTTTAAATTTGCTCTGCAAATTTGGCACACACTGTCTTGTTTTGCTTTTAAAGGCCCCTTTGAGTCTGAGTTCAGCAGAAGCTCAGTTGCTGCTGCTGAAGCTTTGCTGTCCTTCCCCCAGGAGGGACAGCAGTTTGCAGGGAGCACATCCATGTGAACAGCCAGGGTTCCAATTTCCAACTGAATTGTTTAAAAATCTGACATTACAGCAGTTGGTGAAAAGGGTGACTCGTGTTCCAACACTAAAATGGTCACAGCTGGTACTGGGACAGGAGCACAGGTGTTGGGCTGTGTGATGGAACAGGGAGGTGAAAAGGAAAAACCATGCAAGAGCTGCCTGCCCTCCTCTCCACACCAAAGGAAGTTCCTCCAGGGACTTGTGCAGTGCCTGGCTCACCAGCAAGGAAAAGCACACAGTGCCCACCCCAGGGCTGCAGGTCTGCCTTTGGGAGCAGCTCCACAGCCCTGGGGCTGCCAAGGAGCCCAAAGCACTTGCCCCACTCATCTCCTTCCTGCCAGGCTGCAGCCCTGAGCTCACCCTGACACCACCACACCTGGGAAAGCTGTGCCCACGAGCCACAAAAACACAGCAAGGAAAAGCCCCCAGCCCTGCAGCACCTGAAAGGCTCAGGCCAAGACACGGGACCAGCAAGGGATGCTGGAAGGCCAGAACAGCTCCTCCCCCTGCTCTCTCACACTGGGACCATCCAGAAACACAACCAAAAATATTTTACTGTGAAAGACTTCAAGGTGCAGTTCCTAAAGAGCTCAGCTTGCTGAAGAGGGTGCAGGATGTGGTGTAGTTTTGCCATACAAGAGGTTTCCTTACACCTCCTGCACAGGTGAGGCCCCAGTTACAGTAACTGACCCTGTAACCTGTTACACATTTTGGCAAGGGAGGGTGGGAACAGAGAAAAAAGCTTTCCTTTCTGTTCTGCAGCTCCTACTAAAGGCCTGTAGTTTTGTCTCTAAAGTCTACCCAGCCATTGGAAACTGAATTAAAATATCTGGTCCTGGATTTCTGCATCAGGACCTGGCTGCTGTCACCCACAGCTCAGCAAATAGTGAGGAAGAGTAAAAAACCCCTAATCTGGTAACTGCCAAATAAGACTCAAGCCACACTTCAACATCACCTTTATGTGACAGTAAGTGTCACCTTTAGACATGACAGCTCTGCCATCTGTTAGTCATTACTAAGGTGGGAAAATTGCTTTTGGGTGTCAGGATTATGAAGGGAATTAATTGCTAGGGTGAATAAAATGCTTTAATTCTTGTAATGAGTGGCAAGGAATTGAGCTTGTATGATGCTTTTTTGGCTGTTTTTAAGGCATTCCTCTTCAAAACCACTGGTTCTGACTTGATGTCAGTAGCAGGACATACACTGCTAAAAATAGGATCTAAGCACTTAAAATACATAGTCATGTGCATTGCAGTTTGGAGCAGTTTCTGTCACTTTTGAAGGTGATGAAGAAAAGCAGATCTCTGGCCAAGTATATGAAGCAAAAACATCAAGGAATGGAGGAAAAACTAAGAAGTTTTGGACAGCAGGATCTGCTCCTTCAGCCTCCTTTTAACTGAGTTGCAAAGTTCAAGAATTGGGTTTGTACCACCAGGATCACCAACACCTGCGACAGCTCAGGAATGTGTCCAGCTGCATGCATGGATCTCCAGCAGTGCAGGAGGAGCAGGAGGAGGAGGAGGAGGAATGCTCATGTTACCTCAGGACATTTATAGAACAAGAAACCCAAACCTGGCAAGTGAGTGATCACAAGAATTTCCTGCCTCTGCTGCCACATTACTGAGTGCAATTGAACAGTCTGGGAGCAGAAGCAGGGGACAGCACAGGAGCCAGCCCTGAGCAGTGCAGGACAGCACAGAGCTGCACTGCCCCTCCAGCAGCACAATCCTGCAGCTCCTGCAGCTCTGTGCCCTGCCCAGGAGGGTCTGGCAGTGCTTCCCTGGGTGCTGGCACTGCCCTGGACACCATCCCAGAGAGCTCCTGCCTTCACACCTTGTGCCAGCCCCAGAGCAGAGCACACCTGCCCCACCTCAGGCCAATGCTCAGACATGCACATGACTCTTACCAGCTTTTTTCTGTTTGGGTTTTTTGTTTGCTTGGTTTTTGGTTTGTTTTGTTTGTTGGTTTTTTTTTTTTTCCCACACAGAAGGGATTCCAGGCACTGCTCAGCTTTAGGAGATGAGAAACAACCGGTTGTAGCTCCATATTCTAAATTACATTTGTGAAAAGAGATTACAAAACAGTGCATTTCTTGTGCTTTTCTTTCTGTATCTGAATTCAACAGAAAAATGGCAAGGAGTTAAATTCTCAGTACAGTGTTCTTTTTCTTTTGGATTAGCATTTATCTGTTCAGGAGATACACAGCTCACTCATATCCACATTTCAGCAGCATTCAGATTCTTCACAGAGCCAATGGTTTTTAAAAAAAAAAGTACTGAGTTATGAAATAAGATCAATATCCAGTGTCCTGCTAATAAAGTCATATTTTAATATAAAATATTCATACAGCATACTCTACACCTCATTCTCTCTGCTAGCTGAATACTGTTACTGACTATTCAAACAGAAAAACTTCAACCACTTTGCTCTTCAACGTTTTGGAGGGACAATAGTTTCCAGCAGCTACTTTGATCACAGTAGTGGGGGAAAGAACAGAGGGAAAGACAGGGGTTTATGTTCCAAAACTCTAGATTAGGTTACGAAGTCGGCTGAAAGAGGGAAGTTTTTCAGAATGTAAGGACTGATCCCACTCAGTGGAACACGAAACACTGCACTCATTAGTGTTTCCATTAGAAATTCTCCTTCCTACACTACAAGTCACCCTTGTGCTCTCTTCCTGCCCAGTACGAAACCTTTTTCCCCTCTAGAAACAAAACTTAAGTCATTGCTCCCCTCTGTTGTCTTCTGCTCTCTCGGTTAGAGTTAAATAATAATTAATGTTGCTATAAAGATGAGTTAAAAACCTCAGCCACAGCCTTGGAGCCCAGCAGGGTGTCTGTCATGTTTCAGGGAGCTGATTAATGTCCGTCAGTTTTGTGTCGTTCAGGATTGCACGGATCCTCTCCAGGGAATCTGCCTGCCGGATCCTCTCCAGCTGCACCTGCAGGAGCAACACGGGAATGCAGTCAGCAGGGGCAGAGCCAGAGCCAGGCACAAGGGGGCAGAGCCAGGCCTAAAGGGGCTCAGGGCCAGGTCTAAAGGGGCCCAGAGCCAGGGCTAAAGGGGCCCAGAGCCAGGCACAAAGGGGCTCAGAACCAGGCACAAAGGGGCTCAGAACCAGGGCTAAAGGGGCTCAGAACCAGGCACAAAGGGGCAGAGCCAGGCACAAAGGGGCAGAGCCAGGCCTAAAGGGGCCCAGAGCCAGGGCTAAAGGGGCCCAGAGCCAGGGCTAAAGGGGCCCAGAGCCAGGGCTAAAGGGGCCCAGAGCCAGGGCTAAAGGGGCCCAGAGCCAGGGCTAAAGGGGCCCAGAGCCAGGGCTAAAGGGGCCCAGAGCCAGGCACAAAGGGGCTCAGAGCCAGGCACAAAGGGGCTCAGAGCCAGGCACAAAGGGGCTCAGAGCCAGGCACAAAGGGGCTCAGAGCCAGGCACAAAGGGGCTCAGAGCCAGGCACAAAGTGGGGAGGAAAGCAGAGCCAGGTTCAAAGGGGGAAGAGCCCAAAGCTCACACCCAGGCCCAAAGGGGGGAAGAGCTCAGGGGCAGGCCTTAAGGGGCACAGAGCCAGGCCTAAAAGGGAAAAATCCCAGGGCCAGGCCCAAAGGAAGAGCCCAGAGCCAGGCCTAAACGGAGAAGAGCTCAGAGCTCATATCCAGGCCCAAAGGGGGAAGAGCTCACACCTAAACTCAAAGGTGGAAGAGCTCAGAGCCAGGCCCAAAGGGGGAAAAGCTCAGGGCCAGGCCTAAAGGGGGAAGAGAGCAGAGCCAGGCCCAAAGGGGGGAAAGCTCAGAGCCAGGCCCAAAGGGAGGAAGAGCCCAGAGCTCACACCCAGACCCAAAGGGGGAAGAGCTCAGAGCAAGGGGAAGAGCCCAGAGCCAGGCCTAAAGGGGCTCAGAGCCAGGCCTAAAGGGGGAAAAGTCCAGAGCCAGGCCTAAAGGAAGAGCTCACACCCAAGCCTAAAGGGGGAACTGCTCACACCCAGGCCCAAAGGGGGAAGAGCCCAGACCCAGGCCCAAATGGAGCCCCCAAGGGATCTAACATTACCAGGGGCTGAAGAAATGCAAGGTGTGAAGCAGTACAAGTTTAATTTGGGCCTCAGAATAGGAAGAAGACATGAGGCAGTTGTGATTTTACAACAATCCCCCACTTTCTGGGGGTTCCAGGCATCACCAGCACTCTGTGTTTTGTCTCATGTACAGTCATTGACACTGTACTGGAAAACTGGAGATGTGCAAAGTGAACCTTCCCAGGAGCAGCCCCACACGTGCCTCAGAGGCTCTCAAGGTCACAGCCAAAATGCTCTTGGAGCAAACATCCCATTTCCAGGCTCACTCCTTACTCTGCTGATAATCCACTTTAAGCTGTTTCCTGTCTGCTGAAAAAGGGCCCAGCAGAACTGTGCTGGAACCAATGCAGAGAGCACAACTGATTTCTTTCTCACACTCAAACTTCCACCATCCTTGCAATAGGATCTGAGTTTCAGTTATAAATCCCCAACTAGAATTTAGTTGCTTTTTAAACCTTCCTCTGAATTGCTGATAACTAATTTGTCCAGTGGACCCCTCACACAAGGGGTACCTGCCCAGGCTCTCACTGACAAGGCCAGAGAAGGGAATAACCCTGCCAAGAAACCACAATCCTCCTCTGATGGTCACCTCACACTGTACAGTGCACATGGCACAAGCTACAAACTTTCTACTTAGGGCAGAAAGAAAACACAAAACACAGACCTACAGTTCTAACTGAGCTCAAGGTTTACTAAACTACCTGCAAGCTGTGGAAGAGCCCACCACTCATCTTCAAAGTGGTGGCTGTTTGCTCTAAGAACTGCATAAAACAGTGCCTGCACACAAAAACTGAGGATGAGGACAAACAAGAAGCAATTTCCCTAAGCAGGACAACTCAATAGTCTCCTTTGTCCTCCCAACTCCTCCAGACACAGAGCCAGAGAGAACAGATCTCTATTGTCCATCCAGCTAAACTGTGCCTAGTAAACAAATCTCCCACATTCTGGTGTTAATTTTCCAAATAAACCTGAATGCCTGACTCAAAATGTGCAGTTTGAATTCTGCTGGATGTCACTGAGGGCCTGGCAAAGGACTGCAAGGAGATGGGGCTGAAATTCAGCAGCTCCTCTGTGAGCAAAGCTGGAACATAAAGGGGGCACAGACTCTGGGAACACAGACCCTGAGGGTGAGCCCAGTCCAGCCTGGCTTCCCCAGGGCACTGAGAGCTCCTCTGCACACAAACTGCAGCAGAACAGCCTGGCAAACCTGGGTCAGCCTCAGGGACACCCCTGACCAAACTCCTCCCCTCACATCAACCACAGGTTCACTGGGTGGAGGAAATACAAGGATAACAACAGAGACAATTGCAAGGACAAGACTTTTAGAATGTATAAACAGAAAGCAGTAACTGTGACACTAAGAATCACTTCATATTTTCAGATCAAGCAGTACCAGCTCCTTACTTTGTCCTCAAATATTTGCATCTGAATGATTTGCTATGAAAATATCACATTGGAAGCATCAGGAGATGGACAAGGAAAAACACAGGTCTGGAAGAGCCATCATCTCTGGCCCTGCAGTTTCTTTTAGTACAATAACTGAAAATTAGCTAGAACCATGTAATCAGGATGGAATCCCAATAGTTTTAATAATAATATCATAGTGGGAATACCTGAGCAGTTTATTACACTAACAAATTCTAAAACAGATCATAAATACCAACATAAGAAAATTTACAACTGCTATTTCTTATTTTGCTCAGCTCTGGAGAAATAATGAAACTAAATTAGCCCTTACACATTGATTGGACTCTCTTACCTGAAGTGTCTGGGAAAGCTTTACAAAGTCTCTCTGCACTTGCTCACTGACATCCAACTCAGTCTGCAACCTCTGGGCTTTGTTCTTCTCTTCAAACACCAGCTGCTCAAGGTTGGCCTGAGGAGGAAACGATTCTTATGCTTGAACTGAATAAAAATCAGCAGCTTGTATAAACTGATTGAAGTGTGTGTGTGATACCAGAGGAAAGCAGCACAGCATTCACAGGGCAACAAACCAAACCAGTCTTTCCCCACCTCAGTTTTCCAAAGTGCAAAATCAGGGGGTAATACCCATTAATAGGTGCCAATAGACTGGTTAAGGTATGAAAAAGCCCAAAGTCCCTTAACAGCACCATGAGCAGGGATCTCAAAATACAAAGGCAGAGTTCTGAGTTTTAGTGCAGTAAGTTCATGGTAAGGGCAGTAATTTGCTGCTGGAAATGTAACTGTCCTGCTGTCCTGAGCTTTAGTCAGAGAAGTGCTGGGGGAAAGGGCATAAAAAAACCAAAACCACAACAAGAGAGGGCAGAGAATGAGAGCTCAGATCACAATTATTCCATCTGAGTGCTGAAGTAGAGCCTCTTCCTACAGCAACTACAAAAAAACCCCAAACATTTCTTCAAAAGCATCAAAGCATCCAAGCCAAGGTTTGGTAATCAGGACACTGCACAGGCAGGAATGTTCCTGAGCCTTCCCCTGGGATGGTCAGGTCAGCAGCAATTCAGAGTCACCACTTCACAAATCACAGTGAAAACAGGGGTGAGGATTTAACCACATCCAGAGGACATTTTTATCCTGCCAGTTTCTTACCAACATTCAAAAGCTTCTTTTTTTCATTCTTAGGTAGTGCCACATTCTCTGACACAGCTGCTCATCACAAAAGATGCAGATACACTTCACATCCAGACATCATAGCTACCTTTGCTGCAGTCTCCTTCTTCAGCTGTTCTTCTAGAGCACTCTTTGCCTCCTGCAGACTCTCCAGCTGCTGCAGGTTTTCCTGTGAAGAACTTTCCAACTGTATAGTAATAATACAAAAAAAATTAACTAAACTTCATAACATTTCCATCTCCCACAGTCCCTCCATAAGGAAGTCTAAGTATCTTTCAGTACTTAGGGGACTCAGAAACACACCTAACTAATCTCGTTTAGGGGCAGAGAAAATACCTGAATAACACCACTTTCTCTCCATTTATTTACTTTTGGAGCTGGAGAGAAATATCCAAACTTGACATTTAGGTCAGTTAGGTAGTCTAGTAATAGGAATTACTTAATCCAGTATTTAGATTACAGATTAATAAAACAGATCAAACACCTTTTAAGGAACAGAACTATGAATGTGTCCTACTCCTACACTGGCACCAATACAGAAAAAATAAAAAAACCCTTTACTAAAAAACCCCACACCACCAAACCCAAAAATCCCACAACGAAAGAGCTTCTTACCTGTTCCTTTTCTGCTTTTATTCTTTCCAATTCAGCTTTTAAACTGGAAATGGAAGCTGAAAAACAAGAATATTAAATCTTAAATGCAAGAAACACAGGAAATTGTTCATGCCCTGTTTACTTCTGTTAATATTTAAAGGAGAATTAAGCTCATGTTACATCAAAGGTACCTCAAAAGCAAACAAATAATTGTACTTTTGTTTTCAGCTGCACAGCTTTTGGTGTCTCTGCTTTCAAAAGTGCACAGTATTTAGAATTCAGGTCACAGCATTCAGACAATTTTACTACAAAATCAAGTCTTTGTGCACCTTAATAATTCCCTATTATTCTTATTCTGAGACCATTTCACCCCTGCTCACCTATTTCCTCTTTGCAATTCTCTATTTCCAGCTGTAGAGTTTCTTCTATATTTTCTTTCAAATATTGTTCAGCTTGGATCTGTTCCTTCAAGAAGAGGATCTCTGCCTTCAGCTTCTCCTCGAGGTGATCTGCTGCTGTCCTCACACTGATGATGTCCTGCCTGTACTTGAGGATCAGCTCCCGGAGCTCCTGCATCAGGATTAGCAGAGATGAGCATTTGGCATCACCCAGCTCTGGGCTGTCAGCACAAGGACAAAGCCCTGCTGCCCCAGGGTCTGCCCTGACATCCCAGACAAAGCCCTGCTGCCCCAGGGTCTGCCCTGACACCCCAGACAAAGCCCTGCTGCCCCAGGGTCTGTCCTGACATCCCAGACAAAGCTCTGCTGCCCCAGGGTCTGTCCTGACACCCCAGACAAACCCCTGCTGCCCCAGGGTCTGTCCTGACACCCCAGACAAAGCTCTGCTGCCCCAGGGTCTGTCCTGACATCCCCTCCTGCTCTCAGTAAGGAATTACAGCCACAGTCAGCATGGCCACAGGAAATGGAAACATGGCAAACATCCCCATGGGTTTATGATGCTCCCCCTGTCCTTCAGCACCACCAAATCTTTTAGGCTGAAAGGAAAGGAGTGGCCATGAAAGGGATGATAAGGCTTATCATTATTCAAGGTTTTGGATTATCACTGGTTTTAACTGGACAGAAGTGACTGGCTTCACCTGAGTTACTGAATCAATACAGTGGGGCTCTGCTGACTGAACACTTGTGTGCCCAGTTAGAAAATGCAGCTTGAACTGGCTGAACTGGGCCAAACCCACACTCCACAGACCACAGAGCAGCTGTCAGGCCACAGTAATTGGTTTTACAATTCATCCACACCCTGAAGCAGCCATGGCACAGAGGGACCACTTTGTCCATCACAGACTCCCAGGGTTAAAACCCCAATTCCTGTTCTTTGTGCTGTTTGAGACAGCTTTTTGATAAAGAATAATACTCCAATGAGATCAACTCACAAGCACTGTTTGTGTTAATGATTTAAAAATGTTTTACCTCTGTTGCCTCTGGTAGAATGAAATCTTCAGCCTGCTGTAAGGACACATGCAAGCTGTGTTTTCCTTGAAGACTTTCATTATCTTTTTGCAGTCTCACCAACTCTTCTGAAACCTGTTCCCTTGACTGGGTCAGGACAGCCTACAATGCAAAGAAAAGCAGAAATTCACACTCAGGGTCATGCTTGGATCTCTTCTGCCCCATTTACTACCCCTACTTTCAGCAGTCTGGTGAATTGATATTCTTTGTAAAGAAGGGAAACAAAATGATGCTGTGGATCAACACCAGCAGCTCCCTCTTGCCTGGCAAGGCCAACTTTAGGGGTGCAGGCAGAGAGAAGGAAGGCAGTGATAAATAAAATCCAGCTTTGTTCAGTGTCTCACTTTCCCCCTGTGTTTATCCATTAGCAGGGTGAGCTCATGGAGGGGAAGGAGGGTGGGGAACCACAGGTGCTTTCAGGAGCAAGTTATCCAAAAACCTGAAATATTCACCCTGGAACTTTCCATGGTGGGTGTCTGCCTCCCACTGTCCTCCCAGGAGAGCACCAGAACAGCTGATCCCATGGAAAGGAAAGGGATGAAGAGGACATGGCTTTGCTCGCATTACAAAAGAAAAGAAAATCATCCAGAGGAGTTTTCCAAGAGGAATGGAAATGGGGAACCAGGGACTTGAGCAATAGCAGGAGAAGCAGACTCAGATCAACACATTCTGAATCTCCTGCACATCCACCAGACATGTTCTCATGCAGAGCATCTCTGCCAGCAATGCCCTGATGTGCTGCACACAATCCCTGACCCCAAAAATGCAATACTGGGGTTCATGAGGGTGAATTCTCTCAGCCCCCCACAAATGCTGTGCCAGGGAGGAAAAAAGAAGAAACTTGATTCTGTTATAGAAAGGAATGAATTGTTCTAAGGAAGCCAAGCTTAGCTCTAAACCATGAGGTCCTCTTCAATTCTCTGGCTTAATTCCAACAAGATGCCCAAAAATAGTTTTAAAAAATTAAGCTTCCATACATATCTCTCCCTGGGTGTTAGGGCTGCTATTTTAAGTCTGACCTGCAACAACACTGATCATTCATCTTTAAACCTGAGAAAATATTCACTAATGATGATGCTTGTGATGAATCCTAAAAAAAGAGTCTTGAGAAAATCTTCTGTCTTCAGATTTGAGGCGAAGTTGAGATAGCAGAGACATGGAATTAGACAATAAATAATGGGGAAAGAACTGGGCAGTGATGTGCCTGCTCCTGAATGTGCAGGAACACAGACAGCAGCACAGAGTGACACAAACTGATCCAGCCCCAGCACTGCCATCAGAGCTCACTGGCCCAGGCCCTCTGCAAGTGAAGATGTTCAAGCCTGGCTGGGCACACAAAGCCCCTTCCAGACACACTGAGCTCCCAGGGTCAGACAAACAGGGCTGCTCATGATCTCTGGAGTTAACCTGTCTTACCATTTGCTCCTGGACACTTCTCTTGGCTTGCAGAAATGCCTGCTGCAGCTCACTGAGGAAATTCTCTGACTTCTGACACTTGGCCATGAGCAAGGAGATCTTAAAGAAAGAAAACACAGACAGACATGTAAGATATAAAGCATGGAACAGATTCTGAAAAAGAAATAATTTCTCTTGCCTGTTATCATTACTGATAGGTACTTTGAAATTTCAAACTAAGCCACTGAAGTCTATGTTAATTCTTCACTCAGTCAAGCAGGAAAGCAGCTCCAGGCAGCAAGGACAGATGCTGTGTTTTCTGCACCAACAATATCTTTATATTCTACTTACCAAACTCTGAATCAACAGTTAATTCTAATAAAATTTACATGTAAGCCACTTCAGAGACACTGAAGGGAAACCGAAGAGCTTTTTTCTAAGTTTTCAGCATTTTTTGAGTTTTGTACCTTTCTCTGTAGGCACTTTCAAAAACTTTACAAGTCATTCCATAACACATGTAAGATTAATCTTTACAGCACCCTGATATAGCCAGAAGAACATATAAACATATTTCTGTTGTCTAAGCTGGACTTTGTCTAATGATTGTTTCTTCAGTAAGAAAAAATATTGGGTAGGATGGAAGAGACAAAGTTCCAGTCCAAGTGAAGTAAATTCAGTGTCTGGTACACAGTATGTATCTACTATTGTAAGCTTTAATAGGTCAAAGATGATTTATTTTTTTCCTTTTTATTTTTAACTATGACTACCACACATTATATTTGGCTTCATTGTTCCAGAAGAATTAGGTACACATCTCAGACTGAAAAATCCTTCCAGTGGGCTATTATTTTAAAGGAGTTCAGTGCCTGCTCAGCTCCTCATTACTGCATTCTTCAGCACAAGCCCATTAACTGGTGTCAAATGTTGATAAGAGCAGGTGGTGGAACAGAACCACTCTTCTAGGAACAAAGCTGTGCCCAGGGCACAGGGCTCTGTTTGCATGTTTGGGTCATTTCAGACACAGGTCACTCCAAAACTCAAACATTACTCAAACTCCTACTGCCACTCTGTAATGGATTTCATTATTAGAAATGGTATTTTAAGGCCAAAATTGGGTAACACAATATTAGAGACACAATAGATTTTTCTAGAAACTGTGGCAGACTCAGATGGGGCATAACTAACCCTAGAAATTCTCATTTGTGTTGCCTGTACAGCCAGTAGCCCATCCATATCTAACAAATCACAAGTTCTTGTTACACACTTTTAAAGAACATTTCATCATTGCTGGATCTCAATCAAATCCTTGTACCTGATTAGAGGAGTCTTCAGCACTTTGTTTCATGTAATCCTCCAGTTCCTGTTTATCTTTCATTGTCTTTTCCAGCTGGTCATTAGCTTGCCTCAGCATCACCTGCAGCTTTTTCACCTGTGTAGTCACAACAAAATTAATTAATTTTTCATTCTCTTGGGGAGAATTTATTTCCTGAACCCTTTCACTCCCTAAACCAACAAAAAATCCCTTAAAAATCCAAAAATCCTATGAAACCCAGAAGTTCCTTTGCTGTTGAAACAGGCTCCAGCAGAGATTATCTCTCTAAAGAAACATGGGACATCAAACTGCCCTGGACCATGGCCATGTAATGACTTCAATCACTTATTTCAAAGCACAATGTGACTCATGCCTTCCACACCCATCTGAAAATTGTTCTTTGGTATATGGCAGGAAACAAATATCCTCCAAGACTTGAAAGTCATTTTATGCTGCTAGGATGAGGTCCTTTTCTGTTAACAGATCCTACAGTATCAAAGATAATAGAATTTAATGCATGACAAGCATTTTAATATATAAATTATTAAAGATACTGACTTCAGCATGGGCATAATACTTTTTATAGAACACTAGTGCATGGCCTTACAGCATCAAATAAAGGGTTCTTCAAGGTGAATCCCTAAGAAATTAATGTACTTGACCACACATAAATAACAAATCAAGTTATGTCAAGTTATCCAGTATGTTGATATTGGTCAATTAAAACCAATGAATAAAACAGAACCCTTAGTAGTTCAAAAAGCTGCAAAAGCCTGGCTAAAGCAATGAGACAATTCCCACCTGGTCTCTGGTCTCAGCCTCCTGGATCTGGATCCCTTGCAACTGCTTCTCATAATTGGAGCACATGTCACAGCGCCTGCCCAGCTTGTTCCCTGCATTCTGCACCTGCAGGACACAGAGTCAGCACCTGCCCTGAGCCAGGGGAGTCCCCAGGGAATGCAGGAATGCCACACACAGGAACCAGAGTCAGCACCTGCCCTGAGCCAGGGGAGTCCCCAGGGAATGCAGGAATGCCACACACAGGAACCAGAGTCAGCACCTGCCCTGAGCCAGGGGAGTCCCCAGGGAGTGCAGGAATGCCACACACAGGAACCAGAGTCAGCACCTGCCCTGAGCCAGGGGAGTCCCCAGGGAATGCAGGAATGCCACACACAGGAACCAGAGTCAGCACCTGCCCTGAGCCAGGGGAGTCCCCAGGGAGTGCAGGAATGCCACACACAGGAACCAGAGTCAGCACCTGCCCTGAGCCAGGGGAGTCCCCAGGGAATGCAGGAATGCCACACACAGGACCCAGAGTCAGCACCTGCCCTGAGCCAGGGGAGTCCCAGGGAGTGCAGGAATGCCACACACACTCAGGTGTGGTGTGGCCACAAAGCATTGCAGACAAAAGAGTGGCAGAATCATGTAAAGGCAGGATTGAGTTGCTCTACAAGTGAAGGATAACTCAAATCAGCTGTGGGATTTCAGCTTTTCCTGCCATGGGTCCTACCAGTAAAACAAAAAGCCAAAACACAAAGAGTTCATCAAGTCACTGCTGTGTTCTTCTGACAAACAGAAACCAAACAGGAGAGGAGAAAATAAGTGTTGGGGAGGGCAGCAGGGAAAGCAAGAGTAAACCTGCTGTCCTGCTGGAACTGCAGTGGTTTTGGACAAAGGGATAAATGGAAGTTTTATCAAAGTTCCACTGCAGGTCAAGTTTGAGCTGAATCTGTGCTTGTGTTTGCTGCTCCATTTCCAACCCACAGCAAGAGGCATTCACACCCCAGTGTGTGCTCTTGCCTTCAGAACATGTGGGAAGCTGCATCTCTGTTCTGGATGCTGAGACAGGGCTGAAGTGTCACCAAAATGTCAACAGGCCAAGAGAACACTCAGAGTAAGGATCTAACTCAGCTCTGAGCTCAGGATGCTGTAATTTGTCCAGATATGGCAAATCAGTAGGAAAACAACAACAAAAACAAAGCAACTTTACAACAGTTTTGGAGAGACCTCCTAAGTTAAATTTCAACACATTGAGAAAAAAAAAATCAGTAGTTCTTCATTTCATCTGTCCTTCATTTGGCCTTTTCTCCTTCACTACATTTTTTTTTATTCCCATCTTGTCTCCCTTTTGACCCAGTATGGATTATTATCTCCCCCCACCTTTTCACCTCCCTAAAGTGTTGCCCTTTGGCCTCTCTTCCTCTGAAAGAAAAACCACAGGAAACCCCAAATACTCCACTTTTCAGCAAAAAACCAAATACAAGCTTTGAACTGGCATCATATAAAGCTGCTGAAAAACTGACAGGCAGAACACCCAGAAGCAACAATTTCCTTGGTCATCCACAGTGCAACTGGCCCAGGGGTCAGTCTCATCTGCTCTCAGAAATGGGTTTGTGATGATGCAAGTCCCCAACAATTTCCTGGAGCCTCTCTGGGGTACTCTGTGCCTTGGGCATAGTTTGGCTGCTCATTTCCAAAGTGCACAGCCCTCAGCAAACCTCTCCAGCACACAGAGCAGCACCCCCAGCTCTGCTGCTTTGGGTCCTCTCTGCCTTCTACTCATCCCCAGCTCCACTATAATGCCCTTTCCTCAACTTCCCATTTTCTCCTGAAGTTCTCCCACCTTTTTCCCCCCTCTCAGACAACACTGAGTTCCACAGCCACCTCCTCAAAATCCAAAGTGTTTAGTAAAGCTGCCTGTCCCAGGGGCAGGGCCAGCTCATCCACCTTATACTGGATGTGTTTCACCCACACAAGCATTCCAAGAGGGGAAAGTGAACATCTGCCCTGGATGTGAGCTGTTCCTTTCCCAGCTGGCTCTGGCAGAGCCCAGGAGGAGGAGGAGGAGGAGCAGGGCAGGGGGACTCACCTCCTTCTGCAGCAGGTTCCACTCTATCTCGCTGACCAGGCGGTACCCACTGGGGGACACATAAGCACTCTCCACGCCCTGGGTGACACTGGAGAGCAGGGAAGCAGTCTCTTCTTGCTCTGGTGTCATTGCTTTGATTGCTTTTTCCTGATCTTTGGTCAACATGAACCCGCTGGGCATTTGCAGGGATCCGAGGGAAGCCGTATCAAAGTTCTCAGACACTGAATCTGCTCCAACAAGTGGTCCAAAATCTGACTCATCCAGGTTCCCAGCAGATTTTGCTTTGTTGTTGTACCCTAAAGCTTTGGACTGTAAGGATCCAGATGTGCCCAGACTGTCTGTTGACTGTGCTCTCCTAAGTCCATCTTTAAACATATCAGTGTCTGGTTTATTGAAGGATTCGCCAGAGGAAAGAAGCAAGTCTGCATCCAGGGAATGGACTGAGCCATGGGTGCTGTTCACATGCACCTGGAATTGAAAATCAAGGAATAAAACAAATATTTACTCCATTTTAGTGGTACAGGAGGAATGCTGGACACTAATTACAAGGCATGGCAAAGGCAAGATTAAATTTCTTTGGCAAGAACATCTGCTCTCTACATTTAAGGTCGCAGAGGAAGGGACAGAGAACTGAAATGAACCAGTTAAAATTCAAAAACAAAGAAAACAAGTTTTAAAAGTCTTCTTTTAACAGAGTGCTTCTGTAAGACTACCTTCCTGCCAGACAAGCAAGGACACAGTCACCTTCCATCTTCCAATATTGAAGACAAGATGCCTCCCTGAAGAGATGTACTTGCAACATTCCCTCTGCAACCATAATCTACACAACAGACGGCAGATACTCCACTTCCAAAAAGAAATTCAGAAGTTTTTCATAAAACAAAACACTTTCCATTAACACAAAAATAAACAGAGAAAAATATACTAAAAATCTACTCTATACCAACAAGTATATGTTGGTCTTCTATTTTTCTCTTCTGCTTTGTGGGTCTAACAAAATACCAAAATATTTTCTTCACAATGTTATTTGTGCATTAAAAAAAAAGAAAAGGGAAAAGGCTGGGCTTAGACCCAAAGGTATCCTGGGGAATGCCAGCACCAAAAGCCACACAAATTGTCCTGTGATGTGTATCAGGCACATGGAGCCTCTCGATCTATTTTTGTTTTTTGTAGCACTGAAAAGAGAGCAGTAATGCTTTATTTAAAAAGCACATGACTGCTTTCAAAATACCTTCCAAAATATTATGCACTTCTGCTTTGCCATTAGACACATAAGGAAGTAACACTGGAACCAGGCTCTTGAGAAAAATTATCATTTCTGAAATAGGTCCAGAGACCAGCAGGCTGCTGGCACTTCATATAAGTGCTTGTAACCTATAATATATATATATATATATATATATATATATATATATATATATATATAATATAGAATTATATATAATGTACTACTGTTTTATTACTGTTGTAAATGCCTTGTTTTAATAATGTTTAGGTGGAATATTTCTATTTGCATGTATATATACAAGTTCATAATAAAAAAGTCAAGGGAATACAGACTTACATAAAACTGCATTTTCAGGCTATAGCTGTTCTGTGATAACCCAAACAATATTAACAAATCATCTGTTTGTATTGCAAACTGCCCAAGAGAGAGGATCTTAGAAGCTATAACAAATTACAACAAGTTGTAAGAACTGATGAATGACTGATTACAACATATAAAACATTCTGAACAGCTAAAAAGGTCATAAATAACAAAACCAAACACATATACAAACCCAAATCACTCTGAAAATTATGGCCCTTCTCAAAATATAAATTTTCCATGATGTATAAATCTTAGAAGCAAATAAATGTTGGGAATGATGGACTAAAGAATATGCTATGAACTGAGATTAAAGAAAACA
The DNA here is from genome assembly GCF_035770615.1 of Melospiza melodia melodia. Lineage (NCBI taxonomy): Eukaryota > Metazoa > Chordata > Aves > Passeriformes > Passerellidae > Melospiza > Melospiza melodia. Next base: position 7,471,880 of record NC_086214.1, read on the forward strand.
TCAGAATAGAAATTTTTTGTTCCTTATCAGTGTGCCTCATTTGCATGTCTGGACATGGAAGATACAAACAGTATTTGAAACAGAAAGTGAATATAGGCTAAAGGGCAGAACTAGATCTCAGCTACATTTAGATCTCATGATTCTGAATGTCTTTCTGCATTCTGAACTGTTATAAATCCTTGATAAAAATAAAAAATTTACTTCAGAATACATATATTAAAGTATATACATTTTCCCTTCAAAAGTGATAAAAAACCAGGAAAACACTGGCTCACTCAAGTCTCTTGAAGGTTAAATAAGCTCCTGTAGCACAAAAACTTTGTGGGTTTTTATTAATTTTTCCTTCATTTGACTCACAAAACCAAAATGGACCCTAAGAAAGGCTAAGTACAGAATTCAACAATTTGATTAGCAAAGTAGCTACAACACTCTTGCTGAATGCTCAGATATAATTGGCTTAATCCTGAACATTTAGGTGTGTTAGAATGTGCTTAGAAATCCCAGGAGAACCTACCAGCAGTTAACCTCCAGAATACAAAATGTAAATTACCATTTTTAATGGCACCTCTCAGGATGGTGCACTATTGTCTTCCAATCTTAATTAGGATTTATACATTCAACTGCAACTCTGTGGATTTTTATTGCCTAATAAGATTAGAAGTTACAGAGAACAGAGGGCTGTAACTTTGCATTTGTATTTGCAGTGAACACCCTGAGGAATGCCCAAGCACAAGTAAAAGATTCAATTGTTTTACCTCTTCATTAGAGAGCTGGGTAAGGGTTTCTTCAGGGGCCAGAGAACATGAAGCCTTTGTTTCATCATCTGAATCTTTTTGCTTCTCTTCCTTTCTCTTGCTAAGCCTTTGCTGATCATCTTCTTCCTAAAAATCAGTGGTCAACAGAGCATACACAGAAAATGGGATTCAATTTCACCATAATAGTCATGACATCAGCTTTCATGATAAACTAAGCTACAAAGAAGACACTGAAAAGAATTATTTTTGTTAAAACCCAGTGGTTTTCACATAAATATTCATTTAGTTAATAAATACAGTGTTCATTTCACAAGGCATCCAAACTGACTGAAGTGAGAACTTGGCAAGTTTGGTGGTTGATTCATGTTCTAGAATGATTTTATTCAAAAAGCATATTACCTAGTTTAAAATTCTAATTATAAAGATTAGCAAGTAACAAAACTAGCTGTTACACTGGCTGTTGTATAGACCATAAATATATAACATACCGACCCCTAAAAAACCCATTAACAGCCTTTACACAAGCATGAACATTTAAAACAAGTGATATAAGAAGTTCCTTGATCATTAAATGATGGAATATAAGGAATCAAGAAAAATCCATAATAGATCACTAAATCATAAATATGTACAATCACTTGTGTAAGTTAATTTAAAATGAAAGTTTTAATTTTTGCCTGGGATATGTACTGGAAGGCCGAAAAAACCTAGAAAGAAGTGAAACTTGCTGACATCCTTAACCCAGACATTTAGCATCACAGATGACTGTTTCTTCCTCCAAGAGTAATTTCTGGGCATTTTTACATTTTCATTTAACTACAGGCAACATTAGAGCTCCTATATACACCACTATTAAAATACTTGTCCAAATGGGGTCTGTTCTAACTGCCAGCTGTCACTAAAGGGGATTTCAGTTCAAACTGCCAGTTCTCATTTTTGGAGCTATTACCACACTTACACCCAACATGTGATTTCCATGCCTGTTACACCACAGTAAACCTACAGTATTAAAAAAAAAAAAAAAAATAAAAGCAAGAAGAGGAAAGCAGCAGGTAACCTGATCCTTTTTTTTCAGCTCTTCCACCTGCCGGAGCTGCTCTGAGGTGAGCACAATCTCCATCCTCTGCATGTCCCTCATCAGCAGCCTCTGGGACTCCAGGAACTGGTCATTGGCTTTCTGCCACGTGTGTTTCAGCTGGTTGTGCTGCTGCCTCTCTTGCTCTAGCAGATGGCAAACTATGCAAGCAGAGAAAAAATTCTTCTGAACCACAAGTGTTTAAATATCTTTTCCAAAGAGAAGCATTTTCAGGAATAAAAGTAATTATTGGTCTAATTAAGAACAGTCAGGCTTTGTTCAACAACTATTTAGGTTAATAATGTCTTATTTCAAACACCATTTTCTTAATTTCCAAACTTTGCTTGTGATTAGGGATATATTACTGACAGTTCAAGATTTCCCAGGGAGAAGACTAAAGCCTCAACTTCATTCATGAATTCTAACAGTTTTAGGGTTTTTTAGTGCTAGGTTCAGGAAATTGTCTTCTACATCCCTATTTGCTTCAGCAGCAGGTCCTGATTTCCACTCCTCTGCAGACCCTGGGCTGTGGTGCCCTACAGGGACATTTCCACACTCAGCACTGCCACACCTCAAGGAGCCAGGTCTATACATTATGGAAATAATGCTCATAATTATGCACAAGTACAATATACATATAAAATCATTTCAGCAAGAATGCAGTTTGCAATGCTTTAAAAACTTAGCAGATATTCAACAACAAGCCTTGAGGGAATTAATGACTCTGCTGGTTTTCTGACATAAGGGAATTCCACATTCAATTCTTCTACAAACATTTTATGGCCTTTCAGATTTAAAAGTCCTGCTTCCATCTCCCAATTTCTTTTCATCAAGTTCAAGTAAGAAATGATAAAAGAATTCCCAGCTCCACTGGGTTTTGCATCCTCAGTGGAAGAGAGTCAAAGGACTATTGTTAGGTGGGTACCTTCATGCAGCTCCTTCCTCAGCTTCTCTGCATCTTCTTGCAGGACTGATTTTTGTGTGTTGAGAACAGCCACGTACATCTCCAAGTCTGTCCTACATGACTTCTCAGCTTCTAAATAATGGTTCAGTTCTTTAACCTGAATAAAAAGTAACCAGCTCAGTGGGGGAACACTTTCAGACATTTCCTTCTTGCTAAAAGTTATAGTGCTGCCTGTTCAGGTAATGTACAGGTGCTGAAGGACCAGTTTATTTGCAGAAATCCCAAATATTCAACTACCAGTCTGTCAGCAGGGCTTGTATTTATTTACTTGTGAATGAGTTACTCATTAAAATTCTAAGTCAAACCTATCAGTGTATCACAGTTATAGCAGCTGGATCACAACAGCAGCACTGAGCACAGATGGTGAAAAGGGAAATGTCTCAGGAAAGCAGAAAGTGAAGTAATCAGTGGTGATAGCCAGGATCTAAATAACTGATAAATGCTGACAAGCCAAGAACTCCTTAGTTCAAAACAGAGTAATCATAGTAGTCAGAAAAAAATTAAAGAGGCAAGCTTGAAGTAAGCCTAAGAAGAGAGAAAACTTGGGGACAGACAACAAAAGAAACTTTCCAACTCATGAACGACTGTTGCAAAAACAAAGGAAAATCTATCAACAAAAAGCAACTATACCAAGAAATACTGAAGAAACATTTTGGATTTTTTTCTTCTTGTGTGTTTTTTGTTTTATTTTTTTTTAATATCAGAGCTAACAAAGAACTGAAATGAGTGTCCTGCAGAATCTCCAGTCAGAACCTTATAAGACAGAGTTACATAAAACATCTGTCAGACATGATGCTTGGAGAAATGGATTCCATCTTGGAACAAGGAACAAATTGAAAGATTTCTTTATGGCACTATTCAGTTTTACAGTTTGCTGAGTCAGAAATCACAGGAGGTTTTATCTTAGAGAAAACCAAAGCCTTCAGGCAATTCCTAACTGGCTGCAGAGAGCTGCTGTTCATATGGGACACACTGACGCCAAGGCAGGGCTCAGGACAGCCTTGGGCTGTGCCTGCCACTGATGGTGGGGACAGCTTTCCTGCCCTAGGACACCAAACCTTCCATCTGCTGCCCTTTAAGCCTTTCAAATGGGAAAGTCTGACTTCGTGGCTCCAAGTGTGCCAATAACCCAGAGGCCAGGTGGCTGGGAGAAGAGCAAAGCAGATATTTTTCTAGAGCTTTTTCTATTATTAGTAGACCTGGAGCTGTGCAATTTTTTCTAAACCCAGATCACACACACATAGTGCAACTCTCAAAACAAAAAGATGCAAACGTGATATTTGAGCTCCAAGAGACAAGAAGGGCATGAAGAGTTTCCCAAGACACCTTTTCCTCTCTTATAAAATTTGACTTGTCTGCATCAAGCTAGCATGCTGCAAGATATAAATCAGGATCCAGTTAGAGCTCCACCTCACCTCTGATGCTGCTTTTATTTTTTCTTCAGCTTCTGCCAGTTTCTCCTTTAGGGCTGCAATCTCTTTCTCCATGGGCATCACAACCGAGCGCAGCTTCTCGGCATCTTCTTGAGCCTGAAGTTCAGACAAGAAATTGTAATGCACCATCAGAATTTTCACAACAGTTCCCATTACTGGAGACAGTTGGAGAAAATCTCTACATCAACAAAAAAAGCTGACTAAACTTCCACTTTCAGTGCTCATCTTACTGCTATTTATTTAGTTCAGCAGCCATCTCTGTGACAATGGGATGATATTACTCCATTCATAGAAGGCAACTAAATTTTAAATCTATGTATGGGTTAAACCACAAGTATCTGTTTTAAAAGAGAATGTTAGCAAATCTATCCCTCTTGATGCCTGGGAGAAAATGTATGGATCAAGCATTTAAAACAATGTGCACTTTTCCTTTATTGAAGGCCTTACTGTCCCACAACCTGCTGCCACATAGCACATAAGAAAAAACCCAAAAGAAGTGCATGATGAGGTACTGATCATGCAGTTACTTACTCAAAAAGTTAAAAGCAAATGGAGCTGCACAGTAATGCCTAGTGTAGCTCAGTTTCTTTTAGAAGATCATTTTTCAACTTTACATTACTACTGATGGAGCATCAGGTTTTGGTGTTACTGTACTGAATATTTCAAACTATATACAGACAATTTATGCCATGATTTCTTTCAAAAAGTAGCTCTGAGAAGATCAAAGAGCAGCAGAATTAGAGGATTATTTCAAGGAAAGGGGGGAAAAAAGGGAAAACCAGGCAAAAATAGCAAGAATTAAGATGAGAAATAGCATTCAGGGCTCAAAACCAGAACTGCACATTAACGTGTGGCCCTGACATCCCCATTTCTTAAATGCTCTGCCTTTCCTTCAGGGATGCACTGCAGACTTTCCAAGTGAAAGGAGCAGCTCCCACAACCTCTCCAGGAGCCAGCAAAACACTCAAATACTTGCTGCAGTGAAACTCTCCAAGGCACAGAGAATTCCAGCATTCTAATTTGGGCTGGCTTTGTGCAAGAGGCTCAGAAAACTCAGCTGTTCTCTGTCTTCTACTGGAAGAACTCAGCAGGGGAGAGAGGGCAGGGAACTGTGCCCCAAAGCTGGAGTTTCCAAAGATGGCACCTTTCATAACCTCATCAGCAAAGACAGACAGTAAATGATAATAGTAAGTGATAACACTCAGGTCTGGTTTTGAAACTAGACCAGAATGCAGGTTTTAGAGGTTACTCATTTGACTTTCAATTTCTGGTGAGCTTATTGACAACTGTACTCTGAGCAAAACTTTCAGGAAGAAAAATAGAAAATATTTTTAATCACTGAAGTTTTCTAACTTAAAATTAATAGACAAAATAAAATATTGTTGCAATACCTGTCAATTATATAAGCACTGCAATTTTTAAGCTTTACAGAAAATTGTGAAGACAACACTAAATTAAATGTCTTTACATTTAATTTATTTCTGCTACATTTGTCACTGCTGAAGTACCAATAAAAGCTGTGAGGAAAGCAAGGGATGTCACTTGGCAGTGAATTCAATACCAGGGACATGTGACTGTCATACACACCCGGACTCTGGTGCTTGCAGCCAGCAACTCAACAGTCACATTTTTCAAACAAATGGGAGCAGGAGTTCCACTTCAGGCATTGCTGTATATTTCATTTATCATATCAGTTCTATTCATTTCATAGAATGAATTGAACATTCTTTTCTAATTATTCAGGATAACTGCAGCAATATTTCACTGCCAGCCTGGTTTCACATGGCTCACCACAGAATACAGAGCAACAAATGTGCCTGTGTAGGAACCAAGCAGTTCAGAGAAACAGTCAGAAAGTTCTCTGAAAGCAAAACCAGGCTGTGAACAACTAGAAAGACAAAACTGTATCACATTTCACATACAGAAAAATTACTCCAGCTTTTACAGCATGGTAAACAGAGCTGAAGTTTGACACTGTGGTTGCAACATATTGTAAGGATCCCTATTAAAGGTCAGTGTGATCTTGAGCTAAACACTCCAACAGCCTCACTCTGCTATCAAAAGCAGTGCTGGGCCCTGGGTCTGCTCTGGACATAAAGCAGAATTACTGAGACTCCAAAATCGAGGTTAAAGCTCCACTCAACCTTTTAATAAAATGAGAATATCTGTTGTGTTGAAAAATGCCACTTAAAGATACTGTCACATGTGGCAAGAGGTGCCACAGCACCATATTTCCTGTGCTAAGAGGTGTTATTCAGACTCTTCCAGAGGTGTGATCCTTAAAACGTTTATTTCCTTTTAATTTTTTATTAAACTTAACTTGGCTGTCAACTGCCACAGTCTTACACACTTACACACGATCAGCTCATCTTTACTCATTCCTTAACCAAAACCAAGCACCCAAACCACTTCTGCCCCAGCCAAACCTGCTTCCCCCAGCACAGGGGCTGCAGAACACACTGAGGGACCTGCAGACCACAGCAGGAAAATGACTCCATGGAGAGATAATGCTAAAAATGAGTGCAAGTCATTTTCAGAGGAACAAACATCTGACTGGAGAAATCCCAGGTAACATCATACCTGAGCTTGTTCCTTAAAAATGAGACAAGTGGAAAACACACAGATACAATTTGAAGATTTTTCTTTAAAGCAGGACTAAACCATTTAAAACTCCTCTAAATTTATCCTGCTGTTCTTCACCATTACCAACAAAAATAGCTTACTGTATATCATATTTTATGGCCAACTCTGTCACAGAAATCTGATTACTCTTCCTTTCCAATTTCCCCTCTCCTGACTAATAAGCACAATTCCTAAGAGGAGCTTTGTACTTTGCTGCTCTCTCTGTACACAAAATACCTGCTCTGCAGACTTCTGCTACTCAGAGTTTGACACAACTGTGCTAAGAAGAATATTTATATTCATCACGGCTCCAAGAGCAAAATAGATCCTTTCCTGAACAGAAAATGAGGTCAGACTTTAAAAAAAAACAACAACAAAAAACCCAAGTCATATTTTGCCAGTGGCCAAAGTTTGGGCACAACTCATCCCCATGTCCAGAGTCAGTTCAGGCATTCCCCAGTAGGGAAGTACAAGATGCTGTGCTAGATTGCTTTTAGCTGCTGTGAAAACAAAAAAACCCAGACCTATCTTGTACTACAACTCAACAGGAAAACAGATTTTTATCAATCACTGCCAAATTTTCTGAAAGATTAATCACTAGACGAGAATGATAATCATTAGGTCAAGGTATCCACCTTCTTTGAGTTGGGAAGTGAGATTAAGAAGACAAAGTTGCAAGGTTTTCTTAGAAATCATTGGTTTATGATACAAAATCACAGAACAGACAAATTTTCTACAGAAATTAGCAATTTGCAACCTGAAATGTATTTACATGGAGAAGCAAAACAGCTGCTTCCAGACAAGAGCATGTGTTCCACCAGACAAGCTCTTTCTGACAAAAGAACACATAAAGATGGAGTATAAGCATTGCTGGCTGCAAATGCCATTTTGCATGAGGAATTGATCACAAGTCTTCAAATAACACATCCCAAGTGATAAAGAAAGTTCCTCTTTTCACACTGGCTGCTGACACATGAATATTCATTATTTTGCTGCCCAAGCAAACCTTTTTATGGGCTTGAGAGTTGCTTGTTTGTTTTTAGGTAAAATTGAATGTCCTCTTCCTAATTTTGATCTAATTCTTAGTCTCCTTGAGGAAAAACCTCACAGGTTTAATAATAACAAAGAAGATTAAAACCTCATGCAAAGCAGTTTAAGCAATTATTTCAAGCTGCACTCTGAAAACCAGATTTCCCCCTCCCCCTCCTATTACATAAGGTACATGTTCCTCTGCTGTACAGGCCTAGAAAGCTTTCCAAACTCCTATTACCAGAGATTAATAAACTGATCACCTTTTCCTTTAGGGATATTTAATTCCCTTTTAAAGAACTATAGTTGAAAATGCTGTTTATCTGCTAAGCTGAACTTCTCTGCTAAAGCCACTGAGTTTAGGTGAGCTGTGCTGTCATGTCAGCAGCTTGCAATTTCAACTTACACAATCAGTAATTTCAGATTAAAAATATGAATCAGTTGAAAGAGATTGTTCTCTGGAAGTGCTTATTGGCAGGTAGTTGGGAGTGCAATGCCAGGGCTTTTACACAGTGAACTCTGCATCTTCTGGGTTGCTGCTACAAGACTCATCTGATGCAGTTTTGAACCTCCATTCAGCTTCAATCAAAGTCTTTTTGTCCTTAAGACTAAAACCTTTTCTTAAAAACAGTAAATGTCTTACAATTGCAGTGGGATTAGAACAGGCTTTACCCTGACTTTTACCTTTGAAATCAGGGCTCCATGAAGAGCAGTCCCACAGCAACAATGCAACCTACAACCAGCAATAGTCAGGAACCTCTTCCTAAGTCTCAGAAAAAGAATTCCATTTTGCAACACTAACACTGATTGCTTGCTACAACACAGTAAAAATAGCTAAAATGTTTCTCAGGTGGAATGTTTGTGGTACTCCATACTGCATTTCTTCTGCAGACAGCAAGCAGGAGCAGGGACAGGCAGTGATGTGGCAGATTACCAGGTGTTAACCTACTTTATTGAATTTCAGTCACTACTTTAAATTTGTGTTAGAACACCTTGAAGACTAAGGTAAGCCTGCTGAGATGAGAAATTCATGAAAATGCAAGTTATTATAATAAGATACACAAAGATTTTTATAAGGCACTGATCTATTATGACAGGTTCAATTTCCTTCCTGTCTGAAACACATTAAATTTTCAACCTCAACAAAAAATAAAAAGAAAATTCAAACTCAAGGCAAGGCACTTCAATCTACTTCATCTATGAACTTTTCTTAGTGTCAGATCTTTGAATAACTACAACAATATCTGTCCATACTCCAGAGCAATTATTTTTCATCACCTAGAGCCTGTTGTTTTGTGACAGCAAGGTTCTGTACTTCATAGGGAAGCAGCAGAACTGTGATGCACAAACATGGCTTACTTTAGAGAAAGAGGAAAGACAGCTTAGATATTCTGAGATTTTAATGGGCACTTTAAGTTTTTAAGAGCTGGAAAAAGAAACAAAAGTAAAGAAGAGTAAAAAAAACTTTATAAAACTGCAGCCAACCCAGAAAAATCTAAAGGTGGTTTTACTTGAGCTCATTTGACATCATGACAACTGCCTTGACAAGGCCGCCTGTTTTTACAAGCTGAAGGCTAGACTTTACCATCTTCTCAGGTGCAATTCTCTCACTGAATACACATAATTAGGAACAAAGCTTTTAAGGCTTTAAATGGATTAGGTCATGATGACTTCCATGAACAAAGGCTGGCAGCACCAGGCTGTGTGAACTGCTGAGGAATTACAGCAGCCATAGCAATGAACCCATGCCTGACCCCAGGGGCCTATCCTCAAACAGAAACTGAGGAGCTCCTTTCCAATGTACCTTTTTCATTTCATTTTCCAGGTTTTCCTCCTCCTGGCCCTCTGACAGTCTCCTCCTGAGCTCTGCTATTTCCCGCTCCATGTTCTCGCGGTACTGGTTCCACTGAGCTCGCTCCTGCTCCATCCTGTGGTGATACTGCAGCTCATAGTCACGGACAGTCTCTAGAAAACAGCATTTTCAAAACTTCTTTTCAATGTAAGTTAAAGAACAGGGCTTTAGAAAGTCCACCTCCAACCACTCAATGATTTACTATAATTAATCAAAACTAGGACAAGTCTTCCTTCCCTCAGACTCCTGCCCCAAAACCCAAATACATAAGTAAAAGAACTGAAACTAAATTTTAATTAGTACTATCAACAGAGCAGAGAGAAACAACCCCAAAAACTGTGCAATTCCTAATTTCAAGGTAATGTACATGACTAATATCCTGTTTAGCAGCACACAAGTACATCATTGAAATAAATTACTAGAGCCTTTAAAAGGTACTCCAAAACGCAAAGAAATTCAAACTTCTCACATAGTTTCCATTTCCCCAGGATTCACACCACCCATCTCAGCTCAGGAGCTGCCTGTTTACACAGGGACAGCAGCTGGCACAGCTGAGCCTTCATCTAGGCTCATGTATCTGTGTAGATCATAAATAAACAGACATTTGTGTACTCAATATACATGAAGGTTCGTCTGTTCTGGGTGAAAAGCACAATGAGGTGATGGAAAAACTGCCCACAGCTGGCAGGTTTTAGGCTCAGGATAGTGTGATCCTGTCTGTGAACCTTTAAGAAAACACATTTGTGGCAATAGTCTGTTCCCAGTTCATATCCTTGTATTCATTTCCTTTGTCTCAGAAATGTCAACAGCTGTGCAATGTGCAAATATAACAAGGAATAGATGAGAACTATTAAAATAAAACCACCCAGGACTGAGAGCAGCATGTGCAGTCAACACCGTGGGGGAAGGCCCATGTGAGTACTGGAGGGACACTTGACTGTGTGAGAGCAGAACTGTGTTCACACAGAAGGAAAAAAGAGAATCATGCTGGCAGCTTAAAGCTGTTTGCAGACTTGTCAAATTACAGGCATCATACTTATCTTTGTGGAAGAATGAAGTACCACATTCACAGTCCCACAAAAAAGCTTTGCATATACATGAGGTTCCCATGGCCATGAATTCTAAATTCTGTCCTCAAGCTGACAATAAAAAACCCATCAAGCTCCTTTTCAGAACCCTGAGAACTACACTTCATCCAGCCCTTCTGCAGCTTTCCCAAGCCATAACAATTACCCATACTCTGAGGAAGAGCAGGCAGAAATCCTTATAAAATCAGGGTGGCTGATCTCAGCACAGCTTGCCTGGTTGTTACCTTTCATGATGGCCTGGAGGGAAGCCACTTCTTCTTGCCACTGCCTCTTGACCTCATCGATGGCCTCTTGCTTGGTGGTCTCTGACACTGTGGCTATGGCCTTGATGTTCTCCATCTCAGCGTGGGCCTCCATCAGCTGCGTGCGCAGCTGGCCCAGGTCATCCTGGGCTGCCTGCAGCACTGCATTCTGCCTTTTCAGGTCCTCTGAAAGGAGCATTGCACACATTTAGCTGCATTCATGAGTTCAACCTGAAGTGTAGCCCCTGTTGCTATGGCAAAGAGCAGAAGGGAGCACTGGTATTAAAACATCTACCTGTAATGACTGAACAAATGTTGGCAGGTCTCTTCAGGGAATGCTTTTTCTTGACTTTGCTTGCCCTTGCCTTTTATTAAAGCATCTTATGGATGCAGACACAAAGCAGACACTAGATATAACTAGGATCAATATACTGTGCTTTTCATCAGTTCTTACTATTTAACTCATTCTGGTAACGAATCTGCAAAAGGCATGAACAGACTGGAAAACAGTTTTCTTCCTATTTCTGGGACCAACTTGGTTCTCAGTTTGGATGGAACACTTCGTATTTCTTGAACAGAAACGCTCTGTGACCATTTTGGAGAAAAGAAAAATACACAGCCTAATTTGCTCTTTACCAAAGACTTTGGTAGAACTGAGCTTCTACAAAGAAAAGGGATACATTCAATGGAACAGCCACAACTTTTCTAATTGTTGAAAATATAAACAGAAATTAAACTAACTTCATATTATTCTCCTGAGTTCTCAGTTAATCTGAAATAGACAGCTCTGGAAGACATATATTGTATAATTAATTCCAAAAGCACTAACATAAAATATGTGTTTTATGCCCACATAGCCTGCTTCAATTGCAATCCCTTTTAGCAGAAACATCTGGCCAGCACACAACCAACACCACCAAGCTATATCCATGTATTTCCCTCAGGGCCAGAAAGCTGAATCAATCCTGGTGCTCTCATCCTGATAGAGAATATAGAACACAGAGCTAATCAAATACTTAAAAGGACATTAATCCTTGAGTAAAAAACCCAAGACTTTGTGGTATTAATATTCTTAGTTTTCAAATGACAGTATTAAAGATGGGTCCCAACAGCCCCAGTGAATGTTTAGGAGAGGGTCTTGGAGACAGGGAGGGGGAAAAGCTTTGGGGGGGGGGGGGTAAAAAAAAGAAAAGTAATTGCTTGTATATTCTCCTCTGGTGTCCTTTCACTTCAGTAGCTGTGAAAGTTGGGGTGTTTCTTCTTCCCCTATCACAATTTATTTTGTATTTTTGACTGTACCAAAATGGGAGAATTATTGCTGATCTCATAAGTAGTGTCTTGTATCTTAAACTTCCTTTCATCCAGCCTTAGAAACACAAGTAAATAGGCTTGCTGTATGATCCAATCTTCATTATGCCTGTTGTATTTCTGCTCTCATAAGCTTATACAGCAGCTGCAGTCCTAATGCATTATGTTTTGGCTCTGCTTTCATATGTTAAAGACAGGAAAATCATCAGAATTAGATAAATCAATCTGGCTCTCAGAACAGCTATCTCTACTCTCTGACCCTTCATCAGATATTTGAGCTCATATGATTTGAATTTTCCTATGAATTGTGTTATTGAACTAGATGCCCTTGGCTGGTATTAAAACTTTTATAAGGTTTGCCTGCTTACAGCCTACCTCAGATGGAAATTTAAGACTAATAAATGCTACATAAAAAAAAGGCCACAGAATAGAAACAGCACAGCATCCAGGCTATGTCTTCCCATTTAGCAGATCAGCTCCTGCTCAGAGAGCACACCCTGAATTCAGGAAATCAGTATTAAAACTCACTAGTGGTATTTCTGCATGGACATCAAGTTGCTTTTGCTCCTTTCCATGAGGCAAATCTTTAAATTTAATTCCAAAGTTCATTCTAGAATGCTCAATAGTCACCTATTGAATCTCTTACATTCTTATTATAACTCTCTAAAAGACTATGCTTCATACAGGGATTATTTGAAGATGAAGTTCAATAAATTTTAGAATAATTCAGAGAACTAAGAACTTACCTTCCTTAGCCAGGTATAACTCCTTAAATTTTGCTCTCTTTTGATTAAATTCTTGCTCAAGTTGCTGCTTTGTGCGCAGAAATTCTGCATTGACCTTTTCCAATTCTGCTACCCGTTGTAGAAGAGCATCTAAAAATAAAGCAGAAGATAAGGTACGTCACTAACAGTTACCCAGACATCCCATTCTGCAAGGCTGGGGTTTGGGCCTTACTCTTTTTAAAACGCCTTTATTCATTAGCTCTGCCCCATGATAATGAGGAAAACTAGCCAGTCCTGTAAGGAACAAAGGAAGGTAGGTTTTCTTTAAACTGTAACACCAAATTCTAATTAAACATCTCTAGGGAAGTAGAGGGAATGTGGCAGGGAGTTCTGCAGAAAACAAATCTTCCAAAGAAAGCCACAATTTGATATATACAATGAAGGAAGAAATAGAAATAATTCTGGTGATGGTTTTTTTCCCCTGGGAAGTGTGTGAGGGCTGAGCAATAAAGCACCAAGTGCTCAGGCTGAGGTCCAAGAAATCAAAGTGACAGCAGTTCAGCTAACAGCTATGAGAGGGCACAGCACAGGAAGAAAACCCTGTGAGCTAAAACTCAAGTGCTATCATCAATCCAGTTCTGCATGTTAACCAAAAGATGAACCAAATTACATCTGGAGAAGTTTGCCACAGGATGACCATAACATACAGAGAATTAATTGATTTTAAGATCAAACTCTCCTCATTTCCAGCTGGTAAAAATCCCCAAGAGGGCACATACATCACTCTGTTTTCCATAATTTACCACATCAGCCCTTCATCAGGTGGTACAATGAAAGAAGGAAGAGTAGGAAGTCTACAAAGATGGTTATAACATGCTTATTATTGAAAAAAAAAAACCCATATGATACTATTTTATGATGCTATAAAGACCCCCTACAACCACCAACCTATGTACATGTGCAATATCAACTTCTTTGCACCTCAAGTTCTGCTCTAGGTGGCAGTTTCAACTTGCATACCTCAGAATTCAAATATGAAATAGAAAGAAAAGATTGATGAATCAGAACAAAACACATCTCCCTGCTGCAATGTACTGGGGAAAAAAATGTTCTTCTCTATGAGTCTCTGTGTGTTCTGCAAAAGCATTTTGTGGGCATGTTCCAACTCTGCTGTGCAAAGTGAATCACTTCAGTTACAGCCTCTATATAGCACAGACTAGATACACAAAATATTGATCCATCAAAGGTGTTTGTGTACCCCATCCAACACTTCCCACCACGTTCAAGTAGTGAAAACACTCCAAAGGCTACACAACTTCAGCATCAAACATTTATGCTCACAAACAGCTGGAGTCAGCTCTACAGCTTGCAGTGGTAAAACACTGGCTGGGCAATGCCACTGAGATGGGGTCAGTTATTTTTGGTACCAGATGACGTAGAGTAAGAGCAGACACAAACAAAAGGAGCTTCTAAGAGCACAGGTATGTTTTACTGATTGCTGGTTATAAGAGCTTATGGTGTTACAAAATACAGCACCTAATCTCTTCAGCTCTGTACTGAATAGAAGAGAAATGCAGATGTAGAACTGAAAAAAATTTAATGTAGCTTTAAAAAAAAATCCTAATTTGGGGGTTTTTTATCACTTTAAATACAAACACATAGGTTTTTTTGGCCAGCAGAGAGGAGGGTTAGTTCCTTATGTGATAGATCCTTATGTGGATAGTTCAAAGCCAACTGCACAGGAGTGTTCTCCAGAAAATGAAAGGAATCTGCAGCAATGACACTGAGAGCAAAGCTTTAAGTGAGTTCAGAGAGTGTCTGGATCAAAACCAGGGATGAAACAGCACACATAGAACCAGGTCTGGGTAGGAAAAACGCTTCCCAAGGTTAAAGGGTTGCCTTTGATCTCCTGCTGAAGTCTTGCAAAGGGAAAGGGTTTGCTTGTGTTTCCACTCCCCACAGTCCTGTGCAGAGCCTGCAGCCACTGGGGCACCTCCAGCTCCACACCCCACCAAGAGCTGGGCTGGCCCCAAGGAGCTGGGCTTGAGCTCAGCTTCAGCTCCTCAAGGGAAACTCCTGCAGGCACTAGAGCCTCAGGGAGCTGTGTGCCAGGGCCAGCAGGCAGCTCTGCATCCACAGGTACCACCCTGCAGCCTCACACACACATCCCAACTGAACAAGGAGGAATGTGGACATCATTCACCATGCACAAACTCTTTTGAAGACCACACAAATAAACAGTTTCATTCTACAGTTAGTAATCCTGAAAGTTAAATCAACTGTAGACTCAACTCTCCTGCCCTCAAAGATGACTCGAGCATTCCCTGTTTACTTAATTCCCTTTCCATCT
This sequence comes from Melospiza melodia melodia, assembly GCF_035770615.1. Lineage (NCBI taxonomy): Eukaryota > Metazoa > Chordata > Aves > Passeriformes > Passerellidae > Melospiza > Melospiza melodia. The sequence continues at coordinate 7,487,323 of NC_086214.1, forward strand.
TCCTTCAGCAGAGAGACAGCAGCAGCTGTGCTGCTGCTCCCATCAGAAAGTGCAAAGCAACCAAGCTGTACTTCTTCTGAAGGTGTGAGTTGCTTCTGCTGAGGTTGGAAGGGCAAGAGGACACCCCAAGAGCAGAATGTTCAAGTGCTTTCAGCTGGGGAACAGACTCATCCTTTTGAAATCTTCCTGCCCAAACAGAAAGAGGGAGGGCAGAGTCACCAAGAAGGAAATGAAATTTAAATATTTACATTTTTTACAATATTCCCCCCTCTCTGCAGCCTGGCAGTTATGTCTAAAATGTAATAAATAAATAACTAAATACTCAACCCCCTCCACAAGTGATCTTTGGCAGCTGTCAGGGCCAGCTGCAGGCATTCAAAATAACAAGCAGTTTAAGATCTCAACTGCAGGTCATCCATCACTGCAACTGTGCAGTAACATTGTTCTTTCGATTCTATACTAAGTTTAAAGTGGTTTTACCACCTGTGTTACATATACAGCTCAGGACAGACCTCAGCCCATCCCCACTGCAGTGAGCCAAGGCACAAACTTGAGGGCAACAGGCTTTATAGGTCAGCATAAACCCCCTGCATTAGAAGTAAAAGTGAAATAAAGTTTATTTTCTGAGACACCCTCTCAACTACCACCTTTCTGCTAAGTGATTAAGTGTACAAAGAAATTCTTTTCTTCTTCAGAGGTACAATTTGTACAAAAGCCATACAGACACTTCCGAAAACACAAGTGCTATCCCCAGCCCAGTCTGCCAGGCACAGGCACCCTCGGGCTCCATGGCACAGATTAAAGTCCACCTGGACATGCACTGGAGTCAATGGCACCAAATGGGCTCATCCATACATTTCCAATTTGTCATTTATCACTTAATTTTCACTTTGAATTTAGGTCCAACTCACCCCAGGCTTATAACAGAGCTGAAAAAAGAAAACTGAAGTTGCTATCAACTTAAAGGCAGCCCCAAAGCAAGCCATCCATTTGCAGGCAGGGCAGGGATCAATGTTTAACCAGGGATGGGGCAGAGCAAACACAGCTGAGATGGGCAGCGCTGCTGGAGCCCTGCCCGCTGCAACCGGAGCTGGGGACACACAGCAGGCACAGAACGCTCTGCATCTCCTCACAGAAGACACAACTCCCTATTTAGGGCCCTAAGTCATCAAGAAATAAACAAAAAGCCTAAAGAACCCCCCCAAAATCCTATCGATTTCTTGACTTTGGGAATAGCACTGAGAAAACTTTAAATTAAAATCCTAACAAGAAATCCTTCTGGCCAACAATTTTAAGTAGTGTTTTTTCCCAGATTATTAGTGTTTTTTCACAGACTACAGATGACAGAGTTATAGATGCCAATTAAATCAGTAGTTTTATTTCTAGCTAGCAACACAGATTTTGCAGAGACACTCCAGGTCAGACACAGGGATCCCCATCTCCTGTGGAGCACTGACATTACAGCAAAGCACAGTGAACGTCATCAGGTGTCTTAACCAGGGAGAAGAACTCAAAAGAAGGGCAGCAAAATCCATTTCAGAGCAGACACATTGATTTACAGGAGAACCATCAAACTGCTGCAATACAGGAAGAGAAACTCCAGTGAAAAAAATACAGCTTTCTCTGAACCCAATGAACAGCAAAATTACAATTCTAGGAAAACACAGGAAAAACACACATTTCTTATTGACTAGTTATTTATATGCTGTTCCACAGATCAGCTCCAAAAAGAGTTGAATTTTATATATGACAGTTTCCAGTTACACAAACATGTAGCGATCATTCCAGCACTAAGACAGACAAAGCTGATTATCAATAAGACTATTTTGGAGTACCAGGTCTATTTATAAAATTAATGCCATAGAGCTTTCTGCTTGATATTTAAAGAGTCAAACATGACATCAAGAGTTCAGTCCAACAGAGCTGAAATATGAAAACAGAGCAGAAAAAAACCTACATGTACAATCAACTTTTTGGATACAAAAAATTACACAGTTTCTGTCATTTTCAACCATTTTTTTGCTGTAATCATTGCTTGAGACAGAAGTATGAAAAATACTTATTTCTATGAGTATGAGTTTCTACTATAACTTTCTACTATTTTCTATGAGCACCAATTTTCATCTATCATGACATCATTCTGGAGCCACAATTATGCTACTTCATAAACTTTTAATCTAAGCCTGCCACCAGACTGTTCATACAGAATGCTAAAAGATTTTCTTTATTTTACTCAAACAGGATTTGATGAAAAAAGGACAACCAACCCTCCCACTCTTACCATAAACCCCAATTTAAACCACATAGCCCCCAATAAACCCCAGCTGTTTGCATGAGGCACTCAGAAGCAAAGGAACAGATTATGGTTTTTGAATAAGCATGTTAAACAGAAGCAATTCCTGACTTATGAAATGGGGTTGCTTTTTTTTTCAAGAAATATTTGCCCTTACACACAGATATCCAACAGCAGCAGATCAAACTGGAGGGAAAAAAATAACCAGGAAGAAAATAATTACTTGCTTTTCTCAAACTTGCATTTGCAAGAATCAAGCATTTTATTTACCAGGCCAAATGGCTCAAGCTCACTGGTCACACACTTTCCTTGTTTTGAGGGCAGAGAATGACCCCTGACTTCTCACTTGCCACCTCCTTTTTCAGAGTGGCACCAAACGCCTCCGATTGTCACAGCTCCCCTGTCAGAGTGTTAAACTGTGTGTGGTGAGGAGAACTCAAACCTAAAAAGAGGAAAAGCAGGGGGTTCTGCCCCACAGCCCTGCCCTGGCACAGCACCTGGAACTCAACCCTAAAAAGAGGAAAAGCAGGGAGGGTTCTGCCCCACAGCTGTGCCCTGGCACAGAACCCAGAATTCAGCCCCAGAAAAAGGAAAAGCAGGGGGTTCTGCCCCACAGCCCTGCCCTGGCACAGGACCTGCCCCCAGCACTGAGCTGCTCTGCAGAAGGAGCTCAGGCAGTTCCCCATTTCGGGCAGTGCAGCTTTCAGACACTGCTGCATTCATCCAGCCATTTCTGGCTGATTGTGCAGCTGAAGGTTATTTGACATCCACAATTTGTTCTCTATTGACTGAACATTCACAGGCAAACAATCCAGTACCAATTTAAGGCCAAATCCATAAAAACTTGGTGTTGTTGACAAATGGAGGTATCACCATGCAGATCAGAGCCTTGCTGCATCATATCTGTTACAGGAGCTTTATATTTATTACAGTAAATCAGCAAGTGCAGGATGAAAAATATTCAGCCAAGCACTGCATGTTACCGACATCTAAACATATAATAAATACTGTATTAACATCAAGTAGAAGTTTGCAATATATTATTAAAGTTTGAAATTAATGTTATTTTTAATTGAAGCTGATGACAAACATCTTTCCACTATAGCCTGTAATCTCAGTAATGCCTATTCCTACTCTTTATTTTTCTTTTTTATGCTAAACACTGTGTGACATCCTACATTAAGGATTTTAGAAAGAAAATGAAAAGCCATAACTAAATTAAAGTATTAAAATCTGAAGAAATTTAGATGTTTGAATAAATGTGAGTCTGTTTTATAATACAATCAAGAATCACAGAATGGTTTGGGCTGAAAGAGACCTTAAAGATCATCTCAATACAAACCCCTGTTAGATGAGGCTGCTCCAAGCCCTGTCCAGCCTGGCCTTGGATACTTCCATGAGGCAGCCACAAGAAGAGAACAAGCAAAAGGGGGAGAGAAAACAAAGGTCCTTTAAATGGCTTAACTAAACCTGCAGGGATAAACAGCCATATGCAGTAACAACTAAGTGATTTTCCCCTACTGTGTAACAGCACAGCAAATATCTTCATGCACAACTACAAGGAAAAGAAGGCCAACACACAGTTTCTCCTTCCCTATTTTTTTTCACTTCCACTTCCCATTTTTTCTCCCTTTTCACACCACTCACAATGTGTTAACTACTTCCTTGCTTTGTTACTGCCTCCTTCATCTTCTTTCCTGGACACAAAATCAGGCAGCTGCTTCCTGGGGTGCAGATCTCCATCTCATGACACTCCATTTCACCCAGTAAAGGGAAATCACACCTGACTTCCAGTTCGGCAAACCCACTTCATGTGACTCTTCTATACACTTAGTCATTCTGACCCCGGGTTAACTTAAGTCCAGTTTTAAATTTATGCTTAGTTAACCATTATTTACATTGGACTGCAATGGAACACTGCTCACTCACATCAAGAATCATGGAAATGCATTTAAACATGGATGTCCATGCTGACAAAAGTGAGCTTGAATCTTTTTCCAACAGTTTGTTTTCATTTGCAAAAGCATTATTTCTTCCAAAGGACAGTCCCCTACCTCCATCATTATAGCCTGGCTTTTTGTACATCCCTGCTCACCAGAGCAGCTGCTTCTCTCCTTTTAACTAGGCTGCCATCAGAACTCTCAGTTCTGTGCACAGTCTTCTCCACAGTAGTCCCAACTTAATGCACAAGAAGTTTTACCATCATTAGTTTTCACTCTATTTCATCTCTGCCACTGATGTTTTGGTGAGGAGAACAATTTGTCAAGAAATTTCAGGAAAACATAATTGGTAAGTATTTTTTTATCCAAGAAAATCAACCACACTCTGTGCTTTATCAATTCTTTGAATAATTTAAATAGGGCAGCAGTGGATGAATCACAGAGTTGGAAACGTCAACGAGACAACACCATTAATGGAATCCTATGGAAAGGATTTTGGCTGTATCCTGCTGCTACCACCAGTGAATCTCCTCAGAAACACAGTGTTGCTAAGCTTGAATGCATATCAGAGTATTTCAAAAGTCAACAGCAATCTACAGTCTGGTGAACTTTGAATTCATCTACAGTGACACAAAATGGAAAGAACAGAGTTACCAATCTCATCACAATCAGCAGCATTTCCCCTGCTCCATAAGCGCTTGCATCTTGTTCCCCTGGCTTTAACAATTTCTCTTTTTTATATCTGCTCTTTTCAGGAGGATCAATTTGCAAAAACAGAACAAAACAAACAAAAAACCCCAAACTAAAACTGCTCAGTGTCTCCTTGGATTTATGAAGAGGGTTATTTACTCTACAGGCTGTGGGCATTTACTCAGACCAGTCACTGCTAGAGCAAACAAGAGCAGGGTGATGGCAGCACAGGACTGGGCAAGGTGAAGTCCCCAAGAATTGGGCACATTTCTCCAAGAGGGTTCACAGCTGGGTGACACCGCTGCCACCCTGGGCCAGCCTAGGTAGATCTCCACACCCTGCAGGCACAGCAAAGCTCTGGGAGAATTTCACACATCTGAGCTCAGACAATGCAGCTGTCAAACGCTTCACACATGTTCCTGCCCCTTTCATTTCACCAGCCTGTCTCTCCTCATTACCTGCAAAATAAACACCAACAGAGGGTGTTTTGAGCAGGTACAGAGGCTCCTCCAGCCTGGACCAGACCTCCAGCACAGCCACCCATTCCCTTCCACAGCATTTGAAAACAAGTCCCCAAAAATGTCAAGTCACATAAATCTTCCTGACCAAAGCAAGACTGAAAATATGAATGAGCCTTCGTATTTACACAGGAATATTCCTGCCAAGTTTTTCCACACTACCACGTCTCATCATTTGTATGATATAACCAGAATATCCTGAACTGGATTACACGTGGCAATTCCACTTGACAGTGAGGTTTTCAGTGTGTCTTCCCAGTAAAAGAAAATTTAAATTGAGGATATTGTCTGTTTTACTAAACCTGGTGAAATAAAAATATTTCAGATTGAGAGCCATTTAGGGGGAGATTCTGATATGCATTTCATTTTACAGGAGACCCCCTACACAATTTGCACTCTGAACACCACTAATATAACTGTTCTCTTAAAATGTAAACATTTGCTAAACCCAGACAACAGACTGATTTTCTTTCAAGATAATTTAATTGCTGACTCATTTGCAGTGGGAGGGAAAAAAATCCCTGTGACACCTTATTATATGTTTATCACTTCGCCTACAGATTTATTAAAGGCTGTCCTCTTCAGGCAGAAAAACGGGAATAAAGTATGACTCAACTCTCAGGAAAAAACAACCAACAAAACAACACAAAACAACCCTACTGCATTGTTCTCTTTGATGAAGTAAGTTAATATATAAAAGAAAACCATTACATTAATTCCAAAATTCCCCCAGACACCACTAGTCTGAGATCTTGTGCTGTCTTGCTGTTTGTCGTGGGGCCAAGACTGAGGTGCAGGTTTGAGAGCATTCAGGCTGCAGACCACCCCAGGTACTCTGCTGCCCAATTTCTGAGCAGAAAGAACAAATTAATGATCACCTAACACACTTAAAAACTCAAAATGAAGGTAACAAAAGTGAAATATAGCTAAAACAAGAAGGTGATGTGGAAGAAACCAGAAAGAAGCCAATGTTTGTGAAATTTATATAGGCAATGGCTTCTGTAATTTACCATTGCTACAGGTATGAGGGCACTGCTATTTAAAGCAAATTGGCATCTTTATGGACATTTTCAAAACCTGAAATAATCACAAGAGCATGGAACTCACTTCCACATGCAGAGCTACCACAGGTACCAGAAAAACTTCAGAGATAGCAGCAACTCATACACAACTCAAGAGTTATGGATGTGAACAAGCAGCACAAAACCTGATTTCTTTCCCACTGTGGTTCCCTATTCCTTGATACATGATCTGGCCACTCAAATTGGTATACAGAGAATAAACTGGGAAAGAGAACAGGTAAAAACTTATTTGCAAGGGATAGTAATTTTAAAATTTTAGTTGACAGAACAGCAGGTTCTAGGCATGATAAAATGGTGCTGCAGAGTAGCCACTTAAAGGATATAAATCTTAATAAATGGCTTGGAAAATACTGTTGCTAGATATATGTATGGAGACATTGTGATGATAAATATAGTGTAACAAACAATAATAAGAAAAGATAATTAACATTTTTATTTGATAGGGAAGAGGATACGGATCCTATTATTTGGAGCAAGGTTTCTACAGCAATTTAATAGATTCCCAGAGAACAACAGACTAGTACTCCCCCAAGCCTCTAGAATTCATTTCTTGACAGAAAATACTGCTGAGATTCTATAAATTCATATTTTTTGCTACCACTTGTCAACTACATGAATTCCTGAATAGTTAAAAAGGAAGAAAATCCTCCTCCAGCATGAAATTTTCAAATAATTTAAAATATTCCAGGGGCCTAAGCAATACAGAATGGGGAAGGCTTGACTAAGCCTGCAATTACAATGATTTCAAATCAATTTCTGTACTGGTGGTCATCTGACAGGGTAACTCAGCACTCCCACCTCACTGGCAGCACATGTGCCTTTTACCCCCACCATGCTATGGGAGCTTTTGACAGCAGTGACAGCATCAGAAGTGATACAGGAAAAGGCTGGAGGGTGGGAGGGCAGTGAGTCTCAAAGCAGACCACACCTAGCACTCAGCTGAGCACAGAGCAGACCTGCCACACACGTGGCAATGCACACACAGATCAGAGTAAACTGTGAAAAAAACCGTCAGAATGATACCCTTGGACTCTCATATTATTACTGTGTGGTCTACACCCTTCCTTTATGCCAGCTCTAAGGCTTATCAGGTCTTTCACTAAATTAAACTAATTAATGCAGCAGTGAGTAGTTCTCAGCTGGGTGACTGAGCTGAACTGGGCTCAGGGATGGGTCCAATGTGCAGAGCTGGCACAAAGGAAATGAGGGAAACACGACTGTGGGAGCAGGAAGAAAAGAGCAGGAACACTTCTTTCAGCAGCAGCAACCTTCTAGACTGGCTTAGCTGCAACATGAAACCACAGCCTATGGGTACAACCTGATTATCAGTTTAACCTAAGTGCCTGCTGTCTGCCAAAAGAAATAGTCTGGCCTTCCTTCTGTCCCCCACTCTCCCTCGTGGCTACTGAGATTGGTGTAGTCATGCAGCAGAACTTACTTTTTAAAGACTTGATGACTGATATTTGTAAGTGATAAATGACCTTTTTCAAACCCTGATTTCTATTCACTCTCCAGGGGAAGCTGACAAACTTAATTGGTATTAGAAAGCAAATTCCAAAGCTCAGGTTTCCCACCAGTGTTTGTACACACTCAGGTTTTGAACAAATGCAGCTGAAAGAGTTGCACTGCACTGCAGTTTCCTGTACAGAAGTGCTTAGACTGGTACAAAACCTAGAGCTGAAGATAAAAATACATCAGAAAACATTCCTATCCCACAATAAGATTAGGCTCACATTTACTCTTACTTGAAAGCAAATACAAAGTTAGATTAGACATTGTAACAGGCCATTACAGCCCCTCCTGATGGATCCTCAGCTAAATGTAATCCTCAGTGCCTGCAACAAATTTAACTCTGTAACATCAGGATTTAAAGCACCATTTTGAGATTTAACATCTTTATCTCCAGTTTCATCTAACACTCCAACAGAAGCTGTGAGGACCAGACAGACAGCTCTAATATCTTCACAGCTAGAAATGTCACTCAAGCGTAGAACCCAGAGTTTGCCTAATTGCTTTCCCATTAATTTCACATGTGAGAAGATACAAACAGACATTGCAGGCTGGCAATTAAGAAAACCTTACTTGAAACCAATCTTTAAAAGAAAATTTAAAATATGCAGTATATGACATAAAGATGCCAGTCTGTCAGATGATCTGAATTAACAGAGCCAAATTTATGCCTTGTATTTCACCAAAATAAACCAAGTAACACCACAGATAAAATGTATCAGAGGGATTTTGGCACAGGTTACTGTTAATGTAAGATGAATGTTCCATTTCTTGTGTCTGAAGTCAATGGGAGGTTAATATGAACTCCTGTAAGCCTTAGGAAAGACAATTTTCTTAAAGGATACTGGACCTGAAAATTTATTGTAGATGGGTAAAGTACTTACTGCTTGAGCAATAACTTCTAGCACTCCTCTGTTTCTTCCTGTGTAGATTAAGGCAACGGCACTGAACACCCAGATGTAAGGATTGTATTATACCCTGTGGTTTTATCTGCTTTACTGTTTGCAAGTTACTGCTTTGTTATTTTTTTAAAGCAACCAACCATGGTGCTGCCTCCTTATTTTGCATAGCACTGATGCAGGACAGATGAAAATAAATCATTTCTGTTGGGCAGTATTTTAGTGGTGACTAGCCATGCACATACAAAGTTACCCTACCAAGGCAGGGTGTGGGGGATAAACAGTCATACAGGAAACACCCAACAAAAACGGTGAAAGAGGTGTTTCTCCTTTTGTTGTGCATATTCCTCTCCTTTGTTGCCATTTAAACAGCATTGCAAATCTTGTTGCAATTATCTGTAAGCTAAAAACGTGTATTGGCAGAAGATACAATACAAACCACACAGTCTATTCAGGTCAGTGGCTTAAAGGCATGGGAACACCATTATAATCGACAATGCTGGTTTGGTTTGATCCCCAGGTAATCCTTCCCTCTCACCTCCAGGCTATTCCCTCTGGAATACACAGTTAATGCTACCATTGCCTTCCAGTTATTGATTGCAATTCACTTTGCCATGTATAACTTCTGCTACTGCATTTTTGCTCCACAGCTTTACCAAAAAACACTTTCAAAAACCACAAAATACAACAAGATAAATATTAATAAAATCCCACCCAAATTTAAATTTCTTCTCAGTGTGACTCACCACAGTAAGGCTTATTAAGTGCTTCTGGCTTATTAAGTAACTAAAAATCAGACTGCCTTTTATTTTTTTTTTTTTTACTCCAGGATTCTGGTTATTTTTCAGTCCCTAACCCAGCCAGACACACATGACAGGGCCCTTAACTGCACACAGAACCAAAGGAGCAGATCACAGCTCTGCTGTTTCCTGTCCTCCTCTCAACTGATACCAACTTTCAGAACTGCTCTGATAGCCAAAGGATGGAACACTTCTATTTTCTGCTTCTATTTCCAAGAGGCATAAGTTAACTTCCACCAATGAATTTTTTGCAATCTGTGAGGCACTTACTGCAGTTTACAGACACCAAGGTATTAAAGAATTAGATGTTAGCCAACCTTGTGATTAGGCAACTGAAGTTCACTGCCTCAAAATTGTATAATCTGTTCTGAAAAACCACTCAGAACCTGAACATGTATAAGGCAGGGCTGAAAAGCAGATAAGGAGCTCTTTATGACAAGAATAAAGCACAATGAGTGACAGAACTTGGAGAGCTCCTAAATAAAGAAAAATATATTTTAAAAAGAGTAAAAAAGCTAAGATTCAGCCCAGCTAGGGAGCCATATTGCTTGGAAAAGCCATTTTTCACTGAGGAAGTTCTTAGAGTCAAGTGAGTTTCTCCAGAAGAGGAAGAATAGAGGGACGGGTGTGATCCCACAGAGCAGAGCAAGGCCTGGAGCAGCCAAAACAGGGCAAGGTCCAGGGGAAACCCCCAAACCAGAGATTGCAAAAGGCAATGAGAGCAATATTAAAGAAGCTGAGGTGGTGTCTGGGAAGGAGGAAACCAGAGGAGCTGCTGAAGAGCAGCTGCTGCCAGGACACTGCCAAATACTGACTGGGTGTTTGAGCAAGGAGGGAGCAAAAACCTGAGAGCAAAGAGCAAGCAAGGCCACGTTTCTGCTGCCTGGCTGTGTGGAGAAGGAATTGCCAGAGGAGATGGAAACAAACATAAAAGTGATTCAAGAGCTTTTATTCTTCATTGTACTGAAGGAGCCGGGCCTGGGAAGAGAAGTGTAGGATAGGAACAGGAAGGAGGGAAGCACCACCACAAGTCAGCTGAACGCCAAGGGGAGTTGTGGCTGACAGAAGGAGACATGAATGGGGAAAAGAAAATAAATGCACATAATTCCTCATTATATCAGTGGCCATGCTGCAGTTCTGCACTCTCAGGGTACTACAGGCACTGCTTATAGAGTGACAAGACAACTCAGAAGTTTTCCCAGGTACTTTCCAGGTAAAAAATCCCCTCCTCCTTCTGAATAGCACAGAAATATTAACCAAGGGTACTCCGCTCACTTGTTCTTCCTATGCCAGTTTGCACCAAAATATCAAATGATTTAAATTTTTCCAGAGATAATTCATCATCATGCCTAACTGACTATACTATGACTAAAATGACACAATGCTCGCCCTATTTATAGAATAACATGTGGAGAGTAGTGCCATTAATGCAGCCACTACTAAATCAGACACTAAAATCAACTCTGTAAGTAAAGGCTGAACCACTGAGAAGTACCAGACCTTTGATGTAGAAGATGTTCCTCTGAAATACACACACACAGTGGCTTTCAGAGCAGCCCTGTTAGTAAGTGCTGCTTATCAATGTCACCAGTTCTTACCTTGAAAGACTTCAGACAGAGTAAAACCATAATCTCAAATTCAGGCTTTTTCATTTTTTTTTAAACTACATATTTGGTATTTTTAAAGAAAAGAGTGTAGTTGAAATACCTAAATTTAGGATAGAAAACTTCACATCTGAGAAGCACTTTTTAATAAAATGCCTGGAGTGAAAGCCCAGCAAGTCTGCCAGTCAACCATCACCCATAATGAAGCCTATGGGATTTGGTCCACTCCCACACTGACAGAAATTGTTTGGTTTAGCTTCTTGGAAGTTTTAAAACAAAATTCCTTCTTCAATCACTTTCAAGGGAGTGCATACAAACTAGTTTCACAGTGGGAATCCAGTCCACCCACCAAGGGCTATGGGAAAGCAGTTAAGCATCCAGAGGCACCAGGCCAGGAAGGGAAGAATACACATTACTAAGTCCATCTTCTCCACGACAATGGTGAAGTGGCCAAGAAGTAATAAAAATGGGCAAAGAATTTACATCTGTCAGTGTCCAAAATGCAAGAGAGAGTCAGTCCATAGGTTAAAGCATATTCATTGTGCCTTCTGGCAGATCAACAGGTAATGATAAAGAACATGGTCAGGGTATTTTGCAAAATTAGGAGATTTGCAATTTGACTTTGACAGGAAAACAGACACCCTGAATGTGGATATTCCCATTTCAGAGCAAACTGACCAGCTGAGCACATCAAAACTCCCTTAGAAACATGTACATTCAGTGTCTGTTTTGTTTTTGAAACCAAATTCCAGATTTGTCCCCTGAAATGACAGGAAAACACACAGCCTAAAAAAAAAAAGCATGAATGTGTTTTAATTAAAATGCACTTTTAGTATATTAGTAATAATATACTAAAAATATAGTAATAATATCAGTAATTATTGAATAACAACAAAGCAAGGACCGAGCAAAATGAAAGTGAGAGAAGAAAATTTTTGCCTCTTGGAAAGTACCAACAATTTTGAAGTTACTCCCCAAGGGATAAGAGTTTGACATTTAACAGTTGCATCAACAAGGCAGAGCTGAACATCAGCACTCATGGCCAGTCCCCTATGAACCACACCTAGCTTGGAGATGAGTAATAGCATTTTTAGATCCTTCAATTTTGTTGAAAAGTCATATACTTACAAGGAAAATAACTGGAAATATAATAAAAGCACCTGAGGTTTTGTTAGTTAATTTTCTGTGTGACATCCCTGTCCTCTCCACCAGCAACGTTTGTCCCTGGGGTGTGTGACAGTGACAGCAAGTCCCAGCTCTTGTTGGGATCCTGGATTATTGACACAGGGACACAAAGGGGATCACAGACTGCTGGTGGCACCAAAATCAATATGGCAACATCCTCCAGTCTTCCATCTACAGCTGAGCAGCTCTCTCCACTGAGAGCTGGCACTGCCTCCCACCACTGACAGACTGACACATCTCACTGGCCTAAGTTACTCCAATACAGGATCAATTCCTTCTGCCAGCAAATTCTTATTAAAATATTTGATAGACTGTGCCATTAACAGTTTATCACTGAACAATATCAATGGATATGCTAATTATCAGTCTGACTGCACTAATGGTTTAAGCTTAGAGCAGTAAGAAGAGTTTAATAATTGGCCTATCATTCTAATTAACTTTAGTATTGAAGAAATAATGTTTTATGTTACTGCAGTTCCTTCATTGAAGTGTTTTCCAGAAATGAGAAGGAGAACTAAATCCTGAGAATTCTGATAGGGAAAAGCTATGCCAACACATTTTGTCTGGCAACCTTACATTCAGAGATGGCAAGCACCCAGATCCAAACTAAACCCAGGGAGCCTGGGAGGTTTGAATTTTGAATATTACATTCAAAGTAAAAATATTTTGAAAAATAAGACATTACAGCTGTGGTAAAGCAATCTAGACAACACACATAAATTAAAATCTCTCCAAAAGAAGCCCCTAGACCAGGATCAGCAGGCAGCACACACCTACCTGCAGCACAGGGCAAGACCATGAGCTCCCAGCACAGAGCACAAAGCTCCAGCAGCAGCCCAGGGCTGCCCTCAGCCTCCCTGTGATTCTTATCATATAGAAACTCTGTTACCCCACACAGTGGATTAGAGGGTTATTAATGTCTCCACTAATCCAAAGTACAAACCAGGGTAGGACACAATACCCATTCTTTTCCTATTTCTCTGCACTATTTCTTCCCCTATTCTTGGGCCCACTTTCATTGCAGTGCAGGCTTTAGAATAAAAAACAATTTCTACATTAATTCCTCTCATGTTGTTCCATTATGTTATTTCTACCACAGCAGAAAAAGTAGTAGTTTTATACTTGCTTTCCACAAAACAAATCATAGCTGATGTGTCTTGCATGAGTAAAGAATGCATAAGTTATTTATAATCAATACAAGTAATTATAAAAGCCATTATTTTCCCTCAGGGGAACATACTAATCCAGTTCTATTTTGTCATATGTAATCTTAAATTGGAGGTTATGCTAGTCCTTTAAGCAATAAATCCAGAGCACACAACTAAAGATATGAAATAATTAATTTCTTGATTTTTTTCCATGTTAAAATAGAACACTTTCAAGGCACACTTTTGATAAATTACTTACAAACAAAATCAATACAGATGAGAACAACAAAGTGGATAAAAACCCAAACTGGTCCTATGGCTGCCAGAGGAGGATGGGGAGAGGAGCCATTTTAGGAGCTCCAATTCTTTAGTGCAGGACACAGCAAACACTTTCAGAACCCACCCAACTTTCCAGCCATTCCCTTTCTCTACAGCATCCTCATCTCCCCACAGCTAGGGAGCAGGAAAGGGACAGCAATCCATTCCTCCTGTAAGACAGGCTTCACCAACCTATCAAACCACTCAATTTACCTGCACCTTTTTAATAGCAACAACACAAATACATCCAATGTGGATCTTCTAATACACTACAAACCTACAGCTACCTTTCTGGTCAAGAGGCATCAAACTTTTGTACACTGAACAGCTCCCCTGCACACCTGCAGTGAGCCAGTCTGCAAGAGCCAAGAAGAAAATTTGCTGGAAGTTGTTCTGCAGGCCTTAGAAGAACAATAAACAATGGTTATTCACCACAAAGTACAGCAGAACAACTCCTACCTGTACTGACCTTATAAGCATGACAGCAGGGAAACTCACCTTCCCCTCAGTGCCCTCAAAGGATCAGCAATGACTGATCTTAATGCAGGGAAAACCCCACAATCTAAGCACCTTCATCACTAGAATTCTCAAAAGGCAGGCTGAAATCCCTAAGGATAAGCACTTTCTGGTGTAACTCCACAAAAAGGAAAAAAAAAAAAAAAAGGCCCACGCAATTCCCTAGACATGCATAATTAAGAATACATCATTGCCCTTTTGTAACAGAGTGCTTCCCCAAGGAAACTCAAGTGTTCTCTAGAAGAGGAGAGCCCTGGCTTAGTCCAATGGCTGGGTGAGCACCAATCCTGCAGGATTCTGCACAACTCTCCAGTTCTATACCTACATAATGACCAGCCTCTACTTAAATTCCTGGCTTTCTCACCCCCTTCCATACAGTAAACACTGTCCCTTCAACCTCACCCTCCAAGCTAAGCATTACCTACAACTTTTTTATATGCACGCAGATCTGCAACCTCTTCCAAGGTAAAAAACGTTCACAATTCCTCTCAAACCAGAAAGAAATAGCCTTTCCACAGCAGGAACCTTCAGGGAAAGCTCAGCTTCCTTCTGCACAGGTACATACCACCCTGAGAGAAGATCTGTTATTTTCTTTGTCTTTTCCAGCAAAGAAACACACCGCATATCCCGACCTGCACCTTCCGAGTGCCTTTTCGAACACAGCCAAACATCCCCAGAATTTCTACTCTGTCCCACCCCCGCCGTGGCCAAACCAATGACGGCGTCCCACCCGGAGGATCAATGTCTACCTGGATACACCGCCACCCTTCCCCTCCTCCCCTGCCAGGGTGTGGAGGCCTCGTCCCATCCCGGCTGGGCTCCCCTTCCCCAGCAGCAGCGCGTCCTCCCAGCGTTATCCCCGCGCCGGGAGCCGCCCTTGCTCCACATTTCCAGCCTAAAAAATCCACTTGCGCTGCCTCCCGCCCCCTCCCGAGGCCTTCCCAGCCGAGCTCCCCGGGCCGCTCCCCGCTCCCTGCCGGCGGGTCCCCGCTCCGTGCGGGCCCCCGGACCCTGTCCGGCCGATCGCGCCCAGGCCGCCGCCCTCGCCCCGCGGCCGGCGCGCCTCCCAGGCGAGCCCGGTGCTGCGCAGGCCGCGCCGCCGCCCCCGCGGTACCTTCGGTCTGGGCGCTGGGGCCCGGCTGGGCCATGGCTCGGCGGACGGCACCGCCGCGGCCTCCTCCGGGCGGGGACCGCTACGCCACGGGCAGAGAGACGGGAGCGGCCGGGCCGGGCCGCCGCCTCCTCCGCCTCATCCTGACAGCGGCCGGCGGCGGCGGGAGGGGAGGACGGGCAGGAGGAGGAGAAGCAGCAGGAGGAGGAGCCCCGCGCAGGCGCCCACGGTGAGACACGGGACCGGCTGCGGCCGGCGAGCGGGGAGGGACCGAGGGACGGGAACCGAGGGACGGGGACCGGGGGACAGGGATGGGACCGGGACCGGGATCGGGGATGGGATCAGGATCGAGGATTGGGACCGGGACTAGAACTGGGAATGGGACTGAGAATGGAGACCAGTACTGGGAACGGAGACAGGGACTGGGGGTAGAGATAGGGAGAAGGAACCCGAACCAGGGACAGGGACTGAGACGAAGACCGGAAACCAGAGACGGGACACAGGGACAAGGAACAGGCACCGGAATGGGGAACAGAGGCCAAATACCAGGACCAGGGACCAGGAATGGAGTAAAGGGACAGAGACAGGGACTGGGGGCCGGGGAAAAGAGCAGGGAACCGGGGACAGGTTGAGGGTGGTGATGGCTTCTCCCGGGTCCCTGCCCGACCTGGCCCCTCAGCCCTGGGCAAGGGAGAAATCCCCGGGCCTACAGCCCGGAGGCATAACTAATGCTTATAATGAGGAAACAACACCAACAAATCCTGCCCTTTAATCACAGAATCACTGAGGTTGGAAAAGACCTTTGAGGTCATCGAGTCCAACCTGCGATTGATCCCCAGCTTGTCACCCCGGCCTGGCACTGAGTGCCACATTTCTGAGGTGATGACTCACCCTGAAAGGGATGGAAGCACCCAAGATTCATAAATCCTCATGGACAAATGACCCTCAAATGTCATGATTTGTCTGCAAACAATCAGGAAGTTTTATTAGTAAATTACACACTTGGCATGGAAATCAGTGTATTAGTCCCTGGCCAATTTTTAGTTGTCACATTTGTTGTCACACCAGTAATGCAGCTGTGACCTGGCTGGGCAGTGGAAGGAGCCTGTCCTGCCAAGGGGTCCCTTTCTCAGCACCCATGGTTGGGCTTTGTTGATGGAGGTTTAGTCCTTTGCTGGGTTTTAGTCCTTCCATCTAACTAGGAGAACATGTCCGAACTCCAGGTTGCAGCAATAAAATTGGAGATGTACATCATTTGAGCACATGTAAAATCACATGTAGAATGCAGAGTTGGAATAGAAATTACACCAACGGTTCCTTTCAAGGGCAGGATATGTTATAACTCCCTTTTCTTATGGCTTGCATACCCTAAAATGAGTCACTTTTAAGCTGAATCTCACTTGTTGCCACTGTCTTTCAAGCCTTACTGCCAAAATACATGGTATGGCAAGGCATGAGATTCTGCATTTCCCATCAAATTTTCACTCATTTAAACCAAACGCAAACCTGAAATAGGCAGTCTTTGAAAATTATTCCATTTTGCCCTTTTTGATCAGTTGAGGTAAATTTTCTCAGTCTTTGCTATTGTATAAAGCAGGCTTAAAATAAAGACTTAACTTTTCATTGTTCCCAGATTGAGACATCTAGGGCTTTCTTCGTGGAAATGTGGAGAACCCAGAAGTGTCAGCTGCTCACAGAACTGCTGACTTAGTGGCAAGTGATCAAAGGATGAAGTATCTATCACTTGAGGTACATTTACAAATTTCTTAGCTTCTTTTTAGGCTTTTTATAAGTAGCAGGATATTACAAGCATTCAGTGCATGAACCTCCCTGAAAATCTAGTCCTGAGTGTAGGAACTGAGCTCTTGAAACTCCACCCTGGTGTGTGTTCATATGGGCACCTCAGAGCACCAACATTAGCAGCTAATTTCATCTTGTTCATGTTGAGGCAAAACTCTGACACATTCTGGTCGGTCAGGGATCAAACTCAGTGCAGCACCACTCCTGCTGCAAAAAGCAAGATAATAACAAGCTTGATATCTGCTGTACCTACAAGTGCTTATTAAGGGATTAATATAACTTCACTTTCATCACTTCCATAGACTGGATGACAGGATATTGACTATTGGAATTGCAACATTTCCAAGTCTCTGTCTGAACTCCTGAGCTTACATTCTGAATGGGTTTTATATGGAGTTTGAAAAATATAAGAACTCTCAAGGGGTTTGTATTTTTATTTTCCTTTCTTATTCTTCAATTTAGAGCTGTACTAGCTTTATAGGTGTAGTTCTTACTTAATCTTTCTTTTCTGGACAGTAATTGGACTTGACAGAGGTGAAGGTTTATGTAGTATCTAATAGAATGTATTCTAACCTGAAACAATTGAGTAACTTCCTCTGTGCCTCCCAAAATGTCCCATTTAATTCTACTCACTTGTAGTTCTTATAGCCTTGATCTCAAAGGATTTCCCAGCATGACTCAGCTAAATCTTAAAAGAACTAAAGGAGGTTTAGCAGCAGTTTTCAGTCAGAGGAAAAGGTCTTGCAGCAGAGAACCAGCAGAGACCAGAAGTCCTGAATTCCAGTCCTGGTGGTGTGAATGTTAGACAAGTGCAGTGCTAAGGCATCAGTGACACAGGTGAGCAGAGACTATTTCTGGAATAAGCTTCTCCAGAAATAATGCTCCTAAAATCCCATGATTTTTTATCAAATTTATTTGGCCTAAAAGCCTAACATGGGCATTTTGAGCATCAGCACCACATGCAGCAGACACGTGTGAATGGAAGATGCATCTTCCTGGAGAGTGTGTGCTGTGTCAGTACAGGTGGAGGAGTAGCTGTCACTTTGCACTCTGCCTGAAATGTAATCCTGCAGGCTCACTGAAAAAAAAGAAGTTTGCAGGTTTTGTTTGAACAGTAACATCCAGGGGTAAGCAGTGAGTGTGAACACACAGTGTTGCTGGAGACCAGGAGGAAGCTGAGAGGGGCTGGGGTTGTTTGGTTGCAAAGAGAACAGTGAAGTAATTCACATAACATATCTAGGAGACAAGAAGTATCTTCATTTTCCTTGAGGGAAATAAAACAAGTAAGTGGATAAAGATGGAATCTTATTAAATCTGATTACATCTGTTTTTCTAATAGGTCTTATGGTTGATTGACTTCTGTGCTTATAGGTGCTCAAGTTCCAAATGAAACTTTCCCTGCTTATTTTTTGATCATGTAGAAAGATTTTTCTCTTTCTGTGTCTTTGCCTTTATTTTTTTTCCTTTACTTGGAGCACTTTAACCTCAACTGAGGCATCTATTTTCATGAGGCTTTGGAGAAGGCAATTATCACTGTCCTTATCTGTGACTAGTCCCAGATCCTGAGGCTGGTTGAGTTACCCTAGCTGTGCTCCATGTCAGGACAAGACCCAGTTACATACATTGTACTTGTACAAAGGGCACAGCTCTGGGGGAGTCCCTGCAGCTCCAGCCAGTCCCTCCTTGGGGATGGGTAAAGGGGCAGGGCTCGGATCACACTGGGGAAGAGTATGATCCCACAAGCTTTGTATTCACAGGAAGTTTGGCTAATAAATACAGAGCTAATTCCTTTTGTTTTGAGTGATACAAGATACTTTTGTTTCATGCAACAGCTAAGCCAATTCTACAAAACCCAGAGTCTTTAAAAAGATAAACTGAATTTCTGGACTTGCAAGGCCAAGTCTGCATCTGGTGTGAATCCAGTGGAAACAGGCTGGTGTGTGGGAACTGAGAATCTGGCCTGTAGCACAGAATCAGAGTGGAGATCCAAAAGACCCTCTGAAATGCTGCTCCCCATGTCTGCTGCTTTACTGGCCACAGAGAAGTTGGATTCCACAGTGCCCTGTGTGGTGGGGGTCTGCAGTGAATCACAGGCCCTGCTCCCAGAGCAGTTCACCTCCTAAACCACCCACTGCTTGATTCAATTAATCCAAGAAAGCTCAGTAATGAGGTGGATTTGGGAAGTGGCTTTGTGTGTTGTTAAGGCTGAACTCCAGTGCACCCACAGGGGATGAGAATTGCAGAACTGGGGCCCTCTGCCTCAGCAAGAAGGAGATTTCATCTCCCCCACCCACTCTACCTGGAGGAGAGTTGGGCAACACTCTCCACTGGCCAAACCATGCAATGACATCACCTTTGGAGGAATGCAACAAGAATGTTTCAAGTGATAAGAGTAAACATCTTACCAGGAAAAAAAGTGTGTTTTAAATTCCAGGTGAAGCCCAGGGAAGCAGTCACACACATCTTTAAGGAGAAATGGTAGTGCAGGACAGTGAGCCTTGACTTCATTCCAAAGGCAAGTATCAGGCTTGTTCTGCTTGCAAAAGAGAAGAGGAAAACCAGAATTTATTGCTTGCACTAGTTTCACCAGATTTTGTCTACTGTTTTTCTCACCTTTTTTTTTTATTGTTTAAAACAAAGTGTGCAGTTTCCTAATTTTTAAATGTTTATTTTCTCTCTATTGAGATCGACAGTCATTAGCATTAAGTATTGGTTCTGCAGCTAGGAGTGTTTCTGGGCTTTGGTCCTTTCTTTTTAAAGCAAAGCTTTTGGAGAAAATTTACATTCATCTAAGTATTACCATAAAGAGGCTGGTTAAAAATCCCAAATCAGTCATGCTCTTTGCTTCAAAAGTTCTTCTGGAATGCAAGGAATTTAGTCTGGAACAATTACATTATTTGCAATGGTAACTTCTTAGCGAACCCTGGAATAGTTTATGTGGTTAAAAACCTTTGCAAGAGCAATTGAAAAATTATGTTATCCCATCTATTGTTTAAAGGATTCCATGTGGTGCAGTTCTTTGAATATATGGGAAGAAAATGGAGCCAAAAATGAAAATTTGGCAGGCAAAAAATCCAAGTGCTTACATTGGCTCTCAATCCAGATATATACTCGTTAATGATCTCATTTGAAAGATGTCTATATTAAGATCTGAAAGCTCTTGGTGTTCCCAAGGGACAAGCTCATTGAATGTTGTGATATACCATGAAACTAAACAATTTTTCTTACTGCAAATTAACCAAGAAATCAGAAATTCAGTCTGTGTGAGTAACAAAGGGCACATTATGAGCACAGCCTTTTGGGTATCCTTGCTCAGCTGTACAAGAGAACTGCCATTGCAGGGAGGGACAGCTCTGCTTTGTGCTTACACACTCCTTCCTGGGAGGATCTAAAACTATGCCATAGCCCATTCAGACTCACCAAATCTGCATTACAAAGTTACCTGCACACACTGCAACACTGCAATAGCAGCATCTCTACTTGCATCTCTGCCGTGGGCACACTTGGACAAAGGCTCCCTCCTGGCAGCTCTGTTATTGCAGCAGGATGCCACAAGAGAGGAGAAAGGCACCAGCAAGCACCATGTCAGCCACTGTGAAGCTTTATTTTTTTTTTTGTAAGGGTTGGGATTAAATGTGTGAAATGGTATTTTTGTTTGGATTTAGATGTTTATTAGTTTTATTTATATTATAGTTTTATAAACTGGAAATTTCATAGTATTTTATTTTAATAAACTAAAAATGGAGTCATTTCTTTTTTTACAACATCTTTAGGGATAAACAGTTTAATTAAGAAATGATACTTAAATTATTTTTATTTTTAACTTAATAACTAATTACTTGTGGTTTTTAATGTGTATTTTAAAATCTAATTATATAATACTATTTAAATTTATGAAGAAGGATTAACTTCTGTTTTAAAATGTCTAACTTGTTTTATATATATTTCTATGTTTTAAAACCTTAAACTTTAAGTTTCCTGCTATGTGATATTACACACTTCTGTTTGAACTACACACCTATAATCTCAGTTTATTTTAAAACCTTGAAGTTTTCTACCATGTGATATTACACACTTCTATTTCAACTACACACCTATAATCCCAGTTTTATCATTCAATTTTGGATGCCTTCTCCATGGCCTCCAGGTCAAATGCAGTGTTCTCTTGGGGGTCAGTGCCTGTCAGCATAGAAAGTCTGAAATTCTCAGTAGCCAGGGTTCCAACAAGTCACCACACATTTCTCAGGCCTTGCTGAGCACACCCAATGTGGTCCTGCACCTGGGGACAGCAAGGACAGTGGCACCCCAGAGAGAACTCTCTTGTTTTTCACTCTGTGCATGAGATTACACTTCCCTTTAAAAAAAGGAAAATAACAACAAAGTAACAGCTAAAATAACAACAGGTTTCCTGGTTCTTGAGGCTGTTTTACACTCAAGTATTGCCTGTAGTAGCAGTTCTCTGAGCAGTAGCATCTCCTCCACTCAATTTCTGAATCTTGAGGTGGCTGGTTCGTTAACTCAGTGGGATGAGTCATGGCAGATCTGCAGCACTGGGCCATTTATCCCATTTTCTTCCTCTGAGGCACAAGCAGCTCAGTTATCCCATAAATTCTAATGGTTTGCAATGCCCACTTGCCAAGAGAAGGAGGGAGTGTTGCAAGTACTGTAAAATTCATTGTCCCGTGTGTGTCGTATTAAATGGTGTAGCCAAAAGATTTCCATGTTAAGGCTTCAACAGCAGTGCTCAGTTTGGAGTGTTTTATTCATCCAAGTGCTGTTAACCTTCAGTTTGTCCCTTTCAGGACTGTCTTTGGAGACATTTAGAAGGAGGATACCCAAGAAGAGGGAGCAGTCTTTCTGTGAAGAATAGACTTGGCAGCTGAAGAGTTGTCGCAGACTTTCAGGGGATCACCAAATCTGTGCAAGTCCTTCAGATGAACAACCCCCCCCTCTGAAATGCTTAATCCAGGTAGGATTGTTGGAAAGTAATTCAAGGCCTTCCTCCAGGTGGGATTCTTCAGTGATTCCTGAGCCTTTTCTGGGCTGTGCTGATGTCTGTATAGCCAGAGGTGGTCCAATCCAAATATTTATCAATACAGGTTTGAATCCCACATCTTAAGTCAGTGGATACATCCAACTAGCCCAGATGTTTGTCATCAATGCCACCCCATCCTTATGAGTCCTTTTATTCCCTTTTTCCTTGACTTCTAAATGTTACAGCATTCTCTCTATTTGCTTTATTTTGCTAGAGTGCCTTTTGTAGATCTATGTTCCTTAGATGCAGACATACAAAATACTTTGTACTTTTATGGCACCTTCCATTGAAGAAAGAGCCTTTTAGAAGAGCTGGAAGAGAAGGAATTATCAGCAATATACAAGGCTGAGCAACTTCAAAGAGACAGCCTGATTTGCCTGGGGATGCACAAAAATCAGCAAAAGAAAGGTGATAAACATTCAAGTTTTTTTCCTATCTCCCTTTAGCTTTTTTCTTTCCTATAAATTTTATTTCCTTTGCTTATTCATGACACCTTTAAGAATACCAAAAATCTTCTGACCTTCTTATAAAAAATAACTGAAGCCAAACATCTGGTGTAAAATCAATACTTCTTAGTAGGCAAAAAGATCAAACAAACTCATTTTCTGTAGAATCTGTCTGATTCTCTCAAAAAGGCTTGCTGCTGAGATAGCTTCCCTACCTCACACAGGCAGCATTAAGAAGCTTCTTTCTCCTCTGAGACCACAGGAGCTTTCACATTATGTTGTTAACCTCCCTCAGATCATCCCCTCCATGCACAATCCCAGTCACATTTACATGCAGACATAATGTCACTCAGCCCACTTGATGCCACTTACATTTCCTTGTTGCTATGGGGAACACTGATAAGGAACCAATTAGCAAATAAAATATTTGAGGCCGAATGTGCAAGCCACTGCTCTGTGGATTTGTGTGTGTTAGGCAGTGACATTTCATTTGGCATTTGTCCTTACCTAGCTGAGCCTCTTCCACTGCAACCTCAGCCACATTCTGTGTAGTCAAAACATGCTCTTCTTGGGATTTAGAGGCTTAGACCTGCAACTGTATGTGACCCCGGGGGATTTTTACAGCTCTCGGGAAAAGTGGGAGGGTTTGGAAAGCGCTTTTGCAGCATGGAAGTGCCACGAGCACCATCCAGTGCTTGAGCTGAGTAAACACACAAGAGCTCGGTGGCGCTGGGACAGAGGCAGCTCTGCACATCCCACGGTCCAGCTGCACCTGCCGGGATGCACGAGGAGTTCATGGAAAGAGACTCCACCAGTTAGAGAAGGAACTTATAAGGGAAGGCTGGCAGGGCTTTCATCCTCTCAGGAGGGCAGGAGACAACTGAGAGGGTCACATCTTTTAAAGAAGAGCTGTATTCTGAGTTGGAGTTACTAACTGAGATACAAGGAAGGAGGAAATGGAGGTGGCAATAGATAGGGCCAGTTAAGAAAAGTAGGTAAATTAAATCCATGATGGAGAGGAGAAAAAACTGGTTATCCTGTTATCCTTCCCCTTTGCAGAGTTGCATCACCAGAAAGAGACTAGAAGGCTGCACTGACAACTGAGAAAATAAAGGAGAAGTGACCTCAGCTGCCACTGCACAGTCTCAACAGCCTGGCACTGTTTGGCAAATGTAGGTAGTCCTGGCTTTCAAGAATTAAAATAATTTGGAGAAAGGTTTTGCACAGACATGTGCAGTAAGTAGTAATTTTTAGTACATATGGCTACAGGCTGTTAATGGGCTAGAGAAAAGGAACTTATAGGAAAACAAGGAGTCTATGTGGCTAAAAATGGGCACAGACAAAAAATAGTGTTATCTGTAAAGAAGTGATACCCAAATAAATGTCCAAGAAAAAGGATGCAACTTTTCTGTGGACTAGGAGCTATGCAGTAATCTGTGGAAACTCTAGGTAAACAAGGAAATATTAATTTGGTGTATTATGAACCAGATATGTATTAATCAGAGATGAAGAGTGCTCCAGTTTAGCACAATGTTTGTTGTAATATACCCTCCCCAAAACAAGACTTTGAGCATAATTTGGAAATGCTGTAATCCAAGACAGCTCCTCTGGTGTGTTCAGTGTTCCCAGGAACAGCTTAGCATATGTTTGCTCTTACTCTTTCTATATTGAACTTGCAAAGAGAGCAAAAATCACTTCTTTGATTAATATTAAGCAGTGTTTTGTTTGTGCCCTGTGACAGAAGTGCCCAGATGGAGTGGCCTGGATACTGAAAACACGAGAAGCATTTAATGTTCTGTGGAGCTCTGTTAAAATAGTCTGAATAGAACATCTGGTATCAAATATTTGGATAAATCAGTTTCTGCAAGTATTTGGACCTGCACTGGGTCTGTGCTTTGTTCCAGCTTTGCATTCCCTCTCTTCCTTCCTTGTTGCTGGAGCCAATAGATGATGGTTTATTGCCTGGTGCAGCCCATTAAAGTGCCTTTGTTGGGGCTTGGCAATTAGCTGAGCAGAAAGAGTGTAAAAATCACTTTGACATCTGTGGGGCTGAAATGGCAACACTGACTTAAGATCTCCCTGAAAGGCTTTTTATCTGTCCACAAGGTGATGGAGAAAGAAGAAAGAAAGGTTATCCAAAGGTTTTGGGAAGATATTGTCTGATGTGTCTGCAGAGTGGGACCCTATTTGAGAGCTCTGGTCTGTGTAAAACATCCCTGACCACCACAGGGCCCTGGTGGGGATATATCCATGCAACACCTGCCTGCCAGAGAAAGTGAGTGCTGCCCCACAGCTCAGCACTTCCAAATGCCACTGCCAGCCCAGCCTTATGTGCAGGGAAAACTCCTGCAGAGCTGAGGAATGTGCAAACAGGAGCTGTGGGGTGTCACAGGACTGATGCCACTCAACAGATGGAGGTGCCCATGTTGCAGTCACACAACATTCCACAGCCCCAGTCTTCCCAAAATCATCATTCCACAGCCCCAGCCTTCCCAAAACCATCCCACTGCTGGGCACAGTGAGGAGGGACAGCTCTCACATCACCAGCTGTGACTGCAGAGGTGAGTCAAGGGCTGGTGCACATGAACCACCTGTCACCCTGATTTTTTAAGATTTTCTAAGCCTTCTGATGATTACATTCTTGTAACAAACTTTCTCACACACTTTATGTAAATAACTCATTGTTTTGCATTCTTTTATGGAGGAGGAGAAACTTGATGGACTGTTGGTTTGTCCAGTGACATTGGAGAGGTGGCACTTTCACCCTCCAATCCACTGTCACTTTTAGAAATCTATAAATGTTGGAGTCAGAAAAATAAAGGCCCCCTTTTTACCTTGGAGATTCCAGTGTCCATGTCATTTTATTTCATATCCTAGAGCAACAACCACCCAATTTAGAAGTGTTTGGGATGAATCCTTTCACTTTAGGAAGTATTTGAGATGAATCCTTTCAGTTTAGGAAGTATTTGAGATTAATCCTTTCACTTTAGGAAGTGTTTCAGTTGATTCCTTTCACTTTAGGAAGTGTTTCAGCTAAGGAAGGCTGAGTACACAGAGCTACTGTTACCCTGGCTGAGACTTTGGACGTTTGGCTTCACTCCTGGACAGATTTTCCTATGAGTGGTGTTTTCCCCTGTAAATTTTACCAAATTTACCTGCTTAGAGGCTCTGACTCCTGGATCTATGACCAAAGCTATGAAAGAGCACCAAATGGGAATTCCTAAATTGCAGAATTGAGAGTACTGTAAAGCAACTGTTTCATGTATAGTAACAGAGAAAAATGTCTCACAATGTAACATTCTCTGCTACTAAGAAATTAAGGTACTTTGAGTTACATTCCTATGTTTAAAGGGCTGGATTTCTTCTCTTTTGTCTTGTTTTCAGGCTTGATACATCAAGAAAACTTCAGAGGAGTTACTATTGCCTCACACCAATGGTAAGGCAAAAGAGAAGCAAGTTATTCATGTTTAATGTTGTTTTGTGCCAGATGTTTTGCTGGTAGAAATCCATAGCTCCACAGGCATCAATTTCCTCAGGATCTGGAATGTTTGACACAATTTTTTTTCTCCTTTCTGGATGGTCTGTAAAGGAAGCTGCTTGGTTTTGCAATATTGAATATTCATGCTGAGAAGTTATAAGCAAAAACAAAATAATGAGAGACAGGGTCTCTAATAAGCTTCCTGTCACATGAGGCTGTGGTTCTGGTGAAGCAGATGTGGTTGCTGACTTGTTTCCAAAATGTTTGTTGAGTGGTGATTAGATTCTGTCATAGTGATGTTATATCTCTGTGATCTCATTCAATACAAGTAGTTTTGCAAGCAGTGAAATATTTTTTTCGTATGGATTTATATCTTGGATTGTGTTTAGGCATGGATTCTCTGATGTCTAATGGGGATTTAATTCAGTTTAGCCTGTTTTTTCAATGAGAAATGAATAATCTCTGTTAGCTTGGCTGTCTGTTTTCACAAAACTTGCAGGAATTAAATATTGTAAGTTCTAAAAATCTGTGTGGGAATTATGAACCAGTTTCAACAGTGTTTAGGGCCAATTCATATAAACAAACATAAACATGACTCTCATTTTTTTACAAAAGCAAAAGGTAATAATCAATCTTTATTATTTTGTATTTCCACATTACCTGCTTGATTCTCTTCTGGTTTATTTGTGAACAACCATAGAAGATATCTTTATTTATAAAGCTGTATGAAATATGGGACTTTTATCCACATTGAAAGCATATTAAATCATCATTAATTTATGCTTGTTGCAGGCTACACAAGAGGTCACATTCTCTTTTTATTGTCCTTGCTGGAGCATGGGAAAGAGGTGACATGCATTTTAACTTACATGTTTGCACAGGCAAGTTCAGAGAAAACTAATTCTAAAGGAAAAATTATCTATTCTATCACCAGTTCTGGTGAAGGAAATGTAGAATTAAAATTATCTTTGGGATTGCTGAGTCCAGTCTTCTGCTCTGTAGTGAGCCAAGTTTCCAATCTTTTTCATAAACAGCTTGGTGCTATTCAAAAATATTCTCTTTCCTCCTTGTTCTCTCTCCTATTCTCCCAGTTTCCCACTTTGTTTGTTCCAGAATTTCCCTCTTTTGATGGGATAAAATCCTTTTAATTTCCATGGTCAGTTTAGGCATGTTTCTCTTGTTCTGTGAAAATCCTAAAAAATTAATTACTGCAGGTAGCCATGTCTGTATAGGGAATAAGGGAGGAAAACCCTTAGAAGAGGACAGAAAATCTTCACTTGGGTAAATCCTTAAGACTCAAGTCTGTTGGAAACTAGGCTTTAACAGCACTTAGCATAAAGTGTTTGTGTATCTGATACTACCAGGTTTTTCTGGGACTAGCAAATGAATTATTTAGTAATGGAAACTGCATGTGCATGTGTTTGGCTTCTGTAGGTTCATGTGATAGAAAACTGTAAGAGTGTCTGTAGGGATCACAACTGCACAACTTTGTGTCTTTAACCCTATGTCTTAACAGGGCTCAGAAATTCCCATTTAGTTGGGTACAGGAGAGAGAACAGAGTGGCAAGTCTCAGCTTTTATTGCTAACGCTTTAATGCAAAATAACATTTATGGTCTGTAGATTTGGTTCTGTGCAGGTCTGTGTGACTTAAAATTTATTACACCACTTCATATCCGTGCATCTCTCTCCTGCTCCTGGATATAAAAGAAATTAAAGGTCCAAAAGGTTACCTTTATGTTAATAGATCCAGATATACCCAATATTTAACTTCCCTGGACAAAGGAATTGCATCAAGGGCTGGCTTGTCCTGTTAGCATGTGACAGTGTCAGCCCTGCGTGCTGCACAGCTTCATGGAGCCTTGGAGAATAAAAAAGAAAAAAGCCAAGTGTATGCTCAATGGAAAACAGATGGAGTTTTCATTAGATATTACTTTTAATGATCTGCTTTAAAAGTAAAGATACACCATTCTGAGCAGAAGGGCCTCATAATAGCTGTGTTTGGGTCCCAGGCTCATTAACTCAGCTACAGATAAGCAAGACTGCAAGATCTTTGTATCATTAGAGGTTCCAGTCAAGCTTGCCTACCATTATTAGAATTCCAAACACAGCAGAACTATTTTGGAGCCTTAACAATAATTTATCCTGAAGATGTATCTTTATTTAATGATTCAGAGTTGTTATTATGGGCCTGGCAGTCAGCTGCTCAGTTTCTGGAGTATTACCATTTAACCTAGGTCAGGATAAAAATCCTGGAATATTCATTGCAGGGCAGACCTGAGGGTCTGTTCTTTAGAGTCCTCTGGGGTGTGACTGTCCCAAATGGTGTCACTGCTGTGAGAGGTGACCCCAGCAGTCTGCAAAACCT
Organism: Melospiza melodia melodia; assembly: GCF_035770615.1. Classification (NCBI taxonomy): domain Eukaryota; kingdom Metazoa; phylum Chordata; class Aves; order Passeriformes; family Passerellidae; genus Melospiza; species Melospiza melodia. The sequence goes on from NC_086214.1 coordinate 7,516,061, forward strand.
GGAGATCCCTTCTAAAAAGGGGGACCCTGCAATCTGTGCCTGTGGGTACTAAATCAACTTTTGACATGTAAAGAACAATGCAATCCCAGGGTTTTAGGAGTAGATGCTTGCTGCCAAACCACAAGAAATGCTTTTGTCTGGAACTCATGGAGCAGTAACATAGCAGTGGAGGGTGTACCCTTGTCTGTTATTCCCTCTGAGCAATTTCTCAGAGACTTGTTACCAGGATTCAGATAGATTTCATGGAACTAGGAGAGAAATAGGCTTTAATTTCCTTACAAAAGGAGGGAGAGACAATAGAACTCAGCAAAACGTGGCATTTTTTTTATTTCTGTCTGACAGTTATGCAAGCAAAACCCAGTGCCCATCTTCAGGCAGTACTCTCTAAAGTACTGAGACTCATGTGAGAAAATTTGTCTTATCTTTCTTCTGGTGTGAGTTGATAAAACTGCTTCATTTCCTCTGCATATGTGTAAGTACAACCTATATCTTCAGCTGATCTCCAGCTGGGGAGCACAAATCAGAATCCAAGTTCCTCAAAGTTCAAGGAAGTTTGGAGCTGATGTTCTGGTTCACTGCCACCTCTGCAGAAAAATACCTGCATGAATAAATTTTTTAAAAAGCCTCATTTTCCTGGGAGACAGACTAGAAGGATCAAGTCCAGTGATGATCTATCACAAACTGCTAATTAAATGCTGTTAAGGAACCAGGGTTTTCCCACTCTGTTAGAAACCTTCTTTAACTTCCAGACTGGAGTTATTGGTTGGCTAGTTTGTTCACATTTAGTATTGTGCCAAAGCTGCCTTTTAGTTTAGATTATTACACACAGACAGAATGCATTAGATTTCCTCTGCTTTTTGTGTCTTTCAGGAAAAAAAAAGATAAAACAAAATCCAAAACCTGTGTTCAAGGTCAAATTATTTCTACATGCAATTTAAGGGCAGGGGGAAAATAAGCAAAAAGAGCAGATGGTGAGAGCTTTCTAGTTAGGTTTGTGTACCTTAGTTACAATGGCCCAACCCTTTTTCAACAACATTTCTACTCTTCTGATTGCTCCTGTTACCTCATGTCCAAGTAATTGCAGTGGATTTCTTTCTTTGTGATTTATTTGCAGACATCAAGGATATCCCCTTGCTATGTTGCTAGAGTGAAAAAACCAACACTTCTTATACAATTGTTTATTTCTTCTTTAGCCATTCAGTGGCCTTTTCCTGGTTCAGTATATCTTTTTGAGCATGGGTGGTCAAACCTGAACAAGCCAGTTCCATCACAGAGATGATTCCAGCACGAGGTGAGAGGCTCCCACTGTAATTTTGGAAGAATTTTCACAGGATGAATTCTCAGCAAATTCTAAGCAGGTGCCTTTCCAAGGTGTCTAGTTATGCAAAGCTCAGCCACACAACTTGTCCTAAGTAAATAACCTGTATGAATCAATGCAAAAATGCACACCTGAGGTGACAAAAGGGGAGTTAAGTTAACCCCTGCAATGCCTGGGGAGCAGCACATGGTGTCTGGTACTCCTGGGTGCCATGATGTCCATGTGTGCACACAGAGCACTGACTGAAGCTGGGGGAATTATTGCTGCAGTGTTTCCAGCACCTTGAGGAAGGTAACTTCTCAACAAGGTAAATTGGTATTTGGCAGATCTTTGCTGCACCAAGTATTCCACAACTGGAGAATTCTGGAGAAGTGATAAGAGGAAATGCAAGTGACCTCCAGAGCAAGGTACTCCTGTTGAAAAGTTGGGTTGTTTAAGATGTGATTTTAAGAGGTCCTGGATACCTTCTAGAAGTTGCTTCTTAAAGCATCTGAGTGTCAGCACCCTAGGTATTTTAAACTGAGCATGCAAAACCCCAGCATGGATGGGCACTCTTCAATGAGGGGGCCTACATGACTCCCTTTAGTCACTTGGCAGCACAATAATAGAAATAGAACGTGGGATTTCTTATGTCTATTGTGTCCATTAGAACAATACTGCTGAGAGCAACTGAGACCAAAGGCCTGGCCTTCAAAATATATGACTTGAAAAGAAAGCTGCATTTTTTTGGTAAGGTCCAAATGTGTTTCATTCAGCTTTGCTGCTACTCCCAAAGTTTAGTTGTAAACAAGTCACACATCTGGGTAGCACTGCCTGTAACTGCCTTCATCCTCACCAGGAATTACTGGGTTCACAATGTTCTGTGTGTGCAGAAAACAGCTTGTAAGAGGTAACCTGAGCAAACTCTTACAACTGAAGAGCTTAAATAGCTTCAATGACCAGCTTGCAAAGTAGCCACAGTCTTTAACTTTATGGGTATAACCCTGAAGTCTTAAAATTCTGCATTTTACCCCTGCAGAGTTCCTGTGACTTTGACTGCTCCTTATCAAATGTCCATGCTGACTCTTTGTCCAGACAGGTCAGGTGTCCAGAGCAGTGATGTCCTAACTGCTTTTGTGGGAGGTGAGTGTGAACGTGAGTAGAACTCACATACAACTATAAAGGGTTTTGTAGCTATACAGCAATAAAACTTTGAAAACCATTTCTGTGTATCATAAACAAAATGAAGTAACCTGTCAGAATTATTATTCAGTGCCAAAATAATGTTGCACCTGAATAACTTCTGTGGAAGTGGCAGGTTGTTTTCTCACTGCATGGTTGACATATCCTGGAAACTTTGGATTCTGCACTCTGGAGGCTGGATTTATTTTTATGAATTAATATTTAAAACGTTCTATGCTCCTGATTCCAGCCTCACTTTCCAAAACCATGACAGAAAAACCACTGGAAAAAATACCCACTGAATTCCAGTATGGACAGGGATCCACAGAAAGGGATAGGGAACTTGGAAACTCCAAATTTGTGCACAGCTGATACAAAGCCAGGGTTTGGAGCTCATGGCTGCTGACAGGATGAGAAGGGGACATGAACTGTTCACTCTGAGACTGAGGACACCTGGAGAAGGCTACATTTTGGAGAAGTTGACAGACTTCACTGGTTGTCTGCCTTTCTCTTCTTGGAACAGCCATTCCAAAAAGCCTTTACAAACCTCCCAGCATGGTGGTGAGGTCCTCAGCATGTAAAAATAAAATAAATGTGCTCTTTCTGCAGGGCTGCTGTTCTCTCTGCTCCTAGACTGTTCCTACTCCCAAGCACACAGCTTGCCAGCTGAGTTGTGCCTGATTGCCACGTGCTCCCAGGTTCCTTTACACCTGCCTGGCACTTCCTTGCAGAAATAGGACAGAGCACAGAAGAGCCCCTCATGAAGCACCTGGCCTCAGGCACAGAGACACAGCTGTCCCCTCAGTCTGAGTAACACCAGCATGTGGCACCTCCTGGGGCTCTGCAGGCTCTGAGAGCTCAGAAAGGCAGAGTCAGAGACCCCACGGGTGCTCCTTGGCATTCCCACACCTCTCTCCTTGCTGGGTGTCCCTGATGGCCTTTGTAAATCATTCATGAAAGATACTTCTGAATAAATACTTTCTCTGTTATCTTCTCCAGTACAAAGGATTAATTTTGTATGAGTCTATGCCTGTACTGCTCTTCAGCAATGACAGAAATTCATTTCTTGGCCAGATTTTATGAATGATGTTCCATATTTATTGTGTATTATGACCTTTTTGGATGATACAAAGTCGAGTCTAGACATCTGCCTTTGGTTCTAACACCATTTCTCTTCTCTGATGAACAGTGTATTGCAGTCTATAGATACCTGTAATTTACAACTTTTTTTCAGTTTAAAGTAAGATCATGATTAACATTTTATATGAAGCAAGGTGGTGAACAGGAGAGTTCATTGACTTTTAAACCCTGGAATCACCCAAACGGTTTTACATTCCAAGTAAAATATTTGGTAGGCTTCACACCAGTCTTTTACCAATGAATATCACAATATTGCTGTTGGGAAAAACTGCATTTATTAAGGCAGTATATTTTAAAAACTGGCCCCAGCACCACACAGCTGGAAACAAGGAAAAAGTAATCTATGGCAGCATGTAAAAAAACTGTTCTCTAGTTAGACTGTGTATTTTTAATAACTGCCTCCAACAGACCACCCTATGACACTGATTGCAAGCACAGAAAGCCTGATTATTCAAAAGCCATGTAAATGAGACAGATGTTGATATTGCAAACTCCCACTATTCACCTCCAACCTATTTTTTCATCTTTTTCTGCTTGTTTCACTTGTTTCTTTCCTGGTGTCCTTTCTCTCACTGGTGTTTTCCTTCAGTACCACTCTATTTGCCTCCCAGAACCAACTGCAGCTTTTAGCTTTAATGGCAGAACAGAAATTGTTTAGAGATCTTTTAATCCTTCACCTTATATGCCACTTGCACAAGGACAGGCTACTCACTGCTCAGAGATGAACTATGAAAATAGCAAAAATAGTAGATTAATTAAGCTGGATCACCAAAAAACCCCAAGAATCTCCTACTTCTGTTGATTGGCACTAAAATACATTAAGTACTCCTGGTTTATAACATAATTTCTCTAAAGGATGTTTACTAAAAGATGGTGTCAATGTGGTGTCATTCCTTTGGCTACTTGGGTCCAAGTTTTTGTAAATGTCTCTTGTTGTAGGCTGAAATGTATTACAACTTTATCACTATTTTCCTTACTAAAAATAAAACAAGTTGCTAAGAGTTCCACAAACCCATAATTAACTTCTCCTTTGAGAACAAAGAGGATGCATTTTTAAAATGTTTTTATTGCCTTAGTAACACATGTTACAAAAAAAAAGTCTTCTGCAGCAAAACACACAAAGAACAGGAATGAGTGCAAACCAAACAAATCAGAAATATAAATTATCTATGAAACCACTTATTTCAATGCAACAGGGGAACAGTAAAGTTTTGAAACAGCTTTTCCTCCTCTGGAGAATGCAGAACTTATTGGAGCTCCTGACATAAGTCAGAATATTGCATTAAACCAAGATTTCAATTCCTTCCTCCCAGAGAGACCCAAACATTGTCCTCACAACATTTTGTTCATTTTGTTGGAATAGAAGAAAAACTTAGTCTTGAGAAAGACTGCAACCTGCTCTGTCCTGCCAAGGCAATGGCTGTGCACTGTGCTCTCCTCAAGAGAAAGACAAGGACAACTTGGAACATAAAAATGTGGATTCTACACCATGACTTCTCAGATCTCTATTCCAATCAGTTTGTACTTCCAAAGACAAACTTCACCAGCTGATATGAGCACTTTGTCCAGATGCTTCAGCAGAACTCCAGTGTCTCATGTTCTGTCAGAATTTCTTCTCCAAGCTGCCCTGCACAGAGGAATTCTGAACACATGACCAACACCTTTGTATTTTGGGACACACTAACATAGTAACACCTTCCTGTGCCTCTGATGCCAAAGTGCAGCTACAAAGTCACTCAAATTCCTGCATGTGCAGCCACCTCTTTGGCACCACAGTTCACTTGATGTCAGCCCTTCTTCACAGGCTGAAATATTTGTACCCTGGCAAATTCTCCTTGGGGTAGTATAGCTTACAAAGGAAAATAATATTTTTCTTTCTTGTTCAGTATCTTTTTTAACATTATGAGATAATAGACATTTCTTCCCTCTCTCTGCTCTCATTTATTATGTTGATAATGCTTCTGAAGTACTTGATAAACTCCATCCGAACATCTTCAGGATCTTCCTCTAAGTTGGAATGTATCAATTTTAGCTTGTTCAGTGGATAAGCTTTGAAAAGAAATAAGAATAATTAGGTATATTCCTCTTATAAAAGAAATAGTCCCAATCATGAGACAGCTCAGCTGGAATTCAGTGGTACACAATGTTTGACACCCCAGATAACACAGAGCAGGGCAAGGAGAAATGCAGCTGAGTTTGTCAGTGTTGCATACAAATACAGCTTATTGCCAGATTAAATTCTTCAAAGTTTATTATTATTATTGAAGCATAAAGTCTGGTTCTGGTCTCACATTCAGTTAAACAGAATTAAAAAAATTGAGCACTGAATGGCAATTTTATTATTGAAGTGATATGATACTCTTTGATTACTTCAAAATTATGGAATTATATTTTTGTGTTTAATATGTATTAATATATTACTGCCTATAACAAACGTGCTTGTTTCAACACTGGAACAGTTTGCCCAGAAGGGAGTGTGTGTTTTCACAGCCATAAACAGCCACAAATAATTTTGCAGTATCTAAGGTACCTATTGCTAATTTTAAGATGCAGCTCATTAGCTTTTTATTTCAAAGGGCTCCCATTCTTTTGGCTAAAAATACAGACTTAATGCCCTAAAAAGTGTCTGTTACAAAAAAAAAAAAAATCCAAATTAAAAACCAAACTGCTACTGATGAGAAAATATGGCAGGAGTTCTAATTTCTGGCTCAGCTGCATACACACTTGGAGAAGCAACTAAAACCCTTCCCTTTCTCCTTTCCTTTTCTTTCCAGTTCCCCGAAACTGGAATATTGCTCACCTTTGAAATCCATTATTTCTGTTTTTTCAAAGCACTTCAGTGTTCTTTAATCAAGGGATTTGGATGAAAAATACAAGCTGTGAAGTATTAACAATTTTAAAGACACAAAGATCGATGAAAACTCTGAGCCACAAATGGAGTTTTCCATCTCCTTACCCAAGGACAGGTTTTCTGTGTCCCCTGCACTGCCAGGCTTGTGATGTGCCACCAGGAGACACTGACTGTCAAGGAGAGGCTGCTGCTGCACGAAGCACGAGTACCACATCTCAATTTCTTTCAGGTGGCTGGGCAGCTCAGGGTTGAAGATTATTATTACACCATGAGAGTCCTTCATCAGAGCCGGCCAGCATGTTTCAAACCTTGAAAAGCACAGAAAATTGAAAGACTGACACATTAAGTACTCAAGAACACATTAAGTTCTCTTTTACTATAACATCAGTAACTTTGCCACTTACATATCATATTCTAAGTATTTTTATTTATCTATTATGATAGTTGATCCCATGATTTTCTAATTTGATGATTTTTTGACAATGCAGAATTTGGTCAAATGCTCATTTAAACTTAAACATTGCCCTAAGAATGGATCATTCTCAATTCCATCTTTTAGAAATTAAGGCCTCAATCATATGCATACATTGTTTGAAGTCCACTCACATAATTTAATGGAGATGAGGGCAATTACAGAGTGGGCCTCTGTCTCCTGTATCTGTAACTTCATTCCAGGACTTGTGGACTTAACTTTTTTGAGTCAGTCCTTATCCAAAACAGAGTTCAGCTGTGATCATGGCAGAGAGTAAGTACCTAGTGTTGGATGCTTTACAGCAGAAACTATAAAAATATTTTGGGGTGAAGAGTCAGGAATACTCATGTCAAACAGATCATTGGCTTGAGCTTTAAGTACCAATATCTTGTAAACAGAACTATCAGGAGTTCAGTAACGTGGAGGAACTGGCTTACTTCTGATCACCACTGCAATCCCACAGCTCGAACCGACACGCAGCTCCCTTGCTGTTGCCGTTGAGGTTGGGTTTCTCATACTCCAGGATCCTGCGGGGTGATGGATGCACGGTGGGATGCGATGGCACCCACAGCACCCACAGCAGAGCGGGGCTCTGGGCTCTCGCTCACCTGACCCCCTGCGTGGGGCTGTAGCTGCAGATCCCTTCCGTGCTCTCGGACACGAAGTTTGCCAGCACAGACTTGCCAGACTGGCACAACGCGGGGGTGAAAGACAGGACACACACAGAGGAATTTAATGTGCCAAAGCCACAACGTCGGCGCTCACCCAAACCCCCCGCGCCATTCCTCCCGCTCAGGCCCGCTGCATGCAGGCCTGGCCCCGCTTCCTCCTGCCTTCCTTCCCTTCCTCCCTCTCTCCGCCGCAGTGACCCCGCGGGGCTCGGCGGTGCCGTTCGGGGCTCCCGGCCCGCTCTCACCTCACGGGGCCCCACCAGCAGCACCTTGGCCCTCAGCATGGCGGGCGGGCACGGCGCCCCCCGCGGCCGCTGGCCGGCAACGCGCGGGGCGGCGGGAGCGCGCGGCCATTGGCTGTGCCGCCGTCACGTGACGGGAGGGGCGGGGCGGGCCGTGAGGCGGCGTGAGGGACTGCGGGCTGTCCGCGCTTTGTCCGTGTCCCTGCTGTGTCCCCATTGTGTCCCCGCTCTGTTACCGCCCTTTCTACGCTCTCTTTGCTGCTCTGTCCCCTTCATGTCGCCTCGCCGTCCTCTCAGTGTCCCCGCTGCGTCCTCCTGTCCGTCCGCTGTGTCCTCGCTCCGTCCCCACCGCCTCCTTGCTGAGTCCCCTTCGTGTCCTCAGACTGTGCCCACAGCGTCCCTGCTCTGTCCCCGCAGTGTCCTTGCTTGACAGAACGAGATGACACAGTCAGTCTTAAGCTGCACCAAATGAACTTCAGGTTGGATGTTGGGAAAAAGTTTTTCACAGAAAGAGTGATAAAGAACAAGAATGGTCTGCATGGGGAGGTGGTGGAGTCACCATCCCTGGGCGTGTTTAACAAAGCCTGGATGTAGCACTGGGTGCCAGGGTTTAGTTGAGGTGTTGGGGCTGGGTTGGACTCGATAGCCGTAAAGATCTCTTCCAACCCAGTGATTCTGTGAATTCTGTGTGCTTTGTCCCTGCTGTCCTCCCTCTGTCCCTGCTCTGCCCGGCCTGCTCGTTGGCCTGCTGGAACAAATGTGGTGTCACAGCAAAGGAGCAAAGGGATCCTTCACAATGCCTGTGCTGCTGTGTCTCAGGCAGCTTTGGTAAGGGGGAAATCCTCCTGGCACTTCCCAGCTGCTGCTTTCAGCAAGGGACAGGATTTCCAGCCACTGAACTGTGTGACCCCTGAGCACTGAGCAAAGGAGGAACAGCTGATAACTTTTGAGGGCAGAAGTGGGAGAAAGTGGAAAGTCCCTTTCAGACTGTTTTTTCTGCCCATAGATACCAATCTTTGAACCATGAGAAGATAAAGCCCATGACTCCTGTGCAACCTTTCAGGGTCCAAAAGCCAATGAAAGATGGAACAGAGATCACCAAGCCCACTGCTGCACCCCATTGCTGGCCACATCCATGCAATGCTGCTCCTGCACTGGCCCCAGTGCCCTGGCAGGCAGCCCTGGAGGGATGAAACAGGCAGAAGTCAATGCCCTCTTCCAAAGCCCTCTGTCAATGTGGCCTTCAGAGCACTCTGCACTGCTCTGGTGTCCCTCACTAGCTCCAGCAGTGCTCTCCTTCCTTGTTTCTTTGCACTTTTAACTGCAGATTCTCCTTGGAAGGACGACGAGGCCAAGCTCTTGAAGATTCTTATTAAAGCTTGTTAGGGGAGGCAAGAGGCTTTTTGAAATGGCAGCTTCTAAGAAAATAAAACATCTGGCAGACAGATGTGCTGCTTCAGAGTTGTTTAGTGCCCAGGTACAATAGCACTTCTAGACAAGCTTTCAAACAGGGCCTCTAGGCGCTACCACAATGTAAATGTTTATTACCAGCACTGCTAATAAATGTGAACCAGAAATGCTCTGCTCTCACTGAGGGGTACAGTCTTCTCTATCACAGTGGAGACTCATTTGTTGTTTCACTCCTTGTGTAGGGATGGTTTGCAGTGGTTCAGTGTGGCAGTAGCATCCCCATGTTCACACAGTATTTTAAATATCACAAAACCCTTTCTTTTCAGGTTCATGGGACTAAGACAATGAAAAAGCAATAGCTGCAACTACCCATTAATTTGATTCTGCTGTAGCACAATGGATGTGTGCTTTCTGTTTGTGTTCTGTGTGATTCAGGACCAAATTCACAATGAGCTGGGACAACTCATAGTTAATTCTTTCCACAGCTTTGTTGTTTTCCACATTTCAGACCCATGACTTCCAAAGGAAAGACAGAAACTGTGGTGCAGAGAGAAGAACCAGGACAGCCTCATCTGGCATATGGTATTAGCTGACACCAGCACATGAAGAAAAATATGTTATAAAGGGTCCTATTGTGGACACCAGCACAGAAGAAGGGGAAATAAAGCATAAGAGGTAACTGAAACTGGGTAAAACTGGCTGTTTGTGCAGCTGCCCAGAAAGCAATTAGGATTAATTTTTAGATGGAGTGTCAGATAGGGTCTTTGTGTGTTTATATTAGCCACTAAAGAGTAAGGAGAGCATAGCTGACTAAGGGTGCAATTTTTGGATTTATGGTGATTTAGTGTGATTTAGAGTTTGAAGTCACTTTAGAAAGTGGGAATTAAACTTTCAAGCCACTTAGGGTGACTTTTCAAAGGCATCTAAGTCAAGTACATTTGATGTTATCAGCATCTGCCTTAGGCATATGGATAAAGCTATGTTAGTGCCTGGTGTATTGTTTGCTGAGAGCACATGTGTGTGAATAATTTTCCTTCACTGATTTAAACTCTTTGTCAGACTGCAGCAGAGAGGAAACCCCAGCAGTAAGGGAACTACTTCCAGACAATGCTGGTAATGTCTTGCATTTATTAGATAGCAGATTTTCTACCATGATGTTTTGGTAGCAAGCAAAAATTATCATCTTCAGGTGTTTTTCTTTGCAAAAATCCTCCTTCTTCCCTCAAAAGCCACTGCAAGATATCAATAATATTTTAATAAAGCTCTAGAAATGCCAGTGAGAACCTGAGTGAGAGATGCAGTGATTGCTGTATGAGGGCAAGTGATGCTTTTTGCCTGAATTGCAGATCAGAGGATATTTGCCTCCAAGGTAGAGACCCACTGGTTTTACTGGAAGAAGCAGTAAAATGTAATGCCAGTCAGCTTTCAGATAATACTTGAGCACTTGCAAACCATTCAGCCTTTCAGTATTTTAAGTTTGCATTGTATTTCGTTTAATGTGGCACATAAAAATTTTCCTATGAAAACAACTCAAAAAAATTTTTTTCATAAGCTTTTGTGGCTCAGTATTGGTGCTTTGTTTAATGTACTTTAGCAATGTTTCCAAACTTTGGGAAACACACCCTGGGGCACTCCAGTTGTGTGTGAAAATGCTGCCTGGGTTAGAAGTACAACCACATGGCACAGCTCACCATGAAGGGCAGGCTCTGCCTGCTTGCTGTGTGTTGCATGACATTTATTGTGTGTGTGCAGAAACAGCTCTTCAGTGGGTGCAGACAGGGACCTGCATTACATCAGCCATTTATTTATACTGGTTCACCTGGAGGCAAGGCATGGAATACAGGAATTGAGAGGAAGGAACACCTATTTTTGAGCATTGTAGCCTGTTATTGAAAATTAAGGAGAAAATCAATATTGTAATCTCAAAGCTTGTTGGTTAAGAAGCTCAGGGCAGGGATGTGTCTCTGGGGCTCAAAGCACAGCTGATTAAGTAAATGATGGTTTGGATGAAGTGTGGCTGTTTCTGGAAAAATCTTTGGGTGGAGCTATGGCAAGAGAGCAAAGGGAAACAGGACATTAAGGTGCATTGACAGGGGTGCAGTGCAGCCCTGCTCTTTGTCATGAGTCTGTGGGGTAACACTCAGTTCAGCCTCTCTCAGGAAACCTATTCTGGAATCAACAGGAACAGCTCATGCAAAACCTTATTGCTCTGTTCATGCCAACAGATTGTCAAGGACTTCAACTCTTATTCATCTGTGGCCTCAAAGTCCTTCCCAGGGGAGATGAGGGTCTTTAGTTCCATTTTATAGATGGAGAAACAAAGCAGAAATGTAAAAACAAACCCATGGAATATGTCTGCCTCTATAGCTACCCCAAGAAAAGACACCAAAGTGTTCTGATTTTTGTGTGGCAGCATATGAATCCAGTAGTAGGAGTTCGTTTCTGTGGTTTAAATCTTCAGGTGCAGCTGCAGATGATGCCTCTGGTAGATGTTTTCCTTATTCTAAAGTCCGTGGAGCAACAGTAACACCTAGTGGCTGAATGTGCCAGTCTGTTCCTCCTTCCTTTTCTTCCTTTCTAGAAGTAGAGTTGGAGGGCACACGGTGTGATTGACAGCTTTGACTTGCAAGGCCAACACTTAGGATCTCCAGGGATTTGCTATTTTCCTTTCAAGCTCCCACCACATTCTGTTTTCTATTAAAAGTGGTAGATGAAATATGAAACTCTTCCTCCCACCTCCCAACCCCCTTCACTTCTCTGGCTTATGGAGGAGGTTGTTCCAGTCCATCTTGATCTGCAGGTGGGTGGGCTGTGAGTGACCAAACCTACTGCTTCCAGCTTGGAGCACTCAGATTTCTGTAAGAAATCCAAGCTTTTTCATTTTTTCATTTTCTTTTTCTTGGTTTTTTTTGGCCTGAAAAGGATCAAGCAGATCATCTGGTGGAGGTTGGTGACCTCAGTCCATTTGATAATGTGGTGTTAACTTGCCTGCATTAAGGCAGACCAAACCAATCAGTTCCATGAAGTACCATTTCCTAAAATGTGGTGTGTGGGATTGTTTGCCACAATCTACTGGGACTGCTAATTCATCAGAGAGGGACCCCTAGAAAAACAGCATTAGGGAGGAAAGAACCCACAGATGTTTATTGTGTTAGCAGGAGAGCCCTTCAGAGGGTCTTCACTGCTCCTCACAGGGGAAGGTTTCAGTTTTTCCATGGAAAAAAAAACATTAAGCAAAAGTATTTCTGCTTAAGCCCAGATCATTTGCATTTGTAAACAGAACCTCAACTCTTTGTGGGAATTACAGTACTGAGATACTCTGGGTTTGTCATATTAATGTTGTTTAATTTTAGGTTTCTGGTTTAGGTATTCTGAATTACCATTGGAAGCATCTGTTCAGGAGAGTCTTGCCTGCTGCCAGAGCCTGAACTCTAATCTACACTGTGGGTATATGCTCTTTTACACATGACATTAACTTTTATCATCACTTAAAGAATAGTATTTGACTCCCTTCACATCCCCAGTTCTTCATCCAGCTTCCTCCCAACTATCTGAACAGATTAAATTTAAAACTATCCTAATGCCTCTGGGATAAAAAAATAAAATAAAATAATCAGCTCCATGAAACCATTTACTGCAAAACTGCACAAAAGCCTGGTGCAACAGAAGGGAGGTAATGGGGACAAGTGGGCACATGGCCAAGTGAGACAAGGATGGGACCTTTTGGCTGCTGTGGAGATGTACATGGAATTAAAGCATGCATATATATATATATATACACACCATTAGTCAGGCCTCCTAAATTTGGTGTTCCCAATACCTGTTTGTGAGAGAAGGCAAAGAAAAACATACCCTGATGGTGAGAAATGAGGAATATTGTGCTGGGATGTGTTGAGCAACCTTTACTCTTAAAAAAAGGGATGTAGCAGCCTTGTTGAGCTGGGTGAAAAATTGTCCTTAATGTTTAGTAAAAATGCTGTCAGAGGTGGCAGACCTGAACGTACTGAAAGAACACAATGACAGGGTAATTGTTATTTGTGATTCACAAGGACTCTTGGATACTTTTCTATTAGATCCTTATGCTTTTTGTTTTGAGCACAGAATTCAAAGTCAGCTTTGTTTCTCAGTGGCAGCTGTGGTGTTTGCCACCCGTGTTGGTCTGGGAAGAGACAGCATTTATTAACCTTGTCTGTTCTGCTTATTCACTCAAGCCAGACCCTCAATGACTTCATAGAAAGAAAGCAAAGCAGTGTGTAGTGTCTTTAGAGGGACTGCCACGTACTCTGTAGGAGAGGAGAGCCTACTGACAGGAAGATTTTGTTTTCTCTCAATTTCATTCTCTGGTTTGACTGATGTGTTACTTTGCAGTTTATGGCCGATCACGGGAGTTCCTTAACCCCACGATCCTTCCAGGCATTATGTTTCTGCTAACATCCTGGGTCAAATCAGCTGTCTTTTCACATGTCTCCCATTCATTTTCATTTAAGGCTCAATTACCTCTTGGCAATATGCCACTAGTGACAACAAATTTATACCAGTAATTAGTATGTTTTGAGAAGTCTGAAATAAAATCCTTGCTCCTTAGCTTAGGTACCTGGATGCAGTGATGAATTTTTAACTCTACACCCTAAACTTTAAAAGATTTATTCTTAATAATTTTGCCTCAATTCCCTTTAAAACCTTGTAAAAGTAGTGCATTAGTTTCCAATGCTTGGCTCACTAGCAAACTCCTCGTTTGAAATTCCTTCCTCAATATCTCTGGGCAACAAAACCCCATGTGTGAGCCTGGCCCTCTGAATGGGAGCTGCCACTGCAGACCTGCTGGGACTGAACCTCCTTCCACTGCTGCAGGTGGGCTTGAAGCACTGTGCTCTTCTCTGTATTTTAAACACCATGAGGAATGTCTTGGAAATATAAAAAGCAAAGTAGACTGGGCACTATGAAGGAGTTCATATTTAATACAGATTGCTGATCATTTAGTATTAAGTGGTTCATTATTTTATTGTTCTTCAATAATTTGAGAGCTTAAATCTTCTACTTTTGGCTGGGCTAGTGATGCTCTCTTGATCTGGGTTATAAAAATACTGTGCTTCACCTAAGCACAGATTGTTATAGTTTTCATCTTAATTAGCAAGCTGCAGATTTAGATGGATTAATACAATCACTCTTTCTTTCTTTTGCCATAGAAGTTCAGAAGTATAATCTGTCACTTGTGAGAACATAAAGAATTGGACTGGAAGCATTCCAAACTCTTTACTGTAAGTGTTCAAAGATTTAATGGAGTCCTCAGTCATAAAATCTTAAATTTGAACTAGACCTTTATATTCTCCATTCTTAAATTCACTATTTTTATGTCCAGGGGATTTCCTGTTATCCGAGTATGTACGGAGGCCCTTTATTTCCCTCTGTGTGTGTTTTTTAATTCAAATCAATTGTGTATGTTGCTGGTTGATTGCACTTAACCTCCTTAGGTTCATATTTCTTATTTAATTACATTACATTTTAAGGTTTAAGGCTATATATTTACTGCAGTTAATAGCACACCATATTTTAATGAAGCTGTTATCTTCTGCAAATATATACAGAGCAATGGAGATTGATTGTATAGGGCCTGTTGAAGAAATTCTATCTCAAAGCCATGTAAAATGAATAAACACAGTGAAGAGTTTTTCTTAATGTAGTTCTTCACCTAACACAGCTTCAAAACTAAGGAAATGAGTGGTTGGGTTATCAGGGCTGTTGTTCTCCTGATCCCCAGGCAAGGACTGCACCTCTGTGGGTCACAGCCACAGCTGGAGTGTCCCAGTCCCAACAAACCAGAAATGCTCCAGAACTGCAGCTCCAAATCCACTCACCTCCCAGGTACACTGGCTAGGATCCCCCTCTGCCCTCCTACAGCTCTGTACATCTATTGTCAGTCCATGTAGGGAAGGCTCAGTACATGAACAATTATTATCTGATTTTACTGAAATATCTGAAAACAAGGGCAAGTCTTACCTAGAGATCATGTCCAGAAAATCTGGGACAAATCTCCTGTGCTCCACTAGAATGCAGCCAGCTGGGCACCTGTTTTCAATGCAGAACAGGGCATCACCCTACACTGGGGCACTGCACTGGGCTTCTCACAACAATCTGAGAGTTAAATACTCTGAATTGAGCCAAAAAATGCTGGGAAACACTTCTTTCCAGGCATACAGCAAGGCTGATAGTCTTGTCCTACCATTCCATCACATACCAAAAATCTCCTTAGTCTGGTCAAAAGCTTTTATTTCTTCTTTTGGGCAACAATCAGTTTAAACATTTCATAGTATCTTGCAGACTTTATAATTTCCTTTCTGCCAAAAAACAATTTATATCTCTCTTTAGATTACATCTCATCTTGCTTCTTTTATTTTTATTTCTCTTCTTTCATTGTTGTTACTATTTATACCATGTCATTTTTATTCCATTCCTATTATCCTTACAATAGCCATGATACATAACAGAGCACTGAACCCTGTGCTACAAAGGGAGGCACTGAGAGATTTCCTGATGGCTCTGGTAGGTCAGGGAGTTCAACCAGATTCTTTCTGGGTGTAGACTGACAGCCCATGTATCCTTCCTGCCTGAGACCCTGTGGCATGAGGGGCTGTGAGCCAGTGTAATCCCAGAGGATTATTTGGGGATTGGTTTTGCATTTGTAGAGAGATTGATCTACCTTAGGCAGAAGAGAAAACAGAGAGATGAAGAGCATTTCTTGTGGTAAAAGAGATTTGTGTTCTGTGTGTGGAGCTGGATAGAAGTAAAGTACAATTTAGTAGCTCCAGCTTGGGTCACTTAAAAATGGAGCGAGGCCCTGGAAAAGGGATGGATTTTGGAAACCAAGCCCATTAGGTGTGGAATCCATTGCTGACAATGTGAACACCTAAGCTAGCATTAGTGTACATGTGCTTAGCCAAGAAATACTTGGAACCTGTTGCTTTGCAGTGACTTTATCCTTTAATGCCTGCAATCTTTCGTATTTAGCACCTTAGCTGCCTTTTTATTGCTTCCATGGAGGAATCTGTCAGGTTCAAGAGAGGAGATTGGGTAGAGAGCCAGCTAAGAGCAAGGCAGTGCCACTGAACAGTGCTGGTGTTTGCTTGGGTGATTGTTCCCCTTGGAATGAGGAGACCCAAATGTCATAAAGGTAAATTGATAAATCTGGAAAATATTCTCTTGGAATAATCCCCAGAGCTCCCAGCCTAACACACAGCTGTAGGGGAAAAAAAAGCACCCCAACAACTGAACAGGATGTTGGGCTGCATTACAGTAAGAACAGAATATATATCAAAAAGGTGTTATTGTTATTACCTAAACCACTGGTGAGTTCTTGTTGAGAGTGCTCTTTTCAGTACTGCTCACTCTGCCTAAGGAGGATATGATTAAGGGATAAAGCAAGGAAAATGACAGTAATACTGTGCCTTTCAGCTTTGAGTTATAAAGCAAGACTGAAGAGCTTTGGTATTATCTTGTTTTAAAAAAGATCTTGCAGTGATTTTAAATTATTTTAAAATAATGAAGGAGATTAATCACATTGAAACAGATACAAAGTCTATGAAAACAAGAAGAGTTACTTTGGAAAATAGGATCTTGGGAAAAGAATGAGGACAGAGAAGGGAGAGGTTCATGTGAATGCTCCAATAAATATGTGATGTCAGTTATCAGAGGGGTCCTGTGAATCTGGATGTGCAGGGTAAGGTGAAGCTGGAACTGTAAGGAAAACAGGGGAGTGACAGTGGCATTGTCACTGCTGGCCAGTAACACACAAGCAGTGGGAGCCACACTGGAGCAGGCTCTGGGAAACACTGCAGCAAGGAGCAAAAGGAAGGTCCTGCACCTGGGTGGTGGGTCCAGCATGGGCAAGGGTGCTGCAGGGAGGCACTGACTGACAGAGTTTGCAGAGTGAAGACAGAGGCTGACAGGTAAGCAGCTTGTGGAACAAGGCAGGAGAGAGAAGATTGAGAAAGCACATGGCTGCTGTTAATCCACCTGAACTGCAGACACCCAAGGTGAAAATACTGGAGGCAATTTCTGCTCTTAGGTGGGCAGGATCTTGCTGTGGATGTGGTGGTCCATATACAATGGGACCAAGTACAACAAGTTTCAGCTTGCAGCCCACAAATTTTTGAAGGACCAAAGCCAACTTCTAGGGGCCCTGTGAAAGCCAGCTAAGAAAAGCAGACTATTGTGGTTAGTCCTTGTTGTAATGGCCCACAGAGAAAGTTCCTAGGAGATTTAAAAAAAATCAATAGAAGCTGTAAAAATATAGCTAAAACATTCAGATTTGCTGGGTGGAACACCAGTCTCCCCAGTTGCATCCACACTGGATGATTCCACATGGCAGGTAACAGTGAGGGTGTGCAGGAGCTGGGATGAGGGTGCTTATTTCCATAACCCCTTAGGTTTTGGGGGCATTTACTTGTGTATTTTGTGAGCAAGGGAGTGAGCCCACTCTCTCTTCTGTGACTTGCACAATACAGAAGGGGAACACAGACTCCCACTCATACTGGGCCCCTCAAGTCAAGCAACCTGTGTCCATGGGGAAATTGGGAGAAGTAGAAGGATTTAAGAGCCAGAGTACAAAACTGAGACAGTCTTTGCTCATGGAAGTCCTTCCTTCTCTGAGATTCAGAGAGTCCATGACTCAGGACAGGTTTTCAAATCAGCTGAACCCACTGAATCTGGATATCCTTTAGTCAGTGACTCCAATAAAAATTGCAGCCTTGTCTCTGGTAGCTGCTCCCACTGCATGTAACAAAGTACTTTGTTTTGTTGTAGAAGTTCAAGATTCTCTGTGGTCTGGAGAATTTATAATATCAGTGTTTATGTCCTGTACAGCATCAAGCAGGCAGGCAGCCCCCAGTGACTGGATGATGTTTAATGAACAGTTAATGAACAGGATCATGGTTGGGGATACAGACAGGGAGACAGACCTCCCAATGTTTTCTTTAGTGACCTCAGAGATGGAAGAGAGAGCATACTTATTAAATCTGTACATGAGGCAAAGCTGGAACTGAATGCAAGAGTTCTGGAAGGCAGGATTAAAATTTCAAGTGATCTTGACAAATTGGTGATATAATCTGAATAAAATTACATTAAACTAATTAAGGACAACTGCAGGGCACTTTGCTTTGGCAGGAATAATTTTAACTAGCAAGTACAGGATGAGGGAATGTCAGGCTAGCAGTCCTGTGGAAAAGGTAGAGAATCCCAAACTGAACAGGGATTAACAATGATGTACAGATGTCAAAAAGGGAAATCCTCAGCAGGGCAGTGGTATTCCACAGAAATATAAGTCATGGATACCATAAAATAGATGTAGGCCTCTTGGAAAATCCAGAGGAGAATACCAAAAAGAAGCAGAACTATCTAACATGGCCTGAAGAAACTGCTGTTGTTTTGTTCCTAGAAGACAAAGAATGTTATTGAAGCATTTATTAAAGTATGTTGAGGAATTCAAAGTCCCTTCAATGAGAGAAGAAATAGTTTTCTACATCCATAATGAAAAAAGTAAGCCATTAAGAGCTTAAATTACAGTAAAGCAGAATGAGGTTGGATACTAAGAAAAACTACCAGAACAGAGCACAAACAGTGAAATTTGTTTTCAGATGACCATGGAGACTTTCTATCTTGAGGTCTTTAAGAATAAGGCAGAAAAATTTGTGCCAACAATAATCTGTGTATAACAGATCTTTCCTTACTGGGAGGAGGAAGGATTAGGTAACTCTCACTATCCTTCCTGGCCACTTCTGGATGTGTTCCTACTCTGGCAGGTCTGAGTGCAATAGCCTTGGTGCTATTTCTGCCTAGTCTTTGTCACACCTGTGTGCACCCCTGCTGCATTCTGGATGATTCTGATGGATCAAGGGTGTGTCCACAAACTCCCTGTGCCTGTGCAGATCAGTGCCTGACATCAAAGGTGACATCAATCTTTTTTCCCAGGACACAATCATGCTCAGAGTATGTATAATTCCACCGGACACAGGCATTGTCTTGCTGATCAGTTGAGTCATCACATTTTCCATCTGCTGAATTATGCTTCAATCTGAGTTATTTTATCCCATGTATTACTTTATAATACCCACACAAGTGCTTCACATGAATTTTGCCATTCATGACTTCTGACTCATTTCTCATGCTGCACACAATAGCACTGTCTATCATGTTTGCTGTATGTTAAACTGCTTGTGTAAGTGAGCCTTTTTTCAATTCTATTCCTTTCTGAGTTATGATTAATTTATTCCTGGTCAAATGTAAGAAATGTCCACACAATGGCTTAGAATAAAAACTTCCATAGTCCCATAAAATCTTCAGTCTGGCTCAGGTTTGCTTTGACTCCCCAGTAACAGGCATGTTACAATAACCTTAGTGATCTTATAATTTAATTTATAGTAGAGGTCTTGAACTCTTACTGTTGCTAACCTCTTATCCATCTCTTTCAATTTTCCAATGTTTCTTAAATGTTTTGTATATCACAATGATCTAGGCATTTTGGGAAGCTAGAAGGGGTTTATCTAAATTATTTTTAGGTTTGGATGATCTTATCAATGACTTCATTCTAGCTTCAAAAGGACACTTCATAATTCTAAAGCTCCTCAAGGTTTTATCAACCAGAACAAAGCTGCTTTTCCTTTGGTCTCTTCTTAGTATCCACATGAAAAGTGCACTTGAAAAATCCTAGAGATTGCCCTTTCAAAATTTGTTTGGTATGATTCTAACAACATTGTGACTTTTCTTTTTCAGTTAATTACTGACTTTTGGAATAAAAGTGGTGCTGAAGAGTTGAGATGGCATTTCTGTTGTGGAGCTGCAGTCTGCTTATAGCTACAACAGTGCTTTTCTACTTTTTTTGTGCCACAGATCCCTCTTTTGCTGCATCATTCCAGTTTTTCCCTTTCAACTGTACTAAAATCAGACTAAACTTTGATTATTCATTTTATTCTCTCTATTTTTCACCACTTCATTTATTGATTGGCTTGCATGCAGGGTGTGTATAGTTAAATAAATTATAGATATTTTCTCAGTACAGTTTCTGATGTTTTAAGTCAGGTTTGCCCAGTGGACTGGGAAGTTGAAACACAGTCCATGTGCTCACATGATTTTTGTCCACTGGATTATCCTTCTGACATGACAGTGTAAGGCTGGCATTTGCATAGCAGGTGAGCAGGGTGCAGGAGGACAGTCCTCCAAGGATTTCTTCTTCATTACAGAGAGTTCACAGGGTTGGTAAATAAAAACCTGCCCCTTACTCTTTACTTATTTCCCCCAGTGCTGCTCTGCATTGTGGCTTTCCAGTGTGCATCTGCCCCTTTTATCTTGAACAGAATTGGTGAAATGCATCCAAATAATTTATTTAGCCCTGCTTGCCTGGGCAAATCTTTAATTAACAGGCATAAAAAGTGTAGCTTTCTATTTTAAATATATTACGTTTGGTTTATAAGAACAGGACCGTTCAGATTTCAAGGGTTTTCTTCTCAAAGCCAGTCCCTCTGATAAATTGAAGGGATTATGTTTTTGTTGGCTGTCTTTGTTACCTCCATCACTGTGTTTCCAATTTATCAACATAGTTTTGAGAAATTGTTAGAATATGTTGCACTCGTAAGCACCGTGGGGAGAAAAAATATTCATTTATTACTGCTATTGTGTTTGATTATATTACACATATCCAAAGGACTAAAATGAAATGTCATCTTTAATTCTCCCCTTACAGTAGACAATATCACCCTTTCTTCTCTCTTTCCAGAAACAGCTTGGAAGTCAATTCTTCATTTTCATTTTAGATCAGCCATACAGAATAAAAGCAAGTGTGCGTTAGGGACACAGAAATAATGGGAGGCTGGAGATGTGAGCTCTGTTTCTGGCTCTGCCTTTAGCTCTTTGCAGTCTTGAGCAAAGTCATTTGACCTCTGGTCTCCACTCTCTCAGTTCATGAAATAGGAAGACCATTTGCTTCCTACAGATGTCTCTAATAATTTCCCAGAATCATGTCTTGTCTAATCACCTGTGTTTAATATTTCCTAGGGTCTTGCAAAATCAGTGAAGGCTGAAGCAGCAAATTTTCCATGCAGCTGAAAACAAAATGCTTTTGGAAAGTTGAGACTTGAAGACTACAAAGAGCTTCTGAAGGATCTAACCCAGGCCAGGTTAGAAAGCCACTGGTGCTGTTTGGTGTTGTTAAATATTGATAAATGATCTATCTGAGCCTGTCAGGAGAAAGAAGTGTGACTGGGACAAAACCCTGAACCCTGAACCCTGCCCTCAACTCTCAGTCTGGTGCTGCAAGGAACTTTGTGCACACAGAGCTGAGGATGAGCACCTAGGTTGAGGGGAAGGGGGGTCTTAAGAACTGCTCAGTGTTTTGCTGTTCCTCTCCTTTCCTAGGTGAAGGCTGAATTTGTAGTGGTCTGTAGTCCAGCTTAGAGGGAAGAGCAGTCTCTTCTTTTACTGCCCTGCCAGGCTGAGCAGAGGTTTCCTGAGGACTGACTCTGAGCAGTGTGTCTGAAAGGCTGAACATCCCACAGTGACTTTCTGGGAGCTGTGTGCTTTTTAGGGGTGAGAGAAGGAAGGGAAAACATTCCCTTGCTGGAGGTGAGGGGAATATAAAGGGAAGAGTGCTCAGGCTGCAGGCCTGGGGATAGAGGGCCCTGTTATGTCCATCCTTCAGGCACCGAGGACTTTTTGTAAATATGTAGTGTCTGTTTCTGAGTGGGCTTGGCAGCCAGTGTTGCTGGAACAGAACTTTTAGGTCCCTTTGGGCTCAGAGAGTGCTGGTGCACTGCCTGGCCCAGCTCTTACTCTGGGGCAGCCTGGGGAGGCTGTGCTGAGCTGCAGTGCAAACTGCATCTCTGCCTCCTCGTGTGATTTGCTGCAGTGATTAATGGCAGCGGCTGTTTAAAAACCTGGTGCCTCATTTGCAGTCTAAACTTGTCTGGTTCCAGGCTCCAGCCAGGGGCTATTTATCTCTGTGTGCAGGCTCTGGAGGTGGGCACTGTGGGGGCAGGGGTAGCTGCTCACCTGTGGCTGGGGCAAATGGCAGATACAGGATACTGCATTTTCCCAGGGTCTTGTAGGGAACTTTTTTTCAGCTGCAGCATCTTGCAGGGATTGTATTGCCCTTGAGGGAAGAGGGTCTCTACCTTTGAAGAGCCCCGTGGGGAGGCCCTGGGCCCCTAGAATACCCCAGCAAGAGACTTGATTTCAGTGGTACATCAGAGCTGTCTTTGGCTCACTGCACAGTGAAGGTGCAGAGTGGGTGTTGAAAGCTTGCAGGATCTGAGGGTAAAAAATTTAGAAAGACAGTTGTGTCATCTTAAAAATTAAATCCCTTCTTGAGGTGTTTGGTGCAGAGAAGTTGCTTGCCTAATCAGTGAGCTGCAACAGCCCAGGTTCCTCTGGAGCTGGGAAGGGGACACTGAGCCAGCAAAAGGGGTTGTGACCCTGTTGCTAAATGGGGTATGTACAAGGGTTTTAAACAGAGATTCAGCTGCTGTACTGAGGGGGAGCCTTGCTGCTGCCTGCCTTCTTGGGGTGTTACTGTTGCAAAACACCCACAAACAACTGCAAAATGTTCTTCTACAACTGCAAAAATGTTCCTCCTGCCTCTTCAAGTTCAGGTCCATCCTGATAAACCAAGGGGGTCTGTGGGAAGTGGTGGCAAAGGGAGTGCTTGTGTGTGAATCATAGGCTCATGAAGGTTGGAAATGGTCTCTAAGATCATTGAGTCCAACAGTCAACCTCACACTGTCATGTTCACCACTATGTCTCCATCTGAGTGATGCTAGAATGAGCAGGACGGTGAAAGCAAGGATCACTTTCTCACTGCTTACCATGTGAATTAAATGTCTTTAAATTATTTATTACCTATTTTATCTGTGTAACTTCTGCAGCAGAAGTTATCTGTGTTAGTGGCAGCAGACACCAGCTTTGGGGTATTTTGGCAGCGAGTTCCCTTCGACCCGGCCCTCGGTTAACTGAGGAGACACATGGATTCTGCTGTGTCGGTGATGGGTTTGGGTGGGGACTGGGGCTCCCCGGGCTCTCCCTGCCCTCGGGGCGCTGCCAGCCGTGCCCGGGGCAAGGCGCAGCCCCGCGGGTTCCGTGTCCCGCGGGAGCGCGGCTCGTCGGGAGCCCCTCGGCAGCGGGGTCTGCCGCGAGGCCTGGCAAGGGTTAACGCCGAAGCCCCACGCCCCCTTTGACGGAGTCGGGCCAACCTCGCCAAATTTGAAAAGGCATCCGGGGCTGAGTGTGCGCCCTGGGAGCATCGAGCCGCGCTGGCCCCGGACCCCCTGCGCGGGCAGCAGCCGCAGCCGCCGGGGCTCGGCTTGCCGAGGGTCGGGGCTTCCCTTTGGCAGGCGGAGCGGCCATCCCCTGTGCCCGGCACCCCTGCCCCTGCTCCCCGCTCCCGGGGCTCCTCCGTGCCGCGGGATCCCGCCGTGACCCCGGCCGGGGGAGCGCGGTGTGGCCCTGCGCCTGCCGTGCGGTGTGAGAGGGAAGGGGGAGGCGGTAGGAAAACCCCGTTCTTGCAAAAATGCAGCTCGCTCTTTTCTTGTCCTGGTGCTGCTGCCTGCACGGATGCGCGCTGGGCACTGGCTTCCTCTATCAATTCCCAGCATCAACCCTGCAGCACAACTACCCAGAGCAGAGCTCCGGCTCGCCGGGCAGCGGCTTCGCCAGTCGCCGGTGAGTAAGAGCGGGTCCGCCTCCGGGCCAGGAGGCTGCGCCCCGCCGGTGGCCCCGGGGACAAACGGGGCAGCGGTGCCTCGGAGGGTGCAGGGGGTGCTGGGCTGCTGCCCCTCGGCCAGCCGGGCTGGGCTGGGCTGCCCGCATCCTCGGCGGGGTGCGGGACGCTCCCTACCTGCCCGCAGCAGTGTCCGCCTCCTGGGGGATCGAGGAGCTGAGCCTGGGTAAATGACACCCGCAGAGTGTCCCCAGCCCCGCGGGGAGGGGAAGGGGCTTTGCGGGGCTGAGCGTCCCTGCGCCATGCGCGGCCGGAGCAGGAAAACCTCCTGAGCCGGGACACGAGGGATGCCGGCAGAGGGAACTGTTATAGC
The DNA here is from genome assembly GCF_035770615.1 of Melospiza melodia melodia. Classification (NCBI taxonomy): domain Eukaryota; kingdom Metazoa; phylum Chordata; class Aves; order Passeriformes; family Passerellidae; genus Melospiza; species Melospiza melodia. Next base: position 7,540,397 of record NC_086214.1, read on the forward strand.
CCTCGGCTGCGAGGAGAAACTTGTTCAGCTCAACAAAGGAAAGCCCTTAATTACAGATCTTTCTTCAAGAGCTGCAACTTCCAAGTAGCTGTTTAAAACTAAACCTCCCGCTTTTCTCCTCTCGCCCCACCCCAACCCCAATTTCTTATAAACTTAATATAAATCAGGTTTGATTTACTGTATCTTACTGCTTCAGTAGAGCAAACAATTTAGGCTTCTCCCCCTCCCCTCTGTTTTCTCTGGGTATTTCTCTAGAGGTGAAACAGCTGTTCAGATGAATGAGCTGCACTGTATAAAGCAAGAGAGTGGCTTAACCTGATTCCAGTTGTTCTTGAATTTCACTTTTTTTCTTTTTTTTTCCCCCTTGTCATTCCCTTAAGTGGGGATTTGAGATTTAATATTCAAGGCTCGTCCATCCTGTCTCTACCTCTTTTCCTCCTCCCTTGCTAATACCTAGTCTGCGTGAGTTGCGCTGCTGTGGAGGAGGGCTTCTGTTAGCCCGGCTGACTTGGGCTGGGGTTTGGGAAAAGGCTCGGACTCTGTGGATTTCCGTGGCGGATCGGACGTGCAGGGGCGGCACCAGCCCTGTGCCTTGCACGGGGCTCGCATATGGTGCGGATTTCCCCCCGGGGGGAGGTGGCTTTGTCCGCTGCGCTGTCAGACAGCCCTGGGGCTGCAGGGGGTGTGATGTTAAACTACAGCAACTGTCAAAGGGTTTGAAACGGCAGAAAATTATAGGAGAGTAATGGGATAAACCTATCCCAGCTGGATCTCTTCCAAGGTACCCCCTTCCCAAAGCATGAGCAGCAATGAGAACCACATGTCATTTGTCTTACATATCTATTAGCCTGCAGATCTTTGTTCAGAGCTACCACACTTACATGAGTGTGGACTCTGCTCACCAAAGACCTTCCCCAGCTCCCACTCTTGCACAGCTTTCCTATGCCTCAATGGTTTGGATAGCTGATGCTTTGTCAGGGGAATGTGTCTCTCTCCAAGTCTATAAAGTGTTGTGTAAAACCACATAAACCTGATCTAAACAATGATGCTGGGGAAAGCTGGTAGATTTTTTAGATTTATTTTTTATGTCTGATGGAACTTTGCCCTGGGAGACTCTCCCATTATAGTTTAATATAGAGGGGGAAGTAAAATACTGAAGGGAGGAAAAAATCACCAGTGGATGTTGTGAAAGAAAAATTCAAGTGCTCAGTTAAATATCGCACGTTGAAGCAATCTTTGTATGTTTAATTTCCCCTTGAGTGGTGAAGTTTTGTTGTTGGCAAATGTCTAACAGCTTCACTTTCTGATGGGAAAATCTGTGTGGGAAAACTTTCCCCAGCCACAGTGTTGGACTTTTGAGGGAAGTCTCCTGCTGGGTGCAGCTTCAGGTTGGGATAGCTGGACTTTTCTGGGTTTTATATGGTCCATGACAGGAGTGAGGCTTTTTGCTCTGAGTTTGACGTTGATATTGATATATAGGGGTGCAAAGCCTTTTTTAAAGGACTGATCAGATTAGTATAGATGGGTTTTTATGTTGTTCAGTGTCCCTTTTGCCATTGAAACAGGGGATCTTGGTAGCACCTGAATTATGTGTAGCAACAGCAGCTCCATCACAATGAAACTTTCTGGCCTCTGCTTTGGAGAGGCTGTGGAGGAGACAAGATGGTGGGAAGGTGACTGCTTTATACAGTGGCCATATAGTGGTATTAATGGCACTATATTGCCATTCCCACTTTCTCTTCTTCAACCTTCCCAGTGTGTGTGCTTTGTCCAGTGACTTCTGGCACTTTTCTGAGTCAAAAATAATCAGGGACAGAGCCTTGAAAGTTCCTGCTGCAGCTCCAGGTGTTGGTACATTGCAGCACACATTGATGGGATGCCTTACAGTGGACAGGTTTCCTTGATACAGGACACACCATCTTTCTGCAGTTGTCTTTTGAGGGGAGAAGTTTCTGGAGTCCTTTGTGCTGATACAGCCCTTGGTATCTAGGTTGCAGGCTGGCTCAGAGATGGGCTCCTGAAGCTGTGAGGACTGCTAACCATGTTTCCTGCCAAAAAAATAAGGCCCTGAGCACTGTAAAAACCTTAGGGTGGTGGTGGTGAAGGGAAATTTGGAGGAAAAATTATTGTTATTCACATTTTTCAAAGTAAAGCCATGGAATACTTGTTCTAGAGTAATGATGTGTTCTTTGTTTCCTTATTTTTAATGAATATTCTAGCTTCTGGTTGGCTTCAGTTGACAGGTCTTGGTTATTAGACCAAAGAAACTTGCAGTCTATCTTTGCATGTGCTTGAATTGAACTTCTGATGTGCTGCCTGAAATCCAGGCAGCAGTGTCTGCTGGCATTGTATGGACTGCAACAGCCTCTCAATTTAGCTTGAAATTCCCATTCAGTGCATGCATTTTGAACTGTGTTAAGGCAATGAATGGGAAGTGGGCCTTACTGGAAGCATAAGAATGGAGGGGCTGCCTGCCAAGGAGAAATCTTCCTCCAAGCTCTGAGAAGCTTTGCTGACTGAGTTAAGGGAAGCTTGTTCCCATGCTGGAAGTAGCTCAGTTGTCAAGGAACACTGCCTCTGTGTTAGTTGTCTTTGGGGTTGGTGTTCTCCCAACTCCTCATTCTATTTTCTTGTACTTTCTAATTAGTCACACATTGAGTCCTTGTGAACTTAATTGTGGGAGTCTGAAACTTCTGAGAATAGATGCAGGGCTTAGACCAGAAACCTCTTTGGATGAGACTTGGAGGTGGCTGATAGAAAATCCCAAAACATGAACCCAAAAGCAATGTAGGATGATAATTTTTTCACTGGGATCATTACAGTACCATCACAAAAGCCCTCTGGGGTGGATGCAAGTCCAGCTGTGGCAGTGAGGTCTTCAAAACACTCCTCAGCCTAAAAGCCTGTTAATGAACATTAGAACCATGATGTTACAACTAACAGGGCTGTACAAATAGGTATTCTTATTCACATTTTACTGATAATTGCACATTTGGTCACAATAATTCCCAGTGATCCCTACAGCAGTGATGTTTCTTGAGGATGGATATGGAGAGGAAAGTAATATCTGATAGGTGTAAGTAATTTATTGCAATATTTAGTTGGCAGAGGCTTTGACATGGAAGGCCAGGTGGCCTTTGGTCATTTCATGTTGTGACTCAAAGCACAGCCCAGGAGAGTGAGACCTGGGTCCGAGATGCTCCTCTGCCAATGGTTTACTCCATATCAGCGGGCAAATCCCTTTGCCATGGATTCCATGGAATAGTTAAACAGGCTCTGTGAGCTGCTTTGATGTGAGAATGATATTTAAACAGACATCAGCTTTCCAGTACTGCAGCTGAGAAACCCAAAGTGTTGTTGCTTGAAATATGTTGTCAATTATTCCTTGAGGCTCCCAGTTTCCTAACAGGTCACTTGGATGTCTGTCTCTCAAGATCAAGATGTCTGTGTGGACCTCTTGTAGGCAGATGTGTTCTGTCCAGAATAACTGCCTGTGTTGTGCCTGGCCCTACAGCTCCATCTGTGCTGGGCTGGAAATGACCCTCCTCAGCACAACTGCACTGAAATGTAGCAACCTCCAGCCTCTCAGGTGAGGTTTTAGTTCTTTTAAGTAACTGTGAGTGTCTTTATGTGATAGAAGCCTGTTCTTAATATTAAAAGGTCATCTATGAATAAGTATCCCTATTTATGTAGTCTGTCAGAATGCTTTCAGAGTTTTCCTGGTGGATTTTTATTAATTCTCTCTTCACTAGAGACAGATGACTTGAACTTTATTTCAGCCTCAAATCCTGAACCTCTCATGACTTTTAAGAGGGTGTGGAATATAAAACTATACATATTGGCCAAATGTGATTCTCTCTCCTTTTAGTGACAGGATCTTGCTCTCTGAGTCATTCTCTCCATCACCTAATTGTCTGCTCATTGCCTGAGGTCCCTGGTTTGCTCTGGACTGTGAGGATGTCAAGCAAACAAACTGGGATTTGTGTCACGCTGAGTCCTCTGCTCTAATTCTGCTTTGAAGTGCCCGACCCAGGTAACCAAGAGGTCAGAAGGTCTTGAGCTCATCACCAGCCCCTGGAACTCTCTGGTGTTTGTTCCCTGGGCTCTGCAGCCATATGATCTTCATCTGCCTCGTGGGGTTCAGGGCTGTGGCTTTGCAATGCAATTAGCAGTGGAGCCAATGGTAGGCTGAGGGTCTGGTGACACTGGAATGGCTTTGAAATACCAGATGTGATTGTAGCTACTGCAGTAAATTGTGTTCCTGTAGGAAATCTACTGTCCTGCCTTTCCAGCTGCTTGTGTGAAGAATTTCCCCTTAGGTAGGTTTCATTTACCAGCTCAAGGGGAAAAACAAAGGGAGCAGAAAGGCAAAACAATGGGTGCCAGTGAACTTGTGCTCCCTTTGGATAAATTAACAAATGTTTCTTTCAATAATCCTTATTTTTTAGTTTTCTCAAAGTTGAGCTTGTGAGGGTGCTAAAGTGCTGGTGGAAATAGGTTAGAAATGTCACAGCTTTGCTTGGGGAGTGGTTCTGTGACACTGGGATCACAGAATATTTACTTACATCTTAGTTTTGTTGGGCTGTGTCTTGATAAAGGGGGAAAATGAAGAATGGCTTTGAGATAACGATTAAGAACTGAAAGCAAAGATTGCTTTAGGTCTTCTGGGTCAGACTCATGGACCCTTTCCTGCATCAGACCTCCAGCATGTCTGGAAATTTCACTGATTTATAAAGCATAGATGCCTTTCCTGTAGGATTATACAAAAATTCATCCAACTGCATTTCTGAAATATACACAAAGCTCTTGACTCACTTTTAATTAGGCAGATCTAGACAGTGCTTAATGTACTTCCACTGAGGCATAATGTTTATTTAGAATCTTTGAGCATGCAGCCAGACTGTGCCAACTTAGATACCGTAAGGATTCTGTTGAGGGTAGTAGCTGCAAATTAGAAAAGAGGCAAATACTACTAATTTGGTTGCTGTCCTACATTTTTCATCTTTTTATATAGCTGAATAATACTAAATCTCTTGCTTAATGTAAATATGCACAATGTAGCACTTATTTGAATTAGAGTCCTTAATACTGCAGAAACCAGCAAGAGTAGGAGCTGTCTTATTGTTCCTTGCCTCCTTTTGTTTGGAGAAATGTTGTTTGTTGATGTGTAATTTATTACATGGTTTAGGTGCTTTGGCTGCTTTTGACAAGTAATGTTTTCCTCCCCTTGGAATTGAACAGATGTGTGAGGAGTATGTTTGGGTGAAAGTGTTGCCTGTAATGTTTAGGCCTTGCTGTTTGAAAATAGCTGAATCTTTTGGGGACGACCAACAAATAGGAAACTATTTCAGATTTCAGACTCCTCTTCCACTTCTAAAGCTGGGCAATCATATTTCTGGCAAAGAAAGAAGCCTCTTCTATCTGTCTAGAAATGGCTTTCACCCAGAGGCTCCCACAGTGGATGCCTCTGAGACAAAAGTTGAAGGCAATTTCTCAATGTTTCATGTTTGGAACAGGTCAATCTCCTCTTCCATATTGATGTGGTTTATCTGGGAAAGAGACTCTGCTACTCAAAATCATAGTAGCTGATTTGGAAACTGAGAAGAGATGCAATCTGTGAGATTCTCTTATTCAGGACTCTTCCCTTTGCCTCTGTGGTTTGCTTTGTGTCTCCTATCCATCCTCCCAGAGCTGAGTAAGGCTGTTCTTATCCAGCCACCTGCCTTTGTGCTGAGCAAACAAACCATCTGTCAAAACATTAAAGCTAAAGTGAGGTACCACTGCATAGAAGGGACCAATTCATGTCCAATATTGACATCAGGTTATGTAGTCAGATGTCTTTTTAATAAATTCCACTTTTTCTGCCCCTAGGAACTGGGTGGAAGTGATATTCTCTGCAGCATTTGTGCTGCATACAGGCATGTGTTTGCTCAGAGCATCTCAGAAATGCCAGTGCAGTGAAATCATGAGGCAGGGGAGTATTCCCTGGATGTGGTTGTGTAACCAAGTTAGACTGAGTCTGTAGAGTTAAGAACAGGTCCAGTTCTGTTTCTTCTGGATGTCCCCCCACCTCTTCTGTGTATGTGTGTGCACTCTGGAGAGGAGGTGTGTTTGTTGGACAAGACTCTTAAACTCTGATTTCCACTTTTTAATGGAATAAAAAGACCAAGGATGTGGAAAGAGTGTGCCTTGTAAAGGTAATGTAGGATGAGGTGTTTCAAGAAAGATGCCTGTTTCATGGAAGGACAGTTTTGGGGTGGACTGTGAGGAAGGGGGCACAGCAAATTCAGTCACAGGACCTGAGTACTGAGGTTCTTGGCCCTCTGTGTGAGAAATGGGAACAGGATGCCCCATCCCCTGTTGGATGTTAGAGCCATTTAGAACTAAAAAAAGGCAGCTGCATAGGTGCTAAATGAACTAAATCCTCCTTTTGCCCTCTTGGGATGACCTGGTGAGATGGAGCTGCTCAGTTAAGTCACTAACAAAACCTTATTATTTTGTGCCTGGGGTCAACCAAACCTGCTTTTTCCCTGCAGGACTTTGCTTAGCTGCTCAGGAGTGTGGTGCTGGGAGCTCTGAGCCTGGCTGGAGCTGCTGTGCTGGGTGAGGGCAGGGGCAGAGGGGCTGGGGCTGGATGAGATCACGTCTCCACGCTGGGCTCCCCTTGCCCGCGGTGCCGGTGCTTGCTGGGGTGTGGCAGCCCCGAACGGAAGGGCAGACATTTCTTTTTGCTGTGTGCTGCTTAGCCCTTATTAAACTCAGATGTTTCTAACCCCTTCCTCCAGGCTCTCATTATTGCTGTAAACACAGCAGAGCACAGGGAGCTTTTTCAAATCCTCCTTTGAGGCAGCAATGGGTGACAGCTCTCCCCACATGAATTTAACACTTCAACCCAAGGGAGGTTCTGCCTGTGTTTTCCCTAAAGAAAAAGACTTTTTCATCTGATGCCACTTCTCTTGTGCCTGCCTGGGGTTGCTTGACTTCCTGGCTTCCTTCTTGCCTGATTCTGTCTTGTGCTTCCCCAGAACCTGTCTGGTTTCTGCAACCCTGCACAGTGTTGGCTGTCTGGCTGCTTGTCTCATCACTGTATCTTGTTCAAATGTTGAGCTGTTTGCATTTTCAGTGGAAGTGAAAGCAATACCAGCTAAAATAAGGTTTCTGTTGCTGTGTTAAGATGAATCAAAAAGGCTCTCCTAGAAGAAGCACCTAGATTTGCATGTCAGCAGATCTGGATCTCAGCTGTACCTGTTCCAGATTTACTGTGTGCCTCTGACAGAAAATTATATTTCAGTTTTCTGTGGAGGGAGAAGGAAAGGAGAGACTGCCATAGTAACAGGATCTCAGATGCTTCCTACCTATGAACCACAGCTTCACCCAGCATGAGCTACTGTACCCCTGTGGGGGGACTTAGGAATCCTTGGTATCTCTGAATATAACCCACTAACTTTGAGGTAAATCCAGGCTATTTATAACCTCCCTGTATGCAGTTCTCCAAGGACTATATCCATTGCAAATCTACTTAGGAGTCTCAAATATCTGTCCATTTAATATAATGCTACTTTGAGCTGAGAAATTCTTGGCCCATTTGAGGTATCAGAGCTGCTTTGTGCATAGCATTGGCTTAGTAAAAGCTGTGTTCCTGCAAAATCTCTGATGGCCTCTGTCACATCATCTGTGTGACTTGTTCTTGTGACATTTGTGTCTCTAGTCTTGTGTTGTCCCTTGCTGTAAATTGAGCTAAAGAACTCTTGACAGAGAGCCAGACAGAGCCAGGCTATGGCAGATGTTAGGAAGGTCATTGCCATTCTGATGCTGTATTTAGTCACTGGTGCTAAGTTTCCTTTTGGAAATTTAGGCTATCCTAAAACACTTTAAGATGAGCTACCTTGCTGCAAGATTCTCAAAATCTGGTCCCTTGAGTCTATGGCTTGATTTAAACTGCCCTTCAAAAGTTTCTGCCATGTGGGGAGGCACAGGGAGCTTTTCTTAATTGTGATTCTATATCTCCAAGAAAACACTGATTTAATTAGTGGTCACTGCAGATTTGAGGTGAACTTTCTATGCAACTTTTAATAAACTTAGAGCTAAAATGGCAGTGCCCCTGAGAACTGAGCTGTCAGCTTGTGTCTGTCACTGGCACCAGCAGTACAGGACAGAGAAAATCTGATATGCTTAAGCTTCAGTATTTCAACATGGCAAACCCTGCTAACCTAAACACTGAGGGGGGGAGCTGCATTCTTTGCTATGCCTAATCTCTGTATTTTGTTAAACATGCATTCCTGCCAGAACTTTATTGGACAGAACAATAGTGACCAGCTGGGCAAGTGACCCTGGCTTTTCTGGTCGGCAGAGGAATTCAGCATCTGAGAAGTTCAGATTCTCGTGTGCAGCTTAAAGTGATCTGGATTTAGTTGCTTTTAATTATTAGCTGGCTGATTCATAAGGCTTTGTTTTCCACCCTCTTTCCCAAGACAAAGACTGTTTCCTTAAATGCTCAATATATATTCTATAGAGCAGCACAGAGTCTGGGAACTGAGACTTGCAAGTTCTCTCTCTCTTTTCTTTCCCCTAAATAAAATGGGAATAGTAATACTTCCCTTCATGTAAAGGAGGGTTCTGGGGAGTATTTCATGAGGGTGTGGTTATATCTTAGAGGGAAAGCTACAAAATCCAAAGTACTGTACATGAATTTATGCTGAAGTTTATAATAAATCTATGAATGATAATACTTGGCTCTTGTATAAACTTCCACTCTTACAGAACAGAGGTCATTGTGCTCCCTGCTTACTGCACCTCTCTGAGTCTGAATGACTGAAATTGGTCTTTGGGAGTAAGCCTTTGCCTGAGCTCTGCAGAGAGGGATTAGTTTGAAGGGGATGCTGAGGGGTGGCAGAGGGAGGTGCTGAGCAGGGCAGGCTGGACTCACCAGTAGCAGAGGGCTGAGTGATGGCACAGGCTGAGGGGCTCTCCTGTCCCCAGGGTGGTTTTTGGGAGCCTGGCTGTGGGACAAACCTTTAGAAGCAGCTTTGAGCTCAGGGCACAAATACCTGTGGCAATGGGTGTGACCCATAGCACCAGCCTTGGAGCAAAGGCAGCTCTGGGCTGTGATGCTGCAAACTTCCCCTGCTCCCATCTGAAATACAGCAGAGAGCAAAAAGGCAAATTGGCTTTGTAGGATGTTAGAGTGCTTGGCTTAATGCTGCTGTAAATCAGCATAACCTGCAGCAAAAGCTACAGCCTCCCTGCAGTGTATTTCAGGATACAGCACTGAGCCAAAGGGTTTAAACTATCACACAGTAAAATGCTGTCTCTGGGGCAGCTGTTACTGGAAGTCACTAATGTATATCACAAATGATACAAAAATTTTGGATTACAGAGTGCTAGGAATTCTTAGGCTGTCAGCCTGTGGATAAGCTTTGAATGAGTGTGCATTGCAAGCAGAAATAATAGGATCTCATATTGCCAAGCACTAGAAAAATACTTGAGGCCTGATACTGTAATTAAAAGTCTGCTAAAACCCTTGCAAGACCTCTGCAACCAAACCCATTGTAAATTTATTGCAAGAACCACAGCAACATACTAATTTTCTTGGGTAATGTCCTTTGAAACAATCAAGCTCTCTAATTACGTCTGTCAGGCCTTGCCAAGTGGTTCTTGGCATCTGAACTAGAAGGTTTTCAAAGTAGCTTCTGCAAATGTCTGTGGAATTTTGCTGAAGGTAAACTTTCAGCTCCCAGGTACCATTTGGAGAAGCTGCTGCATAACTTTTAGGAAGGTTAGAGTGAAGCTGTATAGCTGTACAGTGGCTGGGAAGAGGGAGGAGAAAAATGTGAATGTGGAAATTACAGAAATCATCCCAGCTTGTCTCTTGTATTGAATGCAGTTAGAAACTGGGCTGATTTGTTTTGGACATTTCAGCTGTGTCCTGGCTGAGCCTGGCAGTCATCTTGTGCTGCCTGTGTCTGGGTGATGGATTGGGTCTCAGCATCCCTGTGAAGCAAGGTTGGCTTTGCAGGGCACACTCCATGTGTGGGGTTGGTTTGGGGTTTTTTTTGTTGTCGTTTGGTTGGATTTTTTAACCAACCAGCCAAAAAACACTACCACCATGACCAACACCAAACCCCACACAAGCATTTGTCTGGAATCACACGCTTCCCATGGGCTTGTGGCTCAAGTGTTGCCAGTAACAGCTGGATAGGTGAGCATGCTGTTCCCATGGACATAATTCCAGCCAGGGGAACCAGTTCAAGAGTTGTTCTGTCACACTCTGCTCTGAGGTTCTACCAAACCTTTGATTTGTGAATGAGAGTGGTTTCTAGTGAAACTCAAACCACTTTTTTTCTGCTGTGATGTGAGTCTGTCACAGCCATTTCATGTGATGTTCAGCACTGCAGTGTTCATATATCCCTCTACACCTCCTTAGAAATGGTTCAAGTGAATGCTGTGGCAATGGCAGCTGCTGGCTTTGCTTGCAGGGTGGCTCAGTCTGGCACCATCCTCTGCTGAGACAATGCATGGAAAGATTTCTCCAAACTGTGGTGAAAGTTGTAGAGGAAAACTCTTATGTATGTTTGTATGAAGGAGGAAAAACCACAAACAAGTTTGAGCTGTTGTGTGTGAAGGATGTTTGTGTACATACTTAGGGCAATAATAAACAGATTATTGCTGTGTATCACTCACAGGTTTGCTGGTTTGCCCTCAGCCAGTAAAACAACAGTAAGATGTTCCCAAACTATGTAAAAGGTACCAGAAATACAGAATAACTGTCAGAATAACTTGGTAAAATTCAGGTCATAATTTCTTGTTTTAATCAAACTTTTATCTTGCATGCTATTTGTGTCACTCTTCATTCTCTGATGGCAGAAATGTGTGTAAATAGGAGAAGAGGAAAAAAAAAAGTTAATCTCTCTTTAATGGTTTTGCCTTGAATTTGCCCCAAGATTTTGTCAGTATTGTGTGTTTAATGTATTTAGTGTCAGCCACTCCTTTGCACACATAGACCCTCTCACCAGTAACTCCAGGCATTCCCATTCCCAGCAGAAGGATGAGGGATGCCTGTGAAACCTTTGCATTAGGAGTTTGGTTCACTTGTGGGCATCAGGTTGAATTTTCACCAATTTCTGGTTAAAACACTTTAAGTTGTGGATTTTTGCACTTTGCCATGGTGGAGCAGGTAGGTTGCCTTGTCCTTTTGCATCGGCAGGCAACCTCTAACTTAAACCACCACCAAATAAACCCTGCAAATCCCCATCTAGAGGAGTTTGCTGTACAATTCTGCACAGAACAGGGCAGGAATTTTTCTGACCAAATGCCTGTATCTCCCTCAGACCTCCTGCTGTCCCCTCTCTTGCTCAGTGCTGCTTTCTCCCCATCCTGTTTCCCACGTGTCTCCTTGGGAATGTTTCAAGGCAGTGTTATCATTCCTAAGGAATCTACTGTGCATGCACAGCCTATGGAGGTTTTTTTTTTTTCTTCAGCTGTTATTACTTGGCCAAATCAAACCCATTTTCCACCTGGATACTGAAATGTAGATCTCCTCCCTTCCAAACAGAGGCTTCCAAAGCACTGAGGCACTAAAGCAGTTTCGTAGATTGCTCAAGAATTTTTTAATAATAGAGAAAGGTGTTAGTGTTTCCGTTCACAAGAGAAAGGCTTTCTTTTTTTTAAGCCCTTTTTATTTCTAATGAACAAACTGGGTTGCAGCAGGGTTTAAAAGGAGAATATAAATAATTGTTCTTGGCTAGAAATGAGGTATGGTGACTGCTTCCAGAACCAGTGAAAGCTTAGGAAGCTGTTTAAAAGCAGAAAAACCTTTTACATTGAAAATAGTTAGGTAGAGCACTTGGTTTCTTGCTGTCTCTTTACAGTCTGTCTGTAGACAGTTATCAAAGTGCAGTGGGTTCTGTGTGATTAAAACACACCATCTGCTGAAGAGTGAGTTTAGAGCTTGGTGAGGCAGCACTGGGTGCTCACCAGCAGGGTTTGGGACTTCTGTGTGCAAGGAGCTGAGCTACAGCAAACCCTGTGGGTGATTTTTATGGCATTGGATGGGTGCAGCCAGGACAGTGTAAGAGTGGGAGTCTGGAGGAAGGTGAAAAGGAGGCTGCTGGTACAGCAGATTGCTGTGCCTGGAACTGCCTCATCCCAGCCATGCTGGAGTTGCAGGGAGGTTTCAATGAGGCCTCAGTGCAGAGGAGGCTCTTTGGAAGGGCTGGTCACTGGCAATCAGGAGCAATTGGAGCAATTCACTTCATTTACATGGGCTCTGGGAAGGACTGGCTTGAGAGGGAGGCAAGGAAGAGAAAGATGTGATAGACTAACACCCATGGATGTCAACATGTGTTTGTAAAGGCTATTGCTATGATGATAGTGGTTTTTAAGAGTTTTAGCCTGTGCAAGTTGGAATTTATTAACCTTAGAGCTACTGATACCTCCTCCTGCCTTAACTCAGCTCCTGATCCTGCTCTCAATATGCCCCTGGATCAAAACTGGCTCTTGTAAAGGGCAAACTCAGCTCTCTGATGACAGAACAGATCTCAGTTCTGATGTTCCTACTTCCCTACACATGAAACTCCCATGGGTGTGACTGGAACAATAGGATTATTTTCCAAATTATTTTTTATTGTAGTAACGCCCAGGACAGCCTTGTGCCAGACATGGCAGACATGGAATAAAAAAGTTTTCAATTTAAATAGCAAATTAACACACAGTCTTTGGGTTTTGTTTTTCAGGCTGATTAACACTTTGAATACCCAGGCAGAAAGGTTTTCCAAGACTTTGTTTTCACTGAACTGGGTCTTATGTGGCTCATCCTGGCAATCTTTGAGCTGGGCTGGGGGTAACAGCCTGATTTATCTACTGCACACAGCACAGATGTGCCACAGACCTGGCACATTGGTAGGGCAGTTACTGGAGAAAAGTGCTTTGTTCTTGAGGTGCTGATGTGTTTGTGGGGTACAGCTGTCTCCAAAAGAATCTTCTTGGAGTCTTGCCTCAGGCCTGGTGCAGATGTTGCCTCCAGGTACCTGAGCTTCAGCTGCCTCACTGAACACAAGTGGCTAATGTGAGACATCCAAAAGGAAGAAGAGAAATTGTTCTTCTCCAAGCAAAAGAAGATGGATTTGTCTAGACTGGCCTATTGTTTCTAATCACCTCCTCCAGCACAGGAAACATTGGAAAACTGTGGGGTTTTCTTGCACTTGAGGAAAGGCTGAAACCATCATTTCCCGTGGTGGTTTCAGTGGGGTTGGTGTCAGGTCTGGCTCTTTGGCAGCCACCTGAACCAGGAGTGAGCTTGCATAGCTGCTGCAGCTTCACTCTGGAAGAGGTGCCTTTGGCCCATGAAATCCTGTTCCCAACAGGGATGGCAACCACATGGTAGGTACTACTTAGAAATGTCTGCTTGTAGTCCCTTGTACACCAGAGCCCACAAATTCCTTTACAAGTTGCTGACCAAATTCAAGACCTAGACTGAAAAAATTGTAATGTGCCACAGGAAAAGAGAAATGGGCAGGTGGAAGAAGTGTTGCTAGAAGAGTTGTGGGTTCAGTTTACCTCCCACAGCTGTTTGTGCAGGTATTTCCAGTTGCACCTTAAGACCTGTGAATCTGAAGCTAAAACTTTAATCTGATTTTTGATACCTTTTGAGGCTCACTGCTCTGACAGTTGAAAACATAAGGAAAACACATCAGTATTGCCCTAAAGAGAAAGCAATGTGCTGATCTCTTTCAATACATTTTTTTGTTTGTTTCTAACTGTCAAAAGGTTGTACCTTCTCCAGTAGCAGCAATATCTCAACTGTTCAGCTCCAGGAAAAAACCCAAAACATGCATGTTACATGAGCACATTAACATCATGCTATAGTAGGAAGCTTCATCATGCCATCTTAATTTTTTTTTTATACACTCAACACTGTCCTTTTGACACTGCCTTTTGTTCTTGCTGTAGTTTGTGGTTTTTGGTGCCAGTAAAATGTTAATGAAAAACACTGCTTCATTTAGGCCAAGTGCCTGTGTTCCTGTCGTGCATGTGGCATTCATTGCTGCTGGTAAGTGCTGGGAGTTTGGCACCAGAGGGCTGAATGGGAGGCACAAAGATGCTCTGTTGTCTGTGCAGAGCTCTATAAGCAAAAAAACAAAACAAATTTGGGAGTAGGCCCTGTCCAATCCCTGCAGATTGGCTGGTGGTGCAGATAGAGGCTTTGTAGGGCAAAGGGTGGGATTTAAGGGGATGCTGGAACCAGCAGGAGCCTGATTTGTCCCTTTTGGAGGACTGAATTGTGCAAAGTGCTTTGTTACAAGGGGAATTAAAGACAGCCATGGGCACTGCCTTTGTGGATGGTGGAGGAGCAGCTGTAGCCACAACAGGAGCAGTAGTAAAGCACAGGATGCTCTGACAGGATCAGCGACTCCTTAAACTGCTTTTCTTTCTGCAAAGGTTTTGAGGACAAGCAAGTGTGTGTCAGTGCCCTGTTCTTCTACTTAGAATTCACACTCTACCTCTTGCTAAATCAAATTTAGAGTTTAATTCTAAATGAATTTTTCTAAACTCAGGTGTACTGTCTTTTATCAAAGTTAGTCTGGTGCTATTAATGAGGATCAGGGTCACTGTCCTCAGCCTAACCAGTTCTAGATCAGCCCCTCAGACCAGTACCAAATGTAGACTTTGACCACAGGGATCTGTTTCAGACAAACAGTTGTGTGCCAAATCTCTACTGCCAAATCCCAGCTCTCTACTTTCAATCCAGGTCTTAAGGATTTTTTTCCTATGATGCCACCCCTCTTTTCAAGGTCAGGCTTTTTAGGAATGAACAAACCAGTTCTGTGGATGTATTCTCAGTATGGAGGTGTTAGACCTAGCTACAGCCTTGTTATCCAGCTGTGCACAAATGTTTAGACTCAGGTTCTTCTTTTGAAAGGCTCTAATTCAAGCAGCTTTTAATGTTGCAAAAATTACATACTTGGTTGTAATTGTGCATGATTTCCATGCTGCATGGATATCAAATGCCAAATTCCATCAAGTCAGTCTAATTTAACAAAGACAGATTCCATGGATATTTTTGTACATTTCCTCTTTCCTCCCTCTGTGAACACTGGAAACTACTGTCTTCTCATTGATTGTGATAAGCTCATGGGAGGGAGCAGCAAAACACTGCAGTGTGTAAAAGAATGTCTGTAAAAGCAAAGAACTTCAAAGGGGTGAAGCCCCCTTTTATTTCTGAGCGCTCAGTCATGGACTAACTTCTTTCATTTCACTGCTGAAGGTAATTATGGTTCAGGTCAACCATATTTATGGTTTGATTCAGTTGGAACATGTCACTGGCAAACTGAGAGATGGGTACTGGGTGTGAATCAGAGGGACTTGATGCTTGATGAATGTTCCTTGTGCCCTCTGCCCTTACACACACACACAAACAGGTATGTAGCCTCACAGGGATTTTTGAATGTGATCAATGTGTTTCTGATACTCCCTGCCTGATCAACACTTAAATCTTTATCTCTCTCTGTTCTATCCTTCATTAATATCAGTGCTGATGCTCTACAAGTGGACCAAGGATGTGGAACACGTGAGTGTTCTTATCTGCAGCAGCTGGCAGGTGCCTAGTGAATGAGTTTGAAAGTTAGAAGAGAAAATTAATGTTCTCATGGCTGAAGGAGCTGAATGTGGCTCTGGGAGCTGGATCTCTCCTTGTCTCTGAAGAAGAGTTGCACACATGTTCCTTGGTATTTAGCTATGCAGCTTCTAGGTGTTTAATAATCCCAATAGGGAGAGGTTTTCCCTTAGCCCCTGTAACTTCAGAGGCTGCAGGAGGATAAGGTAAAATTTTGTGCCCTTTCCTTTGGATTGAAGCAAGCTCAGCCCTCAAGGCAGTGCTTTTTGGAGGGTCACCCCTGCATAAAACAAAGCAAGGAAAGCACAGTTAAATGTGCTTGGCTGCAGAACTTGCTGAAGACTGAGACTGAAGCTCTTGTGCAGACTGAACCGTGTTTTCCTCCCCAGGTAAAGGTTCCTCTAGGACTAAACTCCCTCCAGCAGGCTCTGATAATGCACTTTGTGTGGGAAAACTTTAGGCTGTTATTGGCAAGTGAGTATTTGAAGTGCACAAAGCACAGAACATATTGCCCCCCCCGGGAAGGGTTATGCTATTGGGAGGTTCCTAGATAAATTGTCCCATCTTACTCTTCTAGCCAGAACTTATTTTTATGGCCACTTTGTTCAGACTCTTATTGTGGGGGTGGAGTGGTGGTGTGTGCAGAGAGATTGGAGTTCCTTCCAACCTTTGTCTGACCAACAGAGCAGAGTGGGAGACCTGGAACTTGTTTTATTCTTGTTCGTGCCTCTGGCTCTCTGCTGCTTCAAATGGCTGCTGCTGTCTGGCTTCAGAAACACCAGCAGCCTTCCAGTTTTATTCCTTTCCCAAAATGAATGGGCTGTTACAGAGATTTCTCTCCCTTTTTTTTGCAGGAGTCAGGGTAACCTCTATTAGTGACTCTGAAGTGCTCAGTGGGAGTAAGGCATGCGTAAAACATCAATATTGACAGCAAGATTACTGTGGCTTGTCGTGGCTTCTGACTTGCAGGCCTCTTAAAACTTTGTAATGGAGGAGCAGAATCTACTTTGAACTGAACCCTGCCTTGATAAGCTTGTGTACAGCCAGCCCCTCACCCCTGCCAGGTGGTCTTTTCATGGGTTTCTTAGCAAAGGTCCATCTATCTATAGGCAATCCTGAATCAATCCATCACCGCTGAATGTTCCAATAATGTGGAGACTGCTGGTTACAATTGAATTTTGTAGCTGGACAATGAGCTGGATGACAGCCTTGATCCTAAAACCTGGTTACCTGGGGAGAGCATGAATACAGCCAAGAACAGGGGAAACTTAAGCCCAGCTTGGCTTTTATCTGAGCTTTCCAGTAACATGTGATGGGATAGTTTCCTCTTTAGCCAGGTCACAGCAGTAAAGAGTGACCTGGTCCCAGCCAACTGAATTAGCTGCTAAACTTGATCCTGATGAGAGTCAAAGCACATTCAGGGAGGTGTGTATTTGTGAATAAGAAAGGAATAATGTAATTTTATAGAAGTGGATGGTTCAGGAAGAGATAACCCAGACAGCCTGGCAGCCTTTGAATTTGGATTTCTTGGAATGTAGAGGGCAACTTCTGCTCCTGGCCTCAAGGGAATATATAAATAGCTAACCCCTCCTAAAGCAGCACACAGTGTATGGATTGCTGTTCTGGCAGAGCAAATGGGATGCTGTACTATTTACACAGAGAAAAGGGCACAGTTTGCTTTCATTGAGTCAGAACAGCAACTTTTTCCCAGTGAAAGTCAGTGACCTTCTGATTTTATTGAAATTCCTTGCTAGGATTGCAGGGAAATTGATAGCTCCAGTGAAAAATGCTATGAGGAAACTTGGGGAAATCTACCTAGCTATCAAAACACTCCTACTGTTTTCTGTGCCCTAAATGTTGATCTCTGCTAAGTATAACACACAGTGTGTTATCCTTATGGAAACAAAAAGATAATTCAGTGCAGTTGTTTACACAGGACAAAGCTTTAGGGCAAATCACAAGCATCAGAAATGCCAACCTTTCTGAGAGACTTCTGTGATATTTGAGTGGGGAGGGTCAGTTTGTGCCCAAACACATGGAACAGGTGCTGATGAAACCATCCTGTATATTAAATGTTCTCCCACTCTCAGAAAGAATTCTCTTCCTTCTGGCTTGTCCAATTAACTCTTTACCAAACCCATACCAAATCTCCATTTCAGTGAGCTCTACAACAGGCTTTGTGCAGAGCCCAGCTGGGGGGATTGTTTCTGCTGGAAGCAGTTCTGAGCTGGTGGGAGCACGGTGTGCTGGGAGACCACGGATTTCAGGAGCTGGAGCTGTGTCCTTCAGCCCAGTGAGAGCATCAGCTCCTGTGGGGGAGGTGGTGCCTGCTGTAGGTCTGTCCCTAGCAGGGCAGGCAGCCCTGGGTCTGTGTGTGGTGCTGAACTGTCACCTCTCTGAAAGAGGTGATTAGGCAGGAATGCAGCCACTTCCATTCCTGAGCTGCACAATCCTGATTCACCAGCCCTTGCTGGGTCCTGCTCAGTTCAGCCCAGTGGTTCTGACACTGCTCACTTTGTCATCTCTTCTCCAGTGAAATGCAGCCAGATAACAGCCAGGGGGCTTTTCTCTTGTGAACCCCTGGAATGTCCTCCAGGGACACCCCAGGACAAAGAGAAGCTTGGAAAAAGTGAGCAGGTTGGACTAGGAAAGAAGCAAACACTGCTTTTGGGGATGGATCTGTGTGTTGTGGTGTGAGTGCTTGGATGGATGGATGGATGGATGGATGGATGGATGGATGGATGGATGGATGGATGGATGGATGGATGGATGGATGGATGGATGGAGACCTCCCTTATGCACCCTGTGGGCTTCGGGAACACTGTGCAAATCCCAGTGGTGAGAAGGGAGGGAAGATGAAGTTTCCTGTCAGTGTCTTCCCATCCATGAAATGATTGCTCTAACTATGCCATCCAGGAATTAAGCTTTGATATGTGAGTGTGTGGCTCTTCTGGACATTCTGTATTTTAGCTTGGTTATAAGTTACCTCATACTTCTCCACCTTCTGCAGTCCCTTTTCTTTTTCACTGTTGGATGCCAGGCTGTAAAAACATCCAGAATATCCAGGGGTGAACTGTGATTCCCAATAAACTTCTGTTGAGGGGTGTGGGAGGTTCAGAAAGTCATTGGGGTGCAGGTATGGCTTTGTCTGGTGTCTGCCTATGGAAGCAAAGTGCACCTCCAGCTTTCTGAGTAAGCCTGGATGCCCTGTGAGATGCTCTCAGGCTGTTCCCCATGTGCTCTGGAAGGGGAGGATTTCTTGTGTCCTCCAGTGTCCAGGTGCCCAAAGCCATCCTTGCTTTTGCTGAGTCAGCAGAGAGCAGGCACCCCTCAGCATCTGCTGAGGGAGGGGTCTGTTCAAGCTCCAAGCAGGAGTTTGCAGACTATCTCCAAATGGAAGCAAACTATCGATTTTGTTGTTCCATTTAGCCTGAAGGGTCCACAGCAACATCCTGAACCTCCACAGTGAATATGATTAGATATCTGCTGGCATCAACACCCCCGTTCCCTCTGGAAAAACACATTGTCAGCTGGGATCAAGACATGAGATCTGGGTCTGTAGCCCCAGAAGGAAACTGTCTAAATCAGCAGCTTGCAGGCCATGATGTGCAGATCCTCTGTTGTCTGTGAAAGTCTTCCAAGAATTAAATAGGGTGTGAGAAGAGGGGGTGTTTGGAAACAGCTGGAGGAAATGGACCAAGTGAAACTCCTCTCTCTGAGCAAGGACCAGTTTCCTTGGGATGCTGCAGAACATCACACTAAATATGCTGGTGATGAGCATACATGAGATCCTAAAAGAGCTGCTGTTTGGATCATTTTGTTTGCTTGGTTGGAATATTCTTTCTGAATAAGCAGCAACATATTCTCTGCCATCCTGGAGGCATGCCAGTAAAAGTCCTAAACCTTCCTTCCTTGCATCTGTGTATAATATAAAGGGTCATTTATAATCTCTGTAAGCCATGATGGGGCCTTTCATCACATTGTCTGAAGCCTGCTTGCATTCTGGAGGCTGTTCTTGCTGACTTTTGGCTTGCAAAGGGAAGTCTTGGGCTGGTTTTGTCTGTCTTTCTGTTGTAATCACTGTGCTATTTTATCTGCACTGAGTGCCAAGCTGGATGTCCTAATGCATCCTTGCCCATCTGTGTTCTTGGTTTTGTCTCACCTGCCTGCATGCCACAGTAAAAACCCCTAAAAGTTGTATTTGTAGGAAAATTATGCTGTTTATGGGAAGCCAAGAGTGTGATGTACCTTTGTGAGTACCTTTGTAACCAAACCCTCTCTTCTGTTGGTAAAGAGAGAAGTTGGAGAGATGAGTGCTCACATTTGATCTCCCTGCTCACCTGGGGTCCCCTCAGGTGTGCCCACAGTCCTGATCCCTGTTCATACACCACAGATCCCTGACAAATCTGAGATAAGTGGCTCTGAAAGACCTCCCTCTTCACCTGGGGTCACCTCAGGTGTGCCCACAGTGCCCACTCCCTGCTGAGGAATCCAGGGGGGTTTCTGGTGAGCAGGAGCTGTGTCTCAGCTCACTGCAAGCTGAGCCCTGTCCCTGCTCTGAGCTGGTGGCAGTGGCACAGAGCCACCCCTCCCTGGGTGTCCCAGCCCTCCTGGCTGGCTGTAGCCCAAGGGTCAGCGAGCAGCCTGCTGGCCCCATGTGGTGCTGGCATCTGTGCCTCCTATTCATGGAGATGGGAGCTATCCAGAGAGCAGGGATTCCTGTGGAGATGGGAGGGGAATGCAAAAAGGGGGAAAAAAATAGCAACAAATGCTGTAGATGGTGTGTTCTGGGGAAACTGACAGACAGGAGGTGGTTCAGGGAAGGAGAAGGGGATGTGCAGGTGCATTGTCACATTGATCTTTGGTGTGCAGGGTTGGGGAGTCACTGTGGTGCTCTATTGAGGGCTCTTGCTTTAAGATAGATGAGGAGCCAGGAGTCTGGCTCTGGTTCAGCAGGGAATGCTTACACAAGCACTGGGTGTGTTTTGGAGCACAAGTTGGTGTCTCCATGTCCCACAGTGACCCCAGTTCTGATCCCCAGTCAATAGGAAAATGACTCTCAAACCTGTTCACTACACTGATGTACAAAAGCATCACAAAACTTTCCACACCAAAATATTCACAAAAAAGTGAACCAGTATTTGGCAAAATGAACAATACTTGCAAGGGGGAAAATTTTTGTGTCCCCTCAAGCATATTCTTGGAACCTAAAACTTTTTTTTTCAGAGAAGGTCCCTGAAGGATTTTTAGGTCTGAATTCCCTGTGCTCACACTGCAGTTCCTTCTGTCTCATACACCTTGCAGTGAGGGGTCTGTCTCTCTCTTGAGACAGTGTGAGACACTCATCCCTCCCTGCCTGCATTTTCCCTTGCCAATTTTTAGGCAGTAACCTCAGCAGGACAACAACAGGACTTGTTCAGCACCCAGCTCATTCAAACCTTGCTGACAGAGAACTCCACCACACCAAAAAGCAGAATTTTCCTACTCTGCTGTTGTTCAGAATGGTGGGAGGCTGGGGAATGATACCATAACAAACAGGGTGGAATTAAGACCAGTACAATGGGAGCTGACTATCAGGAGATTTGGAACATGTCTTTTTTTCCCCAAGTCCTATTGTTTCTGATAAGTCACAGAACTAAATTATGCACTGTAAAACTCTGGCCTCTGACAACCAAGCAAGAGGCATTGCTGGATCTGTGGTTCAGGTTGGCAGGAGCTGGGAATCTTTCTGCAGCTCTTGGAAGGAGAGGGTGGGGTGAGAAGTGAAGACTGCAAGTCAGCTTGGCTATGGCTGGCAGAAGAAACCACCCCACCTCAGATTCTTGGTCTGTTTTTCCTGCAGTCTGGTGTGTGCTGGTTCCCTGGTTGTCTCACTAATGTGTGTCCTCTGTCTCTGCAGGCACTGGTGTCACTACACAGTCACAAGGACAGTCTCCTGCCAGGTGCAGAACGGGTCAGAAACGGTGATCCAGAGAGTTTATCAGAGCTGCCGCTGGCCGGGACCTTGTGCCAACTTAGTCAGGTAAAAATCTTCATGTCTCATGCTGCCCAACCCTGCTGCCCTTCCCCTTGGGCTGGGGGCTGGTGAGGGCTGCAGAGAGTGGGATGTCCTGCTGTGGGGGGCTGTGCCTGAGGAGCACCACTGGTGATAACTGCAGGGAAGTCACAGGTGAAGGTAAGTGTAGCATTGCTTCCAGGTTTAGGAGCTCCCTAAACACAGACAGGTCTAACTTAGAAAGGAGACATTGTTTATTCTGTGCAAAGTGGAGGTTCCCACAAATCAAGAACACTGAGGTGTAAAATATTACATATTTTATACAGGAATGCTTACATGAACCCCCATAATATACATTCTCCTATTTATTTGGGTGATATAATCTTACACAAGATGCTTGAAACATAAAGTTCTCTTTTTTCATTAAGTAACTTCTATTGTAGAAGTTATGTGACAACATCAGTTTCATTTACAAAAGGAGAGCAAATTCAGCCTGGGGACAGGTAGTTCAATTCAAAGATATCAGTATTAGGACAAATTATGTGAAACAGGTTAGCTCAGGCTGTAGTGCCACTTTGTGCTTCTCCACACAGGAGGCTGCTGCTGGTCAGGCATGAAAGCAGATAAATGTTCAGAGTGAGTGAACAGGTGAGCAGGGGTGCTGGGTCAGTGGTTCTGTGGGTCTTGTTGGTATCAAGTCCCCACACTCACAGCTGTAGTGGAAATATTGATCACATACACTGGAAAGCTGTGATCAAATCCCTTACAGGCAATGGAGAACAAAGGTAATGTGCCCTGTATCTTTCAGAATGGAATTTCTTTAGACTTCCTGGATTTCAGTATCCTTTAAAGACACCTCAAAACAGAATGTTCTCTCCTCAGACAAGAAACAAATCTTAAAAACAGCTACGTGTCAAAAACTTGCCCTGAGCCTGCTTTGCCTTTTGATCATTTATAGTCTTGGAACCTACATGTAAGAAGGAAAAAGAAGTGTGGAATAGCTGTCCCCAGCTACCACCTTTCAGTAAAATGTCTGCATTGTTGTGCTTTGCCTTCTCTGAAAGGCATTCTCAGAGCAGAATAGTGTTACCCACCCAGCTGTGAATTGGGGCAAAAAAGCCATTGTGCTCTAAATTTGCACCTAGCTTCTAAAACAATTTCCCAAATAGACAAGGCATCACTTAGCTCACAGAGCTCAGGCATTTTATTGTTATTGTTACCAATTCACCCACAGGGCACTGGTTGAGGTCCTCCTGTAGTTGATAACCTGGCCAGAAGGTGACTGCAGGCTGAGCCCCACCTCCCTGTTCTTGTGACACGGCCTCTAGAACTCACATCTTGCATGGGGCTGTTCCCATTGTTGGTTCTCCAGTTTCCACTTGGCCAGTGGTCAGTCTCAGTTTTTTCACTTGTAATATATCTGCTTTTGTGTCTCTTTTGTCTTTATGCAAGGCTGTGGTTGAAACACTTCATATTTTACACTGTCATGGCCAAACTTCTGTTGAAGCTTTTTAATTTCCCAAGCTTTTTAGGCACATAATTGTCATTAGAAACTTGTAAGCTTTCACCTTGTCTCCTAAACTTGCCAAAAATCTTAGTTATTTTTCGTTTTTAACACAACTGGAATTTCACAAGAACCAAACATTTGATCTTGCTAATAGTAAAAATTCTTTTTGTGGGCCCCTGCAGTTGATTGATGCCATTGATTCTTACGTTAACCCAGAGACTTTAGGAGTAGTGTGTGCTGTTGTGACATTGTTCATGGAACATTTTCAGTTTCAAATGTAGTTTGGTTTGTTTGCCTGATGAGTCCAATTGTTTGGAGACAATGCAGAACAGCAGAAGACATCTCAATTTTTCTTTCTGTGTGAAAATATCATGGAAAGAAGCTGAGGTTATTAAATATTCAAGATCTCAGCTGGTGAAAGCTCAGCTAACAGGAGCTGCATTTTTGGAAGATGATCACTATGGAGAAACCTTCCTGAAGAGATGGGAGGACATCAATGCTCTGTTCCCTTTGGGCTGGGAGGAAATGCAGGACAAGAGGATGGAACCCTTCCAGGGAAATGCCTGCATGCCTCTAGGCACATATTGCATGACATTCTTGCATAAAGTAGAGAAAGACCCTGCACCTCTTGCCCAAGGATCTCTCAGAAAGCTGCTGACAAAATGCTGGAACTCATCCACTTATCATCAGAGGCAAAACAGGTCCTTGATAATTTCCCCTACTGCCACCATCTGAAAGGGAGAGCCCCAAGAAAGAGTAACAGCAAAGGTGGGATCTGAGATCTGAGAGTTGAATGGGCTGTTAGATAAGTTATCTCCAGCCAAGACATCTTCTGTAAGTGGTTGTTTGTTTTCAGCAATGCACCTGATTTTGGTAAGAGAATGAGAACAGCTGCTGAAAATGATGACTCTTCTGAGTGTGGCTGCTGTGGGCAATGTTTGGTACCATGAGCCAGGCTGTGTGACAGAGATGATGTTTTCTGAGCACACAGTAGACTAGCACTTTGTTGCCAGCCCATAGGGATGCTTGAAGTGGCTTTCTTTTTTCTTGGAGTCAAGTTGAAGTTCTAAAACTTTTTTTTTTTTAAATACATTTTCCTCCTCTCTCGCCAAAATGAGTATTGTCTTTTTAGGAACCACCAATCTCTCTCCTAATTCAGGTAAAACCCATCTCCTGTTTTGAGATGCATGAAAACTCCTCATGCATAAAGGACAGAAATAAGGAAAGCAGTTCCCAAAGTCACAAAGCAGTGTAGTGCCTTTCCTGTTAAGAAACTGGCTTTGAAGGGGCTTTTAAGAGTTTATCAGCCACCAAGATGTACAGCTTCCTTTGACAGGTCTCTGGAAATCCCTGCAGAAGATGAACACAGCACAAAACTCAGCCTGGCTGCCCTGCTTGTTTCTATTTCCTCCTTACCTTGTCTGTACCAGTCTCTCTTTTTGGGATTTCTGGAAGTCTGGCTTCAGCAAGGTCAGGCTTGTTCCAGGTCTGGTAGTGGCTAAAAATGTTCTTGTTCTCTATATCCCTGCAGTTGTTCATGTAATACAAATATATCTGCTTTTCTTTTGCTAAAAAGTAAATTTGAAGTGTCTTTTGGCCTTCTCCTGTTCTTCTCCAGGGAGGTTTGTGGTGCCTGAACTTGAAATGGAGGGCACAGAGTGTTCAGTGTGACTGTAAGCAATGCAATGTGTCAGTAAGCCATTGGCACCATTTTCCTTTATAGTGCTTCTCCCAGCTGTGATTTGAAACAAACTGTTTTCATCTCCTTGTTTACAGGAGTCAGCCATATCTGGGAGAGCTTTCGTTCTGCCAGCACCCCTTATCAGGCTGCTCACTAGCAAAAGGGATGTCAGCCAAGGAGAAAGGCATCTCTCAGCCTCGTGGTGACAGCTGAGAGGGGCTCTCTGCTACAGAGACTCCACTTACGAGCAGACATCGCTGGGGCCAGACAGGATTTAATCCCTTTCCTGTCTCCCATTCATTCCTGTTGGGTTTCTTTCCCTTACTGCACAAACTACAGCTCAGAGTCAAGCCTCTGGCAGAGGAGGATCTGTGAGATCCCAGCCTTGCAGCCCTGGCTGTGGGATGTCCTTGCTGTCCATTCACTTGCTCCTGGGAAGCTGCTTCAGCAGGAGTGTCATCATCTTGGCTGGGCTGGGATGAGCTGCTCCGTTCCTGCCCTCTGTCCCAGGCTCTTTATTTAGCTTGGGTGCTGAGTTGCTCTGGAGCAGTCTTGGCTGGAGGATTTCCCTCAGCACATCTGTTCTTGAGCTCTCTCCATTTGTGCAGTGAAGGCTTCAGCTCCTCTGTGCCACAGGCTGTGCCCTTGCAGTGTCACACTCCTGGTGCACGGGCAGCTCTGCAGCAGCCTGGCTGAATGCTTCAAACTCATGTGCCATTTGTCTGTCTAAAGGAAAGGACAAAGTCCCTACCTTGGGGTGTCAATGGGAACCTAATCTCTGGTTCTCTGCTGCCTGGATGGTTGTCCCCAGCCTGGTAAACCCAGGCATCCAAATTGTAACCCTTCTCCTCAGCAATCCTTTGGCTGCAGCAGCTGCAGGGTGATGCCCAGTCCTGCCCTGCCTGGGACACTGCACTCCTCAAGGCTCACTCAGAAGGGTGGCCTTGAAGGCCAGGCAAGGATTTGAGACCTTTCAGTTGTTGGAGCTTTTGTGACCTCCTGTGCCTTCAGACCAGCAATGCCACCTCACCTGTAAGGTGAAAACAGAGCTGCTTTGGTCTTACTGTGTTTTATGACACAACAGGGCAGCTTCTTGCTATACTCTAGTTGGCCAAAATCAGCCAACTTTTGATTAGAATATTTGTGTATGATTGTTGTGGTCAGTAGTGTCTTTGGAGGTAAATGGATGGGATGAGTGGCCTTGGCAGATCATGTGCTGTTACAGTCTTCAGAAGACAAACACTTTCTGCTGCAAACTGTTGTTGCCTTGAAAATCCCCATCTCATCTCTGGAAAATCCCCATCTCACCTCTGGAAATGTTCTTCATTTGTGGTGGGATATTCCAGCTCCTCTCCTACTTGTCTCATCCTTGAAAATTAATGTTCCCAACAAGATTGTGTGAGTTTTTCTTATGCTTTGCTGTACTCTGTGGTCACAGAGCTGTCTCACTTCAGCTTTTGAGTCTCCTGTCTCTGCAGCATTTTCTGCCTTCAGAGATTTTGAAGATTTTCTGGGAAACACACAGCTGGCTTGTACAAGGATGGGTTTACCTGGTCTCTTCCTTTGATAAGAATCACTGAAACTCCAAACATTAAATTATGCGTCTGTTGGCTTTAAACTTCACCCAGAGATGGGAGAGATGGCAGGAAGAGTGTTCTTGCAGCACAGCAAATCTGGGCTGTGATGCCCTTTCAGCTGCCTGTCACTGCCTGGTTTTTTATTTCAGTACTGTAGCTGGTTTGGCTTATCACAAATACTCTGTGCATTTCATGTAAGCAGACTACACATCTTGCATGGATCATCTTGTTTGGTGTTTTTGAATGCTGGGTTTTCTTTTTTTTTCTTCTTTTCATTTAAATTGAACACATTACTGCTCCCGGAGGGATTTTACAAGCTGGTTTGTAGAATAACAAAGAAGGAATTCTGCAGGCTCATCCAATTTGGTCTTCTGTGCTTTTGAAAACTCTGTTGCTACAGGGTCAGTAGGAGAAGTTGGGGCTCTGTCACCCAGGAGATTGGCCTGTAGATGCTGTTTCCCCTCAGTTTCAGAACTAGTAATGCCACAGGGAAATCCTTCTCTCTTTCTTGCTTTCCAGTCAATTGAATAATAAATCCCAGAGCTTATTCCAGTGCATTAGGATTGCTATTTGAAGTCCTGTTACACATAAACTCTTTTATGTGTTTAATTCCCTTACAACTCCACATCTTGGAAGAGAAATGTGCTTGGAAAAAGGCATCTGCTCTCTGAAGCACACATGGGGTAGAAAAGCAGGATGAACAGTGCTCCTGCAGCAGGACAGACAGAGGCTCTGGGTGGGTGGGATTAGAGCTGTAGCACAAAGGGGCATTCTCAGCTTTGAACAATGGCTGTGTGGTGCTGCCTGGGCACAGGTGGAGGGTCACCTGTTCCAGGGGTTGTGCTCAGGCTGCTGATTGAGGCCTTTTGATCTTGCCCAGACATTCTCTGAGCATTGTCCTCCCTGCTGCAGTGCTGCTTGCAATAGCACTGACATCTGATTGTTAATAAAGGCAGGAGCTGATGATTACTCTGTGGTGGCACAGAAACATTTGTCTCTGTGTCCTTGGCCTTTTTCCTTGGGACTGAGAGACCCAATATTGCTGTGGACAGCAGGGCATGGCAGGTAGATCAGTTTGTTTCCTGGTTTTAGTCTTTTGCTGAGTTGTTTGAACCAGGTGTGTTCAGAGCTAAACAGTCTTCATCTTCCCCATTGGCAAAGGCAGAAGACACAATGAGCTCCAACACTCCTGCAGCTGCAGGTTGGTTGTTTTTTGTTTAATCTTGTCTGCAGGAGCATATTTGGAGCTCCTCTGGTTATGTTGTTCCCTGGGGAACTGCTGTGTTTGTGGTAGGGAAGCTGGAAGAGTTGGGGCTGCAGGAAAAAAGAGCACAGCTCTGATTCACAGTGATGGTCTCTGCCATGCCTGTAAATGTAAATGTGATGGCAAAGGTGCTTCTTGTCCCTGCACCAGCTCTGGCACTGGTTTGAGGTGAAGCTCTATGTGTCTCACAGACTGGTGTAATCAGTGTCTGGTAGGCTTTGAGAGGATGGTTAGGATGGTCTGTGTGGGCATGGTGGTGTTGGGAACCAAATATATATTTGATAGCTTCTCTGAGCTCTTAAACTCCCTTCTTTCCAAGTGCTTTGAGATATGGTTACTTAACTTGATGGATTTGAAATCTGATTTCTGAACACTCTGATTTTCTGTGGGGAGTTGCAGGGTTTTGGCATGTCTGTAAATCAGGGCATTGGTACCAAGAGTTGGAGGAACTACCCAAGCTTTGTCCTGCATGCCTTTTGATGCACTTTTGGAATGAAGATGAGGGTCCCTGGAATACGAGGTGGAAGTTTTATGGATGGGGTTGGACCCACTGGGTTGGTACCTGACTTCAGTGCCATGAGAGAAGTAGGGAAACCACCAGAGGTTGGATTCCTTGGTTTTTGCACTCTTTGCCAGTCAAAAAGGCAAGTTCATTCATCTTGTGATCCTGAAGCCCATCAGGAAGTGGATGGTGAAACTTCCAATCTGGGGCTTGAATAGAAACCAATAGGAGCCTCTGAGGGTCACTGAGGTCTCCTTGGGCACAAACTGCAATGGCTGAATGGGTCACAGTAACAAAACCTTCTCTTGTGATGTGGAAAGGAGTTTCATGCCTTCCTTCTCTGTGGTCTTTGTGCACACACAGCTTTGTTTGTGAGTGTCAAAGGGCAAGGGAAATCCAGAAAGGGTGAAGGTATTTCCTGTGTGTGACAGCCTGTCCTGCTTGGGTCATGGCAGAGATCACCCTGTCTCTTTTGACCTGATTTTTGAGGCTTTGATCCAGAAATGTGACACTCTTCCCCTTTCTTGTGTCATGTCTGCCTGTTGTGTTCAGTGACACTTCCTTGAAAACAAGGGGAACACATCCTTGTGTGCTGAGGAGTGAGACTCCTTGGCTGCCATCCCTTGGTATGTCCTGACCTCTCCAGTACTTACAGCTTTGTACCCCCAAATCAGTTCATCAGTCAGCTCATGCTCCTTCCCCAAATTACCTCTTCCTTGGCACTCACTTAAGCCACAAGCAAGAGATGCTATTTCCCAAATGATAATTGCATGTGGACAGGCTTGTGTAGCTCATCCTACAGGGATCAGGCAGCTCCAAGGACAGCCATGTGTTGGCTCTGCTCTAGGAACAGCTGCTTGAGCTTTCTTTGGAGGAAAAAAGTTGCCCCACTCCCTGGGATGTTGTTGTGAAGCCTCAGCAAAATCCCAGAAATGACTACTGACTCTTGCAGTGGGGTGGCAGACCCTGGTGGTTTGTTCTCCATCAAGTGCTTGGGGTTCTCCTGCAGAAGGGAGCTGTGTGATGAGCACATCCCTTGGCTCCCTGAGGAGCAGAGCAGTCCAAGGCTGTGGCTCCTCCAAACTTCTTCCCCTCTCCTTTGGCAGATTTCTGTGCAGTGTTTGTGGCTTGAGTGACATCCAAGGAAAAGGCTTCCCTATTTTGCTACCAATCCTTTTTTCTGCCTCTTGTGTTTTCCACATATTTTCATTCAGGGGCTTCTGATCTTTAACAGGTATCTTCCTTCCCTCTCCTTTTCCATATATTTTTTTCATCTCCTTCAGTTGCAACACTGCCAGTGTCAGATGGTGCTGATGCTTTGCTAAAGGTGCTTTCTGTGATCCCTTCCTAGAATAGGAGTCATAAATTTGCATGATGTGTCTGCACCAGCAGACCTTGGTGCCATGTCACTTAATTGAGGAAAAATGAAGCTGTGAAGGACAGGGCAACTTCAGAACAAATTGGATTTGCAAACTGGGCCCACTTCAGATGCCTGAGTGTGCAATGTTGAACAGAGCTGCACACATCAGGACACTTCCAGGGAATTCAGGGTGGGTGGTAGACTGTGACAGCTGAGCTCCACGCTTGTCATGCCCTGAGAAGTCCTCCCTCATTTGAGGATTAAACTAGAGCTACTTCCCCGACACAGAACTGCTGCCAAAATTCCAGTCTGGCTCAAGCCACTCTCCACACTTCATAATGAAGTTTGAAAGAGTTTTAACATCTTGGTGTTGGCAGAAACATGGTTTTAAAATCACGGTGTGGTTGGAGACACGCTGGCTCTGGACACTGGTAACAAGGCTGGAGACTTTCATCTGAAGGTCAAATCCAGCTGTGGTGTTAGTGACAAAGTCATGAACTTGTGACTGATGCTTTGGGGCTTACGTGTGGAAATGTGTCTGAGTCCAACACCAGCACTGGGAGTTGGGAGACCTGGGTTCAGTTCCTGGGCTTTGCCAGAGCTATTCTGAGAGACCCTCAGCAAGATACTCACAGTGTTTGGTCTCTTTGTGAAAAAGCACTGAGGTCTACCTACATCAACGTACTCCAAGTCCTCAAACTCACACATTTGTGGACTCCTGAACACCACTGGAGGCAGAGGAGCAAAGAAATAGGTGGGATGAGCTGGCTCTGTGCAGCCCATACTAGCCAAGTGCCTGGATCACAGCTGTGGGTGTTAGCAGGGGCTGGTGGGCTTTATGGCAGCTCCAAGGGTGAGAACATCCCGTTCTCAGGAGACTGTGCTGCTCTGCTACTCTGCAGCCTCTGGGTGAGGGTGTTCCCAGGGCAGGCAGCCCCGTGCTCAGGAGGAAGCTTGTGCAGCTCACCCTCTCCAGTGGTTATAGCAGAACTTAGTTTCTGTGTTTGGCAGCTGGCACAAATCATCAGCAAACAGCTTCCTGAGAAATTAGCTTCCCAAAGACTCTGCTAACCACGGCTGAGCTGCTCCATCTTTCCAAGGACACACATGGGCAGCCTCTCCTGGCAAGCCTTTGTTACTGCTCCTTGGAGTAGCTACCATGCACTGCAGTGCTGTCCTGGGTGCACACCTGCCTCCCCCTGGAGCAGTTTTGGATGAGATTCATGCAACCTCCAGCTCTGTTTTCCCCCAGTGCCCAGCTGAGCCCGGGGCTGTCTCTGTCTCCTCTGGCTCTCAGCAGGAGGAGCCTCTTCCCCAGGGACAGGGTGCTCAGGGCTTGTGTCTGCCTGGCTTGGAGAGAAAAGCATAAACTGCAGCCTGCAACACTGTAATCCCAAAGCTTCAGACTCTCCCTGTGTGTGCCAAATTCTTTTGGCTGTTAAATAAGGGTAGGAATTTTGAGGGGAACTTGTAGAGTACAACTTCTGTGTTTGCTTTTAGCTTCATGAATAGCAGCAGTGACTTGTTTGGCTGTATACTGGGAAAACTCTGAGCTGCCAGCTTTGACGAGCTGCTGTTTTAAAGGAAAAGTTGTCACTTATGCAACTGTCTGTTTTGTGTTGACTTCAGAATCACTGGTGCCTTGCACAGCCCTGCTGTGTCTGCAGGTCACCCTCCAGTTCCCAGAGGGGCTTGGCAGTGCTTGTGCTGTAATTGGGACCCTGGGGATGCTGTGCTGCTCACAGAGCTCCCAAACTGTCCTGCAGAACCTTGGCTGTGGTCCAGAAGAGTGTGACCCTATTTCAGATAGGGGGAGAATTGAGGCACAGGTCAGGTAGCTGGGAAAAAGAAGTTCCCTGATGTAGTTGTCATGTTGATGTGCTGGTACATCCCAGGTCTGAGGGGTGGGGAAAAGGAAGGCACCTGGGAGATGGGAAACTTTTACTGCTGAGTGAGGAAAGGCTGTTGCCAGCCTCTGTTCAATGTCACAGAAGCCCACATGAAGGGAGAGTGTGGGAAACAAGTCATCATCTCTGCATCTTGCAGGGCATTGCATTGGTGAGATCTCCACAAAGCTGCTGGTGGTACCTGCAGGAGGAGAGGTGTGGGGAAGGGCCAGTAGATCATGAGGGCTTAAGGAGGTAAATAAAAGCTGTTACATCACATCCACACTCTAATAGATGTGGAAGGATAGAATGTAAGAAAATAAAGATGGTGCAGAAGGTAGTCTCACCCCTGAGGAGTTGCAGTTGCACTAATCACCAAAGATTAGGAACAGGCCTGCTCTTAATAGGCCACAGCTGTGTCCAATGAGGACAAGTGCTACAAAAGAGTGGGTTAGCTGGGTAAGGAGAGGGTTGGGGTTTGTGGTCTGTACTGTGAAGAAGAAGGAGTCTGTGCTACAAGGAGCTGTCCATGAGAAATCACTGAGAAGGTATGGGACTTCTGCAATATGAGCACAATGAATAAATCCTTGCTGATATTTTGTGTGACTCCTTTTTCTGTGGCTGGTGTTGGCTGGGTGCTCTGGGGTGTATCCAGGTGGAAGATGTGCTGTGAATCAGTAGCAGCACTGCTGGATCAGGGCACTGTGCTCTGCTGACTCCTTGTTTGTGTTAGTTACAGGACTCTCATCAGGCCCACGTACAAAATGTCCTACAGAACCGTGACCACGCTGGAGTGGAGGTGCTGTCCTGGCTTCACAGGGAGCAACTGTGAGGAGGGTGAGTTATCCAGCAATGCCTCTGTCCTTGTGAGCAGCAAGGATGGACTGGCTGCCTTGAGCTGGGGTTTGTTCTTTAATGTGCTCTGTACACCTCCCAAACACAGGAACAAATCACCTGTTCCCTTCACACCCCATTGTCATCTGAATGTCACACACAGTCTGAAAGGTGGTCTTGGAAAACAGATATTTCTGAATACCTGCAAACAGGCCTGAATGGAGAGGGGGAAAAAATAAATAAAGAAAAGGGAATCAGTGATGACCTGTTTAGAGATGTCCTCATGCTTGGCATCCCTGGTTCAGAAAATATGCTTTATCCTTTTTGTGTGTTATCTTCTCCCTGTCCCTGTTGTCACCATCAGTTGCTGTATCCAATAAAAGCTGGTCCCTGGATGCTGCTTTTGTAAGGTTTGGATATAAATAATGTGTGCTCCCAGAGAGCTTTGAATCAATACCTTTGGTTCCCTTTCCTACCTGCTCCTTGACTTATTGGTGTAACGTTCATGTTGCACAGTGTGTGTGAAAACAGTTCCCTCCACTCAGAGGAAAAGGGCTCTCTCCAGAGGAGGAGGAAAAAGTATTTTCCTTTTTTTATCCCAATAGGGCATGTTTTACATTTTTCTTCCTAACATTTTCTATTTTAACTGTCTGGAGATTTGAAACAAGTTCTGCTTCTCCACCAAGTATCAGGTTTAGGCATTAAGGTATCTGCTGAACCTGACTTGAGAGTTCACAGCTTACGAATGGGAGAAACTGAGCCTGGAGTTTCCTGTTCATTTGCATCAGGTCAACACAGCCTGCTGAAGGGTCAGTGGGGGTGTCCAACATCTCTGAGTCTGCTGTTTGTGCTGTGATATCTTAATACCAATCCCACAATTCAGGCCAACCTCTGCTGAGGCAGTTGCCTCGTTGCAGTCCCAAAGAGTGATGGCTGCAGACAGCAGCTGGCTCCAGGCTGCTGAGCAGACAATAGCATCCCAGAAGCTCCAGAAAACCCTTGCAAAGTGGCAAAACTACCCAAAGCTGCAGTCTGCAGGAGAGAACTTTACATTTTAACATAATGCTAAAAGAAGTATGTGTCAGACATGTTTTATGAAAAATACTTTCATTAGGATTTTTCCTCCTGAGAAGCCTCAGGAACAAAATGTAAACGTTGATTATCTGCTGCTGTAGAATGCCACAGGTGGATCTGTGATTGGTCTCATGTGGTTGTTTCTAATTAATGGCTAATCACAGCCCAGCTGGCTCAGACTGTCTGAGACACAAGCCTTTGTTATTAGTTTTTCTTTTTCTATTCTTAGCTAGCCTTCTGGTGAAATCCTTTCTTCTATTCTTCTGGTATAGTTTCTATTAAGTAATATATATATATTGTAGTTTTAATTAATATATATAATAAAATAAATCAAGCCTTCTGAGGCATAGAGTCAGGTCCTCATCTCTTCCCTCATCCTCGGACCCCTGTGATCGCTGTCACAGAAGTGAGCTGAGAGAAGCTCCTCTGTGCAGTTTGAGTTTTCAGCTGTCCCTGCAAGGCAAGGGGAGCTGGGGCTGGTGGCAGAGCTGAGGATGTGCTTGGTGACCTGAGGAGCCCCTGTTTGTGCCTGTAGGTTTGGACAGGTGTGAGTTACTGCAGCTTAGTGGTGCTGCTGGTACAAAGGAGAGATTCCAGCACCCCCCTGCAGTGCCAGATCTGTCTCAGCAGAGTTCAGTGGAAATAAAAAGCCAATGTGAGCTGGTTTGAGAGAGCCGGCAGCTCTGTGCAATGAGGTGACAATTTTATACAGCTACTTTGAAAGGTGGAACTGTTCTTTTGGGCTTGGATATGGTCTGTGGAGTGTGAGAAGAAAGCCAGTAGTAAGCCCTTACTTTCAAGTGTGAGATTCTTTTTACATTTTTTTCCCTCTCCTTAAAACATCTGGTGCTACTGACAGTCCCATATCCTTGAATGAAAGAGGAAAATAAAAAAGACCCTTTCTAGTGCAGCAGTGTTGGGCCACTTAGTTTTTAGTGTAAATACCGGTGCTAGTGGTCTGCCTGGCCCTTCAAGCTGTCAATTTTGAAATGGAAATATTTACTTACTCTTTATGTTAATTCTTAATGTTAGTGTCACTTGGAAATCAAAGTAAGAAAAGCTAAAAATAGGCTGGTTTAGGGTTTTTGGCAACCCAATATGAGGCCTTTTGTACTCTTTCCTTTCTGTGCTCTCCCCTGCTGCAAGATTGGTTCCTCTGAGAGGGTGGGATGCTTATCTGTGTGAGTTCTTCCTGGAAATAGCAGACAAAAGGAAACAGAAAACTAAACTGAAGCGAAACAAAAACAGTGCAGTGCTGAAGCCACAGTGAATTAGCAGGGCAGAACCTCAAAATGCTTTTATCTTTCTTTGGTAGTTAGATTCCTCCTCAATATTTCATTTCACTTGTATGTGCAGCTGGTGCTTTAGAAGTTGATGTGAGGAAGGTATGACTGGAGGCAGCCTGGACCTGCATTATCTTTAGCTTGCTTTCTTGCTGTGTTACAAATCCTCCCATTCTCTGACAGCCTCTGCTGCCACTGGCAGCTGCAGTGGCTCTGAGCTTCCATGCAACATCTCCTGGTTCCAGAGACTGAAGGGAAACTCTTCCTTTCCCAATGGGCCTTGGGACAGTCAGGGTGTGTTTCCCTCAGTGGGATGGATTAAGCCAGCAGAGAATGGATTGATGGAGCACACAGAACAGTTCTGGGAGCTGTGTGTGCATGGGCATGGATGAAGGTGGTCTCTGCATCCTGATGATACAAATCTGTCTATAAAATCTATTGATTCCTTCTTTAACCCACTATAAGCAGAGTTAATATTTGCTCCTTTTTTGTGCTGTTCTAGAGCAGTGTCTTTTGGGGGAACCACTGTAGCACAGAATATTTTTAATAGCTGTCCTTATATCAAGCCTTCCTTGCCCTTTGAAAATTTATTTCTTTTAGCATTTTATGAAGGAAGACAGGATAGGGTGAACCAAGGAAAGAAGTGAAAGAATTTGAAGCCATTCAGAGGCTGCAGCTATTTCTGATACCTTAACTTGTTGTGATCTCCCAAATGGCAGGTCAGCTTTTCTTTTGCAAAAGCAGCAGCTCAGTGTGGGTGTCTAGCTCCAAAGTATGACAGACTTCTGATGAGATTGGTTTGCTGGAAACACCTTCTGATGAGATTGGTTTGCTGAAAACTCCCCTCTGCTAGAGCAAGGTGCTAAATGTAATTAATTTATTGAAGTGTCTCCATCCTCAGCTGGTAAGTTTAGCTTGAGACAGTCACCACTTCAGTGTCACCAGCTGACAGGCACCTACAGTAACACTGAAAGCTGCACATGTTTAGATTTAAATTATCCTGGGAGTCTAACTCCTGCATTGGAGCTGATAAAGAGCAACATTGTCTGGAGGAAGCCTGGCTCTAGAGGTGGATGGAGATCTTGCTCTCAGTGGGCCATTAATTTTCCGAGGTAGATTTCCAACCTGTCTCCTTTTTCAAGCTGACACTGCCTAGGGCTTTCTCCCTTTCCTTTCCTTGCTTTCTACTCAGTCCAAGGTGTGTCAGTATTTGAAAGATCTCCAGTTCCTTTACTGGTTGTGTACAACTGTGACCTGCTCAGTGAGTTGATAGTCAAAAACCACCAGTTGTACCAGGCCTTCCCAAAGGGTCTCTTTCAAGTTCCTTGAATGGAGAAAAAGACTTGATGCAAACCAGTCTGGTGAATATAACTGTCACTAGATACTAACTTTTATTTTCCAGTTTCAGGGGGTTTTTGTTTTGTTTAAAGTGGAGCCCAAGCCCAGGACAGGAAATGAATGCACTGAGCCACCCAGTCTGCTGACTGCTGATATAAAGAACATATGGATGAGGGCAGTGCAGGGGTGAAGTGCTTTAGCCCTTGCAATCATGCATCAAGCTGATTGATTTGAATCCAGGATGATGCTGACATTTCAATTCAGTCTTTTTTTCTATATGGCTGAAAGTTCAAAGGCAAATGCAACCTCTTGGGAGAGAAAAAGTGTCCCCAGCAAGTTCAGGGGCTCAGCATTGCCCTGGAGCTCTCCAGCCAGGCAAGGTCTTATTTTACTTTACAAATATAGCATAGCTTTCTTCCTTGTTTGTTTGTACTGCTTGAGTTTGGGACAGTAGCCAGTATCTTATTTACCCCAGAAGCACATTGATGGTAGATAGCTTAGCTGTTTGGGCAAGAAACAGCTCCCAGAGCAACCTCAGCACCTCTAAAGTGATGCCATTGTGATTCCAATCTTACTTTTTCTTTTTCCTTTCCTAAGCATGCAAGTAAGATAGGAAATTTGAGCAGCCTTGTTCAAGTAATGGCTAAACATTTTTTTTTTTAGTGTCTCCCCCTCCTCATTTCAGTTCTTGGAATATTCTGATCTACTTCTAATAACTATGATTTGCATCTTTCTTGTTATCCTGATATTTTTCAAACCTCTTAAAATTCCCATGTGTTTACAGTTTTCCAAGCAGCATAAGAAAATGAGGACTTTCCTCTTGGTATGATAGAACGCAAAAACTCTTTTCATTTTTACTACTGGTTTACAAAATTTCTTGGTCCCAGGAGGAGAAATGCAGAACAACACTGCCAGGAAAATCTTAAATGAGTAAATGCAATTGTGAGATAAAATTTATGAGACTGGGAGAAAAGACATCAAAACAAGGGACCTGAAAGTTTGAAAGCCCATTGAAGAGCTTTGAAAGGAAGGGAATTCAAAGTGGTGTTAATGGGACCTCACTTCTCCAACCTTGTCCTTCTTCTCCATGAACCATTAAAAGACAGAACTGTCCATGACGTGAAAGTGCAATACAGAGATGATGAAGTAACATTTCTGTAGTATCACAGCAATTCTCTCCAGGAGCTGAGCTTGTGTGTTCTCCTTTCCTCAAGTCCCTCAGTTCCTTCCTCAGCAGAACTTTTTGAACTTTTTAATCTTCCCTTAGAAACAGAGACAGTGTAAGAGAAAGCAGTGGGAGTCAGAGCCATTGCAGTGCCTGTTCTGCTGAATCCTGGTTCAGTGATGCAGCTGAGTCCAGCTTCTGTCATAAAACAAAAGCTTCCATGTGAACACTGAAATTCCCCCCAAGGTGTTTTTTTCAGTGCCCTCTGACTGGCTGGGCAGTTCTGGGCTGCAGACATTGCAGAGTGAGCTTCCTTCCCTCCAAGTTTGGATCTAACAGGGATATAGTTCTCTACTAGAGACTGGTTCAGTAATTCCTTTAGGGAAATGTGGCTTAGCTCTCATTTGAGACCTTTGAAACCAAGTACAACATTTGATTCCACACAGAAAATTTTTTTTCTGGAAATATCTTTTCATGCCAAAGTTTGTTTGTTAGACACAGTAAGTGAATTATGTGAATACATGTTATAGACTATTAAGTGGAATGTGAATTACTTACAGTTTTTTAAGTAGGAAGTAAAATGTGGTAAATATCTCTGTAAATCTACCTTCAAAAATATTTTATGTGAAAATATCAAAACATGTGAATGTTTTCATATTTTTGCATAAAATATTTTGTTTCCACGATGGAATTGCTGACACATGGAAGTGGCTTCCTGAGCACTGATGTTTGTGATGTAGGTCCCAGGTGTTGGACAGTACCTTCCCCAGTATTTTCTTCCATAGCATACAGCTCCTGCTGCTCCAGTGTTCCACCTCCTGCTTGTGCTTCTGGTGGCCTCTTCAAGACAAGATCCACCAGAAGCTGCCCAAACCACCCTACAATGTGTCACCCACTTGCTGTCTGCTCCCATCACCATGCTGACCACTCAGTAGCCTTTGGTTTCAGGCATAGTTTGTGTCACCCCTGATCAAACTGATCACATTTTCTGAGGAGTTCCTGGAGTGTGTGGTCACTGTTGGAATTATCCACAGCCTGCTGAGAGCATTTCTGGCATCAGCACTCTGTGACTACTTGAACAATTTCTAAATGTTCATCTTCCTTTTGAATACATAGATTAAAAAAAAATCCCTGTTAGATTTCCAAATATTTTGACACTGCATTCCAGCATCTGAGTAGTTTCATTTCTTTGGACATTTCTAATCTGAACAGGGAGAATTTTATTGAGCACCTAATGTCAAAATATCTGAAGTGCTAAATATCTGCAGATGTTATCTTAACATGAGTGGGAAAGCTGTATTCTGTATCATTACACTATCCCAAATTTTTTAGCTCCCATCAAATTACTGTGGTATGTAGAGAATCTTCTGTGTTTTCATAAGCTCTTGGCTTTCCCAAACACATGAGATGCTTTCTCCTGTGTATGTCTTAATTCACAAGTAAAGGACCCACCTGTTTATAGTGAATGACTTTCCTTTATGAATTTGCTTTATTTCTAATCAGGACTGAGCATAATCTTCCCCTGGGTAGGGCTGGCCAGGGTTTGGAGCAACCTGGGCTGGTGGAAAGTGTCCCTGCCCATGGCAGGGGTGGAATGAGATGAACTTTAAGGTCCCTTCCAACCCAAACCATTTCAGACTTGTATAAGCTCAGAGACATCTCTAGTGGTAGATTAGTTAGATATTGAAAGTTTTGCACCCAAGGGAGCTCCTGAATTACTTTAGAATAGAATTTGGGAGGTGTGGGTAGAATTTGGGTTCTGAAGAGCCCATCCAATCTCTTGACATTTTCTTTCATAATCTTTACTGCCTCCTTCAACCCTGAGCTTTTCACAAGCTACTTTCTCATGCAGCTGTTCCTTCAGAGCTCTTGTTTTCCCCCAAATTATCACTTGTTTCCCATTCATCCTCCCAATGATGAAATTTTATTTGCTTGAGGCTGTTAGAAGGGAGTTGGTTTTTTTCCCCTCTGTGAGTCTCTCATTGTTAGAGCCTTTGGGAGTTGCTGACAGTGTAGTGTCCTCTGGAAAAAGGGACATGTGACATGTTATGCTGTGAATCCTGCAAATGCAGTTAGTGCCCAAGTCAGGAAAAGCATTCTCCCAAAAACTCCACCCAGTCTCTCTTTTCAACAGCCATTCCCATGGAGGTGGTGGGGAAAGGGTGGAGCTGTGTTTATACCAGAAGTTAGTACTATTTGGAGAGAACACTCCCATTTGCATAAGGAAGAGCTAAATGAGAGGAATAGTTTTTAATTGGTGGCTACTGATCAGTTTGATTCTTTTCAAGTAAATTAATGGAAGAAGAATTAAACCCACCTGCTGATGCTGTTTCCAAGTTTCCTGCTGCTGCACTGACTTGTTTTTTTATCAGGAATAGGAAATGAGGCTTAGGCCTTTGATATGAAATTCCACAGTTGGAAGGGGTGGCAATGAGTCTCTTTCTTTCACTCACTTTGCAAGGCTATTACCCACCTAACTAGCTGGTTTGTGTTTAATTTTTGAGCACTTACGAAATTACAGCTCCCTCCCCATCACTTTTCAAGGGCTTAGTTATGAAATGTGTGGATTTAATGTGCTGTCAAACAGTGCTGAATGGGATGGTTCCTTGAGGAAGAACTTACTGAATTTCTTGCAGGAGAATACTTGAGTGGCCTGATTTGCAGGGTGCCATTTCTTTTTAGTGCAGTAATTTATTTACTTGTAGTTATCTTTTGATATCTGATTCTAGAAGCAGGGGGGACTTGTGCAGATATGAATATTGGGGAGGATAAGGGAAAGATGAGGGACAAAGTTCCAGGTTTTCAGGACTTTCACACCTAGGTGTGACTCTGTTCAGAATCTTGCTGCCATCCCTTATTTCTGTCTTGTCAAATACTGGGGGAGAGACAAGAACAATTTACACCACACAAGTTCTAAGAGACCTGTGCAGAACTGGTCAAAGAATGATTTGTCAGTTTGTGTGAGTGATGGAGAAATATCTTGTACTCCTGAGATTTAAGACATGAGGATAAAGGAAGATCCTGAAGATGGGAGACTTCATCACCAGCTTTCCACAGAGAGCAGATAGGTAGGCCAAGGTACTCTTGCAAAAAGTTTTTTTAATAAGTTTAAGCCAAGCTGTTCACAGTGCAAGCTTTTTACATGCTGAGTGGCAAGATGTGTCTGAGGGGGTGTGAGACGAAGAGGAGAGGTTGAAGGAGGCCACAGAGTACATGGGGTGGTGCAGCTGGTAGCAAGCTGAACTGGAGCCAAGATTTGGGGGTGAAGCAGATGGACACATTCCTATTTATATCTTAGGGACTCTTGCCTTTTCCCCCTTTTCTTATGTAGGTTTTTCATTAAACAAGTTAATGTGATTGGTATAGTAACACTTGTGTCTTCTGTGGTAACTACTTCCTGTTGTGGGTTGCTCAAAAACGTCATCACAAGGAGGGTTTATGCAAGAGCAGGATAAGCCTCATCCACACAAACTTTCTTCAGGAAGAAGAGATTTACTAGGTGTCTAAATCCCCATTACAACTACCCTGGGATGCTTTGCCATGTGGAAAAGATTGCAAGGAATTGGGATCCAGGTGTGGTGGGATAGAATGTAAGAAAATAAAGACAGTGCAGAAGGTAATCTCACACCTGAGGAGTTGCAGCTGTACTAATCACCAAAGATTAGGAACAGGTCTGCTCTTAATAGGCCACAGCTGTGTCCAATAAGATGAGTGCTACAAAAGAGTGGGTTAGCTGGGTGAGGAGAGAGTTGGGGTTTGTTGGTTGTGCTGTGAAGAAGAGGTCAGTGCTGCAAGGAACTGCCCATGAGAAATCACCAAAAGGTATGGAACTTTTGCAGTAAGATGACAACATCCAGGAAGAATTGGGATTGCAAGCCCAGGAGCAGGAAAAAAGGTGGATTTTCCAGAGAAGTTTGAGGTTGGTTTCATGTTTTGTAGACTTCAAGGTGAAAGGAAGAAGTAAGCATTGAATTCCCATATTGCTGAATCCTAGACTTTTCTTACTCCATTCCATGTTATCAAATGGGGAACCAAAAGTGTTCCTCCAAATAATAATTTCTGGTGGAGTTTAATTTCAGTTTAACGTGAAGTGCTAGGCAAAAGCATGTTCCATACATTTCAATGTGTCTTCTTTATGTGAGCTCCTTAGAAGGATAAAGGCAGCGAAGTTAGTAGAGCTTTATTTGGGAAGCTACAGAAATGTGCAACTGCAAACCACACAGCTCACTCAAAAAACCCTCTGTGCTGTCATTAGTGAGGGCTCAGCCTGTGCCTGTTTGGGCAGAGGTGGAAAATGGAGTTATCCCAGGGGCTGCTCCAAGTTAGTAAGGAATGGAGAGCCCTCCCTAATCAGATCTGTGTGTGTTGGAGGCTGGGCAGTACTGGGAATATGTGGTAGACTAGGATGAAAATGCTGTTAAATCTTGATTGAGCTGTAGAGCTGGGCAAGAATCCATGAAGTGAGATTCAATCAAGGACAGCCACAGAGGCAGGAATAATTAAATGCACAGATTTAAATTAGGGATTCTGAAGGTAGTGGGATCCCAGGGGTGGAATGGAGTTTGTGGAAGATGTCAGATTGAAGTGTTGCTCTAAAGTCAGGAGAAGAAATGCCATGTTGGAGTTTGATGTTACAGATACTCTGACCAGGTGTAACATTTACTACTAAATAATCCATGGCACTGCCTGACACACAAGTAGAAATTTCATGGACTGTGGTATCTGCA
Organism: Melospiza melodia melodia; assembly: GCF_035770615.1. Lineage (NCBI taxonomy): Eukaryota > Metazoa > Chordata > Aves > Passeriformes > Passerellidae > Melospiza > Melospiza melodia. The sequence continues at coordinate 7,582,200 of NC_086214.1, forward strand.
TTTGTGTTGGTGGTTCTCAGAGAGGTCAATTTTCAGCATTGACTGGAACTTCAGCCTTTTAACTGCTAAACTCATGTGAAAGCCAGTCCTAATTGTGCTGCACATCTGAGACCCAGGACCTTCAATGCAGTAAAGGGATGTGTTGCATCTGTGAAGACAAGTGTTTGGCTCAGAAAGGAATATGCCTTTCATGGTAGATGATGTGGAGTATGTTGTACAGTTAAATAATTGGACTGCTTAACTTTGGAGGAATCAGTAGGTGTGGGTTATACACAGCTGAAAATAGCATCAGCACAAACAAGCTGTTCTAAGTATACCATGACTGCTGGTCATTTAGGCTAACTCATGGTTTTCAGAAACTGGACAAGAAGTAGGTATAGATGACATGACATGATGTCATCTAATGATGACATGCACGTGATTACAGAAAGTCTAGGACTGATTAAATATTTCCTATGAATGTATCACTGCAAGATATCCTGATTGTCACTGCAATATTGTCAAGAAATCTTGTTGGATGATTCTTTAGCAACTTTACCATTCCTAGGTAAATGAAGGCTGGGAAAAACTTACAGGAGAAATGAGCTTTGGTTTTATGTCCCATCATATTTCAAACAATATTTAATAAAAGTCTTCACCAAAATGTGAGTGAAGCATCACAATTTCACCAAGTTGTGCTAGGTCCCTCAACCACCAAAGCAAGAAAGACACCAGAGGAATGGCTCTGTGAAAATCCCCTATCATGAAGCTCATTAAGGACTGATAAACTTTATTCTGGTCTCTAACATATGCTTCTTGTTCAGGCTCCTGATTTGTGTCTCCTTGGATAGTGCATCCAAATCCACAAGTAACATGCAAGTTTGCATTTCATTTTGAGCCCAGCAGGCATACAGCAGTGAGGTTACAAGACCTTTCCAAGTGAGCCTGGAGGGACTTGTTGGCTAGAGTTTGGATCTCTGGCAAGCAGCTCCCTCCAGCTCTGCTCTGCAATAAACTCAGGGTTCAGTCCCCGGTCTCGCGCGGATACCGAGCTCTGTTGCGTGTCTCTGGGTAATCAGTCACTGGGAAGGCACAGATGTTTCAGGATGCACAGCAATGGGTGCAGCATAAAAGAGAGGCAACAGCAGGGTCATGCTACAGATGCAGCCACATCTCACATGTGTTCCTTCCTGACTGGAGAATTCTTGTAGCATTTGCGGTTTTCTGGTTGCTAATCCCATCAAATGAGGGCTCAAAGGTTGATAAAGCTCAGGCCTTTTATTGCTGCTCCTTTAGCCATGCAGTGCCAGGTATGGCTGATGCCTCCCCTGCAGGCAGGTCCAAGAGAAGGGCATTAGAGTAACAGAGAGGGGTGCACAATTGCCCCAGGCAGTGGCTGAAATAAATTTGGGCAGCAATTTTAATAAAATCAGAAGCATTAAAGAAATATGAGGCTAGATGATGTCCTAGCCTTCACCTGGTTGTGGAGATAAGAAGTGAAAATATTGCTTTTTTTCTCGTCTTTTCCTGTAAATGAGATACAATCAAACCTAAAAGAGGAGAAGCCAGACCAAGTCAGGATTCAGTTTGATGTTTCATTTGTGTGCACATAATTACTTCTGTAGCAGTAATGCTGAAGAAGTTTTGGCATGTATCCACTGTGGGAAGTGCAGGGTCTGTGTTCATTGCTAGGTGGTCCTTCATTCTAAAAACCTTGAGGGACACCCAAGGCAGATGGGCTTTAATTAGACTCTGTCCTGCTTGCCAGTGACTGTCAAATGTGTCTCCCCAGATCAAGCACTAGAGCTTTCTGCTGAAGGTGTCAGGTCTTGCTCTGGAAAGAGAGTTTCCTGCAGCATGAGCTGTAGAAAGTGCTGCGGTACCCCTGAGACACCGAGAGAAACTGTGCAGTATCTTGGTTAATTAGTTCTTCAGCGGCCAATTTGGATGGAGATACAAACCTGTTGCTGTTGTCAGCCAGTGTTTTAGGCTCAGTGGCAGAGGCCTGTGCTAAGGAACAAAGGTTTTGGTTTTCTCTTTACTGGTGTGGAGACTTGTTAAACCCAAGTGGCTCAGAGTACTTGTGTAGGGATGGCTCTACTGTGTTGCTGCAGGGCTCTGCACTGTAAAAAGTTACAGCCCATTCAAGGAGGGGGACAAGCTACTCCTAAACTTGGCTTGTTTGATCTTTTCTAGCTTAGCCTCAAGTGATTAAGCAAACAGTGTCTTTTCAAGCATTCTCCAGTTGTGTGATCTGCTAAACACATCTCACAGTGTGATCTGCCAGAGATGCCTTGAACACTGTCCTTGTGCTGTGCTCTACTGGTCTTTGTGGGAACATAAATAAGCAGTTATTTCTATTGCATCTGGTCTGTCTGGGTGGGATGCAGAGGATGGGTGTTGCTTTATGTTTAACCTAAACTTGAAGATTCTTGCTTTTTGCCTTAATATTAGCACTCACAGCAAGGCACAGCACTTTATTAGCTACCCAGGAAAACATCCTTGCAAAAGACCTTTCTCCTTGCAATGAACTCCTTCATCTGCAGTGGGATGTCTCTGTACAAAGGGGTCATTCTTGTTCTGCCCTTATTTTAGTGAAGTAGAATATCTACCAGCAGTAGTAGTTAGGATACTGACCATAAAACTGTAAGCTCCTCACAGACCAATGTAACCCTCACACCCTTCATAGGGAATGGGAATGAGCATTTACACGGCTCCATTAATGCCTAGTGGGCACTTTGTTTTCTTTTACACTTAGCACTGGTCTCTTCTACCTGAACAAATGTGAATGTTGTACACACTAGAATAGAAATCTCCACTCTGGAATCTGTGTTCTGCTACAGGTTCAGCTGTTAAGCTTTGGTCTTTGCTGATTGATGCAGAAGAGAGCAAAAGTAAATTTGATGCCTCAAACACATCTGAAATGGTCAGGAGTAAGAGAGGATGGTCTTCCTGAAGTATATCAAAAGCTGATTATTTATCAGTTCTTTCTCCTTGAAATTGAGATGATCCCAGAGTAATGGGTATCCTTTTTCCTGTCCAGATTGTTTTGTACCTTATTTATATCTCAAATCAGCAGAAACTCTGATCTTCACCTGGCTTTTTTATGGCAGCTTGTAGAAGAGTATATGTGAATATGCTGTGACAGCAAACCCTAAATCAACCCTTGGTCACTGCAAGCTGGAACAATTGGAAACCCAGGAAAACCTGTGTAACCTTTTGACCAAACCTGGGCCGATGTTCAAGATCTTTAACAAGAACTGAAGCCAGAACAGCTCTGATGACTTCAGACTTTCATTATGAGCCAGCTGTAGGCTCTAATGTGCACCCAGGTTGGGACAGAGGATGTAGTGGGTCAGCCACACCATTTGGGCAGGAATGTGCTTCCTCCCAGGGGATCCATTGAGAAATGATGTTCTCAGGGCTGCTTTTTGCTTTGGCACTGAAAAGCAGTGGGCACTTCTCCTTTTCACCACTGCTCCTGGGCACCAGCCATGTTGGGGCAGTCCTTGGCAGCTTCTGTCATGGTTTTCCTTTGCTCCCCAGCTCTCCCTGTGACCTTGAACAGTGAGCAGCTCCCTGGGAATCATCCTGTAGCTCTGTACAAACCCTGCACTACAACAGTGGGCCAGATTTGCTGGTCCAGGTGTGCAGCTGATTTGAAATGTGTGTTAAATCCCTTGTTCTGGTACAAATCCCCAGCAGCTTCATGTCCCATCCATGTGGATTGGAGCAGGCAGGGTTGAGCTCTGGGTCTGCATTAACCAGCTGAATAGAGGCTAACTTCAGTTTGGGTGCAATAATCAGCCTCTGCTGGTGCACTAGTATGGGCTCTCTCCCATTTGCTGTTAGCTGAAATGGATCCCAGTTTCTGAGAGGGTGTGGGAAGAGCTAAGAAGCAATTATCAAGATTTTTCTAATTACTACAGATGACAGAGGAGAGTTGGACCACTGATGTTTATATAACAAAACTCTGTGGAACCTGTATAGAAAGGGAAGGTGATTTCATTTCAAAACACATCAACATGTTGATTCTACCCACTCACATTCTTGTAACTATGAGCACTTGTGTGGTCTGGATTGGATCACTTGTGGGACATGGACAAAAAGGGACAGGGGTTGTCATATCCTCTGTCTTTTGAGTTTTTCCAGGCTGTTGCAGGAAGCTGGATTTTGGAGAGATTTTCTTGCCTTCTAGATGTCAGCATTAGTTGTGATGTTACCTTTTGACTTAGGAGTTTTCTTACTTCACTGTCAGTAACTACAACTTAGAGCTTCTGCCTGTTGTCTTTGACCTTGTTTTGGCTGCTTTTTGTCTGCCCACTGAGATAACAGGAAGGAGCACAGTGTGTGTAACCTCCATGTGCATTTCCTTCTCAGCAACATTAATGCTCCTGTCAAAAAAACCAGTTGGGCTTGGGCTGGGTCTTTGTTGTAGATCCCTTCCAACAGGGACTGCTCTAGAAAACAATTTCCTGTGTGTGACATTCCTGTGCCTTTTGAGATGCATGCTGTGGGCCAAGTTCCATCCAATGCACCTGCAAATCCAGGTTTCTCTTTGGGATCTTGGAGCTGCTTTGGATTCACAGAATTCACAGAATGACCAGGTTGGAAGACACCTTCAAGATCAAGTCCAACCCAGCCCTAACACCTCAGTTAAACCCTGGCACCCAGTGCCACTTGGTTAAACACACCCAGGGATGGGGACTTCACCACCTCCCCAGGCAGCCATTCCAGAACTTTATCACTCTTTCCATGAAAAGCATTTTCTTATATCCAACCTAAGTTTCCCTTGGCACAGCTGAAGACTGTGTCCTCTGGTTCTGTCAGTGCTGCCTGGTGGAGACCAACCTCACCTGGCTACAGCCACCTTTCAGGGAGTTGTAGAGAGAACAGCATGGGTGCTTCTCTGGGTTTGCTGCCATAAAGACAGTTTTGATGTGTCCTGAAACATCTTCCTGAGTGTTCTGCTCCTGCTCCTGGGGTATCCAGCTTGCCCATGCAAACAGACCAACCTCAAACCCCCTAAACATCGTTTAGTGTTCAAATTGCACAGCTTTCTCCCTCACTCTAATGACTAAATTCCACTTCATTGATGCAATAGGATGCTTCAGGCCATGTTCTGCAGGGCAGTGATTGCAGCTCCTCCTGTGATTAAAGTCACTTGGCCAGCAGCCCTTATCACAGCAGGGTTCATTCCTCCAGTAAGAGAGGCTGGTGCATGTTAACCACACTGGGGTTCCAGATTTCATAGCCTTGGGACTTCTGCCTCAGTAGTGAGAATACACTGGGATTTGTTGTGATCCCACCTGAGCCCCACAGGACATTTGGATAATGGGCATACAGCAGGATCTGGGTGCCTGTAGCCATCAATCTCCACAGGCACAGTAGATGTTTTTATTGCCCTTGCTTATCTGGCTGTCCCTCACTCTTTTAATATGAACCATACCAAACAAAGCTGACTGAGGATGGAAGATTATCTGTGGTATTCATCACTTGTAGGAAGGGGAGTTGGTTCAGTGTTGGCTTTTAGCATTTGCTAGGCCTTGTCTCCTTGACAGAAAACAACAGACTAAAGCCATTACCAAGAACAGCTGCTTAGAAGGGGCTTTGGAATATTTTTTCCGCCTTTGCTGACCTGAACCACAGCAATTATAAGTTCTGGTTATTGTAAACTTACCACAGAACACAAGGCATACCTTAAAATGATGTCATGTCTAGACATACAATTCAGGTATAAATTATGGAGAGAAAGTAGCTTGTTCAGTGGTTAAACTGTAAAAATTTAACAAGATATTTCTGTGTCTCTAGCCTTCACTCTTGCATACATATTTCTTTACCTCTTACCAGGAGAATTCTGCGACTGCCTCTTAATTTTTTGTGTTGGGAGATGGAATTTCCTCCCTGTTCTCCATTTCATTTCCTATTTCTGCCTCGCTGGGTCTCAAGGGAAGCTGTGTAGCCATCTACTCAGAGTCCAGAGCTGGAGAAGAAGACTCTTGGGTCCAGTCATGACTCAGGCAAGGTCACACAAGGGGTGATGTACAGCAAACTTTCCAAAATTTGGCTTGCTATTTTGGGTAGCTTTGTTTTATGGGGTAGTAGAGGAAAGAGAACTCTGCTGTAGTGCTCAGGTGCCTGATTTTCCAAATACTCAGAATTTGGAGTCTTGGCAACATCCCAGTGAAGCTGCGTGGGCCTTACATTTCAGGGGAAGTTGGACCCCATTTACAGCAGGATCATCCCTGTGGTTGTGTGAGCTGGATTTCTGTCTGGAGTCACTGCTGCAGCCCTCAGGGGGATGGTGGGCACAGCTGATGGGCAGTCTCACCTGGGGGATTGAGTGCTGCAGGCTCAGAGGGGGCGTGGCTGTTACAGGTGCTGGGGAATGGGGTGTGCACATCAGCGAGCAGCATGTGCAAATCTGTGTCCTGCCCACCACCAGGGACTTGGGCAGAACTCCACTGCTGCATGGGGAGGGTTGCCCTGCTGACAGGGCCTGGTTACTCTGACTTGTGTCAAATGCAGCTCCCCATGCTTGGCCTGGGCTGAATTTCCCCATGAGATGGGAATGGTTGGCTTAGCACCTGGTGTGAACTGTACCTGCAGGTAGCTGCAATGAAAGGCAGCTTTGGAGGTGGGGGAGGCCTGTTGGGTTAGCAAGGCTGTGCAGGGTTATTCTCCATAGTGTATTCTGTTGTGCTTTTCCTGGCCTAATTACACAATCCTTAAATGAAGGAATTTGGCAAGAACATTCTTCCGTTTCTACTGGTGCTTGGTCTCAAGTTCTCTTAGTAAGCTTTTTCTCAGTCATCTCCATTAGAACAAACTGCCATCTAGAATTTCTCTGTGTAGAAGCCTCTTGTGGATTTTGCTGCCAAATCCAAATATGATACCTCCTACCTGAGAAGCACCTTGCTGTCCCCAGACACCTGGTTTGCCATCTGTGTGTCCTCTTGAGAGCAAGGATCTAACTCTTGTCCTACCTGGGCATCTCATGCTCTTTTTTTAACCCATAATCACATCAGTTTGTTTCCTGGAAGCTGTCTATGCTGCAGGTCTCTTGAGACAACTATTAATGCTCAGCAAGCAGAGATGGCAATTGATTCTAGAGAAGTTGTTCTGCTCTTGTTGCCATGGGGACAGTTTTGGAATACACTGAAGAACAGTTTCACTCTATTTTCAGCTTATGCAGCAATGTTCTCAATTCCAAAGGGGCACATGTTTCTGCAGTCTCATGAACTTGAAGCATCCACACTGGCAACTGGTGTGGAAGACTTTTCTTTGGTATCCATGAACTTAGGGAGAGAGCCCTAAGCCTTGGTTCACTCTCAACACCCATTTTTTGGTGGAACAGTGATCAGGTCAACTGTCCCTGTGCCATAGATGCCAGATCTGCTCTGGAACTGTGGCTTTCTTGTCCAGACCAAGTATTTGTACAAAAGGTCCCCAGGTTCTTTCTGCTGTCCTGCTTTTCAGGATCACAGCAGGACCTGTTTTCATTGGATGCATTTGTATCCATTGTTTCTCCTGGCCTCTTTGTCCCCTGCCAGCCAGGAATGACCTTTTTCCTGCATTGTTTCCCTGCATTTGCCCCCTGCTTCTCTGCTGCCTGCAGGACAGTGTGTGGAAGGTGAACATTGTGCATCTTGCTAGGGGTCCTCTGAGGGATTAATGCTCTGTGCAGAGGGCACAAACCTTGAGGTACTTATGAAGGCACCACAAATGCTATAATGTCTTCAGAGATCCAAATAAAGTGATTGTTGAAGCAAGGCCACGGAGTAGATGCTGCCACTGGAATACTTTGTTTTAAGAGCACTGAAGAAATTAAAACTCCCACTGCACCCTTCCAATGTCTTGCACAAGTTGAGGTGGCCTTAGGGCCCCTTTTCAGCTTTTGATTGAGTGATTGTTTTTGTACATGGATGTCTTTTTTTTTGTTTTCTTTAATGGCTATTAAACATAGGAGGAGAGTGTTATTACAGCTCTAAGTGCTGGCAGCCAAAGTTTGTCCTCACTTCTGCTTCTAGGGTATCCACTTGCAGTTGTCCCAGTTTTCCCTATTCATGGCTTTTAAGAGGTTCTTTTCCTTTCATGAGACTCTTGATCAGCTCAAGTACAAACAGATGGAAAGCAGCAGAGATCCAGCTCCATAGCAGCACCCAGGCCAGGGCCTTAACTCATCTGAAGTGTTTGGTGCTCAGGGACAGGGCTGCAGCCAGAAATTGCATAACCTGGGGCAGGATGCTGTAGGTTCCTCCATGTGCTGTCCTTCACTATTCTCCCATCTTTACCTCTCCCTCACCTCCCCTTTCACCACGTCTTTCCAAGGCTCTTGTTTGCCCAGATGGAGCTGACTTACCAGAATACTGAGGTGTCCCTCTCCTGGCCAAGTCCAAGCACAGGAAGGTACAGGCTCAGCTGGCACCTGTCCCCTCCCTGGGCACAGAGGGACAGGGAATGATGGCTGATGGTCCATGGGAGCTGAAAGTCACAGAGAAACAATTGGTGTTTCATGGAAGAGTTGTCTTGGCGCCCTCTCTGTTTTATGGTGTTTAGGAAGTGCTCTGCAATGGAAGAACTGTTTATTTGGATAAAGGATTCTGGTCCTGCTGCTGAGTGTGTGTTGTGAATGCCAACTTCTGCTGTTCCTTTCCTCAAATACCCACAAAACAGAAGCCCTAGTTAGCACAGAAATTGTCACTAATGGGCCATCTTGCCTCGGGGTGTGTGTGTGTGGTTTTGAGGCCCTGGTCACTGCATTACCTCGGTTGTGAGGAGGTTTGGCCATGTCCTGACTTTGTGCCAACAAAGGGAATTCTCCACTGGACCACTGTGTGTGTTTCTCCTGTGGAATGATCACCATGTAACTTTGCCAGGGTCAGTGGGAGCCATCTTTCAAACAAATGTCATATGCAAGTTTGCAAATCCTATTGTCCCAGGAAAAATTAACTTTCTCCAAAGTGTTGAAGTGTTGCAGGAAGCAAAACTTCAGACTGTACAGGAATATTGAACTATGTGGAAGTTGGAGAATTTTCCCACTTCTGCTCCATGTGGAGTAACTTAGCTTTTTCAGCACCTTAGGGGCATTGACATACATCCAGAGAAGGGAAAGGAGCAGAAATGCAAGAAATGAAAATGTGAAGCAGAGCTGCTTAGGCAGAGACCATGCCCTGGATATAATACTCCCTTTTGCTTCAGATTGTATAGGATTTTTATGGGGAAGGGAAGAGATATGATCTCTGGGAAGAACACACCTATTCTGCAGCTTTCTACTCAGAGATGGCCCTTAGCAAGTGTGTGTGGACAGATAAGCTCTTAATATGAAGCAGAGCTTCTCCAAGTTCTTCACAATATCTCTCTGAGTATCACCACTAGGAACTCTGCAGGGAGAGGTTTTGTTTAATTTCAATAGAAATTTTAAATTTTAATAGGAATTTTAACTTGTAGGAAGTTAAAGTTTGGTTCACAGTGGGACTAGCTTCTCATACATTGTGGTTGGGTCAGTGCTGTTGGGAACTGAACAGGCCTGTTGGAAGTGAAGCAGTGGATGGAATGCAGTGTGAAACTTGCTGAGATGCTGATTCTGAATAGATGTTGTGTTGCTTAACACAAAATAACAATTTCCCTTTATATAAGTTGTAAATATACATAGAAAAAATGTGTGTGCATCTGTGGATGTACTGAAAAGAAACATCTTTGCTCACAGATTTTCATGTTTTCCTCTGGCTGATAACCCACTCTGGCATTTTGTGCCATGTAATTGCAGGACTCTCAGTCCATCCATTTTCCAAGTGGTGCTTTTGGCCACACCAGCAAGGCAGGCTGTGAACATTGTGAGGACAGACTCCATCACATTTTTCTATAATCTCAGCTAGTTCCTGAAGTGGAGCTTTGAGTGACTGGTGACAGATCTGCTCTACGTTTGGAAGCAAATGCAAATTATTTCAGAGAAAATCTTTTTCACAGAGCAAGCCTCTGCTGGCTGGGGAGGAAGGATCAGATATATTCACCTAGGCTTTCTCATCTAGCCAGCTTCACATTCCTTTCCCTCCTCCTCCCAGGCTTCTGTTTCTTTTGTTTCCCCCCAAGACCCATTGTTCTTGTTCTCTTCCCGTGGTTAAGGCACAGCTGGAGCCAGGAACAGCCAGAGAGCAGTTTTGGGGTGCTGGGCTGAGGTGGGCTCCCCATTCCCAGCCCCAGCTGCTCCACTGTGCCCAGTCCTTGGTGGCTCCCAGCAGCTCCCACCAGTGCAATCATCCACAGCTTCTGCTGCCTCCACAGGGTCAGGTATTCCAAACTCCTCTGCCTGTACTCTACAAGTACAAGGCCCCTTCTTCTGCACTGCTAATGGGGAATAATCACATCAGTGAAGCTTTAAATGTGGGAAAAGGAACAGGAGGCAATTGTTTCCTCATCTTCCTGGCATAAAGCACCCCAAACCTGGGATGTTGTAGACAGAAATTTGTTCTGAGAGCAGCAATGCCTGGGGAAGCCTCTCTGTAACTGGTACTAAACTGAATTTCACTCCTGTGCTGACAGGATTGTCCCCACCTTGCTGTGGGTTTTCAGAATGGCAAAGCTGCTCTCCTGTGCTTGGCTCCTCAGGCTGAGGAAGGTGAGGGAACTGTCCCAGCTCTCAAACTGGGACAGGGTGTGGAGGCTCTGTCTCTCACCCCTCACCCCTCCTTGTGCAAAGGAACCAGAGGGTGAATCCAGCAGGAGCTTCTCTCCTGTTCCTCAGCCACCTGAGGAAGGGATCTCCTGTGCCTGCTTTCTGCAGCTGCCTTCCCTGGAGGGCTCCCCTGATGGAAATGCAGGAGGGCTCTTGGCTTGTGAGAAGGAAAATGATGCTTTGGAAATTACCAGACTCCAGGATTTAACTCTTTAGCCTCTGGAGTTCCCAAGCGTGGACTGCTTCAATGTGCTGAGTTAGCCCCGGCTTCCCGAGTGTTCTGCAATTGAGCTGAGCCTTCTGGGATGTGCAAGGCAGCCCATTTTCTTCCCTGCATCCACAGAATCCCAGCTGTGCAGGTGAGAAATCATCAGGGAACAACCCAGCAAGAAAAGAAGGTGAGAGCAAGTGCCTGAACTCTGAAAAGCAAAACTCTGGGAGTGGCTCACCTCCCTCCCCACCTTTCCTAAAGCTCAGCAGCACTCATGGAGCTGGAATAGGGGCTGCATTTATCAAATTCCTGTCTGCAACAGCAATGCAGTTGTTTTAGATTAGTGTACAAATAGACATTAGTGTAATACATCTGTTGTTAATCCACATCTTGGTAGAAAAGAGATGCCAACACATCATTTATTAGCCACATCGATCCTATAATGTCCTTTCTTTTGTCTTTTGAGTATGTAATGGGTTCCAGGATGTCTTTTATTTCATTGTGTACCACATTTCCTCTTGTCTAACATAGCAGGACATAATGTGTTCCAGGATATAATTTATGCCATTTTGGAACTGGACACCACAGAATGTATCCTGAACTTTTCTGAAAACCTTCAGTGTGTTGTGCTCTGCTCACAGGTCTTTGCACAATTGATGGGTAGAAAGAACTGGAAAACCAGTAGGAAGGAAAGCAGGAAAGCAATTTATTCTTAGTCCAAGGAGAGCAGAAGGACCATGAGGAACTCTGGATGCTGGCATGGCAGGCTATAACTCTTACACCCTTGATTTGTTTAGAAAAGTGGAAAGAGAAGTGGTAAGACCCTGATAGTTTCAGTGGGATTCCACCTTGAAAAGGAACCAGTGAAGGGGAAGCTATTTATCTCCTTTTTTTGGTGAAAATTGAGAGCTGCTGCTTATCTGACTATATCAAAACTCTGTGCCTGTCATAGGTGAAAAAATGAAAACCACTTCACTGTCTTTTTCCCTGTTTGGTGGTGTTAATGGGGTTTGAGAAGCAGATGACATTTGCAGGTGATGAGGGAAGCTGGGACACAAGACCTGCTGAAAGTTGGGGAGTTTGGTGGTAATTTTCTTGTGGAATGATCATCTGGGGAGGAATTGGGAGTGGCCATTTGCCTGATAGCTTCTGCAGGAGTCTGTTCCTTTTGCTTGTCTTTGTCATGAACTGAAATCCCACCCAGAATGATGGAATCCCAGTCCTGCATCTCCTCCCCAGTGCAATATCCCAGCGTCAGCTTTGGCCTGAACCAGATGTTCACTTTGTGGTGGAGTTGGACACTTGAGCAAGAGACTGGTTCAAAGGGACAGCACAGGATTTCAAATCAGCTTCTGCACAGAGGCAGGATCACCATGAGCAGAACCTTTGAGTTTTAGGTCAGACCAACAGTTGTTGTCAACTTATGGAAAGGCTTTTAAAGATAAAATATTTTGGCATGATAAAATAGATTCCTTTTTTGTTGTTGTTTATTTGTCTTTGTTCTGTTTGTTAGTTTTTGTTGTTTTCTTTCTTTCATCCAAAGATCTCACAGCAGACAATTTGTCTTGCACTGTCCCAGTTTCCCTGCTGTGGACCCCATTCTGTCTGAGTGTGTCTGGCTTGTGATGCCTCAGTCCTGAGGCTGGAAGGTAACAATGGCCCTGTTAACTGCAGCCCTGAGTTCTTGCTCCATCAGACCTTTTTCTTTATTTTGTGCTGCTTTTAATCCCAGGGATAGCACAGGGAGTCTGGGGAAGGGTTGCTGGGGTAACAGAGACGTAAGACCAGAGGGAATAATGTTAATAAAATAAATTGCTGACTTTGAGCAGTCTAATAACTCAGACGGGTGAGTTCTCAGGCTTGACATCATGTTTTTGTCCTTTCCTCCCTCCTGCCCTGCCTCTCACTTGCAGGCACTGTCATTCACAGGCCTGCAGTTCAGCTAAATCCAATACAGTGTCATGTCATTAGCACACAGGTCTCCTGTGCCGGGATCTCATTTCCAGGTCTCCAGAGAACCAAATCCTCCAACTTTTAAAAAGACAAACTGTTGTAGAAATAGGAAACTTTTATTCCTCTCTACACAGCTCAGCACCATTCCTGTGCAAGGGGGGATAGAATATGAAATAACAAACAGCACAGACACCAGTCAAGTGGTTAATTCTCCTGCCAAGGCATAAGAATACCAGAGGATGGGAAGGAGTGGAGAAGTTGGAGTTATTTATGTTGTGAATAACAGCTGTAGGTCTGTATCGTGCTATAAACACAGAATGGAGTCTCAAACTGAAAGCTCTTCCTGTCTGCACTGTCTGCTTTAGTTAAAGGATCACAAAATGAGGGCAGTTGTGAAATTGTGTGTTTGCATATGAATGGGCTCCAGATCTCAGTGTCACAGGGCATGAACAGAGCTGAATTTTCTGTGTGGTTCAGAACTTTTTATTCCTATTGAGATCTCTTCTGGTTGCATCAGAGCAGATAAACCTCTCAGAGCACTGCCCAGCTAGAAAATTGAGGTGCTTGAGAAGAGCCCTAAGGAAGGATAAAATTTTCTCTTAACTGTCTGATGTATGGTCCTTTATACTTTCCTTGATGCCAGCCCTTTTCAAAAACTACTTCTTCCTGGCACTTTTTATTGGCATTTACCTTATTCGTACCTGAGGCAGGTAGTGGCTGTTGAGGGCCTAGATGGCACTTTGTGCTACCACCATGAGTTTAAGAGCTCCTTAGGAGGAATGGTGTGTGCCTGTGCACAGAGCAGGAATTAACACCACACTTAAGTGCTGTGCAGGTTGGGACACTGAGGGAAAACTCCAGTGACTTTCCCGTGGTTAACAAACAGTCCTCTGTAGAAGATGTTGGTTCTTCTCAGCTCTGTGCCTCAATCCAGTTTGCATTTTCTCTCCCAGGAACAAAAATGACAAATATTTGAGTGATAGAATCTGCCTGCATCATGAAAAATTCTGCCCCTGTCCTTTTTCTCCTAGACCAAGCCCACTTTGTGTAGCGCTGCTGAGGGTCTGGTGAAGCCTCCCTGCCCTGCCTGGCCCCCAGCATGGCCTGGTGGAAGATGTAGTGCCCCAAACACTTGACCTCTGAGCAAATTGGCTTTCCTGGGGTCCAGGTAAAACCTGTTTGTGGTCCTCATCCAATCCTTGGTCCTTTAGACACATGTTAGCTCAGTTGGTTAGAGCATGGTGCCTATATCACTGAGGTTGTGGTTCAATCCTTGTATGGGCCATTTGCTTAAGAGCTGAACTTAATGATCCTTGTGTCCTTAGTCCCTTGATGATCCTTAGTCCCTTTCAACTAAGAATATTCTATTTTGTACACTCTGGTTTAAGTGGCTTAGAATGGCCAAGGGAGCCACTCCTAGGCCGTGTGTGCTCCTGTCTGGGCCCTGCAGCCAGAAGGTTGCAATTATTTCCTTGCTCTTCCAGCCTTCATTATGCTGCTCCTCATGCCTTCATATGGTAAAGGACGCTGCCGTTCTAACAAGCTTGGCTGGAATAATCATTCCTTTGTGGCAAATACTTCCCCTGGCTTGAAGCTATTCAGTGAGACCAAGGAATCATCTTTATCTTTTGCAGTGGGGTGGGGATGCTGCTCTCTCAGCCCTGTTCCTGCTGATGCAGGTGTACATTCCTGTGAGAGAGGGGAGGAAATACTTCAATTTTGGCTGTTGAGCTAAAATTGAAGTGTCTGCAGCTCACAAGCCCCAGGAATGTGCTGTTGCCATGGTGCTGCAGGCTGGGCAGTGCCATGTGCTGGTGCCACGATTCCCCTGACCACTGGGGGGTGGGTTAAGAATCCTGTGCCAAATTAAGCTCAGCAAGCACCAGCCCACAGAGCTGTACAGGAAAATGCAGTGAGGGAATGGGATGACTCTGTGGGAACTGCAGGCAAAGCAACACTGAAGACACAAAATACCTTGGAGGTGGTTGGTTTGCTACATGCACTTTCTCAGATGAAGCCCTTTCAGGTACTCTTTTGCTTGCACAACACATGGTCCAGTAGGTTAAATTTGGTCCCTTCCTACCCCTGAAGGCCCTGGAACTGCTCTGAATTTACCCCAGCAGAGCTGAGGTTGGGTTTAGAGCAGATGGGAAACTTGGCAAGCTGTGCAGGCAGGATGGCCTTTACAGGGGCCAGGCATGAGTGCACATCTGTGTGCTCTGCCATTCTGTGAATCTAGTGAGAGAGGGTCTTAAGGGGGTTAGAAAAAAAAAGGAGAAATCATGGTGTGATGCAGTGTTTTGGCACGACTGAGTTATTTTCCTTAATAGTTTGGAGATGATTTAATCTTGGAGATAATTAAATTGAAGGTGTCATTTCAAAAGATAACAATGTCTGTATGAGCTCTGTTAGGTTTGGCATAAACTTCAGCTTGTTTTGTGGGGATAGAGGGATTTTCTTGAGTGGAACATGGGGGAGGAAAGTGGAACATGGTGGAGGAAAGGCAAGGCTAGTTTGATGGTATTTATTTCCACCCTTTCTTGCTATAAAATAATCTGACATAATGCAGAGCACGAAGGCAGCCCCTGTGACTTCAAGGGGGGGTGAGAGAGAAATACTCCCCTGGACTTGAGTGTGGCTTCTGACAAAGAAACATCTTAGATCAAGTCCCATCTTCATGTGCCTGCTCCCATGACCTGCTCAGGGAGAGAAACTGGACTGGGAAGCAGTGCTGGGTTCAGGAAGCACTGTGAGCTCTGCAGGGACCATTCTCAGGGGTGTGGGGGTCCCAGGGTCCTTCTGGACTCCCAAAATGTCACTCCTCCACTGTCACTTATTTCAATTGGAAGGTCCCTGTATGTGATGTGTGGCTTGCTCTGTGCCTTTCCTGCAGGACAGGTAGGTAATCATGACAGCTACCTCTCCTTCCACCCCAACAGGGGAAGTTCTGCCCTGTGCTGGGCACGACTCAGTTTGTGGTCACTGTGGGGACATTCTAATCCTTATGCTTTGGGTACAGGTCTCCTCCAGAGCTGTGTGTGATGTGGGGGACTCACCCAGCCAAAATTTAACATTTAGCCTTCTGGTATGTGACCTACGGGTGACTGGAACACGAGTTCCAGAACTGAGGTGCCAGCTTGCTCCTATGGACCCTCTTGCATGGTTGGATGGAGCCAGCCTGCAGTTTCCCCAGCCAGAATCCCTGTGGGTTGGCAGGGAGCCCTCAGTGCCACGTGTCAGTGCTCTGCTCCATCCCTGCCGTGCCCCAGGGGTGATCAGGGGAGCTGGGGAGCAGGTCCTTGCCCAGGACACCTGCCTTGGTGAGCTCTCCCCTCACTGTCCTTAAAGATGTTCCCTCAGCCCAGCCCTACTCAGCAATGGATTTGTGCAGCAAGAGATTGGCAGCAGTTTTCCTTCTCTTTGAACACTGCATTTTTAGTGATATTTTGCCTTTTTTCTAAATGCTGCATTTATTTCTCTGGGCCTCAGAGCTCTGCTGCCACCAGTTTAACACCAGCTGTGTGACCCTCAGAGAAGAAAGGCTCTATGTCATAAAGTGTGTGTCTGTAATTTTTTTTTCACTTTAGCTCTGATGTGAAAAGCTCTGTCTGGGCATTTAAGTGGAGTAGCTTGTGATATACAGCAATTTATGTAGAGGTTGGCAGGGGTTTTTTTCCCTTGCCAGCAGGAGAAGGAAGGGGACCTGGGACCTCCTTCTGGTGAATTACTTAGAAAAACAGCCAACATTTAAAATTACAGGTTTGGAATTGAACTATAAATTCCAGTGAAGTAAAAGATCCATGAATAATATGTCATTAGTCTGAAATATAATTTGTTTGTATGTTTTAAGCAGTAGAAAGGAAACAGGATATAATTCCTATTAGCAACGTATATATTTTCCCCAAGCAAGAACCAGCTGCCTGATGGAAAGTTTATGTTTGCTCCATAAATGTTTTTAACTGTTTGGTTGTACTGGGTTCTTTTTCCAGTGGTGCACAGAGCTTTAATCTCTCCTGGTTCAGCTAGGCTGATGTTCTTCCCTCAGTCTGGGATTGTGTGCCCTCTGTTCAGTGTGAGCATGTCATGGGCTGCCACAGATTTAACACAAGATTCAGAAATCAAGAGTAAGTTTGTCTGTCTGCTCTGATGGGCATCTTGAGAATTACAAGCCAGACTCACAGAAGATCTTCTCACATTTTTGCTCAGATCTGTGACCTGGAAAAGTCTAGTGAAACAGGAGGAAGTGTTTTTACAAGGGACTTTTTGCATTTCTCACATAGCGTTGGACCCAGCATAATCACAGAGCACTTTTGGTGGTTTTATTGGGGACCACATGATTTTGTTTATGCCCTTAGATGTCTGGGTGAACTGGATCAAAGCTGTTGCATTTGCTTCTGTTTGAGACAGAAATTGCCACAGATCCTTCCACAAAAAGGTTTAAGGCACTTGTGGTGCCCTTCAGTGTTTGCTCTTTCAGTGAGCAGAGGTGGATGCCAGCTGAAGAATCTGGAGTTTATCTCATTTTCCTTTAGCATTCTCTGCTCACTGGGATGATGCTGACATTGTGACTGTACCTGCTCATATCACAGCAGGCAGCTGTAGAAGGCAAAAGTTTATAGAAAATGTTTTTTTTTTAGAGTGATTCCAGTTCCACATTTTTGTGTTTTAAGTCACTTTGGGTTTAGGTTGGGAGGCTGGAATATGGGATTTGGTTTGGGTAGTTATGCTGGCTCCAAAGTGGTGCATCCTAGGGGTGAACTTGGGTTCTGAAAAGGTTCTGAGCTTCCTGCAAATTTTAATGACCTTGATAAGGGCTTGTTGTGAATTCAGCTTCAGAGAGATTGAGAAATAAAAAGAGGAGAAATGATTCAAACATGGTGTGTGGTGACACCTGGCACTGCAGGAGGCTGAAGGAGCAGCAACACTTGGGTACAGTAAATCTGTAACTCTGGAGTCCTGGGCCATTCTCACTGCTTGGAACTGGAAACAACTCAGCCAAAGGCAGTGGAGGAGCATTTCCATAAAGATGGCATAAACAGGAACATGGTGGAGACCTGCAGCACCCCTGTGAATCCCAGGCCAAGCCAGAAAGAGTTAAAGAGCTCCTGTCCAGGGAGTAATGGCAGGAGCTGCCATTTGGTGCTGACAGACAGGGAGTCACTCGCTGCCTGCAGCTTCTATCAATTTCCACTCTGTTGTCAGCAGGTTGTAAATAAAACCTCTGCTGGGCTGCTCTTTGTGCTGCCTCTGGGACTGCAGCTCCAATGGATTCGAGGCCTGAGGGACACCCGGGGCCTGGTGGGGCCTGTGGCCATGGCTGGGGACAAGGGACACATCCCCATCCTTTGGCATGGCCCCAGAGCCTGGCAGGGCAGGAGGAGCCCCAGGGCACTCTGTGTCCTGTGGGGATCACCCCAAGGAAACAAACTGCTGTCTGACATGAGCTGGCATTGATTTTTTTGGCAGCTTCGAGAGAGAGAAATAGGATTAAAACTAAATGGAGGAATTCCTCTTTTCAAAAAGAAAAATGGAACTGGAGGGAAGGAGTCCAGCTTGAAATCGAGCTTAATGTTGCTGCTCACTCTTGGAGTTGCTCAGAAGGCATCCAAAAATGAACTTGTGTGTTTTTTGGGAGTACCCTGGCCCAGCACAGTGAGCCCTGAGCTGTGCTTTGTGGCTCCACCACCAACTCCTGCTTGTGATGGGGACCAAAGTACTCAGGCCAGCTTGTCAGAGGCAGTCAATAATTTTTGGGCTGTCTGGTTTGGGAGTTTCCAAATCCAAGCAGCTTCCACTGGCTTCTGTTGGTGGTTCAGGGTAGGCAGAGCCTTAAACAAACAAACAACCCCTGCTGCTCAGACATCCCAGCTTAAGACATCTGAAGTCTCAAGTTCCCAAGTCCTCTTTCCACAGCAGAAAATGTTGACTTTCATCTTTGTCTGTTTCTTCATCTGTAAAATAGCAATTTTACAGACAATTACTTTTACCTGATAGCTGATGTAAGGATAAAAAAAAGTTAGCTTCCTCAAAGGAAACAGTTGTGGAGCAAACTTTACAAATGTGGTGCCAAGGTTTCATGATGGCCCTGTCTCTATGGGAGGCTCAGATGCTGTGTAACTCTCTGTTTTGAACTAATTTAGAGCATTTCTTTTCAGGCTCCTGCTAGTCTTGTCCTCTCTGAACATGGGTGTTCCCATTTTCCAGTTTATTTTTCACATCCATGTGGTCATGTGGAACAGCCCAGTTCCCAGGGCAGGCTGTACAGAGAGCACTGGATTTGAGCAGGATGGTGTTCAACCCCAGAAAATGCTGATTTGAGATCACTCCAAAGCAACAACCTCAGGAGGACACCGCCAAAGCTGCAGCTTTGGGGGTTTGAATGGTGGCTGTGGGCCTTGGGTCTCTGAAATGAGGCTGAAAGCTTTTAGATTCTATTAAATGGGCATTTTTATTTGCATTTGCTGCTGTGATAAAGGCAGGGGCTGTTCATGTCGCCTCCTGCCTGAGGGCAGAGTGTTTGGTGCTGTAATTTTAGCTGTTTAGCATCTGCTCTGTGACACCCCTGCTCAAGAAGGGGACTCAGCACTAAACTTTCCAGGTCTGTCTGCAGTTGATCTGCTTCAGTCCTACTGGCATTTTTGATGGGAATTTTATGACTTCTTTCTTGCAAGTTTGGTACACGTTTTGTTTTTTTTGGAGCCAGTATTGGCAACTTGTGCCTTTCTTTTAGAAGCTCCTGTGATCAATGCCTTTGGTTGTGGGAACTCTTGCAGAGAAGAGTCCTGTCATCATTTATGGGGGTACAAGAAAAACAGATGAAGAAGTGTAATATATGCCAAATATTATCCTCAGAACTGCTCTTATCTGATATCTACAGCTGTACTTGTTTAATGTTAATAATTATTTTGCTTAGCTGGACCTTTCTGTAGAGAAGTTTTTGTTTAAGAAAGTAGAATTCTCTGAAATCAGGCATCTTTGTTCAGCAACTAGAGTTATCTGTGTTGGTATCTGTGTGCATGATTCACTTTTACTGCATTGGGATTGGTTTTTAATACTCTATTTTCTAAAGTCCCATTCTGGTGGAAGCCATCAGCAGCAAAGGAGCTGTTGTGGTTTCAGAAGCTGGATGCTCTCCACTGGTTGGCTGGATAAAATACAA
The DNA here is from genome assembly GCF_035770615.1 of Melospiza melodia melodia. Lineage (NCBI taxonomy): Eukaryota > Metazoa > Chordata > Aves > Passeriformes > Passerellidae > Melospiza > Melospiza melodia. The sequence goes on from NC_086214.1 coordinate 7,602,177, forward strand.
CACCTTATTTTTAATCTGGCACTGCTTTGCCACCCAGATTGGCTCCTTGGGTAGACTCTTGCAGAAAAATAGGAATTCTTGGGTAGCATGAGCCAGCAGCACAGATTCTCCATTTGTATCATTGTCACATGTGGTGTTTGTGCTGCCTTGTGCTCAGTCCCCATCTGCTCCTGAGCCTGTTAACTCATCTGAGCAATTAGTCCAAGGCTCATTTATCAGCCAGAGACTGTTTATGCTTATTTTTGGATCTCCTTCATCACAGTGCCTGGACCTAATGAAGGGAGTGTGGTACAGACGCCAAGGCAGGTAAATGAAATAAGTAAACCTCAAAGTTCTCAAATCCCCCAGTAACTTTTGTAACCAAACAAGCTGATTTTGGAGACAGAGTGCTTGGCCTTTTAAGGGGAATCTGTTGTTCAGTCTGGAAATTCAGACTAACAATTTATCTTTAACTCCTGCATCACTGTTATGACCCAAGGCAAGGCATCCATTCCTATTGCAAAAGAATTGTAATCCAAGCCCTGACCATTCAGGATAGTGATGATAAAACAGGAGCTATTAATGCACTCACTGCATGAAGCCAACAGTTACAAAAACATTTTTAATAGGTGTAAAAGTGCCTAAAAATATTACCTGCCTACACAAATAAGTTTAAATCATAGTAAGGAGTAGAGTCTCTTAAACACATCAGCCTAAGATTCAAAAAACATTTTTTTTTAAAGTGAAAAGCTTAAATAATTTCCCCAGAAAGCCAGGTTGTAACTTAAGCCTTCCCAGGGAATGATCCAACGTCCAGTCTAATCGTTTTATGTGACTATTTAATCTACTGTTTAACAAACAAAAATACTTGCAGTACCATAGCAACTACTGCACAGATCAGTGTCCTTGGGACAGATCAGCTTCCTGATCCAAAGCAAACCTGCCTACTCTAAATTCTAAGATACACTTTAGGGCAACCTTGTGGGATCATAAGGAAGATTTTCAAATGCAGGCTAAAAGGGACCCATTTTTTGGATGTGGATGTTTCATTCACTGGTCCACACAGGCATAATTATCTCCTTGCTTTTGGGATAAATGTGCAGCCATATTCTACAAGGCTTCAAGGCTATGAAGGTTTCCAGTCTTTTTCCTGGGTGTAGGTGTATTATAGCCAGAAATCACTTTATTATCTGTGCATAAAACCTGTGTGTGTTGAGTTTCAGAGGAATTCCCAGCTAATGGTTTTATGTTTAAGGTAATAAAGAACCTCTCCTACTCCATGGCTGGAAATCTTCAGGAAATTCTGCAGAAGCACTGATTTTCATAAAAGGCTCTCTTGTGGGTCTACACCCCAATACTCCTGATTCCCTTCCTCTCTTCTGGATGTTTATTCCACAGCTTCACTGCTGCAACTGGGGGTTTTCTGTCCCAGCCTTTCATATGCTTTGCTCTGGTGCTGTTGGATTTGCAGCATATTGAGGACATTACCCTGGACCACAGCACAGCTCAACAATTAAAATTGTGATCAATCAGCTACATTTATGTCCCCTGATGAACATGCCCTGGACCTATGGCTGTCCTCCTGTTATTCTGTGAATTTTCATTTCTGCTCTCCCCTCTCCTGTAATAACAGCACCAACAAAAGCTGTTAGTATGTTTGCCCAAGAGAAATAATTTATCATATGTGTATGTAAAATTTGAGAACCTTTCTGGTTCAAAAGCTTAAATAAAATGTTGAGCTACCATGGTCCTAAAGCAAATTACTGCACTTCATCTAAAAAGAATCTTCCCACATTGCAGGATCTCTGGCCACTCTGTGTAAAATGATACCCTACTAAGAAATAGAACTTATTAATGAAAGTTTTGACAGAGAAGATTTCACTTTGAAAATAATGTTCCCCAAAGCTTTTATACTAATTGGGTTTGAAACAAGGCTGTGCAGACAAAATAATTTCCAGGCTGAGTGATCAGATATAACTTTCTTCTATAGTTTCTTTTTTTCCCCTTTTCCTTTAAAATCCCTCCTCAGAATTGGACCTGCCATAGCTTTAATACTGGAAGCCCCCAATACAGTATAACAAAGACAAAGAAAAAAAGGAAGGAGAAAGCAGAAGGACACTTCCTCCAAGCTTTCTTGGGCTTCTTCTTTTCAAATTATCCTTGGTCTTGAAACAATTTAAAAGCAAAATTGTACTTTCCATTGCAACCCAAATAAACTTTCCTTTCTCAGTGAGCTCTGTCTTCCCCTTCTGTCCAGTCTGTGCCTTTTTTCTGCACATAACTCATAATAGATAAATATACTTCATAATAGCTGAATATACTTCATAATACCTGAATCACATCAATGCCCTGCCTTGCCACTTTAATTACTGCAATTTATTCTTAAAATCTTTAATTGCATCCTTGAGAACTATGCTTGTTTGTTGTACTGAGAGCTGTATCTGGGTTATTTACTCAGAGCTGTGATGTTTTCCTGTTTATCCTTTGGGACATGATGGGAAAGGTTGTTTGAGTGATCTCCTGTGGAGTTTCAGGGGACAGCAGGGCCCATCCATCTCCTGCTACTGCAGAACTGCAGGGGAAGCTTGCAAGGCACCAGGAAAGCTCATGGGATCAAGCAAAGGAAATCTGAAAGCAGTGGAGATCTGGATTAGATCCCCTGGCCTTGCATTAGGGATTGTGTCTGTGACAGGAGAGGGTTGTACCAGGTGTGTAACAGCTCACCTAACTCAGGTTAAAATCACTGGGAGAGTTCACAAATTGATTTTTCTCTTATGCATTATTTGGAAATAACCATTCTTGCTCACACTGATTGAGGGGATGGGGCTGTTCTTGTCACTTAGAGATTCTAGAGGAAACACTCTTAGAAATCTAATGATTGATACAGGTAACTTGGCCAGGTTAGTTTGTTGTTTGGACAAATCAGCTTATGGTCATTAAGAGCATTGTTCTAGCAGGGAGAAGGAGCTGCTTGTCCCCTCCCAAATTTAGATGATGTCCACATGCAGATATTTAACTCAAAATTGCTTTGATAATCTGGTACTTTAGTGCAAAGTTTCCCATGTAGAAATGCTTATTTTGGGTTGCACTAGGAGCAGGGATGGGTGTGTGCTGTGCTCACTGCAGGTTGGTGAGTGTCAGGACATCAGTTTAGCAGGCTGCTGCCATTCTGTGCCCTCTGCAGATTGTGACACAAAGGACAATCTGTTGGCTAAAAAAGCCTGAGCGTGCTAGGAAATGGTTCACCTGACTGAGGTCAATCATTGAATCTCAGAATGGTTTGGGTTGGAAGGGACCTTAAAGCCCCTCTTGTTCCACCCCCTGCCATAGCCAAGGACACCTTCCACTATCCCAGGTTGCCTCAGGCACCTCTAAATACCCTCTTTTCTCATTTCCCATCCAACCCCTCAGTCAATTCTTGGCCAGAATTGTGATAGGGCATGCACAGAGTCTGCATCCTCACAATCTGCACACCTGCTTTAAATTCTGGAGAGTACCAGGGTTTTCAGAGGTAATCCCAGCACTGACATAGCAGGATGCTGCCCTGCTGGAAAGGTACCTGTGGGATTTGGCAGTGACATCTGGAAAAAAGCTGAGTGTTGTGCCCTTGCAGCACCATGAAGAAAAAGCTGTGCAGGGTGGTGTTGTAGTTGATGCAGTTTTGTGCTTTTTGTTACTCAGCACAGTTTTGTGCTTTCCAGGTGAATCAATTGTGGATACACTGAAGGCCATCTTGTTTTTAAAATGCTTTGCTGGCATAGCCCCTTTACATTGGGATTTATCCTATACCTTGATATGGAGTAGCATTATTTTAATTGTTCTTGGCATGGTGCAGGACAGATCCAGCCCTTCAGGCTTTGGGTGGGAAGAGTGAGAGCCTCTGGGAAGCACAGGGGCGTTTTTCTGTTGTCTGGCTGCTTGATTAAATTGCTGGGAGTTCAGTTGCCTGAGCAGTTGAGTTTTATTGCATGATTTGTGTTTTGAGGGTTGTCAGGAGGCCTAGATCTTGAACAAGCATGCTTTTTTCTTTTTCATCTTAATTTTGAATAAATAAAACTAAATTACAGTGACAATTCCTGGAATTTCATCAGTCTCAAAGCTTCTCCAAGTACTGGGCCTGCTCAGATCCCAGGCAGCCAGGTGAGGAACATCTGTCTATCACATAACATCTGTCTATGAGTAAGATAAATTAAGAGGTTTTCTTATTGGTCTGCCAAAGTTATTGGTCTTAGAGTTGGGAATGGAAACTGAGACCTTTGCTGTGCTCCTCAGACCACCCTTCCAACCACATGCTTATGTTTCAGTGCTCAGGCTCCTCTCAAACACGTGCAGTTAGTGATCTGTGCTGCTCATGCTATCAGGCATCTCCATTAAATTTATTATCCTGCAAAAGATCTAAGCTTTTGCACAGTTATCCCCTGGCTGTGTTCCTTTGTGAATTATTTACGGTAGTATTTTTGGTCTTCAGTCATCCAGTTTTGGCTAAAACTCTTCTTCCTCCAGTTTCCTGCCGTTTATCCTTCATGCTTGAAGCCAAACTTTTAGATTGTGTGATTACTACATTTCAGGTGTTGCTGTTCACCTCTCCCTTAGAAGGAACAGATTTATCCAGCAGATATTACTGAAGCTCTAGGTAGCAGATGAACATTTTTTCCTTTTTAAAAGGATGGTGTCAGAAGCTTTGTATTGAAAACAAGGAATTAGAAGTCTCTGCTTTTAATAAGCCAAGGTTATTTTGTAACACAGGGAGGGGTCTTGGTTTTTAACAATTGTGTTTTTGCCATTGATTTTGTTTGCTGCCATCTGAGTTTCTCAGCTGGACAATGAAAAATATTCTTATTTTAGCTGGATCTTACAGCAAGCGCTGCTTTTCACTTCTATCAAGAGAAGTTACATGTGAGAAGGCTGTTAGGGATCAGACTTTTTTTTATGTTGTTTTCTTTTTACTTTTCCTGCTCCAGGACAGTCCTATGATCTTTGCTTTGTCAAGCAAATATTGCTGATTTTTAAAAACTCAGCAAAACCTGTCACCAGAGTTACAGCTTTGGAATTTCAGAACAAATGCCAAAGCTCACCTGTGGAAAACTTATGATTGAAGGCAGACTTTACTATCTTCCCTTTAATTATAACAGTGACTGCAAAGGTACTGGAGCTGGAGACATAAAAGATTAATGCATTGCCTGTAGTGGCTTTACAGCCAATGCAACTACAGAAAATAACCTGGTAACAGAAATGTAACAGAAAATAACCTGGTTTCTTACTGAAGAGGGAGAGAATGAACTCTTCTGATATCCGAGAGATGCTTTGTGAGTGTGAAAGCTGGTCCTTGCTAATGGAGATTTTCTCAGTATTTTTAACTCTAAATGCAGATGTTATGTAGGCAGGATAAGAGTAAGTGGGTGATAATGTTTCAGTAGGAAAAAAGGAATTACTCTGAGGAGTCTGTGGCAGAAGGGCAGCAGCAGAATATATCTGTGTGTGCCTGTGTCTCCCTTCACTCTTGCCCAATCCCATATAAATTAAATCTATTTAATCTTCCTTGCTCCATTTTACAAGCTGTGCACAGGTTCACATATTAACCCTACTTTGTCTTAGCTATAACAGCAGTACAGGTGATGGATGGACTGTCATGCATGTCCTTGTTCATTTAACAGAGATGGAAACATTCTTCCTGCAGGCAGGTTCTCATTTCTCTTTCTGCTTTCTGCATTGCTGTCTGGTTGGCAAGAAGATCTTTGTTCTGTCAGAGTTTATCTGCTCCTGCTGTTTGTTCTGCACCTGGAGTCAAGATTTGATTTGTGGCACTGTGGAATCCCGTCCACAGCAACCCACAGGGACAGCTTGAGCAGTGTGGGATGCTCCAGGTGGGAAGGACACACGAGGGGGAGGATCTCTGAAAACTGGAGAATCCTCTCCTGCAAATACCCTCAAAACAGAAATGTCAGGACAGCCCATGGCATCAGTCCTGTGGGTTTGAGTCCTGAGAGTTTCTTCAGCAGTGCTTATAGTAATAGTAAAGGATCTGTTTTGGGGAAGCTGTTGACAACCTCTAAATGCCCAGTGTGGTTTAGAGTTTCTCTTTTGAAGCATGGCTTTGCCTTGAACTGTCTTTTTGGGCATAGCTCTTCTCCCCCTCCCCACCTGCTTATCTCCTTATCTCCTTCATGCTAAACTGTAGGGCTTGGTTAAAATAACAGTGGAGTTCTTAGGGCAGCCAGAACAGCAACAACAAAAAATCTCCTCACTGAAGTGGCTACAGGTCCTTGATTGCTTCCATCCCATTTTGTCTTGGGGCTGTTATTTTTGCTTTCTTGGGTTAGATGCTTTTATGGATATTAGCATCCCCTTTCATCTTGAAAACTTGAATATTTTGGTACCAAATAGCGCTAAACTTGCCTTCATATGAGAAGAAATTTTGCTCTGCCAATGACCAAGGAAATCTGGCTCAGTTGCTTTTTGTAATATTTCCTGATTGGCTTCCAGTCCATTTTATCTTCCTCAGTTTTATTGCTATAGGTGTCAGCAGCAAACTTGTTCATGGTTGAGTTTATACCAATAAAAAAAGCTTATACTCAAAAAAGGAAGAGACTTTTTCAACCTTGTCCTGCAATAATCCAGCTAACCAAATGTGTGGAGGGAAGTTCAACCCTTAAAATGAGACACTCAAAACTTTCAAGGTCAGAGGGATAAAAACTATTGTGCATTTTTTGCTGCTTTAGCAGAAACAGCTCTGTGGACCTCTAGTGGTCTAAGAATCAGACTTTTAGCCACAGCTTTTATCTGGAATTAACACATTTCAGAAGTTGTTCTAAGTTTGTAAATCTGTTGAACTGCTTGACTGAAGAAATACTGGGTTCTTTGGCACTTTAATGTCAAAAGCTGAGCAATGTTTGAAAATCTAACTAAAAAACCCTTCCCCAGCAAAAGGGTGAAAATAGTCCCGTCAAAAGAAAATGCAGACATAAAGGAAGAATCTAAGGTCAGATTTCACCCCAAATTTAGGATCTGTGTTCTCAAGAAAACACCATGCAACATTTCTCTCAGACTTGGACTTCATGGAACATTTTTTTCTCTGAAAAATGTTCTACCAAGAGAAATGTCTTTCCTCCACCAAGATGTGTGTGTATAATACAGAGTGTGGTATCCTTTACATCCCCAGCACTCCCACGTGTTCCCAGCACACCAAGAAACATTCAGTGAGACAGGATGGGAGCTGTCACCCAGAACCCACGAAGGAAGAGAGCTCTGAAATCATACAGTGTGAAAAACGTGGAAAGAGGAAAGTTTTTCAAATTCTCCGTTTTAATAATGTGAATGGATCCAAATCATTTCTGGAAGTGCTGATTTCAGTTGTCAGACTGATGTTCTCTCAGTTTTTGAGGCAGCTGTGGTGTGCAGGATGCAGAGGCTGCACATCCCACCGGGTCCCCTGCTCTAATACAGACCTGATGCTGGGGAGACACCAGGGAAAAGGGGAACCAATCCCAGTTTATGCACTGTCCCAAACAGTTCATAAAACAGTGCTATTTTCTTTAAATTGCAAGTTAGTCCTCACAAAAGAGCATTGTATGACCACTTAGCTGTATGTCTTCTTCTCTGCATTTGGTTGTCTGCTTCTCTAAAACCAGATTTTATTGCAGCAGGGCCTGCAGAATACTCAGAGCAGCAGAAGTTAGGTACCTGAAAGGATAATTCTGGGTTTTTAATATGTGATTATGCTGGGGTAATTCCCACAACAAACTGGAAGGGTGAAAATTCAAGTCATCCTGTGCTTATCCAGCTGCAGCAGATAGACAGACTGGCTGCCCCAATGTGCAGTCATGGCAGAGGAGAGGACTGTGAACCTGGCCTGAGACCATAATTTCATTTGGGAATGTGTTCATAATAATTACTGTAATTTTTCACAGACCTAATCACAAATTTTCCTGCAGTTCTCTAAAATGAAGCTGCTGTTGGAAATAAAGGTGCAAGTTGTTCATTGTCAAGTCCTGTTTCAGAGGATTTGGGAGCAGCATTTGTATCCAGGTTGCCAGTGTTGTTTCTTACAGGTACCAGTTGCTTCACAGCGAATCTTATTTAAATGGAAATGGGCTAGCAAGGCTAAAGGCACAGCAACAGGATTTCTTGCACTTTATTAAGATTGTAAAAGTGTGTGTGTGGGTTTTTTTTCCCTTTCTAATTTCAGATTTTCTGGGGGAATGGATAGGTTACTTTTTTTAATCACTTGGAGTTGATGGGAGGTGTTTGAAGCAAAGATGATGGAGCAGGCTCCCTGGTGTCCATGGCATGGCTGTGTGTGCAGCTCTTACCTTGCAGAGCTCTTTGGGGTCAGCTCTTGGGATGAGGGCAGTGAAGCCAAGTGATGCTGCCTGAGGAGCATTCCAAGCAATCTGTGTGCACAGAGCCCCAGATTTCAGATTTCCCTCATGTTCATTGTCATTTGTCTTGCTGTTGAATTTTACTTTGCCATTAGAAGAGTTCACCCTCACCTTTAGAGGTATTGGCTTGGTTCTTTTCATCCTGAGGTGGCTGAGTTCCCTGTGTAGCCATGGCCACTGCTTTTGGAGATGGAGTTTGGATCTCAGCCCATGTCTGCTGACTAATTCACTGTTGGTGATGTGAGAGGCCACAATTAGCAGGTGAGAGATGGATGCTGGCACACAGAGGATAAGAGAAGGCAGTGGAAGGATAGGATGCCACTCAGCAATGTCTGAAATGGAAGACAAAGATCTGGTGTGCAAGTTGGGGTCCCTTCCAGCAGGAAAGTGGGCCTTTGTCTTGTGGGACAATGTTAGGGCACAAAGCCATCCTACATGCTCCGAGTGGGGAGCTTAACAAATGAGCTCATTCCTACTGAAACTCAAGCACTCTGAGCATATTACTAGTATGGATTAATGCAATTTATTTCTGTCACTGACTGATTCATAGGGTGTTCTCCTGCAATTTGCAAAAGCACCTCGTGAATCATTGAAGTAGGAATTAGAAAATTAAATGCTTCTTTCCTCTTCTGACGCTAGTCCTTGGAGCCAGGCTATCTGGGGGAGGTGTGAGGGAAGGGTGTGTGACTGTGCACAAAGAGTCATGTCAGCAGTTTCTCCTCTGCTTCTCTCACATCACAGCTTGGAGGACATTAAGATGTTGAGGAACCCTCTTGCTCTGCTTCACATGCTCACGTTGGAGAGAGAGTTGGCTCTCACTCCACAGGCTTGCCCAGGTTTGGTGGATCGAGTGCTACATCCATTTTACGTGACCACCTCTGTTTTGTGCTTAGGACCCACTTACAGTTCTCTCCTGGCAGATTTTGGGCTGCCTGCAGCCAATTTTCCCAGACAGGCACCAGCTTTTTACCATGGGTTTGGGTGCCTGGCTTTAGCAGGTAACCCTGACACAGGACACAGGCTTGTGGCCACCTCAGCCTGCCCAGAGCACCCATCCAGGATGGACAGGTGTTATCTGCTCCTCCTGTGGGCCTCCCAACCTCCCTGTGATTGCCATTGTGGTGCTAAGATCAGCTAACTGCTTCTCCAGGAGCTGTTCTCTTTCTTTCACCTCTGGAGTCAATATTTCAGGAATTACTGGCTTATTCCTCCACCCTGCCTCCTCTCGTAGGGCCAGTTTTGATTCTGTCTGTGCCCCAAAGTACTTCAGTCACTTGATATTTTTCCCTTTGTTACCACCCTGACACTTTGGGGTGAGGTTCTGGGGCTGGATTTGGTGATGTCCCAAGTATCCCCCACTGCTGCTGGGGTCATCTCAACCCTAAAGGGCACTTCTACACTCTGGGTATTTAAAGAGCAATGAGTTGGATATTTAATTGAATAAACTGAGATCTAAAAGGATGGCACCTTCTAGCAGGTGGGCCAGTGAACACTGCAAACTGTGGGAGAGCCAGAACACTTCTGGAATATTATATCCAAAGTAGTGTTTGAGATAATTTGATTCATTAGCCAGAAACACTGAATCTGTTTTACCTATACTGTACCTTTTCCAAAGGGGCTTAGCAAGTGAAAACATCAGGTGTTGTTTCATTAGAGTATTCCTCAATTTGCAGGGTTTTCTCTTTTTTTTTTTTCTTTAAATGACTATGCTGTGGCTTTAAACCCCTGGAATATTGTAAACATATTGCAAGCATATGCTTTCCATGCAGAAAACCACAAAACAATAAACCTAATGTTGAAAACCACATTAAAACAAGGGAAAATCACTTCACTAATGTTTTGTTTCATACTATTTTTTAAGACTTGGAATGGAGTTGAGTCCATTCTCTTGGCTGCTAATCAAAGAGTCAGCATGCTTCACATAGGAAAAATGTAAACTTTCGAGGGCCAAGGATTTTACTTTCAATGCCCCTTTCAGACAGTGGTTTTTATGGGTTAACAAATGTTAGCCAATACTTCTCTGACAAAGACAATCAGTACTTGGGTATCTGAGAGTAGCTGAGCTCCCTTTGGGGGACCTGGAATCACTTAGTTCTTGTTAGCCCAGTGATTAGAGTTGTTGAGTTTTCAGTGTGTCACCATTTTTGTAACCTGTTAAGGAAATAAACAATATTTACAAAGGGAAATAAATTAATGTGGATTCCTCAGTTAATTGCATTCATGTCTTCCTAAATCAAGATGCTTTATTTGGATTTGCTGGAGGGTTGCAATTCTTGTCAAAAGCTGATTGATTTGGACTTTTCTGAGCCTTCATCTGGATCTGATTCCATCTTGTAAAGTTGACTAACAACAGAAACATCTGATAAAAGGGCTTTCCACTTGGAGCCCTTTACAACTGTAATTGCAAATTATCAGCCTGAATTAAGATAGGGGAAAATTATTAGTAAAAAGGTACTTGGCTCAATAAGTTCCATACATCGTAATTTTAGCTAAGAGTCTTCTGGCTGCTTGCACATCACATCCCCTGATTATTCAGAAGCATGCCTGTTGGTCTCAAACTCAATTAGATGATCTCCTTTGTCCATGAGGTCACCTCTGGTTTTAGCATTTAAAAAACTTTTTGGAGGTTCAGACGGCTTGGTGAGGTCAGGGTGCAATGCCAGGGGCTGTGCACTGCTCTGCCTTCCCTGGATCACCTGCACTGGGGAGAACTCAGGGGATTGCATGGGGACTGGGAAAGGTCCCAGAATTCAGGGGGTTGTACAGCATTTATAAAACTTTTGCATTTTAGCATTTATAAAATTTTTGGAGGTTCAGAAGGCTTGGCAAGGCCAGAGTGCAATGCCAGCCACCAGGCACTCCTCTGTCTTCCCTGACTGGATCATCTGCACTGGGGAGAACTCAGATGATTGCACAGGGACTGGGAAAGGTCACAAAATTCAGGGGATTGCACAGGGACTGGTGAAGGTCCCAGGGGAGCTTTGCACTCCTCAGTGCACAAGGAAATCACAAATGGGAGCAAACCAATGCTCCTTTGGCATTTCTCAGTGCCTGAGGGAGAATCACTTGGCAAGCCAGAACTGAGGGAATGTGAAATGGGGTTCACAGTGCTGAGGGCAGTCACTAATCAACATTTCCCTCTTGTCTGGGGGTAGAATAACAAAACCAAAGCAAGTCAGGGACACTCCTGCCACTGAAACTGCTACTGAAGGGTGCTCTGGTGCTATGGATGAGTGCAGTGTGGGAGTAGAGACTGGTTCAGCTCTTCCTTCAAGGGTTTTCATGGGGGTGAGGCACGTGTTTCTCCCTGCACTGGATTTCTGTATCAAACATCCTTCCTTGAAGGTGTCAAGTGGTTTGCTCTGTGTGAAGTGTGATCCAGAGCCTGTGAGATCCTTGAACTGAGCAGTCAGTAGATGTCAGTAGAAACTGAGCCGTTTCTCACCCTGTGGGGCTGGGCTCTCCCCTCAGTTCACCAGAGCTGGAAGTGTCTTGGTTGTGCTTCAGTTCTTGGTGATTCTTCTGCTGGTCAATGCTCTCTGTGCACACTCCCAAGCAAACCATGTAAGCACAAATTCTTCATTTCCTTGGGTTTATTTCCCAGGCACCAAACTTCTGCCTGTATTGGTGACTGGCTTCCCTTGCAGAAATGTTAAGGTTGGAAAAGACCTCTGAGATCATGGACTCCAAGCAAACAGACCCTCCAGAGGCTCTGCTGCTGCAGTACAAGTGTTCAATGCCCAGGGCTGGAGGTTTTGTTCTTGGCCATTGCCTCCCTTCCCTCAGAACCATTTGCTCCTGTGATAAGCCTGCTGTAGATACCTCCAGTAAGGTGGATATGTGTAATGTGTATAAACGTGCACTATTCCTCTCATCCATTTAGTCTGGTGGAGTTCTGCCTTCAGATTGATTCTTAAACCTGCCTGGCTTTCAGTTTTAGTTGCTCTAGCTGTTCCTTAAGTATTTCCCAATCTTTTTTGGTGAATAATTTCCAAGACATGCCATAAGAGTCCTCATTGATGTTCTCCAGGGCATTTTCAATCTATTGCTCAAGGGGAGAAAAATCTGTACATTCCTTTCTCGAGTCCTTACAGTCTCCTCAAGAGCTCCTCAGATCTGCTGATAAGATCAGAATGCTCCTAAATATCTGATGAATGCAATTATGGCCAGGAAGATTCTGAATTGTGAAGATTAGGAACACCACAGTGCTTGATAGTGTTGGCTGCTCAGCAAATCGCACTGGGGAGTTCCTCCTCTCCTGACACATGTTCACCCCTGCCTTGCTGTGCCTTAGTGTCATCTCAACCAGGGTCTGAGTCATTGGAATTTTGGAGTGATTGGACTCCTGGCTTCTGCCTCAGGGTTTGGTTTTTTTCCTTTTTTTAAAGATGTGGAGCAACATCCCTAATCCATAGCCCAGTTTTAGTATCCTGAATCTCTGCCCAAAAAATCGTCAGATGAAAAGTTTTTAAGCTGTTTCCTTTCCTCTCTGGGATCTGTTTTCCCATCTGTCTCTCCAGCAAGAGCCATTTGCTCTCCCTCCTCCTCCAGAGAGTCTCTGCAATGCTAAGGTGGGGTTGAGGAGGGAATGCTGTGTTGTTGCCACCTCTGTAGAGGATGGATCCAGGCACCTGGGCAGGCTGGTGCTTCTCAGCTACCATCTCAGGCTGCAGGCATTGATTTTCCATTAAAAATTCCACAAGACATTTAATTGCTTTGATTGAAAGTGCTGTCAAGGAGTGAATGAAGTGTAACCAGTGCAGAAGAATGCTCTTGTCTCTGCAGGAGCTGGGAGCAGGTGTTGAGGTGGGAGGACAGGCTGCTCTGTGCTGCTGAGCACAGGCCAGGGGAGCAGCTGAACCAAAACCACTGCAGTCTGGGAGGGTTTCCAGGTCAAGGATTGCTTTGTGCTGGACCTGTACACTTCCACACACAGCAGCTATGGGCTGTATGGAAGTTGGGATCTCAGGGGACCTGGGACATGGCTCTGACTGAATTCCTAAAGTGGTATTTTATGTGTTAAGTTCTTTGTGTGGAAGAGACAAAGCATTCTGTTATTTACTGTGACTGGCATCTTGTGTAGCAGGTAACAACCTGAGCTGCTGCCTCTTCCCTGCCATCCCCTCAGTCCATCTGAGCAGCCTCAGCACAGCTCCTGGGCTTTATCTGAACCCCCTGCTTCTTCCTTCATGAGTTAACCAGACCAAACTAAGGGGGCTGCTGGTCCCCAATACCTTCTTGAGCACAGACCTCAAAAACTTTTCAGGCAGGACTTCTTTGTGTGTGATACTTTGACAGTATTTGCCTCCTTTATCTCATTTTAACTCTTTCTCTTCCCTATGAACCATTATAGGTTCTCTCTTCTTCCCTTCCTTAGCCCACTATAGCAAGATTGTCGTATTGTCATGCAGAAGGAAATTTGTGTGACCTTAGGTAACACAAAGTCCTACATTTTGGGCTTACCAAGTGTTACTTACATATTTTTGAGCAAAACAGTGCTGGCTTAGGTTGTTGTATGACAAAAGAGAGCAACAGTGTGCTGGAGGAGCCATTGAGTGGCAGCTGCTTGATGGAAATGTCACAATTCCTGAGTGTCCTCATTGTGATTTGAGGCAGACCTGGATAAGTACTCTCAATCACAAGGATTCAAAGCTCAATCCAGTAGATGTAGTTCAGGTATATGTTGTGCACCAGACATAGAGCTGGGTGGATTTTTTCCATGCCATAATTTTCCCCTTCTATCACATTGGATTGGATCAGTGGTCTTTTTTTTTTTTAGTACTTTTCAAACTGTCCTTGCCCTGTGTCATCCCACAAGTCCACATGCCTGAAACAAATACAGCCCACATGGAAGCTGCTCAGGAGCTGTTCTGCCTGTTCCCCTGCTTGTCCAAGGACAAGGAAATCCCCTGTGCAAGTCTGGCCCTTCTATGGCTCCTTTCTCTTATTCCAGTTTGACTCAGCAGGTTTCAGAGGAAGCTTAGATTTTCATCTGGCATGGAAGGAAAAGCAGTTACCTTCCCATCACAGCTCTTTGTAGGAAGGCTTTAAATTACCATCACAGCTGTGTGCAATGTCTGCAGAAGAACAGGATCCATCCTGCCCCGTGCCAGCTCCCTCATTCCCACACAGATGGATCGGAAGCCAGCTGGGAAGTGACAGCCTGGTGCACCCCTCACAGCCTCTGGGGGCAGCTGGAAGTGCAGCACACCATGGAACTGCCTTGCATGGAAGAACAGCCATCATTTATTCCCTCCTGGATCGTCTGCCTGGGTTGCTCTTGGATGTGCAGTTCCTCTTTCATCTGAGACTTGGCAGGCACTGCTTTCCTGCTTCATCGAGCTCTTTTTCAGAGACAGACAAAGATTTTACTTCTTTTTCTTAAGGGGGGTGTGGAGGAAAAGTCATTTGCAATCCATAATTTGGTCCCAAATTGAGAGCAGCAGAACTTTCCAGGAAAGGATGAGTCCCCCTTTGGCATGAAATTCAGTGGTTTTCATTGTTTCTGGTTCTTTGCCTGACTTTTCAGAGATTGCTGAGCACAAGCAGCTCTGCCCAAATTCACTGGGATACAGAGACTGAGGACTCCTGGAAGTCACACCTTCCTCGTTTAACTTAAGTTCATCTTACTGGAGCACTGGAGGAATTAAACTTTAATAAGTGGCAGATTTATGTCATCCTTTAAATGACTTGCACCTCACACTGCATTTTCTTTTGATTAATATCAGGCAATGATTTAATCAACACTTTTAGTTACAAGCACATTTCATTCCTGGCTGGAAGTTATAAATCAGCAAACTCTTCGAAAGGATGTAAATAGAAACCTACAGAATTAATTTGTCAGCCAAGAGGTTCTAGTTTGTCACAACTGTTACTCTAACCATGAGAACGTGTTTTTACAATTAGAAAGAAATGTTCACTTCAAATAGTATATTACATTAAATAGGAAAAATATGCTGTCAGATTGGAACTCAAGCTGAGGTTATGGTGGAAGCGAGTGAATAAACCAATGAGGAGAAACTGAAATATCTGTAAACCCATGCAGTGAGTTACCCAAAATATATTGTGTGTGTAATTGAATATAATCCAAATACAAGGTAAACCAAATAAAAGCAAAACAAAACCATAATCAAGATGGCAAGGAATAGCATTAAAATAAATTGCCAAATATTGAGAATTTAGAGAAAAAAACCCCAACTGGTGAAAAGTACTTTCTACAGGGTGCTTAGAACTTCTGGCATGGCAAGTCTGGAAGTGCTTCCCATAATTCCAGTTGCTGTGTTTGTTTTAATTATATGCTCTGTATGTTTTGACCAAATACATGAAACAACAAAAATTATATGCTTCAAAGGAAATGGATAAATTTAATTAGACTTTGACAGCAAGAAAGAGTTTGAGTTAGATAGAAACAGCAGACAATAAAAAATAGTTGGGAGAAAAATGGCTATACTCATATACTAGTGTAGCTCTGTTTAAAGAAAGGAGAGCTTTAACAGCTCCAGCCTGATCTGGGAGAGTCCAGAATCCAGGGAAATCTCCCCAAGGCTCTGGAGATGGGAATGGAGAGGTGCTGATCCACAGGAACTGAACCACAGGGAGCAAAAGAAAACTGCAAAAGTAAAGGAAATGATTGCCTTGTCAATGACCTGATTGATAACTGGAAATTCTGGAAAACAATAAAAAAATCCTGCAAGAAATAAAGGAAGTGATTGCTTTGTCAATGACCTGATTGATAACTGGAAATCCTGGAAAACCAGCTGATGAACCATGCAGATAAAGGAATGACATGTTTAAGGAACTGGTTCCATGGATGTATGAAACCCAGTGCAAAGCAAGCAGATGGAATATTTGCAAGATCCCAGCTCAAATTGCAGACTATGATTTATGTTCCCAGTGTGGTAAAAATGTGAACATTTCTGTGGAATGAGATAAAACCTTCGGGGAAGGTTGGTACCCTCCCCACAGTGGTGGTCCTCCTCAGCAGAAAGGGAAAATTGCTGTATAATTGTGGCTTTGGATACTTAAACCTCTGAATTGCTTGGAATCACTAACCTAAAGGTGCTTTCAAGAACTCTGTGTATCTGCCTGCTCTGCAGCCATCTCAGGGTTGGTTTGTTGGTTTGCAGCAGTGGCTGCAAGTGCTTGTGCATTCCTGGGATGTGCTGGGAATGCTGCTGGGACAGGAGTGTAGGCACTCGTGCTCTCCAATCTTTCAACATTAACATGCATGTTTCAAACGTTTGTTTTGGACCTAAGTGAGCAAAATTAAATGTAGCATTCAATTTGAGATGAGCTGCTGATTTATATAAAACACACACAAGATTGCCTGAAGTGGTTGTGGAGCCTCCAGTGTTGGAAATCTTTAAGAACCACTTAAGCAAACATGTCAGGAATGATAAGAGCTGAGCTGATCCTGCTTTGGGATGAGAGGCTGGGCAGATGGCCTCCAGAGGTCCTGGCCCCACGGCTGGAGGTCAGAGAGACATTTCAGAACGAAATAAAACACAAAAATCAGACCTCTGCAGATCAGCTCTGGCCAAGAAACACGCCCATTGTTAGCAAGTACAAAAGGAGAATTTGAGCCACTTGCACTTCATGAGCCTTTAAAAAAAAAATCCTCCTGAAATAGCATCCAGTTGTTTAAGTGACTCAGATTTTTTTGCTTTGACAGCGTGCTTGGTAAGCTACATTGTTTTGAATGATTTGCTGCTCAGTTCTGTGACATTTATTGCTTTTTGGATGAAAAGGAGAAAACTCCCCTAGGTCTGTTTAGAATTTGTTCATCTGTAATTTCCACGTATGTTTCCTTATTTAGCGGTTGGAGTTGGAAGTGTGTGTTGGCATTCCCTCCCTACAAATTTATTGAGTTACACTCAGAAGAGCCTCTATTCCTCTCTGTTGGGCAATGTGTACAGAACAGCTTATTCAGCAGTTGCTAAATAGGTGATAGGTATGTGTGGTTTCTTTCCCTTTGCTCCTCTGCCTGGTTCCCAGCCTTGCCTACAATTGCTTTTAGGGTTGGAAGTGAGGAGCTTGCTCTGAGAGCTGCCCCAGCAGGACCTGCCTGGTGCCCAGGTGCAGCCCACTCGTGGTGTCCCAGCCACATGTGTCCCAAATGTGTCCCCAGTGTGTCCCAAACATCTCCCAAACGCCATGGCAGTGGCTGGTGGGGCCGTGGGACTGGCAGTGGGGTGTGCTGGGAGGGAGCTGCTGGCCAGCCCCAGCTCCAGCTGCAGGGCACGGGGCCAGCAGGGGCTGGGGAAGAAGTTGATGTCATTGGGCTGACCTGGGACCCACCCACACACGTGCCCAGCCCCATGGTGGACATGAGGGAGATGATTGTCATTTCCACCTCCTCCCTTCTGCTCTCACTGGGGCTGTGGCTGCTGACCTGCTGCTTCCAGCCGTGGGAAGGGCTTGGGATGGGCCTGTAGCTTCAGGAAGGTCACTGTCTTCTGGTGGAGTGATCCCAGACCTGTTGTTCTTTCTCCTCAGTGTTTTTTGTCTAGACAATCCCTCTTCTCTCTAACATGTGTCTCATATGTGTCCCATGGCACCTGGACTGCAGGTAGGACAAGCAGCACATCTGCTCTGGATGCTGGGGGTGTTGGGAGTGACCTCCTTCACTGCAGGGCTTTGCTGCAGTATTTTCAGTCCATCCTGAGTTATAGCTCTGGCTGTGGATGCCCTGCATCACTGTTGTGCTGCAAAAGGAAGGCTAAGTGTGGCTTCTCAGACATGGAGAATGTCTGAGAAGGTTGAATGTTCTTTTGAATAAAAATTTTTTTTTTCATACTTAAAGACCCTTGAAGAATTCAGAAGTAGCTGATACACTGGTAGCTGAACTAAGATCAACCTTAGCACAGAAAGGAAGTTGGTTAGATCTTAGTTCAGCTACCAGTGTTCATGAAGAGCTTGTCCTATTGATAAGGAGTGAGAGCAGAGGGAGCTGTACAAATCCCTCTAACAAGACTTGCTCTTGCAGAGAGAGAAAATTAGGCAAATATTTCAGCAGTAAGGTAAAGTCACTCCAGATTAAGAGTGTGGGTGGATGTGCCCACCTTCCAGCTGGCTCCTGCCTGAGGAAACGTCAGGCGACAGCAGCAATAAGCTCCAGATAGAGCCCGTGGGCTCCAAAAACCTCTACCAGAACTGTGAGCAGAGGTAGAAAAGTGCCAACATTCAAGTAATTCTTTCCAAAATGCTGCCAGAAATGATTTAATAATGTTCCACTCCTAGCAGTTCTTCCCCCTTGCCTTTCATTTCTGGAGGAAGTCCTAGTGGCATTTTCTGGACTGGTCGTATCCTGACTGAGATCAGGCTTGAATTTCATCTCTTCCCCTGTGTTGTTTCAGTCCTGTTCCAGTTGTGAGTCCTCATTCCCAGCCCTCTGCAGGCTCATGAAGATTTCTGTTCTGACCACATTGGTGTGAGCAACCTGGGGGTTGGTTACTCATTTAAGTTCTTTTAATTTCCTCTGACCACTGTCTGGCAGAGCTGAAGGCTGCAGCACAGACTGTGGCCCTTTTTCCAAGCAATTTGCAGTGTTTTTTCTCCTAGGTGAGGCCACTGAATGGGTCAGCCAGGAGAATCCAGTATGCTGGAAGCTGTGTGAGATTTTAAGCTGCTTTTTATGCCTGTGGGCTTGTACTGTTTGTTTGTAGGTCATCACTTCTGACTCTGCAGAGGTTACTTGAACAAATCCACTGTATGGTCCAACCTTTTGGGTTAAGCTGGTAGATGGTGTCTCAGAAGAGGCAGTGGTTGGTCTCAGGCTCTGCCTTGTGCCTCCTAAAAGATCCTTTGCAACATTTACTGGTCTGTGATGATGGAGATGGGAGAGATCCCTCATCTCACATGCTTGTGGAAAATCTCTGCTCTGCTTATACACTCAATTGTGTGACCGACTTTTTCACATGGCAAGGTTGAGTGAGTGGCAGACACAATAATTTAACAGAAAAATAAGTAAGTGAAAATACACAGTTGATGTATGGGAGTTCATCTTCTCTGTCATGGTTTGAAGACACTAGTTCAGTTATCCTTGAGATCCTGCACAGATAATGGTAGGCCCACCTGCAAGCTTTGAAAGAGGAGTTGGTTCCAGTGTGTGTGTTTGGGGACAATCCCATTGCTTACACATAGGTTTAGGTTTCTCCCTTTCCTTTTGGTGTAGCTGATAAAAGGAGAGAAACAGTGGTTTTAGTTTACAGGAATTCACACCCTAAAACCCTACTGCAAACAAGAAAGAAATGCTTTGAATTCCCAATGTGAAGTGCACAGGATGTTGTAGGAGATCCAGGAATGATCCTTGTCTGTGGGTAACAGCAGGGATCTGTGTTTTCAGGGCAGTGTTGCCATTGGGGAAGGATCCAGGAGCTCAGATCTGAACTGGGTTTCTAGGGATGTGTTGCCCTTGTGGATGGATTCAGGAGCTCAGATCTGATCTGTGTTTTCAGGGCAGTGTTACCATTGTGGGAGGATCCAGGAGCTCAGATCTGATCTGTGTTTTCAGGGCAGTGTTACCATTGTGGACAGATCCAGGAGCTCAGATCTGATCTGTGTTTTCAGAGCAGTGTTGCCCTTGTGGACAGATCCAGGAGCTCAGATCTGATCTGTGTTTTCAGGGCAGTGTTACCATTGTGGGAGGATCCAGGAGCTCAGATCTGATCTGTGTTTTCAGGGGAGTGTTGCCCTTGTGGCAGGATTCAGGAGCTCAGATCTGAGCAGTCTCTTGTGCTGAAGCCTAGAAAAGAAGGATGTTGGTGCTGAGAGAGCACTGCCATTGCCACTCAGTGATTGCCACCTTGGGTCCCCTTGCTGTCCCTCTGGGCTCAGCCTGGAGAGTGAGCTCCAGCCCCAGCATCTCAAGCCCTTGTGTGCCCCGCTGGGAGCTGTGGGGTGGCTGTCCCAGCCTTTCAGCCTCTGCAGGGGCACTCCTGGCCCCTCTCCCCAGGATTCCTGAGAGCCCAGCCTGTCTAGCAAGGCTCCCCCTCTAATCAGAGCCGGAGGAAAGGAGTCCTCAGGGGTCTGTTCAGAACAGGAGCTGATAAAGATCCAGAAGGTGATTTCACTGCTCTGTCCATTGATCACAGGCAACCAGGGGAGACCAGACCAAACACAGACATGTCGGCTGTGTCCCAGGGTTATGTGATACAAATGCTCTTGCTTAAGAGGTGGAGTGTTTTAAACTCCTCTTGATTATGTGGTCAGTGTGTTTAATTCCTTTCTCTGCTACATTATGAAGTGGGATAAAATCTCAGCCTCTCTTGCTTTCAAGAGTATTTCCTGCATTTCCCTTCCTCCCAAATGCCCATTTCTTCTTGCCTAATGGCTGGAATCTGTTGGAATAGAGCTGGGGCAGTGTGTGAAACCACTAATACACAGCAGCCTTTAGGAGGATCAGGGATCCGTGGTCCAGAATGCAAATACAAGCTTTAAAAGCGTTCCACTGAGCAGGAAGGGAGAGAGGATTAAAGTTTCACTTCCTTTTCATTTTTATGGGCTGAAGTTATTTGTCAGTTGGAAACATGATAAATTAGACAAACATTATCCTTTCCCTCCTCCAGGTTGCATGTTCTGCTTTGCATTTCACAGTGCAATGAATAACTAAGCTTCATTATCACCAGGCTGTCAGCACTGAAAAGCTATTGCAGAGCTCTTTGCCTTTAATTGAATCGGGTGTGCTGTGCACCTCATTCATGGCTTGGTGCATTTGTCATTCAGAGTGTGGATGGCAACAAAAGATGACTTTGGTTGGAGCATTGCTGCTGCCTGGTGTTCACAGGTCACTTTTCAAAGCTCCTCCAGCTTCAGGTATTTGCATTGTGCAGTCACGATAATGGTATCATGAAATAAGTACAGCAGGGACCATTTCATCATTTCAATTATGTGATTGAAAGATGTGGGGAGCTGCAAAGCCACTGAGGTTAAGAATGCCATGATGTATAAATAGCCTTGGATAAGTGTAAGCATCAAATTGCATGCAGATGGGTTTGTGGACTTTGCAAGTGGCTTGCTTAAGAATGTCTGCACCACACACCAAACCATGCATCCATCATGGTAAAAGTGCAGTCTTTGTCAGCAGGTCTGAATTATGCTAAAAATACCTAATTTGTACCTAATATTTTGTGTGAAGTGCCTTACTGCAAAGGATGGCATTGCTCTCCCTGTCTTGCATTTACAGAAATGGTGGCACAGAAAGCCCTGGTGGCAGAGCAGGGATGGGAGCTGAGGAGAAATCCTGCTTTTGGGGCAGCCCTGTTGCTGTGCCTGGGCAGGAAGGAAGGTGTTCAGGAGGAATGTGGTGTGGAGTTTTCCTCATGGAGCTTCTTCCTACAGCAGCCAGCACTAGAAGTGAGCTTTGAACAGAAGCAATGAAAGGACTCAAGGATTTCCTCTTCTGGGGAATTGGTGAAGGTTCTTCTCCCACTGCCTCCCTCTCTGGAGTGCATTCCAGCACTGGGATCTCTGGGATTTGAGTCTGCCAGTGAGGGATTTGGGTCTGAAGGCAAGGCAGAGCTTGGGCCCCTGCCTGGCACATGCAGCATTCCCAGCCCAAAACCAGGAAAATGTTCACCAGGGGGAAACAGGCTAGAGTGGAGACAACTTCTCCTCATGAGTCTGGGGCACTGACTGGTGCCTTGCAGAGGTTTAATTTCCCACCTCAAGATTAAATCTGAGATTTAATCTTTATTTTTGCAGTGACTTAGTCTTCCCAATGCTTTTGGCAAAATGGTCAGCTTTGATGTTGGACTTAGCCAGACGCTCTCATGACATGAAATGCTGCCCATCCCAAACTTCCCCCACAGTTCCATTTAGCAAAGGAATTTTTGAGAAGGATCTTAGAGTTGGCACTTTCAAGTGCTGAGTGTAACTCTGAATTTATAAACTTTTAAGTCTCCACCAGTCACGAGTTCTTTTAGTGTGTGACCTCCTGTTCCCAGCCTTGAGAAACAAAATGGGGCAGGATGGAGCCAGAATTTGAAAGCCCTATAAAAGGACCATGGCCACCTCCAGCTTAGATCTGGGACAGGGTCAGAGCTGTGGAGGAGTGGGTTTGGGTTAGACTTTACTGATAGATGACACTTTGAGACTAAAGCCTGCAAATGTTTTCCTTCTCAGTCTTGTTTTCAAAGATGTTGTGGCAACACAGCAAGAGGAAGGGCTTTGCACAAGGCTTCAACCATCTGACCAGCATTAAAACTGCTCTTGTTGGGTTTTAATTTGGCTTGTGAAGAAAGGGGTGTGCTCCAGCAGCTGCTGTTGACTATAGAAGCAGCTGAATTTTAGAGTTGCAACTCTGAAGTAATAGTTTTGATGCTTTTCTAAAATGTGCTATTTTTAAGTGTCAGTGCAGATGATGTGTACAAAAGGAACTTGGTGATCTATAGGCAGTAAAGGCTGCACAGCCAGGGCATGTTATGTGAATGGAGAGGGGAAAAAATAAAATTGAAAAAGGGAATTATAGGAAACCAGTACAGGAGCACTTGGTGAGCAGTTCTTTAATAATTTAGGGAAGGTTATACCTGGTCTAACTCAGCATTAAAACAGAAATCATGGGGTAAGACTTGAGCTATAACATTCCCCTGTGGTTAGTATCAAAGTTTATTCCAACGAGCTAATGGGGTTTTTTAGAGATATCTTTGGTCTCCTAAAGTCAAACTTGTGGCTAGTTCAAAGTTTTATGGCTGTCTAAGGTACCAATTTTCATTTTCTGTATGTTTCCATACTGTGCAGTTTTTATGGCTACACTAGAATTACTGATGTTTGTGCATACTTACCAAGTTATTGAAATATCCTGGTGACTCTTAGCCCAAAACACACACTCAGGCTCTCCAGGGAAGAGCCTGCTACTCCACACAGTTGACTCATGTGGTATACATTGCTGAACAGATTTGAAGTACAAGCTGAGAACAGAGGCCCTATGCTGAGTGACTAAGATAAATTACAAAACTTGTGTTATTTTCAGCCTACATGCAGGAAACTCTGAAGTCAATGAACCTTAGGAAAGATCAACAAATGCAAGATGCTCTTTGTAATTTTTTAAAATTCTCAGTGTTTTGTTTATTTATTTATTTATTTTAGTTTTGGATTTTTTTTTTGGTTTGTGTCCTCACCCTGTCCTCACCCCAGCCCACTGCTCAGCTACCTTGGGTGAGAGGCAGTGGGAGAGGATAAAAGCTTGGGACACTTCTTTTCCTTCATCTTTGTCTCACTGTTGGGATGCAGGAGAGCTCCCTCTAAACCCAGGGAGGAGCCCCCTGTGATGGAGGAGGAAGAGTGGAACTGTCAGCTCAGGCATGGCCACCACAGGAGGAGGCCCAGGGATGGAGCTTTTCCATCTGGAAATGGGATGTGAGTGTGGGATGTGGGTGCTCCACAGAGCCAGCTCTCAGCTGGAGAACTGGCATGGGGCTGTGGATCCAGGGATGCAGATGTGGATGCAGAGATTGAGATGTGGATGCAGGGATGGAGATTTGGCTGCAGGGATGGAGCTGTGGATGCAGGGATGGGCTGTGGATGCAGAGATTTGGATGCAGAGTTGGAGATTTGGATGCAGGGTTGGAGATTTGGATGCAGGGTTGGAGATTTGGATGCAGGGTTGGAGATTTGGATGCAGGGTTGGAGATTTGGATGCAGGGTTGGAGATTTGGATGCAGGGTTGGAGATTTGGATGCAGAGATGGAGATTTGGATGCAGAGATGGAGATTTGGATGCAGAGATGGAGATTTGGATGCAGAGATGGAGATTTGGATGCAGAGATGGAGATTTGGATGCAGAGATGGAGATTTGGATGCAGAGATGGAGATGTGGATGCAGGGATGGAGAAGAGGATGCAGGGATGGGCTATGGATGCAGGTATAGGGCTGTGGATGCAGGGATGGGCTCTGAATCCTCCTGCAAAGAGAGATGGTCACTGAGCTCCAGGTTGGAGTATTAATGGTTATTTGAGTGTTCCTGTCAAACAGATCATAACAGTGAATGTGGCATGGGAATCCTTGTTCAGTTGATTGTCATGTTAAAACCCCCCCAAACCCCAGATTAGCCTGTCTTGCAATGCTAATTCAAAACCAGGATAAATTTGCATGCTGGCTTTCATGAAAAAAAAAAAGAAAAAAAAAAAAAAAGAAAAAAAAAAGTGTCTCCTGTACAGATTTCTGAATCTGGAATTTTCAAAAAAAAAATACAGCTATTAATATCTGAAAGAAATGAGCTGATGTCTAACTAATGATCTTGCAATGCTGCTGGGAACATGGTTTATATTTTTCATTTTATATGATGTCAGCAACCACTTCTGGGGGCTGGCACGTACTGTGGGTGAGTCCAGAACATTTCAGGGACAAGCCAGCATTTTCAAAGCAGCTGTAAGAGTTTCGACTCCTGGGCACTAAGGAAAAAATGTTCTTTATGAGCTAAGCCCATCCACAGTGCTTGTTTCCCAGGCTGCCTCATTTATTCAATAATTTGAGACAGCGTTGGATTAAATTTCATCTTGCAAGCCCTGTCTGCTGAAGCTGCTCACCAGCTCTGTCATTTATCAAGGACACTACATGTGAGCCTTGATTTGATTGCTGCTTCTCTGGAAACCACTAACAGAGGGTGAGAGTATAAAGAAAAACAGGGAGGGGGGAAAAAAGGAAGGAAAAAAAATCTGTGTTTCTTGGAGCAAGGAGTCCCTGGCTAATCTGCTGAGCCCTGCAGTCCCCAGAAGCCAACTCCTCAACCAGAGTCCTGTCAAGAATGAGTCCTTCCCTAATGTAATACTGAAGGAAGAATAAATTTACAGCTTGCTCAGGGAGGACAAGAAGCCTTTCTGAGACGTCTGGGCTGGACCCACCCTATCTGGTTCTGATTTTTTTGTTTTGAATGCATCTCCAAACAATCACTGAAGATAAACAACATGAGCAGGGAAGCTTAGCCAAGTGGCTGAAATTACTGAACCTTTGAAGACTAAACACATGCAGGATCAATCTTCCCTGTAGCCTTTCCTACTGAAACTGGATCATTTCTTGCTGCTACAGGAAAAATTGTCTGGAAATCCCACAAGGCCTCCCAGAAAGACTGGTAATCCCTTACCTGCAGCAAACTCTAATGTGTTTTCCCTCAGACAAACTTTCAAGCCTTCCTTGCTGGGCTGCTTTTCTTTTCCTTACCAGTTTAGGAAAGAGTATGGATTAGCCTAATAACTCCTGGGGTCATCCAGAAGTTGTTAAAGCTACTGATGTCTTTGAAAGCCTTGTTCTATGTAGCAGCCAGAGCTTGTGCTTGGCTGGAATTTGGCTCCACTGTTACAACCCCTAACTTTAGTAACTGAACAAGGAACTGAACTAGCAACCTCCATCTGCATTTGCCCAGATCATTTCCAAGTTCATAAGCAGGCTGTTTCCAGCCAGGTCACAGAGCTGTGTGCAGTGTGTGTGTGCTGATTTGGGCAGTGCTGGCATGGGCAGAGCTGAGTGTTTGTTTCTGGCTTTGTGCAGAGGAGCTGCTGCCATGCTCTGCAGTGTCTCCTGAGGTACCAAGCAGTGAAGCTCATTAATCAATGTGTCACTAATGACTGGAACCCAGCTGAGCTGGATGCTGCTGCTGCCTGCTGAGCAGGGCTGGAGCACAGAAAGCAGACCTGGGAGGTGGGAGCAGTGAATGTGAGCAACCTGGGGCAGATCATTCTGCTTCACTTCCCCTCATGGCCTCTTCTAAGTGGAGGGGACCACCAGTATCCAAAATAATTGTGATTGAAGCTGCAGTCAGCAAAGTCCTTGGCTGTGTTTCATTGGGAATGCTGAGATGCCACTCTTGCTGCTTCAGTTTCCTTTCCTGAGGCAATCTGGGAAGCAGCAAGGCTCCACAACAGTGCTGTGGTACAGCCTAGAAACTACTAGAGGTTTGTTAGTGGTGTCTTCCTTTAAGTGCCACATGTGTCCAATCTCATGATAAAAGCCCTATTTATGTATTAGGTGAACCACACATCTTGGTTCATCCCAAATCTGGAGTTGGTGATGTACCCATGCTGTATTAGGAGTTCTTGCAGCAAACGTGCATTTATTTGTGGGCACTTTTGGCCATCCACAAACTGTTTTATTCAGCTGAGCTGCAGTTTCCTTACACAGCACTATTTAGCATTACAGGCAGCAGCTAAAAGGTTCCAGCAGCAGTGTCTGACCCACACTGCTCAGCCAGGGCTTGCTGTGACCCTTCTCCCTGCAGCTGTCCTCCTTTGCTCAGGAGAAGCTGTCCTTGTTCACTGAGTGCAGCCTCTGCCTCTCAGGTACTGCTCTTCCTTCAGGAACTCATGTCTGCTGTGTTTCCACATTTCCTTCCTGAGCAGGTTCATCCCTCAGTCTTACAGCAAGTTTTTTGTTGTTTTTATTTTTTTTGCTGGATGCTAAACCCCGGTTGTCTCCCCCTCATCTGAATCCCTGCAGGATGTGTGTATAAATTCTGGGATTGGGTCACTTTGTGCACAGGCAGAGAGGTCTGTTCCAGCATCATCTGCTGTCTAGAAAGCACTGTCTAAACACATCAAAGGGAGCACTGTGATGTTAAGGCTTGGCCACAGTCCCAAACCCTTATGGTCTTCAAGCCCATCCTCCTGGAGCAGCTGCTTGTGGAGCTTCCACCAGGTGCCTACAATGAGGATTTGACATGGTGCCACTTGGCACTCAGCCCCCAGCATTATGGGCTAGAAAAAGCAGCAGAGGCTTAGTCCTGCTACAGCAGACACTTTCCAGGTACTCTTGCCTTAATCTCTCTGTCTGTCTTCTTTATCCCAAAGAGCAGGGAAATCATGATAGAATTAAAATGGGATTTGCTTGCTGCAAAATCCTCAGCAGCTGTCTCCTCAAAAGCTGCATATTTTAGCAACTCTTCTGTGATGGTCCAAGAGGTTGGTGGTGAGATGCAACTGCTGGTTTTTGATGGGATAAGGACCCATCATATCCCTCTCTCTTTGTGCTGTCAACTTCCAGGCTCTGATTTCCATAAGAGAGAATCCTAGGTGGGTTAAGCAAGAACCATGTCAAAGATTTCTGTTCTTCAAAAGTCTGAGATAAAGAACAGAAATTCCTTATCAGCTACCCTGATCTTTGAAGCTGAGGGAAGTAGATGGAGAATGAAGGCACAGGGATCGTATTGGTCACGTTGGATCAGATCAAATATCCATCCAAAATATCCATCCATCCATCCCCTGGTCTTGTCTCTGACAGTGGCCAGGAGCTGATGGCTGGGGAAAAGTGTGAGTAAAAATGCAAGTGTGTAGTAATGCTTCTGACTGCTCTGCAGGCCTGAATCCAGCAAACTATGGCTTAGGCACATCCTTAGCTGTGAGCTGATTTTATTTCTCCTTTTAGCTTTCAATGGATTTTTCTGTAGCTTCCTCCAATCCTTTTATGAACCTGTGAAAAATTTGCTCAAGGGCAGTCCTTGGGATGGTGTTACACTGCAAGGTTCCTGGCAAACAGTTACCCAGCTTCACTGCCTGCAGTGTGGAAGAGCAGTTTTCTGCCACAAAACTCTGTTATCTTGGTCAAGACATTTTGATTCTTATGTAAAATAGGGATTATGTATTCCTGTTTCACAGGGAATTGGGAGGATAATACTTAGAGGTTTTTCAGATACAAGGGCTGAGAGATTTATAGAAATATAAATACTAAATTAAGCAATTTGGTCTTAATCTGATTCCTTTCTGACATCCAACAGCCCAAGCCATAAAACCAGGCCGTTTCTTTTAATTATTTTTAATTTGGTTTCTCTCTCTCTCAAGAAAAAAAACAAAGGTGTATCTTTGCTGTCTTTATTATGCCTAATATTTGTGCTGGACATGCTCTTAATGTGGCTTTTCCAGTGTTAAACTCCAAGATACAGGATGCTATTGTACCTTGAATGGGATATCATTAAAAATCACTGCAGAGTTAAAGAGTTCCCAGGTTCAGCAGGAATTCACAGTCCTTGTCACATTCAAACATGAGACTCCTCCATAGCAGAGTTTAAGAAGATTCTCATGTTTTCCTGATTGAAGAGTCTGAATGTCTCCTCACCATGCCTGGCTTGGGCTGAAATGCTGAAAGGAGGGAAGAAAGAGGAGAGGAATAAATTCTCCTTGGTGTCAGGTCTGTCCTGATAGGTGGAACGTTCTTCAGGGTGGGTGACACCTGTGAAATGGTGAATTGAAAATATTTTGTGCTATGAAACCTGAGAATGTTGCCTTGTTTGCTCTGTTCATGCAGAGCACAAACCCTGAAAAGGCTGATTTATCCACATCTTCTGTTCTCTAAAAATGAAAAATCATTCCTGCATCTTTTCATTTGTAACTTCATGGAACTCCACATGTGTGGCAGAAATCAGATCATCTAATTGATTTATAGTCAATCAGTGACTGTAAAGCCCTTGCATTCCTCATGAACAATTTATAGAGGTCTGAAAGCTCACCCCCTGAGCTGCAGGGGAGGCTGCTTTAGCCTGGCTGCAATGTGGCTTTAAAACAGCTAAAAATCCCTGGACTTGTGATCCTCTGGTGTTTGAGATTGTTTTAGAAGGTGTTGGCTGTGTGCTGGGAAAGGGGGTGATGAGAGAACAGGAGTGCCTGCAGCCTGAGAGCTCTGACACTGCAGAGATGGAGCAGCTCTGGCCGGGGCTGGGAGCTGCAGCCATGGGAGGCAGCACTGCAAGGGACAGGAAGGCTTCATTGCAGCTCTGTGTTCATTTAGCCCAAATTACTGCAGCTCTATGCTCATTTAGCCCAAACTCCTGCAGCTCTATGTTCATTTAGCCCCAAATTACTGCAGCTCTATGTTCATTCAGCCAAAATTCCTGCAGCTCCGTGTTCATTTATCCCAAACTACTGCAGCTCTGTGTTCTTTTAACCCAAACTCCTGCAGCTCTATGTTCATTTAGCCCAAACTCCTGCAGCTCTATGTTCATTCAGCCAAAATTCCTGCAGCTCTGTGTTCATTTATCCCAAACTACTGCAGCTCTGTGTTCTTTTAGCCCAAACTACTGCAGCTCTATGTTCATTTAGCCCAAACTACTGCAGCTCTGTGTTCTTTTAGCCCAAACTACTGCAGCTCTATGTTCATTTAGCCCAAACTCCTGCAGCTCTATGTTCATTTAGCCCCAAACTCCTGCAGCTCTATGTTCTTTTAGCACAAACTACAGCACTGACAGGAGGGGGAGGTTCACCCTGGCTCTCGCTCCTCTTTGAGATGAGGATTTGGGAATATGGAAATAAAGGTGAGATGGATTGTTTGTGTTTTTCTTTATTGCTGTTAGTGCATATCATTATGTTATTGGAAGCTCTTGCTTCAATTTTGATCATTTAAACAATTAGCAATTCATGTACAACCAGGAGTAGTCTTTGCTTTTTCCCAGATCTGCTGTTGGAAAATATTGGAAGAAGCAATTAAACCTCCAACCTCCAAACGACCTCAAAATCATCTCTTTCTGGAAAAAGAACCAGAGAACAGGAATATCTATGCACTGGTGTAGCAGCAAGCATCAGTTCTGGCTCCAGCCACACAGATGGGTTTGGTTGCTTGGTGTTCATCCCCCGTTGCCAGTTATATCTTGTGAATTTCCAGTTATCATCATCCACACACAAAACCTCAGAACCCTTAGTTATTAATTCTCCCTTCCCACTGACCTGGCTCTCCATAAATCTTAGGCCTGGAATCTTTCTTCCTTTCTTCTCCTTCTGCTCCCACCTCTTTCTCTCTTTTTTCTCTTTTAAATTAAACACATTCCAGAGAGAGGCTGGGAGCTGTTGGGAAGCTCTGCATTGATGGGGTTTCCTTTGGGATGTGCAGGCTGGTGAGATTCCTGCCAGTGCTTCTCCAGCCTGCAGCAGGGAGTAAGGGGAGACATCAGCCTGTGGCATCCAGCTTCCCTGTTCTGCTCCAGAACCACTTTGGCATTCTGAGTTCACCAGGAGAAAGGCACTAAAAATGAGAATAAGCCCATATCAAAAATCAAGATATGTGCAAACTACTATTGTGACTCTTTCCTCAAGGGGCCTGGTATTTCATCACAGAAGGAAATTAGATTAGTTTGACATGGTTTGTTCTGGACAGATGAATATTGACTGTAAAGTGACTTGATTGTTATCTTCCAGGTGCTTATAAATAGTCTGCTTATTTACTGCTTCATTTTTTTTCCTGGGCATTTAAGTAAAAATACTTAAATATCCAGAAAAAACTGGCTTCTGTTCTCCATTTTTAACAATCAGCATCATCCTGCCCTTCTGCTCACAGGATCACAGGACAGCCTCCAGAAATTCTTGAACATGTTCACCAGTCACTCACCTGAGCACTCTCTAAGTGCTCTCAAGATACTGTGGCTCACATAATCAGAAACTTCAGGATTGCCTTAATAAGTCAATAATGCAATAATTAGCAAGATCTTTTTTCCTTTGGATGCGATGTTTGTGAGAGAGACACTGTAAAACCTTTCATTTTTAAACTTTGTGCACTATTTTGGTCATGCCCAGAAACTCAGCCTCCCAACTGGGTGAGTCTGAATGTGGATTCCCCTCACACCCAGAGAAGAAAGTATAAAAGAAGCTGGGAAACTGGAAAAAGGATTTTAAGGACTGATTGAAGTCAACCCAAGTATGGCAAGAGAGAGCCCTGGGGTTTTATGTAGTGCAGGCCCAGCAGAGAAATAAGGCAGGGAAGCAGCGGATATCCCACCTATTAATTTTGCACTTTGTGTTTGGCTTTACCAGATTCTTTTAGCTGTAGTGCTTTAACACAATAAGTGGTGTAAAATGTTTTAACTTTCTCAAAGAAGCCCAAATACTTTTAGCAGATGACTTGATCTCTCGTGCCAGTGAGCGTGTGCTTCAGTCTCTGAGCAATTTCCCTTTGACAGAGTGCCCAGTCCTGCAGCAGAGCGGCTGAAGGCACAAAGTAATTTGATTGAAATTTTAAGACATCTTGAGGGATCTAAGGTTTGCCCATCAAGAAGAACCACTTTTCACCTTTCCCTCACTTCTGCCTCTTAAAAATCCATAAGGAAGAAGTAAAAAAAAATTCCCCATCCCTTAATTTATATTTAGAAGCTGACTGTTTTCCTTGAATCCCTTTCTGGCTCAGCCAAACCCAGAGCCTAGGCTGACAGCTGTGAGTTTGTACCATCAATTTCCATGTACATGTTCCTCAGATAATTACCTGAGGGAGCAGGTTTCAAACCACAGCATGTGGCCCAGGGCCAAGGCGATAGAGATCTGGCATTGTGTGGGAAGAAGGGTCAGTGCAAATCAAATATGAGCCCCATTCCCACATGAAAAGGAAATAAAGCCTCCACGTGCAGGCATGTGGAGAAGCTTCTCCTAAGTCCCTCAGCTTAAATATAACCAAGCAGGAAAAATAATGCTGGCAAGGAAATAGAGCTGGGTTTATTGGCCATTCGGTGCCCAGCAGGTCTCAATCCCTTCAGTGCTGGTTTTTCATTAATGCTGCACTGGAAATCCTGGCTGCCTGCTTGTTTTAGGAGCTGAAAATCTTCTGTATGCTGGAGGCAGGAATAAAAGTTTGCAGCAAAGAACATAAAAGGGAAAAGCTGACATGGCTGTGAGCAACTTGGGTGGAAAGCCTGAAGCTCCCCACACAGACAGTGCAGAAACAGGTTCCTCCACACTGGATGAAGTGTACTGGAGGCTGGTCACCCAGGAATGTGAGCCACCCACCCTCTGCCTCTGAGCATGAAGAGAGGCCAGGACAGCCACCTTGGGCTGCAATGTCTCACCTTCAGGTGCCTAAATTAGGGCAGATAAATCCCATGTAGACAGGGGCTTGCAGATAGTGGTGCTTCAGGGGGAACAGCTCAGTCTGAGGGAAGGAAATGCCATCATGTGCTGCCATGCTGGTGAAACTCAAACTGTCAGGGATGGCTCCAAAGGCCCCATGTTCTGTTTGTCCAGGACACTGACCCCAGTGTCTGGTTCCTTTTCTACAAACAGGAGCAACCCAGTTTCTACAACCAAATTGTTTCAGTGGCTTGTTCAACAAGCATGGGCTCACCTGTAAATCATCCCCAGTGTCACCCTGTCAGAAACTGCAGGATTTTGATGTGTGTGGAATGGCTCTGTGCTAACAGGGGACCTGCAGGTGTGACCATCAAGGTGTCCCTGTGTCCCAGGACAAAAGAACTCAAGCAGCACATTCACCTGAGCCAGCTGCTGGGTTTGCTCCCCACCAGTGTCACTTGTCCCACCCTGGAAAGGCACAGACCCCAGCCTTGGTGAGGTGTCCTGTGAGTCAGCTGTGGATGCTCTTGGGAAGTCAGGAATTCTTCCCATACAAAAACTCCAGGCAGTGTAATCCAAATTGCTATATTTAGGCATTTGAGCCACAACTCACTGAGTGCCCCCAGTGTAACAGAGCAAAAGGAGTGTGAGGAAGTAGCAAAGAATTTGTCCCACATAAAGACTAAATATCCATTATCAGCAATCTCCTTGGCCTGCTTCCTCTGTTGTTTCTTTCCCTCTGGAGATTTGGCAATTGGATTGATTTGCTGCCTGACTCACTGTCTTAGATTGAGATACTGAGAATTGCTGACAGTATTAATAAAATTAGCATTAGGGAGGATGCTTGAACATTTGCCTTTGACGTTTTTAGAGGAGAGAGCTGACATTTAGTTTAAGTTAGAAAGTTACTTAATTGCCATTATTTTTTTCCCTGACCAAAGTCTTTGTAGTTTTCATGTGAAAACTTAGTCCAGAACTAAGAATTTCAGATTGCAAGCTTTGGTCTTTCTTTTTGCTGAGAATCCCTGATTAGTTAAGAAAGCACTAGATATTAACAGCATTCTTGAGAGAAATATTTTCATAAAACCATAAAATACATGTACAAGTATCTCCAGCAATATTGTTTTATGATAGTGAGGATTGTTTTGTTTTGTCTTAGGTGATATAAAGGTCAAACTGAAATAATACTCTTAATGTCAAAATCTAAGGACAGGCAAATAATTTTCAAGAATGGTTTGCATCATTACTTTTAAATGCAGTTGCCTGGTCTTTAGGATTTGTGGTTAACTTTTGCTCCCTGTGGGAAATTACTGAATTGAGGAGACATTTGTTTCATGTCATGACTGCTCTTTATCTACACACCCTGCCCTGTTTTCACGTGGTACAATTAATTCCCAGGGAACAGCAGCAGGCTGAGCTTGGGTTTGCTCTGGTCAGCAAGAGAATCACTTCCCAACAATCATTACAGGCAATTTTCGGTAGTCCTTAAAGGTTTAATTTGAGTGTTTGTTGTTTTGTGCTCTGTGTCTGACAAGTGGAGCTGCCTGATGTCACTGACAGTCTTCTTGAGCGTTCCCTTTCCATAACCATTGGGGCAAAGTGTCAGAGCTGCTGCCACTGCTCCGTGTCCATGCAAGGTGTGGAATAGTGTGAAAGTTCTTCCACATGTTAACACTCATTTATAGGTTGTATCCTTTCAAATAGGATCCTTTTATCCTTTTAAATTGGGCACTGCTGGTCACCTGCCTGTTTCCTGTGTCCTCCTGTCTGTTTCCTGCTGGCCTGAGCCCTTGGGTGGTGGGAATACCAATTTTTGGGGCTGCCACTGCCATTGCTTTGTGCCTGTGTCATTTTGAGGCCCTACATGCTGCCTGTGTGCTGCTAGCAGCAGACCCAGCTCCTCTTCAGGGGAGTTTTCTGAGGGGGAATCCAGCAGAAAGCTGTGCCAGTCCCAGCTGAACATGTGTGGGGTCGAATTCCCGCTGCCTTTAATGAAGAGCCAGTGCCAGAATCTAAAACAACTTTTCCTGCTCTCCCATAGACAGCATTGCTTGTTCCATCCCACAAAAAACTGCTATTCTCTTATCCATTTTCCCCTTTCTCTGACTGCAAAAAGTATAAATTATTTTAGTGCAAAAAATTTGGAAGGTTTTCTCCCTCTTCCCCATTTCCTGAAAAGCTTGCATACAGAGTGAGACACTCATAAGCTTTTCCGAGATAAGAATTTAATTTATTTATGCTTCACTGTTCCAAGCATGGCTACAGACTGGTTTGGAAATTTGCTGTTCCAACTTTAACAGGTCACTGCATAGAAAGGAGCAGCTGGATTTTCCTCCAGAGCAGCCGTCAGCTGTTGGAAATCTCTTGATACTCCCCTGGCTTCTCCAGATTCAGCATTAACTTCTCCTTCCTGTAACAGGAATTATGCTACGTGCTGTAGACTCTTTAGCTAGAAAAAGGAGGAAAGCACGGGAGGGGAATACAGCAGATGCTGTATGCCAGCCCCACCATTGCTCTGACTCCTTTTCACCTCCATAAGGTCAAAGTGTAGGAGAAAAATCCCTCTCTAAAATCCAATATGCCACAATCTGTCTGAAGTGGCTCCTGTAGCTCAGGCAAGTGGGCAGTGAGTCCAAACTTCAGAAATGTGAGCTACTCCATGCTTTTACACGGCTTTTCCCTTTCACCTCTTCCCCTCTTAGGAAGTGCCTCCTGTAAGAGCCTGAATGACAGATGCAGGACTCCAGGCAGTCTCCAAAATGCAGTTTATTCCATCCAAGGGGTTACAGCAGTCCAGGGTTGTGGGTGACAGAGCTGTGCCCACAGCTGTCAGCTCCAGCTGCAGGCAGGCCTGGAGACCCTGAGTTTAGGTTACAGTGCATTATTGACTTTTCTTTTGGTTACAATGCATTATAGACTTTTCTTTGCTGAGCGTCTTCATACAGTAGAACCAATCTATACCTTAACTTTTATCTACAGCCTATCATAACTACTCTAATTATCATATTCATGTTACTGTTCTCCAATCACTAAAAGTCAGTACATTACAGTTTAAGCTCGAAGTTGTTTTTCAGTTTTCTTGCAGAATTTTCTTGGAAAATTCTGAGACCTTTTTTCTGCTTGCCACATTTGCTGCCTTGTTTGCCTGTGCTCTCTTTCTGCTTGGTAAAAACATCTTCTTGTTTGAGGTGGGTTTATCCTTTGCTCTAAGTCATAAAAACCCTTCTAACTAACACACCCTTTGCTTCCTTGGTTATCCAGTGAGACTGGCTCAGCAATTCTTTTTTTCTATATGAAAACTTGCTTCCATCTCTATTCCTTCCTCAGACTCCACATTTAAAAAATCTTTCTGCTAAGCACACATATCTGTGAGACTTTCTTGTCAAACTTTCATCCTTCCCAACAGCCTCCTCCATTGCACATTGCAGAGCTCCAGGACAGCTGAGGGATGGAGGCAGCAGCCCCATTTCTCATCTCACATGGCTGCATGGCAGCATTGTGCTGACTCTGCTGAGCTGCTCCTGATTTGTGCAGATAGAATGACCCACGTGTGAAATCTGTGTGATGACATCTGCAGGAGATGTAATGCACTCAAGTAACTTTGCCATGAGAACAGTTCCAGTGTTGCTTGACTTTCTTTTAGAATACAATGACGAAAACATCATATTGCATTAAGTAGTACTTAATTAATGTAAGCCATGAGAGAGAGAAATTCAAGCAACTTGCTCCTTTGAGCAGGATGTTTTACTGAGAACTGAGCCAGAGTGACATAACTGGTGACTTTTTTAAGAAGTTGAGCTGTTGGTTGCCTCTCATCTCAACTTTACTGAGATTTGTCCTTCAACACCAGCTAAAAAAATCTGAAAGCAGGTTTTCTGCTTGATCTTTCACATTCTTGTATACGAGCCCTCCTATTAGAGTGCTCCTTGCTCTGATCTTTGTTCTGTAATTTGTCAGTTCTGAATGTCTCCAAAGGTGTGGGACAGAAACTGCACATGCAGGAGTGTCCCAAGGCAGACAGAGCTGCAGGTACTGGCAGCACAGTACTTAACCTGTTGATTGATAAACATTTTACATACAGTCACAACCAATATAACTTTTTCATGTAACTAAAACTGATTATGAGAAGAGAATAAAGTGAGAAAGGGAAAGGACAGGGGAAAATGCCACACAGTTACCACTGCTGGTTATCAGAACTTGCAATTTATGTCCTGTGAAAAACACGGGGAAATAACTGAAAGTCAGAAGGGAAGAGTCAGAAGGAAGTCAGAAGAAAGTGAGAAGGAAATAACTGAAAGTCAGAAGGGAAGAGTTACTGGCCATGACATCATTAACTCAGTTAATATAAAATATTAAATGCTCACAAATGGGAGACTTGTTTGTTAAGCTGCTGGTAAAGGGGTGGATTCTGCCTGGTATAAAATGACATGGTTCCATTTTGACAGGTCAGATTTGCTGGCCTTTAGTGTGGTTCTGTCCAGACCACGAGATCCTCAATTCTTTGTGATTAGTGTGACCTTTTCCCCTCAGCCTTTCTGGTTAAGGTACAAGAGAGAGGATATAAATTTAGCTGTAGGATGCAAGGAGCCTGAAGACACTCAAGATGAAGTTTCCAGATCCTTTTGATGCACTGTTGACCATTTTCAGGCACTTTTCCTCTTCCCTATGTTCTGGACTCTGAGCTATTTATTAAAAGGGAAGAAAGAAAAAGTAGTTCCCTGTAGCTGAGGCACTTAACCATGTTTGGGAGCTCCAGATGCAGCCCCTGAATGAGCCCAGTCTGAGGCTGGGCTCTCCCCGGGGGATATTAGCGGCTCATCGTTCGCACATCCAGCTCCTGTAATGACGAGTGGGATTATCAGAGAAAATCCCCCCTGCACCAGCGAATCTGAACTCCAATTCACAAAATAAAACAGCTGGATTAGCACAGGCAAGGCCAAGTTATCTGGGGGAGGAGTACATCACGCCCTGTGAGCAGAGCAGGCATGGCCTGAGCAGCGTTCCATGGTTTGTCTGACCATGAAACGATCTGAGGTTCTCTTGGTTTGTGTGGGGGAAGGACTTCACAAAACCCTCCTGGAAAATGGCTGGTTTTAGAGTTTCTGTCGATGATCCTGTATGTGAGAAACTTTGAAAATTTAAAGAGGTTTATTAAACCTTGACAAAAATACAACAAAAGGACTATATAAGGAAAAATTCACAGTGCTGGGAACTGCCCTAGTGGATACCATATGGCCGGTCCATCTCCAAGACTGATGCTCAGTCTTTTATACCCCTGGGGGTTTGTGATAGATGAGTAATGCAATGATTAACTCTCACAGTTAATAGACAAATCTCATGTATATAGGTTAAGAAAAGTTTTATAGATTTATAGTTAGGTTGTACCCCCTCGTGTGGTTATCAAGGGACAGCTGGGTTGGGACTCCTGGGAGGGCTGAGTTGTCACTGTGGAACATCTGACCTCCAATGAGGATTTGAGGAAGAGATCTCCACCACTGGACAACAAAGAAGGGGTTGATGGACAGAACTTTGGGATGAGTTAAAGGGTTAAAAAGGGAAAAACCTCCATTGTGAGAGGGCTGAGGACATGGTGAGGAAAATCGTTTGCTCCTAGCGCCGTAACCCTTTTTCTTTATTCAATCTTCTGTTGTATTTTTGATAAGGTTTAATGAACCTTCCTAAATTATGAAAAGTGAGTAGCTATTTCTCACAGGTTGCACCAGCCAGCCCTGGCCCCTCCAAAGTTTGTCAGTCAGCTCTTCTGTGCCATTTATCAGTGCAGACTGCTTTCTTGTCACGGGATTGGAGCTCAGGTGTTGCCATGTTCACACCCTAGACACCCTCAAGCTTTTCCATTCCCACCTGCCCCATGCAAGGGACACCTGTGCAGCTTCTTTGTACCTGTCCCAGACAGCCACTGATGTCTGATGGCAACAATACAGGGGGGAAAGGGAACTGTGAGGAGAACAGGGAACATCTAAACTTCAATAACATAACTGTACATCACACAATAGTTATCTTTTAATTGTGAGAGCCAATAATCTCATTATGCTTCTATAACATGTATGAGTGTGACTTTATGGTAGAACTCTCCTTCTGACATTCAGTGAGCTCACACCCCCGCCCCCATGTCTTGGCCAGTGCTAATCATAATTTTGCTTGTTAATTGGAAAACGGTGAGGGAAATTGGTAGCCTGCTATAGAATGAAATATTCCATGGACATCTGGAGTTAGATGCATATATCCAAGGGGTGTGAAATAAGAAAGCAATTGTCTATGTCTCCAGGGAGCTGTAACCCTGTCAGTAATATATTTTTTGTCCAGAGAATGTAGCAGGAAGGATGCCTGCTCCTTGGGAAAGTATGTACAGCATTGGTATTGTCAGGAAAATTAATCCACAAACATCAGAGGTTTATGTCCAAAAAGGAGACAGAGGAGTCCTTTTACTTTATTTGAATAAAGGGAGAGGTGATGGGAAATTCCCCTGGGGTCTCAAAGTTTTGGAGGACGCAGCCTCCTTTTTATCCCAATTTCCTGGCCACATTTCCCTTCTCTCTTTCCCCATGGTTGAGGTACTTGAGAGGTTCAGACTTCCCAGAACACCTGATACCAAAGATTTCCCTCTAATCTATAACCCTTCTTTTAATTTTTAATTCTTATAGAATTTAGGGTTTTTCCAAATTGTTTCTTTGATCTTTCAATATCCAATTTCATTCATCAGCAAACCTACAGTTTGTTTGTAAAGCAAATATCTTCTTCCATTAATCAATCAGTGGAATCCTTCCCATTGTTTCTTTTATCTCTCAGTGCTGGTTTTATCTACCAGCAGACCCACAGCCTGTTTGTAAAGACAAATCCCTCATTCCTCCCAGTACTGAGGTAAGGGATCCTCCTCCTGCCCTGTGAGGGCCAAGGACACAGAGTGTCACTCAAGGCTGATGTGAGTGGAGCCCACCAAACATGGGCGGGAGGTGGCTGGGCAGGTATTTCACCACCTGAAATGTCAACCAAGCTTCAGAGTTTAAAAACTTCTCATCTACCCTCCACAATGAGAATTCCAGATGCATTTCCATCCCGTGATTTTCAGTTAATCTTCCACTGGTTTGTGATTTTTGAGGAGCTATAGATTGAATCCAGGCATGCTAGCTCAGCTGAATTTCTGAGTGGTAGGGGTTTTTATGTTGTTTATTTGTTTAAAAATAATTTTTTCCTTTGAAATTCCTTCAATACCAAAGGGTAAATGGATTCTTGGGCACTAATTTAAGATATTGCTACTAATAATAACCTAATGCTTGCTGTTTGTCAAAAGCTGAGAATCAGCACTGATGAAAGATGAAACTGCCCCAAGTTTCTTGGCAAAAGTGATGGAGGCAAATATTTCAGAGGTCACTTCAATTCTGAAATTTGCTTCCTCAGAGATTGTGCTGTGGTAACATTTGCCTTCTAGATGTTATCAGAGAAGCACTGGAATTTCATAGTAACTGAAATGAAAGCATTTTAGGATGTAGAGTCTGGCTGTTGGAGATATCGCTGCCCTGCTGTTCTCATTAACCTTGCTGGTGTTGCAGGCAGTCTCTGTGCAGTTCAGGTCCAGCCTTTGTCAGTCAGCATCTTACATCTCAAGCTCAAAATGATTTGGTTGTCCTCATTCACTGATAACACACTTGACTCTTGTCCTATTTGTTATCTGTTGGCTCTTCAATAAGATTATGTGTATTTTTCTCTCTTTTTAAAAAAAAAAAACAAACATAACCCCAGACTTGCTTGTGCATTAGTTAACTTTGCAAGTTAAATAGTGCTCTCTCATTTAGCAGCAATGCTGCAGGAACACCAAGAGACCACTCAGAGCAGAGCCCTCTGTGGGCATGGAACAAACTCACACTGCAGCAGGACCTGCCAGGTAGCAGCTTCTGCAGCCCCAAACATTCCCTTTTTTGCATGGGAATAATGGAGACTCTGAAGAAATGCTGCATTGGTAGATGCTACAGCTCAAAGGCAGCAAAGTAGGAAATCAAAATACCTTTTAGCTTTTCTGTGCACATTTTGATACCATCCTAATTTTGATATTGTGTCATTCTTGCACAGCATTAAACTCCTGTTGCTTTTGATTCTTAGATGAGTTCAGCTGCTCCAAATTTACCCCCTGTTCCTAGTCTGGAATTCTGACCTGTATCTTACTGGGTGGAGCCGGAAGGCTGGACCCAGACACTGGTAGGAAATTTATTTGTGCTTTTTTTCAGCTAAACTGAATCTGACAGCATCTTGAGAGCAGCTGTTGATGTGTGGTGCTCCTGCAGTTGGTGCCTCTCCTTGGGGTATCTTGGACCTCAGGGAGAAGGAATTGAAATATCTTTTTATTGGGAAAATAGGGAGCTTGAAGTGGGAGAATGTCCTTTTGAAAGCAGAGGCTGTGGAAGCAGGTGGCCTGCTCTCCTAGAAGTCATCAAGTGGCTGCTGTGATCTCAGATCAGAAATGAAGTGCCTGTTTCTGTGAGCAGGTGAAAATACCCCAGGATATGGTCAGATTTCTAAGAAGTTTCAACACCTACTTACTCTGCTTCTT
Organism: Melospiza melodia melodia; assembly: GCF_035770615.1. Classification (NCBI taxonomy): domain Eukaryota; kingdom Metazoa; phylum Chordata; class Aves; order Passeriformes; family Passerellidae; genus Melospiza; species Melospiza melodia. The sequence goes on from NC_086214.1 coordinate 7,642,837, forward strand.
TCCTTATCTCCCTCCAGCAATCACAAGTCATGTGGAACACCTTTTTTCATGGAATTGAGCTGCAGGTTGAAAACCCCTCTGCAGTAGATTGTGAGCAGGTTGCTGCTTTGACTTTTCAATTTATATCACTGAAGACAAATTTTATTAGTAAAATCTTGGGCAACTCAGCAGTGGATTTTTAGGCTCTGACTGGGTGCCTGGAGCTGCATTTCTTTGAACTGTCTTCTAGAGGAACTGCAGCTGTATAAATGGATGAAGACTGTGGAAAGAAACTATAAATATGGCTTTATTAAGGTGGGTTTTTAAATCAAAGTGACTTTTTGAAATATTTTAATGAACCCTAAAAACTATTTTGCAGTCCTTTCCAACAGTTATGTTACTTTTTAGCAGTGGAAGAGGAGGGGGATGTTAGTGAGGGAAATGTGGCCATTGCATCTGTGGCAGTGCCTTTTCCATAGACTTGGCTGGACAGAAAACTTCAAATGTCCAGGGGCTAGAATGCCTCTTCTGCTACTAATTTTCATGGTGTAAAGTGTAGCCAGGTTTCACAGGGATACCACTGGGATGGAGTTGTGGAGTGAGGAATTTGGGGGCATTTGAGACATTTCCTGTTGCCTTGAAGCTTTTTCAATGGGCAGTGCTTTACCAGGAATGTGACAAACCTACTCAATGTATGTTTTCCTTGCTGGAAGTAAATTGAAAACAACAATTTAGCACATAAAAAAAAAAAAAGAAAAAAAAAAAAAAAAGAAAAGTGCAAGCATTGCTTGCTGATGGTTTAGTGCCTTCTATTCCCGCTGTGTTCTTGTCCCAGAGAGTTTAGGATCTGTGCTTAAGCACACCTGGCAGGTTTCAGGATTCCACAAGCCAGCTGGTCCTTGGTGTTGGCTGTGCTGGGAGTTAGTGGTGGGCTCAGTGAGCACCACTGAACTGTGCTTCCTCAGCAGCTGGGGCTGGGAAACTCCATGGTGGGGCTTCACATCAGAAAAGACACATCCATTCCAGCTTAAACACACATCTTCACATCCCAGTGACTCCAATCCTGGCTTCAGTGAGCTCCAGAGGGACTCAGAGTGAAACAGGCAGAGAGTGGAGGGAGATAGGTGGTCAGTGGAAAGTCAGGGCTAAACCTCTGGCAGTTCTGTCTTGCTCATCTCCACCATAACACCACTGGGCAAGGTTCCTCACTGAAGGCCATAGCATGAAGGAAATAATTCAGGAAGCTGCTCAGTAGTATTGCAGATTGTACAAATTGCTGAGATGGAAGCAGTTTTTCCTCTGGGTGTGTGCACATGGACATGTCTGTGTAAATGAATGTGTAAAAGGCACTGGAGTGCATCATCCAGAGGTGGTCTGAGCTGGGATTTGCACTCAGCAGAGCCTGATGTGGGGAGGCTTTGTAGCAACTGCAGTGTTCTGTTTGGGGAGGTGTTCCAGATACACAGTACCATCATGGTAAAAATGATTTTGGCACAGAGGTAAGCACCTCTCTTTTAATTCAAGTGTCACATTTTACCCGCTTGCAGTTTCCTGCTTGTATGTTTTGGCTTTTGCCCAGCACCTCAGGCTATGTGTGCTCATCTGGTTTTGATAAAACATTGAACTTAGACAATACATCTTCTTGGACATTTCTTCCTGTTAGATTCAAGTGTGATACAAAGCAACCAGCACTTGATCAGTAGCAGACACTGTTTTTATCAAGCATTGTTGGATGTTCATTAGCCATGAAAGGACTGGAGAGAAAACTTGCCACAGGACAGGTTGGTGCTTCTCCTTCCTTAGCCACCTCAGTGGCTGCCTGTTGGGTGCTTTTTGAAGCCCATGTTCACATACTAGGCTACAATATCCAAGTTATTTGGCTGGTGTTTATCTTGCCTCTTTCATAGTTTGTTTGTCTGCTAAAAGAGATAAATGCCCCTGAGATTTTGGACAGTGGCAGATGAATGGGAGTAGTAACCTCATTAAAAATCATCTCCTCATCCTGACATTTAGGTAGCATTTGAGAATGCATTGCAGTAAAATGTTGGGTGAAAAGATGAATAAAAATTGCATTTCTCATGGTGTGCCCAAGGCCACTATGCCTGGCCCTAAATTTTGATGTTTACCCCTACTAAAACATCTGCCTGAGAACTATGAGCATCAATGCTTAAAACTTTAAGGACTTGGTGGTGCCCCAAACCCACCTAGAGGAACCTGTTCTGTAATCTGTGACCTCTGATATGACTGTGAGTCCCTGACCCTCTGTAACACCCTTCACATCCCTGATATATGCAAGGAAAGGATGCACCACATCCATCTTTGTTAGACAGTGAGCTAAAACATGAAATAAGGCATTTATCTGAAGTTCATCTGTCTGCCTGCCTCCTTTTCACCTGGGCTCCCCTTGGAGGAGGGAAAGGAGGGATATCTCCAGAGGCTGAGCATGATTTCCATGCCTGGCAAGTACACCAGAGGTTGCAGTGTCACCACATGGTGTTAGTGATGCTCAAGGAGCTTGGGATGGCTGCCCTGTCCCTCTGTCAGCACCATTTCTCATGGAGAAATTGCCTAAATTCCAGTTCCAGGGGAGCTCTGCCTTGCAGCAGGGCACTGTCCCTGTGCTGTGCTGCTCCTGGGGATCCTGGTGCTGTGCAGGACAGCAGCTCCCACAGCCCTTGCTGTGGTGTTGGTTTCAGTGCTGGCACCCAGTGTCCAGCTCACAGCTCTTCCAGCAGGAGGAAATGGGTGACATTCCATGAAAACCTTCTGGATAATCTGGTCCTGGTGCTCTTGGGAAGCCTGAGTTGCACAGGGAGATAAAAGACACTCAGGCTTGCAGAGCAGCATCATCAGAGCATTTGGCCTGACCCCAGGCTCTGACAGACGTGTTTATCCAGCATGAGGGAGGCTGGAGGCACTGCAAGGACCTCTTTGTTCTCAGCTTTTTTATCTCTTCGTGTCTCATCTCCCTTCCTTCCCCTGGTGGACCGAGATGAAAGTTGTGTGCACCCCTCTGCAAGCTTCCTCAGAGATCCAACTGAAATACCTCATCCTTGGAGCACATGGCAGGGCTGAGCCATTGAACCTATTCCACTGGAGGCTCACAGCCCCAGAGCTTTTTTTGGTCTTGTTTCTGGGCTTATGGATATTCAAAACTGAGATTGAACACTTAAACTTTTATGGGAAAGGCTGGTAGAACTTAATGTGCTCTTTGGTTTTCAGCAGTTTTTTTTTTTCTCAATGTGGAACTGAGTTTTGCCATCTTGCTGCAATACTATACTCCAATAAATAAATGCAGTAGAATCCCATTTAATTTGTATGAGTTGCACCCCCTAAAATCCTCTAGGCTATTTGAACAGATTACAAACCAAACCCCAGAGTTTTTCCCTAATTTTCCAGCTGTGCAAATCCATCCTTGGATATTAAAAAGACTAATTCTCATTATACATTTTCTGTCTCCTCTATCATGACCAATTTGCTAGAAAAATCAAAGATCTGGCTCTTGGAATGTTGTAACTAACAAGTGTTTTTTAAATCATATCTTAATCCTTAAAGGCAGGAGATAACTCTCAGAGTAAAAGCTGCCTGCAGGTTTCCCAGTGACACTGAAATACCTGATAGACCCTCACTAAATCTGTCTCCAGGTCCAGGGATTAGAAGGCAGCTGACAATTTCCATTAATGATACGTAGGATGAGGGGGAAATCCAACTTACACTCCCTGTATTGGTTGTTGTGATGATTGAAATGTGGTTTTATTTTTGCCTTAATCACATGTACATGGAAAAGAAGAAATACATAGCAGAGGTTACATTTTTTTTAAGTGTCATTCATCTGAGCCATCTCTGGTGTAAAAAATGAAGTTGCTTTTACAGAAACCATACAAAACCATTGTCAGGGCTTATATGAAATACTGTTGTGTCCTAATAATAACTTCTAGCTGAAAAATCTTGGCATCCTGCAGCTTAGGAAAGGGTTTTAAAATTCACCTTCAGTTTTTGGGCAACAGGCAAAACATGTGGCTCTGTTTAGGAGCTATTTTCGTTAAAGCTTGACAATACAGGATGATAAAATACAGCTGCATTGTTTAAACTTTCAATTTAATTTCTGGTTTGGGTCCAAGCTGTTTCATCAATATGGCGCCATTCATTTCAAAACAAAGCCCTTGGAAGGGTCTCCATTACCCCACCATTGATCAAGAGGGTGTTAAAATGTACAGCCTAATTATGTTCCTGGCCTGTTTGGAATTCCAGGATTGGATTTTTATAACTGTCAAATTTGCAATCAGGGTAACTTTCCATGACAATTAGTCAGAATTATTAGTGCTTTCCTTGCCAGGGAGTTATAACTGATGGTGGTGGCTCACTTTTCAAGGCTCACTAAGACTCAAAGGCAACATATATCTTACAGAAGAGCCATTTGACTGCAAAATTGTCTGCACTGAACTGCACCTGAGCCTCTACTACTGTTACAGTCATTTTTATCAATCCTCTAGGGCTGAGTTGTGGCTACAACCTCTATTACAAGCTCTGTACATAGAATTACCACTGGGTTCTGCCTTGTTGCAAGGTGGGACTCAAGAAATTGTGACATGAGGAAGCTCATCCTTGAGTATTTCACTCAAGCTTACCTTGGTGAAGGCTAGTACTCAAAAGGTTGCTGATTTTGATCAATTATTGCTTTGAATCTTTAAAATCAGCCAAGAAGAAACATCTGTACAACCTGAGGAAGGTTAAATCCTCTCAGCCTGATACCTGACTCCTGTCTGTGTGTAAGGCTGAGTTTGTGCTAAACCTGAGATGTTTGCCCAGGTGGGAATTCCTTCTTGGTACAGCCCTATACAAAATATTCAAGGGAAAAAATAAAGAAGAAAACAGTTACAACAACAAGCAAAGCCAAATCCAAAGACATTAAAGACATTATCCACCCCTTGCTGTCTAATGCAGCACTTTGCAGATGTGGTTCCTCAGCCCAAATGCTGGAGCATGAGGGTATTTGCTCACAGGAGAACAAACACTGGCAGAAAAGAACAATCACTGAGCCTTGCCTCCTGTGCTACATCAATTTTGGAGGCAGCTGTTTGAGATGCAGCTGACCTTGTGCTGATATGGGCAGATTTTTGATGAGCTGCCTGGCATGGCAAGCAATGACCATGTCCTCATCCCTGCAGGAGCTCAATCAGCCCCTTCCTTCCCAGGGGCTGCTCCAGTCACCCCTCCATGTGCCTGCTCCTCCTCCCACCCTGCTCTGCCCTTTCTGTCCCACTGCCACAATGGAACAGCCGCATGGTTTAAGGAATTGATCTCCTTGAAAATTTATCTCCTCAAAAAATTACCAATTACTATCTCCAGATTGGGTTATTTTTCATCTTTCTCCTTCTTATTCTGGCAATGTCCTTCCATGACCTGCAGGCACTCATTCTAAAAGCCAAGGTAGCAACTCAAACAGTTAAACTTAAGCACAAGTGGCTTAAGCACCTCTGGCTTTCCCCAGGCAGTCAGAGCCTACCTTTTTCTCTTAGGACATCTCTTTTCCTCTTAGGACATCTCTTTTCCTCTTAAACCATTTTTATTTTTTTCCTTAGAACACCTCTTTTTCTCTTACAACACCTGGAACATCTCTGTGTCCTCTAACATGTATTTACCTGGACAGTCATGGGATTGTTTTTGACAAAAAGATCTGGAATTTTGCTTTATTGGTACAGGTTCCAAGTTGCTCATACCCCTAATCCTGCAGAACGTTTGCCCGGGAAGAAAGAGGGATTGTACTCCATTTTGCTTAATTAAATCAACCTAAACTAATTGTCAGCTAATAAAATAGTGTTGGTCAGCTCATAAAACAGAAATGAAGATTAAAAGAGCAGTTGCCATGAACAGGTGGTAACTCTGTTTCCAAGTTAGACCACATTACTCTCTGGCACAGAATCTCTGAGAATACCTCATATTCCAGTTTTTTTTCAAAAAAATGTTTATGAAACTTATAAAATATAGAGCTCATTTTATAACCAATTTTCTATCTCACCTGCCAAGAGCAGTGAGGGTTGAGCCAGCACAAGGCGGATGCAGAGTTTTAGGCAGATGTCCAGAAATGGATTCTCTGCACAGGGCTGTGGAATACATTTCTACCTTTGACTGGCCTTTCTGTTACCATTCTTGAGGTTTGGTTTTTTTTTTCTTTCTTGTTGCTATTGCAGAAAAGACCTAGCAAACATTTTCTTAATGTCATTGATCGTGACCTGACACTGTTGTGCAAAGGGAGAAACTCTGTTCTCACTGTGGATGCTGTTTAACTCTAGATGTATCTTGAGTTAGTTAACAGGATCCCTCTGGATTTGGCCTTTAGTATTTTTGTTGACTCTGCAGATCTTGCAGAAGGCATTAAACATTTATCTAATTTCATCTGGAAAAGACTAAACTGGAATCTTTCTCTGCTTCTCAAAGTAGAAGCAGAACTTGGTGGTTTGAAGTTGCTGTTAATGGTTGAATGATGAAAGAAAATTTATTGCATAGTGATTATTTTATTATTGGGATAAGAGTGCGAAACCATACGGTTTGGAGCATTTTGTTATGGCTTGCAGGTAATGTGGATGCTCTTAGTGGTGCAGGGCTTCCAGCACCAAAGAAATTTGCCATTTTCTGTGACCACCCATTCCCAAAAATCTCATGCAGGATGTGCTTGGTTGCTCTTAAGTCCTCAAACGTGAAAGACAAGATTTTCCTCCAATTTTCCTCCCCTTCACTCAGGATCAAAGTGGTGCCTCGATGCAGCTCCTCAGGCTGCACTGACAGTGTCAGAGCACAGGGGAGGCTTCTGCCAGACTTGGGGTTCAAATGTGAAGCTCAATTCTTGTTTCTCTGCACTCCTCTTGCAGCTGATGTGTCCTTCCCTGGCATGCAGGGCAGCTGTTGTGGCCAAGGGTAACCAGATTTGAGGTTCTTTGGGATGAGGGGGTCCCAGTCATTGGTTTCCCTTGGTCTGGATTGAAGGCACTTGAGACAGTAGTTCATGTTCAAACTCAGGTGTTTATTATTTCTTATCAGTAAAACAGTCTCACTACTGTGAGTTCTGCAGCTTTTCATTAGAAGGCACAAAGGAGTGACACAGCAGAGCTGGAGGAAAGTTAAAGCATCATCCTCCAAAGAAATGTGTGTGGTCTTTAGTGACTCTGTGAGGGTCCTGAGGGGCTCCAGACATTGCCCAGATTGGCACTGGTGTAAATACACCAGCACCTCCTGTTCCCACCAGTGAGGATGAGTAGGACTGTGAGCAAATTGGCTGCTCAGCTTCCCAGGCCTCTGCACAAACCCATCCAGGACCCCAGACTAACAAAAACCACATCCAAAGCAATTATCTGATCTTGTTTGGTTGGTTTTAATGCGGTGTTTCTAGACACTGGTACAACAAACACGCTCTTGTAAACTCTTGTAACAGTTGTTTGCAGTTAGTATCTTCAAGATGGTTTTGTGTGTGTGATCATGACTAATATCCATCACTTCAGTGGGACTGTCACCCTCTGCTGCTGGGGGAAGTTTTTCCTACTAAAACAATTATTTTCTCAGCTTGTTTAGCATTTTTCTTTTTCCTTTTATTGCCCTTTTAGTCACAAAACACAGATACAGATTTGCTCATATATTTCCAGATGAAAGTGCTTTGTGATTCACAGACCTAAATAATTAGGTCTTCACAGACCTTAGACTGGTTGTAAAGGCAGTTGGAGTCATCATCTCTGGCTTTCCACTTGGAAACAGAAAAAGTCTGTAGAGGGAAGGTGACCAAACCAGCTGAGAAGCTCTGTAGTGCACTCTGTTTTTCTAAGCATTAGGAGATGCTGCTGTGCCCATACTGCTAAAGGCCTTCCCCTCTTCTTAATCCCCTCTCTTTTTGTCACAAACATAACTTTTAGCACATGCACCAGCAGCTGGGAAGGTGCTGGATTCTCCTCCCCATGGCTCACCCAAAACAACAGCAGCTGCTCTTCTTCCTGGCACCTGGGACCATTTATTCCCCATTGTGGGTGATGGAAGCAGTGACTGCTGTTACCCCAAAAACCACCCCAACCCCAATCCCTGGCCCTTTCACACTGAGCCAGGGTGGATGCTGCAGCCTGTTCCCTCCAGGAGGTTTCTCTGAGGCTGTATTTCCTGGATTGTATTTCCTGGAAGTGCCACCTATGAATCAGAGATGACACAGAGTCATATCAGAAGGCAAATAGCAAAAGTCCAATTTATTTGATCCTCTCTTCTTTTTAGACCTTAGTTTGCCACAGGTGGACCTGATTGGTCATTTAATCAGTGCATTTCACATGCTAGACTAATTAACAAGACACTGTAAATGTCTTTTTATAAACATTTGTAAACAACCTCACCAGAAAACCAGCAAAGCAGATTGTTAAAAAACCACCTGCAGATGATTTGAATATTTGACTATCACTGTTTATCTCCAGCTCCCAAAAGTTTCCCAGGCAATTCATGGCAAAACTTATCCTGCTTTCTCTCTCTGTGGCCAGGCTGTCACATCCTCACTGCAAGCACCATCTCCAGAGGAGTTTTGGGGCAGTTTTGGGGCTGGTGGAGCCTTTGGGAGGGCAGTGTGTGCTGTGCATGCCAGGGCTGCTGCTGGCCCAGGGGTGATGGAGGTGCTCCTGTTGCTCACCCAGGCTTGCATTGCCCCCCCAGCTGAAGGAACTTTCCCCTGCTGGGGCAGGGCTGTGCAGGGAGAGGCTTTGCCACCAGCAGTGCTCATTCATTCCCTGTCTCAGTGTCATTCCCTGTCTCAGTGCTCATTCCCTGTCCCAGTGCTAGTTCCCTGTCTCAATGCTCACTCCCTGTCTCATTCCCTGTCTCAGTTGTCATTCCCTGTCTCAGTGCTCACTCCTTGTCTCCCCGCAGGTTCCTCTGGCCCCCAGCTCGGCTCCTCTCCCAGCCAGGACCGTAAGTGGCACCATGGGCAGACCCCAGCAGCCTGGGGGAGGGGGGCAGTGCCAGCCTGGGTTGTCCTTTGCTTCTGGGAGGGGGGCTGTGAGTCTCTGCCTGCTCTCTGCCTCAGTTTCCCTCGAGCATCTGGAAAAGGAATGGCCTGATTCTCTCTGGGAACTGCCCAGGAGGTGCCTGATGAGCACCTGGGAAAGGCCACCCTGCTTTTACTTTCCTCTTCCTTGCTGGGTTCACTGTCTGAGAGAGGACACCAGGCTCAGGGCTGTCTTAGGAGACCTGTTGTGCTGTCCTTGCCATTAAAGCTCATGCTTCCCTTTTTCCCAACCTGCTTCTCATCAATCTTTTGGGGTGGGATGTGAGAAGAGCCAGGAATGGGTTTATCTGGGTTGAGTCCTCAGAGGGAGGGTGGCTGTGGCCTCATTTGCAGTTGCAGGCTCTCCCTTGAGGTTCCTCAGCCATTGGCATCCAGCAGCCTGGTGTCTCCTTGTGTCTGAGTGTGTTGGAACAGCCTCCCTGAGAAAACCAAACTGGTTTTAAAGGTTGAAAGTGGATGAAATCTGATTTGTTGCTTGCTGGTGCATGAGCTGTGTGTGGTAAATCCCCAAAATGATGTTAAAAATTGCTTCAAAGTTCTCTGGTGCAGATTTAATTTTAGTCATTCAGCTTCCAAATGATGCTCTGATTTTAGGATGTGGGCTAAACCCTTTGGAAGCATGGGGCCAGGCAGCAAGGCAGAGACAGTGGTTATGGGTTGGATGTAGTTATGTACTTTTTCTACACCCTGGTGATCTGCATCCCAACATTTTAGGACTGTCACTTCAGGCAAGGTGGGCAGGTAATAACAGTGTTATATTTACCACTGGGAGGCTTTCAGAAGTGTGAGGAGCTGCTGCTGTGTTTCCCAAAGGCACAGGAAAGTCTGTGTGTTTTCTTTCACACTGCAATGTTCCTCCTAAGCACTGCAGCACACAGAGAGCTGCAGATGCCTCTGGCTGCACTCAGGCACTTCCAGCCCTTCCCAAGGTGGGTGTCTCTGCCTGGCCTTTGCTATTGGCTCTTCCTGAGGCTTCAGCCCATTAGAAACTTTACTTTCAGGGAGTGAAGTGGAATTTAAGCTATCTGAATACAGTCCTTTGTGTCAAATCAAGTGATTTGTTAAAGTGAGGCCAGATTTGTGGGGAGAATCAATCTTTTTTATTAGATCAACTGATGTGGAAAAAGCAGACAAACTTGCAGGCATATTAACCCCTCTGCTTGCCTGTGTTTGTATTTCAAGAATGAAGAGACCTGTGTGCCAGGGGAGGCTGTGATTTAGGCTGTTCCTCCACAGTCTTGGTCTGAACACAGGCATGGATGGTATTTTTGGGTGTACACTTTTTGGGGAGAAAGCCTTTTCTCCCTCTGTACTTGGACACTAGATGTTACTACAGAACTAATAATGGGCTCTGCTCTGCAGCTGACTCATTGTGCAAGTCTGGGGCTAATTACTGAATCCCTGTGTGCCTCCATTTCCATCTGTAACATGTCACAGATGCCCACCATTCATAAATCCCTTTCAGATTTCCAGATGAGGTGCTGTGTAAGTGTAGACCAGCATTAGTTTATGCATATTGTGCTGGAGGATAACACAAACCACATGCAGCAGAGGAGCCTCACAGATGTGTCTCCTTCCCCTGCAAAAGGCAAGGCCCAGGCTGATGATTTAGCACAGCACTAATTGGGCTAAAATAGGAGATTGCTTTTGTACTTTTGCAATTGTCACCATTCAAGTCCTCATTTACCAATGGTTCTTGGAGGAAGCCCAGTGCTTCCCTTTGAGCTGAGGAGAGCTGCAGTGCCTTGCCTTTGGCAGCACAGCAATTGCCAGCAAACACCCCCTGTGCCCTCATTCCCCACCTCTGGAGAGGGACTGGGCCATGCCCTGGAATGTGCATCCTGCTCGGCCTCCAGCTGCACTTTGCACATTTTTGCTGGCATTTCCTAATCTCCAAGCAGAGGCATTTGTTTGCAGTGCCACTCCTGGGTGTTGCACACCCAGGAATCCTCATTTATTGATAAGAAAAGCTGTTCCCATGGCTGCAGGCGAGTGAGGGCCTGGCAGCTGTTCAGCATTAAGTCAGTTCTCAAAGTTTAAAGGATTTGTGGGCTGTGATGGTTTGGGTTCAGGCAATTAACTCTGGTGAAGTGCCTGAGAGTGTCTTGCAGACACATTTCATGGAGAAAGATGAACTTAAACAGTTAAGAGCTTTGATTTGATGAAGTGCCCTCAAGTTTCTGTATGGTACTGTTGGGGCTAAACTCAGTGGGTACAAAACCTAGGAGCTCTCTGACTGCAGGAGAATTATGGTTGTTTCTTCCCATTGCAATTTGGCCCTGTGCTTGTTTTGAAGTGGCAAAATCACCCCTGTTGCCAGCAGGCACCAGTGACTGTGCATTGGCCTCTAAAGCTCAGGCTGTGTCATTTAAAGCCCTGCTTGGAGCTTTTTTGTCAGTGTATTGTTGCCTCGTGCTCAGAAGTGACTGTTGATGGTGTGGGGTTGGAGGGATGGAGGCGTCTCTGGAAGTATCCAGTTCCTTCTTGCTGTATTGCAAGCAAATTGTACCATTCTGAGTTTATCCATTTTGGACTCTTCTCCCTGTTCCTCATCAGTGCGCAGAGGGAGGGTCAAAATTCATTGTCAGAACCTCCACAGCTGTAAAAGTAACATAATATTGAAGCAGAGTGTGTGGGGTGACAGGCTGGGAGAGAAGATTGGCTGACACCCAGCCTTACCCAATGCTTGCCATGCTCCCCACGCGTTAGGCCTTCTTTCATGGGTCTAAACTTGCCATTTAAAGCATTTTTAAGGAGAGTTTCAGGATGGAATCATCTAGAACCTCAAAATGAGGCTCCTCAGACTGCCACCAGGATGAGGGCTCTTGGGGACATGCTGTGCTGTTTGTCACAGGGCAGAGAAAGGGCAAATAGGCAAATGGTGATTAAAGTCTTAGTCCCATCAGAAAGTGAATAGATCCCCATGTTGGGAAGTGTTTAGTGAGATTTGATTAAAACAACAGAATGCAGTAATCCTGGAAAACATTTTGATTATGAATATCCTTTGATTTTTTTGAATCTAAAATGAGTTGGAGGTGTAGCTTCTTTAGAAGAGTTAAAAATCTGAAGCTGAAACTGAAATGTGCCTGGCTAAACCCAAGCAGATATTTCCTCTACTAATTTTCCTTCACCCAGAAGTTAACAAGGCAACAACAGAAAACAAACCCAAACAAAAAGTCCTTTGCACAGCTCTGTGCTCCCCAGTAATGGGATGCAAATGTTACTACCTTGTTCTTCACATGATGGAGACCAGAGGATGTGAGGGATTTGCTGGGTCCCCTGAAAGCCCAGTGTCCCTGGGTGTCCTGGAGAACAAAATCACAGCTGCAGAGAGATGTGGGAAGGATTGCTCTTGCTGCTGCTCACATCTGTAAGGACCATGCAGAGCTCAGGGGGATTTAGATAAGGGGTAACAGCAGCAGGAGGCAGAGTGAGGGTCCTTGAGGGATGTCCTGTGTGACCGTGTTCACAGGGGTCTGAGGATGAGGGAAGAGATGAGGATCTGACTCCATGTTTCAGAAGGCTTGATTGATTATTTTATGATATATATTATATTAAAACTATACTAAAAGAATAGAAGAAAGGATTTCATCAGAAGGCTGGCTAAGAATAGAGTAAGAAGGAATGATAACAAAGATTTGTGGCTTGGACTCTCTGCCTGAGCCAGCTGACTGTGATTGGCCATTAATTACAAACATCCAACATGGGCCAATCACAGATGCACCTGTTGCATTCCACAGCAGCAGATAATCATTGTTTACATTTTGTTCCTGAGGCCTCTCAGCTTCTCAAGAGGAAAAATCCTAAGGTAAAGATTTTTCATAAAAGATGACTGTGACAGTCCTGGACCTGTGAGCCACCCCAGCCCAGCTCCAAGTGCTCACTGGTGCTCACTGGCCTTGTGCAGGGCTGGGGAGTTGGGTGAGGGCTGTAGGGGCCCTTCAGAGCCCCAGGGAGGGAGGGAAGGAGTGGGGGAGAATGGACAAACAATGGTGTGGTGATCCTGAGGCTGAAATGCTGACATGGGAAATCAAACCTTTGCAAAAATGCCCCTGGCAATAGTGATAATAACAATCATCATCATCATCATCATTGTGCATTTGCTGGAGAAAGAATGTGCAAACAGTATTTTGATGTTCAGGAAGCCAAATTCTTCTGAATTCTGACCATCCTTTTCAGTGGCTTAAAGAGTTCTTTTCCTTATTGGCCTTTCAGCTGATTTTTTTGTCTTGGCTAAAGGAAACCAGGGCTAAATGTTCAGTATGAGGAACAACTAGAGCTTGACTGAGCATCCTGAATGTCACAGGTCTGTGGGTTGCAGGGACTTTGAGCAGAGGGGAGATGTCCAACCCTAGAGATGCCCTGCAGCTCTCCAGCCCCAAGTAATAAAACCCGAAGCGGGGGTGGATTTTGAGGTCAGAAATCCCAACTGGAAACAAGATGAATATTTTCTATCTATCTAATGGTTAACTTTGGATGCAGTTCACTAAGGAAACCTTGCTTGTCTGGCTCTGTAGTGTCTTTATGAAACACAAACCCCAGCTCAGCACACGTTGCTTGGCTCCAGACTGCGAGAGATTCCCTGTCCTGTGTTACACAGGTGCAGAACCAATATTGTGAGAGTCCCTGCAGACTTCACTGTGAGCCTGATTCAGATGTTTCCTTTTGTCCTGTCTGCTTCCTTATTTCATCTTACACTGCACCATATTTTGACTGCATTTTCCCTGTGATTGCTTCTCCCAGCAGGGAGAGGCAGTCTGCTTTGTGAGGGATGTGAAGCCATCTCAATGTGAAAGGCAGTTTTGAGTGTAGTGGAGTTTCTGTGTGTTCTTCTCTGGGTCCCGTGAAGTTTCTCTCTGTGTCATAGAGCAGGGATTAAGGAGAAATGAATTCAGCTCAGCGATGGTGGGATCAGACATGGGATTTTGGCATAGTGAGGACTGCGCTCTGTAGTGTTTTCCCTGGGAAGGAGCCCCAGGCCCTGTGGACATCCTGTCCTCAGCTTCCTTTGCACTGCACCTCATTTTCTCCCAGAACACTTTCTTGTAGTCACTAAAACTCCTGATCTTCTTTTTGATTTTCCTTCAGTTGCATTTCATTTGATGATACCTCCTTTTCAGAGTGTTTGTAAGAAATTCTTTTCTCTTTCTGGGATTTGAATGGATCAGTTTTGGCAAACTTTGGCCCATGTCCCTGAACTTGCAGTCTGCTTTGTGAGGGATGTGAAGCCATCTCAATGTGAGATGAAATTTTGTGTGTAGTGGAGTTTCTGTGTGTTCTTCTCTGGGTCCCATGAAGTTTCTCTCCATGTCATAGAGCAGTGATTGAGGAGAAATGAGTTCAGCTCAGTGATGGTGGGATCAGACATGGGATTTTGGCATAGTGAGGACAGCACTCTGTGGTGTTTTCCCTGGGAAGGAGCTCCAGGCCCTGTGGACATCATGCCCTCATCTTCCTTGGCTGGAAAACCTGTGGAATCCCTCTCTAAATCTGGGGACTTTAAATCCAGTTTAGATTTGTCTTGCTGTGAGAGGTTTCTAAATACATATCATCCTCCTACCTGTGTTTCTTTATTTTCTGCCCTTTTATTTGCTTTGTCTGCTTTGCTACCATGTCCTGTGAATCAGGGCAGGGTTTGTTTGGTGCAATATCAAAATTATTGAGTAGCCCCAGTGCCACCAGCATCACTTTGTGCTCCAGGATCAGCAAGGCTTTAGCAAACATGCTGGACAGGTAAAATCTTTGTTTTCAGGGTAACTTCAGTCAGGGTGTGTTAGTGAAATGTCCTTGTAAAAATAAAGATGATGCATTTCTATCCAAAAATGTTGCATCAAAACCCAGCCATTCCCTGCTAAACCTTCCTCTGGCAGATGGAGATGGATTGGACATGGATCTCACAGCTGAGGGTTCCCTGTGAATGAATGATCCTGATCAAATTCCCAATGCTGACAGAGCACCAGCCTCACCAGCAGGATGGGGAAGAGCACAAATCCCCAGGCTGAGAGGAACTGTGGATAAAATTAGTGACTGGGGTGGGAATGTGCATGTGTGAAATCTTAAATAAAACAAGGTGAGTGTTTAAGAATAGACCTGGGTATAATGGAGGGGTTTTGAATTGATTTGCCAAATAAAAAAAAAAAAAAGGAAAGCAAAATTATTTGGGAGAATCTGAAATGGAAAATTTTCAGGTTTTGACACAGTGTAATAACTAAAATATGGGTTTGGGTCAACCAGAATTGTTTCTTTTGACCCAAACGAAACCATTTATTTTCACTTAAGACTGTATAATATATTCATTTATTTTTAATTTAAGCGAGATTTGAAAAAAATGCTATTCAAAACTTAAGGCTGAAACATTTAATTCAGAAGGTATGAAAAATAATTTAATAAAAACCCCTAGAGATAATATTGCAAAACTTTAAAAAATTTCACCTATTTTTTTCACTCGCAACAATGTACCAAATTTTGTGTAGCTTCTTGAATTGTAGTTTTTACTCCAATAACTTGGAGTAATTTGCATTTTGTGGTAAACTTGCTTTTCACTCGGTTTTGCTGAGGTTTTCCTTACAGACATTTCAAAATCACTGAATATCCTGATAATGAAAAAACATTTATTGTTTGGTTATGGGAAAAAAAAAAACCCTTTTCCTCTTTAGGAAGGGAAAGAAGAAAGTAGACATGAAAATGAAGTATGAACACTTTACAAGAGGAAAAGGATCAGATAGCAGTTCTCATAAGAAAGGAAATCTGAGCTGCTTTTTAAAGATAGCCAGTAAAGTTAAGGGGAAGGGTTGTTATAACAGAGATATGAGAGACATTGCAAATGGGGGAATTTTGGCAGTGATTGGGGTCTCGTTGCAGAGATGGTGAATTATCTGGAATGAAGGTAAAAAGGCAGAAATATTCTGGAGGTGTTCTGTTTCATATTGATAGGCAACCTAATAACTCACAATTTCCAGGTGAGGATAAAACATTCCAGCCTGCAAAATCCTGATGTGAAAACTGTGGGAAAGAACAAACCCACTTTGATCAAAGACACCATCTTTAAGTTGCTCTGAGCTCCAGGTTCCTGATGTGGGAGATGTTTTAATTGTGCTGATGAGCAGGATGAGTGAGATGTTGTGGGGCTCTGCCAGTCCAGAGTGGAACCTGGATCACAGAATGGCTTGAGCAGGAAGGACCCCAAAGAATCAGAGTCTCAGTCTTGAGTGAACAGAAGTGTAAATGCAGGGGGGAAACCTGGATCACAGAATGGTTTGAGCAGGAAGGAACCCAAAGGATCAGAGTCCCAGTCCTGAGTGAACAGAAGTGTAAATGCAGGGTGGAAGGTGAGGCTGTGGCCAGGATGGAGCCTGCAAGGTTTGCCAGAACACAGATTTGGTGCAGCTGGACATGGGAAGTGTTGGGAGAAGAGGCAGTGAGTGCACAGCCCCGAGGCTGCCAGAGCTCCAGGAGAGCTTGGACGCCACTCCAGGGATGCCCAGGGTGGGATTGTTGGGTGTCTGTGCAGGGCCAGGAGCTGCACTGGATGATCTTTGAGTCCCTTCCAGCTGAGGATGTTCTGTGGTTTACAATGCACACAGCAAATAAATATCAGGGCAGTAAAAACAGAGCAGTGGAGTCTTAATAATCCTACACTAAACAAAACTGAGAGAGCTCCCCCTTGCAGAAACAGCTCCTGCTCTGGCTTTACTGGGGCTGGAGCTGTGGCCAGGGTCAGAGCCCTTCCCTCCCTTTGATTGCTGAGCCTTTGCTCCTCAGGCCAGAGGCTACTGGGTGACAGAGGTGTCCATCCCCTCCCTGCCTGCTGTCAGCCTTTCACTGCTCAAACCCAGTCACACGCAGCCTGCTCTAAACAAGCACAATTAATAAAGCCTATCTAGCCAACATCTGACTCTCATTAAAGGAAATGTGTTGAAAAAACAGATCCCAGGTTGGCTGTGATTTATGGCCTGGGCCTGCTATCCTTCACAGGCGCTGGCGAAAGCTTTTGCAAAGGGCCAGAACATAAACTACTTAAGGAAACTCAGTAACCATGTAAAAAGGCTGGAAGGGTCAAATCAGACAAATTAAAGAGAGGTGGAGATGCAGGCCCAGGCTGGCTGTCCCCCAGCTGGGGCCACCTAGGTAGGCACAGAAGATCCATGTTCATATTTCTGCTGTGGAATTTGACTTGAAATTCCTCCTGTGCCAGTGTCAGAAAGTGTCACTGCTCTTTTTCTGGCTAAAGTGTCTAATGTGTGTGGCAGTAAGGAGATGGAAGGGTCAGTGGTCTGGTGGATTCTCTCAAGAGTGTCCAATAAAACATCAGTGCATGAGATCCTGGGTGCTCACAGAGTTAATGGTGCTTCCTATTTCCCTTGGGAGTTTTGAGTTCATCTCTTTGCAAAGAAACATGGTGCACTGGATGAATTTAGCTGAGTTCTTCCAGATTTGCTCAGAGACTGCTCTGAACTTGTCCTGGGGGAAGGTGTCTGCTGAGAAAAGCTGCTCTCCTGCTTGCTTTGACAGACAAAATGTTCTTGCAGCTGGACCTTCTCGAGCTGTGTCACTGCTGTGTCAGGGCAGAGCTGTGGCTGTGGCGCTGCAGGAGCTGATGCTGCAGTTGCTGCACACTCAGAGCTGTTGTGTTCAGTTCCATGGAGCTGCTGTTGCCTCCCCAGAGCTCCAGCACGGGCTGTTGGCAGCTCTGGTTTGCTGCCCTGCCCTGGGATCACCCAGCCTGTTCTCTTTGTGCATGGCCATGCAATGGAAGTGCTGGACTAGATCAGATGGACAGGGAAGAGCTGCCAGGCAAGTTGTGGCACAAAAATTAATATTTTATTTGTTTCTCTGCATATATGTTACATTTGGTCCTTTTTCATCCTTTGACCTTGGATCATTTACATTAAGCTTTTACATGAAGCTAACAATGGATGAAAGGAAAGTGATCCCGGGAGGGGGGAAGTGCCTTGTTTGGAGTCTGAGCAGGTTGAAGCATGAGCTGCAGATGTGATTCTCAGTCCCTGGGCCTGCCTGTGTGCTATGCCCCATTGCACTGCAAGGCTGAAGTTTCTTGTAATAGCAAAATATGGTCTTGAAAAAAAAAACTGGCTGCAAAGACTTTATTTGTTTAAACAAAGGCTTTGTGATTCCAGAATTCTCCCCCCTTTCATATGCTATAAACCACCTCCTCTGAAACACAAATTTTGGAGCAATCCATCAAGAAAAAGAGAGACAGAGCCTTGATCCCTTGACTTCAGTTGAGCTGTGCAATTTATATCTACTGAGCATCTGGCTGTGGGGAAACCAAAAGCTCTTTTACTATTCTGCAGAGACTCTGGGTGTACAAATGAGTGTGGGCTGTCAGAGCTGAGAAATGGGGCAGAGGTGCCAGGAGGTTTCTTTGCCTTTTCACACAAAACTGACCTGTGCCCCATGCTGAAAGCTGGGCTGGTTCCTCTTTGACTGCCCTCAGTGCCACTGTGATAACAGTGCTGAAATCATCAGAGCCCTGCTGGTATCAGTCCTTGTTAGGAACTGAGTGAGGAGTTTGAAGACTTGTGGGGCTTCCAGGCTTGAGAAACTGAAGTGTGCAACTATTTAATAATGAAATTATGCAAAGCAGGAGTGCCAGGGTAACAAAGCAGGAATTCCAGGTTAACAAAGCAGGAGTGCCAGGTTAACAAGGAACCTGAAGTCATCACTCTCTGCTTTAGGTCACTCTCAGGGGTGTATCCAGACTGGAAGCTCAGCTCAGATCTGGAGTGCTCAGATCATCTCCTGTTGGCAAAGCTGCAGCACTGGAGGCTGATCTTTAATCAAAGAGGGGTTGAAATATCAACTTTTGTGTCAGGGTTAAGGGGGTCACAGCTGGTACAGAGTACCTTGGTTGTTATTTTCCAGCATGTGAAGTCTTCCATCTCTTCTCTGCATTAGGATTTTCCATTCCTGCAGTTGCATTCCAGCTGAAAGGAGGAATGGGAAGGGAGAGATGTGCTGGGACAGTCTATTGTGGAGACAGACTGGGTGTCACAGGATATGCTGGTACTGTCTCATGTTCATTATCTCAATTATTTATCCTCCCTGCTGGAATATTTCTAAAACAAATCCTACCATGTGTTTTGAGGTTGGGATTCGTAGAGTGAAATCACAACTCCTTTCTCAGAGTTTAGCTGGAAAAATACAAATCTGCCAACTAGGAATAGAAGAGAAATAAACTGTGGTTCTGTGTAGCAACAAGTGATGGATTTCTGCAGATATGGAAAGCGTCTGCTCTGCAGTCCCAGGTCAGAGAGTGTGTGCATTTGCCCCAGTGTTATATTTGTTCCATGAGAAATAATGATGTGAGATTCTCAAACTCTTCTAAGTAACACAGATTGCTTCCACCCTGATCAGAAAATTCAGCTTCACAGTCCCAGGCCTTGGAACCAGCAGCCATCAAGATCAGACACTAAATACTTCAGAGCATCGTGCTCAGGGAAGATATTTATTAGCTTGATTTGTCACCACCATTCTCAGTGTTCCTGCAAGGACAGCTGTGGATTCCAGCCCCTGAAGAGTTCTGCAGCCCTGAGCACTCATCTCTGCCTTCCAAAGCCTTGTCTGCCTGTTGGTCAGATAAATAAATGTCACATGGATTTGTTGGCAGGACTCTTGCCTTAGTAAGGTCTTTTGCATGAAGATATCCACTTTCTGGATTATTTAAATGTCTTTTGGGCCCAGTCTAAGTACCTTGGGTGTGGATCTGGGTTTCCAGGCATTTCACAACAGAAAGGGTCAGAGATCAAATCCAGCCTGAATTTAAGTAGTTCTATTTCTGACCCAGGCTGTTTCAACATCACTGACATGAAGATCACATTAGTACAAATATCACATGCAGTGACACTGCTGGGTTCTTTCCTCTTCTGTCACTGTGTCCATTTCAATCAAACCTTTCCTATTGCAAATGCACCTGAGAGGGCTCTTTGAGATGCTCTTCAAGAGCAGAGAGAGCTGCTGGACTGGTGCTGGTTCTGAAGCCTGTCCTTCCCCTGGGGAGCTGATTGATTCATCCCTGTGCACAGGGGTGGCACAAACCCCCTTTTTTAATGAGCTGAGCTCTCCAGAGGGACCTGAAGTGCTCAGTCCATCTCAGAGATGGTTTCCAGGCAGTTCAAGTCAGTCTCTCTAAACCTGTGGGAGTTACTGATGTCTGCAAGCCAGCAGAAGTGAGAATAAGACTCTGTGTTTTATTTGCTCTGTAACACATCTGGTGCCTCTTTTGGCTCCTGGGAGCACTGGATTTATTCACTCTTATCTTTCTGTGGGGATGAGCAAGATCAAAAGCCTGAAGCCAGTTCCATACAGGAACCAATTCCCTGTTTCACACACCACAAGCAGATCCAGACCAAACAAGCCTCACCCATTTCCTTCCCCAAAGGACTGTGCACTTATGGCACTTGCATGTTCATGGGTCCATTCAAGCCAAAAGAGATTGCCCAAGATCTATTGCAGAAAATAAAAATAAAGTCCATGTCAGTATTGACCTGTGAGGAAATCCCTCCATCTGAGTGTTCCTGAAGCATCAGATGCTTTTTCTGCAGAACGTTGTATATTATGAGGGGGAAAATCTATGTCTGGCTCCTTTGGGAAGCTACACAGCTCCTCACAGAGGGCCAGTGTAAGAATTCCTTTGGAAAGTGGATGCAGTGGGTTGTTGTTAGCACTCAAACAATCTTTTTAGCCTGTAAATCACCTGGGTGGAACAGCCCAGCTTCCTGTTCTTCCAAGCCATGCACTCAAATCTTTGCATGGCTGAGAGCCACCAGGGCAGGCAATGTGCTCCACAAAGCCAGCAAGAGACTGGGGATGGGAGAGGTCCTCTGGGGGGCCTTGTGCAACAGGGGACAAATCTTGTTGGGGGGACAGCAGAGCTCAAATATTGGGGTGTTCCCTCAGGGCAGAATCCATGTTCACCCATTCCTTGCCATAGAGAACCTTTGGGTTTCCCCACCATCCTCTGCATCCCTGCAGCCTCAGCTGCACCTGAGTAGTCTGTAGGGGCTCAGGAACTGCAGGACAACATTCCCAGCCCTGTGGAAGCACAAGAGTTAAATACTTCTGTGGTGGTGTTCACAGGGGTTCTTGGATGAGGGAAGAGATGAGGATCTGACTGCATGTTTCAGAAGGCTTGCTTGATTATTTTATGATATATATTACATTAAAACGATACTAAAAGAATAGAAGAAAGGATTTAATCAAAAGGCTAGCTAAGACTAGAAAAGGAGTGGAATGAATAACAAAGGCTTGTGTCTTGCACAGAGAGTCTGAGCCAGCTGACTGTGATTGGCCATTAATTAGAAACATCCAACATGGGCCAATCACAGATGCACCTGTTGCATTCCACAGCAGCAGATAATCAATGTTTACATTTTGTTCCTGAGGCCTCTCAGCTTCTCAGGAGAAAAAATCCTAAAGAAAGGATTTTTCATAAAAGTTGTCTGCAACACCATACCAGCGTGCACCAGTGGCAGGATAAGTGTCTCTGTCTATGACAGCAGGCCATGCTGGTTGGCAGCATGAAAAAATCTTAAAACTGATTTTTATTTCATCTACCTTCTGCATTTTGGGACCTTCATTTCACACTCTGCCCCACTGAACATCCCCAAACAAGGTTCATGTAACATGCCTGGTGAGCTGTGCACTGGATTTGAATATTTATTTTGCTCCATAACTGATCTTGACTCACTTTTCCATGAGCCCTGGATAAAGGGATCAGCCTGGAGCTGTGTGTGAGCACACAGAGCAGCTGGCAGTGTGACATGGCTGTGTTTTGTTCTCTCTGTGACATGAGTGTGTTCTGTTCTCTCTAGAGTGCATGAACTGCACCAGGCTGGCTGACATGAGCGAGAGGCTGAACACGCTGGAGGCCAAGGTAAGGAGCTGCCTTTATTCTATTCCACCAACATTTCCAAGAGTTTCTGGTGAAAAACACATCGAGTTGGCTGGCCTGGATTGATCAGTGCCTCCTCCTCTCTCCATGGCAGGGGCTGTGCCCCAGAACATGAGGCACTGTTTGCCCCTCGCCCTGCTCCTTCCTTCCCCTTCCTACATGGCTGCATCCCTGCCTCAGCCCAGCTCCTCCAAAATCCTGCTCAGACCTCAGAAACACCTTGCCAAGTGTTGCCATAATTTTTATTTACCACTGTTTGCCTGTCCCACCTGCCCTCCCTCTGCTCTGCTGTATTTCTTCAAGTACAATCCAGTCCTGCTTTTTTTATCCCTTTTCTGAAGGGTGGGAGGTTCTCATACATACTTTAGTGGAGACAAATATTAGGGGGAGACCTTCACATTGTGAATTTGTTTTTTTCCCCTACAAATAGTTTTAATTTCTACCTACTGGGATTCAGATAAATTGTTCCAGTCTAGCAACAAAGCAGCTGAGTCAGCATTCCCCTTTGATCTGTGGTCCCTCCTGTGGCAGCCCACTCCTGGCTGCTACTTATCATGCTTTGGTCCCTTTAAGGCATTTACTGCTGTTATTATTCATTAACTGATGCTTATCAATGACATAAAAGAATTTAGGGAGAAACCTTTGTGGAGGGAGGTGGTGGTTGTGTGGTGTTTTTGAGGCCAGTACATGATATTATGGTAATTTGGGAATTGTTTGTGCTGAAATGAAGTCTGGAGCCTCCTCAAAGCTGGGGGTCCTCTGGCAGGGCAGGACAGAGGGACAGGACAGAGGGACCCCTGTGTGTGCAGTCCTGAGTGCAGGTGAGTCACAGGCCTGGCCTCAGAGAGATGTGAATCAGCCCTTCCCTCCCAGGCTGGACCTTGCTTTGCTGTCCAGGATTTTCTCTGTCTGTCTGACTGGAAAAGGACAAGCAGAGGCTGTCCTGTCTGTCCTGTCTGTCCTGCCTGTCCTGCCTGTCGTGTTTGTCCTGCCTGTCCTGCCTGTCCTGCCTGTCCTGCCTGTCCTGTCTGTCCTGTTTGTCCTGCCTGTCCTGTTTGTCCTGCCTGTCCTGTTTGTCCTGTTTGTCCTGCCTGTCCTGCCTGTCCTGCTTGTCCTGCCTGTCCTGCTTGTCCTGCCTGTCCTGTTTGTCCTGTCTGTCCTGCCTGTCCTGCCATTACTGCCCCTCTGCTGCCTTGTGCTGCTCAGCATTGCTGTGGGAACTGTCAGGGTACCTTTGCTGATTCCCAACTTCTGGGACTCTGCCTGGGCCCTCCCAGGGGCTCCCCTGACTCTCCTGGAGTGGTTTTGTGTCAGGAAAGAGATGCACTGGATCTTTTCAGTGTTCAGGTTCTTGTTTATTGTTACCTTATCTAGAGTTTTGCACGCTGTCCACACCAGGCTCAGCACGCTGGTAAAGCACCACAGAAATGGCCAACAAACTCTTGGTACAAGGGCTTTTAAAGCTAAACTGTCCAATTAAGAGCTGACACCTAGATTATTTCCCTTTTTAACTCAATAACTGATCCCAGAGAGCCCACAATGCAGACTTTTCTGCCCAATTACAAAATGCCACCCAAACCCATGGAGAAGGAGGAAGAAGAAGGAAGAACAAACCCAGGATGACACTCTGTGCCCTCCATCTTGCTCCCATCCACAACATACTAAAAATCCCAAAACCTCAATGTCTCACCAATGTCTCACTACTCTCTATAATCTATTTTACACTTTTTGGATTCCAGTCTATTTTGGAGTTTAGGAAACTTTCTCCATGAATGAGGGTCAAAGTCAGTGCTCCCCTGTGGGTCAGGACACCCCATAGCAGACAGAGAAATATTCCCTGTGTGCCCTGGGTTTGCACAGGTAACAAGGTGTAAAGGCTGATGGCAGCTCAGCTGGGGCCTGGCAGGACTTTGGGGAGGGGGAAGGAGGTTCCACCTGCCCAGACCCCTTTGGGAAGTCAGGCAGAGCGTGCTGTGTCTCTGATTTAGCGCTGCAGTCAGGCACTTGGTGCTGTGGCTGTGATGGTTTCCCTCCTGACTTCCCTCTGCTCCCACACAGACCCAAGCTGGGAGCAAGGCTCATCAAAAGGGTTCACTTTTACAGAGGAAAATGAGTTATTGCCTTCCTTTTTGAAGTACTAAATACCATGTGTCTGCAAGGAGACCTTCTGCAGCACAGCCCAGCAAGGTCCTTATCAATCTTTTGGCTTCCACTTTGTTTGAAAAGCTGTGGATGCTTTGCAAAAATTGACTGTAGCAATGAAAGAGAGAGTGAAGCAACAGCACACGACTGCTGGTGCTGTACACAGGAGAAATGTGCTGATTCCCCCTTTTTTCAAGGTTAATTTAAGTTCAGTTTGATCTCTGTAGCAATCTAATGAACTCAGTTGTGATTGTTCAACAATAGCCAGCATCATTTAAAAGGTGCTTATGTTTGTTTGGTGGTGTCTGCATTCCTGCTCTGGATTTTGGAGGGAGATTCCTGTTTGATGGTCTGAATGTGAAGTTGTCTCTCAGCTGTCCACACTGTCTTCTTGTAATGTCCCACTTCACCACAACAACCTGAAGCTGTTTTGAGGAGCCCAGGAAGGTGGGATGGGCACACACATCTCTGCCTGTGCCAGAGGCTGTTTCCCACTGGATTTTTGCAGGTTTTTTCTGCAAAGGCAGATATGGAATTTCATCTTCCCCACAAGCAGAGCTGGATTTTCCTGCCACAGTGCTGCTCTCTCTGGAGGGAGCTGAAGCTGAGGCACTTTGCTGCTTTTGCTCTTTTGAATTTCAGCCCAGAATGACCAAGGTGAGCTCAGGGGATGGCAAGGGGACAAAACAGCCTGAGATTTCTTCTTTTCCCACTCCTCTTCAGCTTTTATAGCAGCCCCCCTAAAAATGGGGATAAAACCAGCAATGGTCTCATCTTTCCTATTACAAGGGTGAGCTGGTTCATCCAAATTGTAAGATCAGTGTCCAAATGAGGTAATAAAAGCAACCCTCTGATTTTAGTAATATGAGAGTTGGATCAGAAGGTGAGAAGCAAAAATAAACACAGAGCAAATGGAATGAAAAACGAGTCATTAGGGACCAGTGCTTTTATTGCCCTTGGGGAGGAGAGAGGCTGAGCCATGGCTCAGCTGCAGCAGAACCAAATCCTCAGGTGCCTCACACCTTGCTGTGCTGCCCCAGGATGTCCTTGTGCCTGCAGGAGGGGTTTCTGCAGGCAGGGAGGTGAGGGCAGATGGAATCAGGCTCCATCCTCATCTCCTGTTTCCAGCTGCCACACTGTCCCCCCAGGATGGAGCTCATGTGCTCACCAGCCCCACTGAGTGCCAGAGTTCTGAGCCTGATTGATGGTGCTGAGCTGGAAATGTACAGGGCACAGCACCTGTGCCAGGGAGGATGGTGCCCACCCTGGGCTCCAGGACAAGAAATGCTGTGGACTGGAAGAAAAGCACCCCTTCCCCAAGCCCCAACATGCCAACCCTTTTTATCTCCTGTGACATCTGAGTTTACACCCCCACAATACCCCTGACCCCATGAGAGCATCATTGGTGGGACAGCAGAGCAAACTCTGCTTCTATTTCATAGCAAAGGTTTCCCAAAGAGCAAACCCTGCTTTTATTTCATAGCAAAGTTTCACTCAAGCCAGCACAGCCCCTTAGTGGGAAGTGTTTTCAGCCCTTCCTGAATTTCCTGAGCCTGGTGCTGCCCTCCTGTGTCACAGGACTGAGCCCAGACAAACCTGGGGAGTGCAAACAGCACTGCCCATGGCAGAAAGGGCTGGAAAGGGAGCAGGGCTGGAAGGGCTGCAGGAAGGGCTGGAAAGGGAGCAGGGCTGGAAAGGGAGCAGGGCTGGAAGGGCTGCAGGAAGGGCTGGAAAGGGAGCAGGGCTGGAAAGGGAGCAGGGCTGGAAGGGCTGCAGGAAGGGCTGGAAAGGGAGCAGGGATGCAGGCAGAGCTGCAAGTGGGGCTGGCAGATTTGCAGGCAGATTTGCAGGCAGCTGCACACAAATTCCTGCTCATTTTCCTCTCCCATTCTCTCTAAATAAGCACCACCACAGAGCTCTGGGCAGTATTAATCCCAGGTTTGGGCTGGAGTTGGAGTGCAGTACTTGATCTGAGCTGATCTAAGCCAGCCTTATCTCCTGACACAGCTTTGGTGAAGCTCGTGGTGTTTCACTTCCAGCTTTAATGCCTGGAGATAGCATTACACATCCAGTGTCTGATTGATTCATTGTGTGATTGATAAATGACATGCATAGTTTTTGCATGAAAACAGCCCCTGTAATGTGATCCCCCCCCCCTCCCCAGAAGATTCTGAAAGGTTTTAAAGAAAATCTTTGTAGAGTGCAAAGAATTTGATCAATTCATTGTTATTTTTCTGAAATCAGCCCATTTATTTAGGAGAGATCACCAACAGCACCTTCACTACCTTGTCTTTGGATGGTAAAACATCATAACTTGTATGAAATGTTTCTGTATTTCTCTTTTCCCAGGCTGTTACATTAAATACTGGCAGCTGTCTGGGATGTTTTATGGGGTTTGTCTTTCCTTTCTCTGATAGACAATAAAACAATTCCCTGCTGGAGGGGAGGAATATTTGGAAGATAGCAAATGTTTCACGGTGCTGTGACATGGCAGAGAGATTGGGAGGGGAACCAGAACTGCCTGGCTGGGAGGCTGCTGCTGCCTCTGCAGGGTGGACATGAGCTCTTGCTTGATACTCCAAGGATTTCCATGGATTTTCCATGTTCTGTATGTGATAGCTATGAGCAGGTATTTCCTTTCCTATCTGAACAGGAAGGTGGTAGTATTAGTATTATTTCCTAATGGCTCTGTGCAGAATCTGTTTCTCCAGCAGTACACTGAATTTAAAAAGAATTTGGGTTGTTTCACAGGTTGCTATGTAATAACTGGCTGGTTTCTGGTAGCAGTAATAATGTGGAATAATGTACAATTTCTAATTTAATGCTGAGTTTTGAGTAACTTAGTGACTCAAATATCCCTAAGAATAAAATCCAACTTCCTAACTGATTCTTACAAGGAGGAACCATGAATCAAAACTGGGTCGGCAAACTGAATTGTGTATAACTTTGCATCCATCTCCTGTTTTTAGCTGCTCTGCAATAATCCTGATGATGAGGCAGTTTGGGTACTGACCCTTCTCTCATTTGGGCATCCTGCTGTCTTTCAGAATGATGGCTAAAATCCTTTCCTCCTAAAGTCTAGTGATTTTTGGACCTTATTTCTTATCACTGTTGGATGGAAGGAGCAGTCTGTCCCCTAAGACTGATCCATGTGTTTGGCCAATGCTGTAAATCGTTTGCCAGAACAACAAAAAGGCTGCAAAGGCCTCCTCATCCACCATTCCCTCCCACAAAGTCTTTTAGTTACAGTTTGGCGTTTTTAGTCAAATGGATTTAATATTTTCATAAAATAACTTTGCAAAATTCTCTTTTCCTGACACGCAACTCAAGTTTGCCAAGCAAGTCCAATGTCTGCATTAGGGGATACTTTTGGTGTGTTTAATACCTGGGAACACTGTTTACAAGCTTGGATTTTTTAAGATAAAGACATTTTTGGGCAAACAGTAGGTTTTATCAAGGGGGGTGTGTGAGGAGCCCAAGGGATGTGCTCAGATCCTTTTGTAATTCGGTGTCCAAAGATTTGAATTTCCACTTGATTCTAATCAGATATTCTATGGGAGCTTCATAAGTAAAGTATCACTGTGAGATAAAAACAACTTTGGGTCCTTTTTCTTTGAATTTGTACTGAGGTGAGCCAGGAAAGGCCCAATGTCCTCATCTTTTCCCTTGTTCTGTTCTCTCCCAGCAGCTTTTAGAGCTCTGTGGAGGAGAAGAGCACTGGAGGCACCTGAGCCTGCTTGAGGTGACCCCTGAGCTGATCCCAAAGGCATTGCTGGGAACAGGGGGCACTTGCTCAAGACTAAATTCACCCCAGGCTGGGCTGGTTCCACACCCCTGGTGTTTCTACATCCCCAGCAATACCTGGGGCAGAGGAGTGGTTTTGAGGGTGGAAGGTTATAGCTCCCATGTATTTTTATATGGTGTTTTAAAGGCACAATGGTGAATCTGATTTCACTCTGAGCTCCCTTGTGTGCTTTGTGTACAGAATTGCTGGATCCTCTCCCCATCTGGCTCCTGTGTTAGGCTGGGGTCTCAGCAGCAGAGTAAATCCCACATTCAGAGGAGCTCCCCAGTGCCTTGCAGGAGCACAGCCAATCCTTCCCTCCAGCTGTTCTCTCAAGCAAAGCCTCCAGGGTCTGAGGAGCTGCTCAACAGTGCCTGTGTTTGGTCTGAACTGGGAGGGCAGCGGGGCTTTTGTGTCTTCTCTGCCCTGATTCCCCTCCTGAAGGTACCTGCTGAGGAAAGAGTTGCATTTTCCATCCTGATTTCGGAAATCTGGTCTCTTTGTAGAAAGAACAGGAACTGTGCTACCTCATGGAAGCCTTTATCCATGTTTCTGTATTCCATGCGTTATCTGGTGACACAAACCTCACCTTTTGCTCTGCATTGAGTCACTACAATGACATCAGCTAGTGTTCCCCTCATAATTTATCAATACAACAACCTCTCCATGCACTAATTATCTTGTCCCTTTGGCCAAAGCCTCTAAGATGTTCTAAGTTTGAAGTCACCCAGATTCTCTGGGCTGCCAGTTCCTCAGATGTTGGTGGACACTTACTGGATGTCTTTTGGCTTTTGAAACCAAGCACTTGTGTCAGTGCTGGAGCCTTGTGTTCACAGGTCCCACTTTGAGAGAGAGACCTTCCCCATCACGTTTTGTCAAACTCCCTGTTTAGATCTGTCTTGATGAATGATTAAAAAACTCTTATATTGCCAAATAATTTGCTATGAAGAAAGATCTGTCCAACAAGTTATGTAATTTACCATTATTAATCAGCTTGTGTCTCCACAAGATCAAGGGAATTTTACTTTACACTGGAATTTTTAGCTGATGAGTTGGATTCATGCAGTTTCTTTTCCTCCTTTTTAGAGAGGGATGGAAGGGAGTTAATTCCACCAATGCTTCAAGAGACTAAATATCCCCTGTTTATTAATTAATAATATTCATCTGGATTTTTATCCAAAGAAAAAAGCATTCTGAGCTCTGTCATATCAACTTTTAAATCTTTGGAAGCCTAGCTGCTCTTCCCTTGTTTCTAACACCTACCTAGTTACAGGACATCAGGAATGTGAGCAGATGATGGGAGGAGGCTGCCTTTGTGAAATCTTTTTTTTTTGATGAGTGGGAACAACAAAAACAGGGTTCTGGAAAGCCACTACAAGCCAAAAAACGTCCTCTGACACCGAACATCTCCAGAAGATGAAAATCATCCTCCCATTTCCATTGTCCCTGGCCTGAGCTTTTGATCTGATGCAAGAAATGTGGTATTTGTCTGAAGTTGAGAAAGTTTATGCTGGCAGATGAAGAAGGAGGAGGTGTGTTGAGTAAGCTGGGCCTGAGCTCCAGGCACACAACACCCGTGTCCCCATGGAGAGCCGCGAGCGGAGCGGGATCCACAGCCAGGCTTTGGGAGAGGAGCAGCAGCCAGAGCCTGCCCTGGGGCCTGGTGGGTCTGGGAGCCCCAGGGTGACCCCACAGCCTCTGGAGCTGGCCCTGAGCCTCGCTCACTTACGCTTCTTCCTCATAAAGAGATGTTAGTAAAACAATCACACAGCCTTGCAAGACTAAATCGCAGGTGAAAACCCAGCACATCTCTACCCAAACGTGGCCAACCACCCACAACTTCCAAGATGCTTCCTCACCTATCATAGAAGAACTGATAGGAATCCATGACCACGCCCTAATGGTTGCACTGGCAATCTGCAGCCTAGTCCTCTACCTGTTAACCCACATATTTACAGAAAATCTGCCATCAAGTACAGTTGATGCACAAGAAATGGTCCCCATGATGGTCCCCATGTTCTGAGCGGCTCCTGCAGCCAGCACAGCTCCTGTGTGCTGTTGGCAGCAGAGGTGGCTCCATCTCAGTCCCTTCCAGCCTCCTGACCCAGCTCAGCTGGGTCTGACCTGGGTCTGAGCCAGAGACAAACCCTCTCTTGCCAGAGGCTCCAGTTCAGCATGGCCATTTAGGCTGATTTGAGTTTTTCCTTCCATAAGTGCAAAAAGACAAAAGTTTGAGGGTTTTGCTGAATTGAGGCTGTCTTTAAACTCAGAGTGCACATTGCAAGGTGAGGAGAAAAGGGGTCTTTGTGTCCTGCAAGGATCTGCTGTCCTGGCATCACAGGCAGCAACCATTGCCCTCCTCTCTGCCTTCCCTGGCTGGCTGGTGAGTGACATAATCCACCATTCCCCCCTTCATTTATCTGCTGGCATGAGGATCTTTTCTGCCTCCATTCTTCATGGAGGCAGAACTTTTGTGTTGGAAGTTGTAGCAGCAGCACAGGTGGGCACTGCTTGCCATGAGGATTCCCTGTGAAAACCACACATTCCTCCCTTGATGTTATCCCTCTGTCTACCTCAACCCTATTGACTAGAAAATACCAAGATTTTAGTAACTGAGACTTTAATACACTGCACATTTTGCTAATTTTCTTTCTGGCTGTGAGCCTCTGTGGTATCATTTTCCAGCAGTTTACTCAGAGGGCTCAAAACTTTCTTTTTTTTTGTTTAATGAAAGTGGGAATTCTCCTCAAGTCCCCTGACTACAGCAATGGCAGCCTAAAGAAAAACAGAATGTGACAGAAAGTGGATGAATGGCTCCAGTGCTATTGCAATAATGTGTAAGGAGCCCATTTGTGCTCTGTGCTGTGTGAGCTGTGAGAGGACACTCCTTGTTGAAAGAGTTGTGTGTAGTTTGAGATTTTTGAATGTGACTAAATCCCTCGTGCTTCTCCTTCTTTAGCTTGGCTCTGTGGATCTCACGGATGTGAGAGCTCTCCTCTTTCTGCTTTATTTCTTTTGGGCATTTTTCAGTCCTAATCATAAAAACTAGAATTTCTCAGCAATTTCAAGTCTGGAGACTTCCTGACCTGTATCATTTCATGCCCAGGGAAAATAAACTTGTTCCTATGGTTTGAGCCTTAATGACTGCAGAGTATATATAGTCAATTTATAACAGCGCATGCTGGATTATCCTGTGCATGGCTTTACAGCTTTTACAGCATTTATCAGCAGAGTGCTCATTTCAAACATGTTGTTTTAATGAAAAGGATACCGTTGCCACTGTTTTGTGTTGATTATGTGGTAACACATTTTTATTATCACCCATAAAAATGATTTGGAGCCATTCCACTCCAGATGTGACCTTGGGCAGAGCCACAGGCCCTTGTGCTTTGCTGGGCCCTGACCATGGCTGCAGGGATTGAACATCCCTGTTCCCACAGCTCTGCAGAACACTGGCCAAGACAGCCCCTGGGTGCCCCTTCTTCTCAGCAGGAGCATCCCAACCCTGCCCTGGCTGCAGCCCCTCTGATTTGCCACCTCCAGGGTTTATTCTGCCTCTCTACCCGAGCACATCTTGGCAACATCCAGATGTTTGCTGGGGAAGTGAAAGGATGATATAATAAATAATATAAAGTGAAGCAGAAAAGGTCTTCAGCTCACACTTGAGTCCCATGGCAGTGGAAGTTGAGCACAATTATGGTAAGGCACATGCTTAAGTGTTTGTTGAACTGATAACACGTTTCCTGGAAAGTCTGAGGAATAAATCACTGGGTAGGAGCACAGAGTGCAAGAGGCAGATGGAACTGATTCCTTCCTGCCTGGCATCACTCATACCTGGTGAAGAAAAGCATTGTGACCTTACTCCATTTTATACTCAGAAAGCAGGACTCTGGATCTGTAAATAAAGATCCTTGCAATAAAGGAAGAATTTTGCCTGTTTGCAAGAGTGAGGTTCAGTTTCCTTGCACTTAACCCAGCTCCCAGTTTAATTAGTTTCTGATTCACCCCCATCAGGCCAGTACATTCTGCAGGAAGTTCATCATTCCTGGCGCTGCTGCAGTGCTGGCTCTCACCAGGCCTTGCAATAAAGAAGTGATAAACCTTGTAATAATTGCAAGTTAAAAACAAACAAGTGGAGCCAAGTCACTCTCATTTGTAATTGCAGTGTGACTTCATTATGTGAAAACAACACAGTGTGTAAAGGCTGAAACTTCTAGGGATTTAATGGAAAGTTTGAGTTTCCCTTTTATTTCCCTTATCCCTAAATTAGTATTGCTTAGGTGGTTTTCAAACCACCTAAGGAAAAGATGATGCTGTAACAAACCTCAGTGTTGCATGCCTGGAAAAATGTTCCCATGTTGGAGACCAACTCCCAGTTTCATAGAGGCTACCAGAGGGCAGGGAGCAGAGCCTGAGGGACAGCCTGGACCATATGGGGAACATGGGGTCAGTTTGCCAAGGAGAGAAGGTTGTAAATGGCCCAAACACCTCAGGGATGCCTGCTGGGATGTGGGTTTGTTTGCAGGTGTGTGTTTGCAAGGCCTAGAGAGGTGTGAGTTTTAATAATATCCTATTGCTTCTAAGCAAAGCTCCTTGAGTAAATAGTCTGCTTTTTATTTTTTTTAATTGCTTCAAAGTTCAAGTACTTCAACTCTCTAAAATCTTCATCTTCTCCATCATCTTTAATTCAGTCGATATTTGTGCCTTTACAAGCAGTACTTATCCTCTGTTTGCTACCCTGGGCTTTCAGGTACAGCCCTTCACCTCATCCCATCTGTCAGTAATTCCTGATTTTCTGGCTCTGGTTTGAGCACCAGGGAAATGCTGTGTCCCTGACAGCAGCTTCAGTTCCTGCTCTCATGTTTCTCACCAGGGACACAGTCCCACGTGAGGCCAGGCTCCTCTGGAGGCATTGAGGCTGTCCCCAAGGAGGGTGTGTGTGGGACACACTCACAATTAACACAGCAGCTTCCTAATTGACGCTGATTTCCTAAAACCAATAAAACTCTTATGCCAAAATCCTGTGGCCTATAAGCAGAGTTATTCCCAGCCCTGTCTGGTGAGGAGTTTAGGACCTGCTCAGGAATTTACACTGTGTCTGAAACCATCTAGGTCAGAGATCATGGAATATTCTGAGTTGGAAGTGACCCACAAAGACCACCCAGTCCAACTCTAAAGGGAAGGGCCCATGTGGGGGCTGAACCCATGGCCTGGTTTGAAAAGACAAGTGTCTGCTAAGGAAGGCAGGAGCCTGCCTTGAAATGGAAAATGTAAACTCCCTCCCTCTGAATTGTTATAATTTTGAAATTAAGGGGCTCTCAGACAAAAATATGGGAGTAGGAATAACAGTTCTTTGCTAGAGAAGAAAATAAAAATAGAAAATGCAGTAATACAAAACAAACCACAGCCAGAGTGAGAGCAGTCCCTGCCCCTGTGTGTCAGGGGGTGTCCCAGCCCCATCCCAGGGGGGCTCAGCCCTCCTGCAGTGCCAGCTGTGGCTCTGCTGCAGCAGGGATCCTGCACAAGGGGGGAGTTTTCCTCTGCAGCTCCAGGGCTGCTGCAGATGGGCCTGGGCTCCCTCTGGCCATGCAGGGCAGCAGAAAGCTGCTCCTCTGGCAGTGCAGGGGGCAAAGGCTGCTGTGCTGTGCCAGGCCCAGATTGGATCCAGGCAGGAATGCTTGGCTCCTCCCCTGGGCGGAGCATCTCCCCATGGGATGCTGGGGTTGGATCAGCCCTGCAGGGACACTCAGTGGCCATGGACAGCAGAGATCTGCTGGAGGGAGGGCTGGCTGTGGCAGAGATAAAGAAAACTGCCCAATGAACACAAGATAACTGCCCTGTCAGAATTCAGAACATCCCTCTGGCTGTTCTGGACTGCCAAGATCCCTGCCAGGGGCTCAGAGACTCTGGCACAGAGCCCAAGATGCCCCTGTGGTTTTGATTATGACCCATGGAAAAAGTTACCAACCTTATATGAATATCTGCAAGCCACAAGTTTAAGTAGAATGATAGTGAATTTATCACAGGGTGAAAAACATATTTTTAGAGTTTTTAGAATGGAGATTCAGGGGGCAAGATGGAGGGATCTGGCTGTGTCCTGCCTTCCTCCTTCTTCTTCTTGGCCTCCATCTTCTGCTCTGATGTTGGCACTTTTAGATTGGTTTAGAGTAGAAGCTCACTGTTTAACATAGGTGATAGGTATTGGAAGGTAATTGTAAATATTGTACAGGTAGTTTTTAGTATAAAAAGATAACACCACCCTGGGGCAGGCAGAGTGGCTCTGTCTGTCCTGCTGAGCTGACCTTGGCTGGACAGGAGAAAAAGTTTTATAGATAAGATACGTAAAGAACCTTGAGACCGAGAACTGAAAAGCTCTGACTCCTTCTTCAAGCACCAGGCTGAGGAAAAAGACTTTCTAACATATCTCAAAGTCACTCTAACCAGCTAGAAATCCCTAGAGTGCCCCAGCTCTGACAGATGGCAATAGAATTCACACCCCCATTTCCAACCTAACACAACCCTGGGCTTGTGATCCCCTTGCTGTGGGAGCCAGCTGAGCTGTGTGTGTTGGTTGCCCTGTGCAGATCCTGCTGCTGGAGGCTGCAGAGAGGAGCCCAGCCCTGGAGAACAACCTGCCCATCACGGGCACCACGGCCACGTGGGACCAGGAGCTGCTGCCCGACGCCTTTCCCCTGCTGAACCCCGGCACCGTCCTCAGGAAGAACGTGGCAGCTGTTGGTAAGGCTGGCCTGCTCTCCCCAAATCACCCATCCCACAAACACCCTGCCTTTGGGGAGCTGAAAGGAGTCTGGGTCTGCTCTGTCATTGGGAGCTGCAGAGGAGAGGGGTTGGGAGGTCTCTGCCCTTCCCTGAGCTCAGCCAGAGCAGAGCAGGGATGTGCTTGGAAAAATCCATTCAAGCTGCATTATGCCTGTGGCAGCCACAATTTCTGTTTGCACAAACATCTGCTGGGAGCTGGATTTGGGTCTGTTTGAGTTCTGTTAACCCCAACAGGGCCACTGTGTGTTTCAGTGGGCTTGTTTTAAGTTTTTTGAGGATTTCGAGGCCTGGACACATCAAAACATTCCTGAGAAAACTCCAGAGAGCCATCAGGATCACAGTGGGACAGTTCCTGCTTACCTACAGAGCACCAAATTGTGTTTCCCGGTCTGGGAGCAGTGCTGGGGGGTAGAGGAATGGGCTGCATGGGTCATTCTTGGTTTTATTAGGACAAAAAACTTTCCCATGAATAGCAGCATCAGTTGCAGTCTGCTTTATATTTTCTAAATTTGCCATAAACGCAATGGGCTGTTTTATGATCCCTCTTGTGGCATGAAAAAAAAATACACTTATAAGAAAGTCTCCCTGTGAGCCCACTTGGCCAGACAAGTCCCCACACATTGAATTTTCTTGACCTTGCCATCTTTTTTCAAGATCCCTGCTCTCTCCTTCCAAAGCCCTGTCTGTCTGTTGCTTTGCTTACTCCCAGAGCAGTCCTTTATTCTTTAGGGCCTGGTTTGCTTTTTTCTTCTTCTTTTTTTATTTTTTTTTCATTTTTTTGGCCCAGGCAGTTTATTATGGCAGCAGACTTGGAGCAACCAAGACAGTCCAGATGTCATCCCTGTTTATGATTTGTCATGATGCCACAACATGGAGGGAGGTTCACTAACAATATGTTCTGCAAAATATTCTCAGAACCACAGCCACAGCTGCCAGGAGCTGAATGAGAGCAGCTTCCCCAGTGTCCATCAGATGCTCATTCTGCCTTTCCCATGTCATTTATTTTTGCTGTGGCAGTGGCTCTGCACTTGCTGCGCCAGCTCAGGAAAATGCTCTGGGCCTTCCATGCCAGGTCCTGTCCTCATGGAGGCTCCTCACACGTGGTCCTGTTGTTTTGCAGAGATAACCAAAAACTCCACAACTTTGTGAAAGTTGTAAAGCTGGTATGTTTATTACTAGTGCTGGACCATGTGGAGATTGCTCTCCTTAAAAGACATGTGTATTTCTGGGAACTTCAGGGTTCTATCTGTCTCTCAAATACATATGCATGAGCCTAGGCCTTGCAGTCAGGCTACATAGCTGTGTTTTCTGAGCACAGACTCAAAGATGTACATTTCACCTAAATCAAAATGGATTTCTACTCTGGAGAATCTCTCCTCTGTCTCACTGTGCTGCTGGGCACAGAGCAGTGGCTGCCTCTCCCCCAGGCTTCAGAGCAGCTCCCCTGCAGCACTTTGACCAGCCCATGGTGCAGGGCCAGCACCTTCCCAGCCCTGCAGCAAGGCCAGGTGGACACTGGTGTCACCTCCTAAGGCAGGTGGTGATGTCTGAGCTGTGGGTGAGCCCGTGGTGTCAGCCAGCTTCCAGGCTCTGTGTGTGTGCTGCCAGGTGTTGTCCTTGCTCACTGTTACCCTCTGTTTTTCTGGCCTTGATTTATTTAACCTGGTGTGGAATAATAACTGTGGTGTAGGAAAGGAATCAGGAATGCACTGGAGCGTTTGGAGCCAGGCCAGGGTCTTTCAGCAGTGAGAAATAATCACTTCAGTGGCTCATTGACACTGCTGGAGCCCCTACCCAGCCTCTGTGGGCTTCAAATTCCTGTTTTGCTCAAGAGCTGTGGGGATATTTCATGGATCTGGGTCCATATTTAGCCTCCTTCCCTCCCCACACCAGTCTGTGTCCATGAGTCAAAGCCAGCCAAAAAAACTCAGAGTGGATTTTGGTGGAGTGAAGGGAACTCCACACAATTTAGGATGGAGGGGAGCTGCTCATTTTGCATGATTTCACCACCATGCCCTGACTTGCTGCTCCAAGCTGCCCCCAGGTTCCCTTACAGGGATCTCAGGAGACCTGTCATCATGTGGGATATTGGAGAAGGTGGAAGTCAAACCAAAATCCTGAGTGTCCTGGGTGATTCTGTGGAAAGCAAACCCTCTGTCCCTGCCACCCCTTCCCCTGAGCCTTTTGGGAACCATTCCCTACTTTGCCCTGCTTCTGGGTGCTCTGCCAAAATAAATCCCAGCCCTGCCCTGCATGTCACACAGCTGGAGGGACCAAGGGCAGGGTGCTGGGCTGACGCCAAGGTGGGTGACAGGGACAGGGTGCTGTGAGCTCTGGGAGGGTCTCTGGAGGACCCTGTAGCTCTGGGCTGGCTGATGCCTCTCCAGGCTGAGGTCCAGGAGAACTTGCTACTGTTTGTGAGGGTGGTTATTGCTCCTGTGAGTGACAGGGCTGAGAACAGACAATCATTTAAAAGCAATCAGTGCTGTTGAGACAGCTGCAGCACTGGCCTTTCTGATCAGCTTGTTAATCAACAGAATACATTTTTCTGAGTATTAAGAAAATATATATACTCTGGCTGAGCCAGTTGGCAACAGGAGACCTAATTTTTCATATCTCTCTATTTTTCTCCTATTCTTTTTTTTTTTATTGTTGTTTTACCCTGTCCTTTTTGAACAGAGCCTAAAGGACCCAGAGGTGCAGAGGAGCAGCTGATACCACAGGGTAAGTTCATAGTTTCTGCTATTTCTCTTTCAAAGCACAGACTGTTGTTGTGCCCAGTCCTGTACTTATATCCCAAAAAGCAGAAGGATCCTGTGGCCAGGAGCTCTTTGGAGCCTCACAGATGGAGAGGCTGAGTTTGTTCTTTGGGTTTTGTGGTTTTATCTGATCATATCAGGCTGCTTTGGTTGGAGAGGCCAAACACCAGTTTTGTCACCTCTGAGACATTAATTCCCCAGCACACAAGGGATGGAGAGGCAGATCATGGGAGCACATGTGGCCAGAGCCAGCAGGGCATGTCCTGAGTGATGGGAGAAAACTCCTCTCTAGCTGGTGTGACCTGCTGGAGCCTCCAGGAGCCTCTGGGGATGTCAGGACATCACTTTCCTGTGCTCCATACAAACAGAGCAGCTCCTGTGGAAGGAAAACCCTGGGGAGGAGGGCAGCAGATGGTGTGTTGCAGGTTAATGACAGAGCCAGGGAAAATCCAGGTCTCTGCACATCTGATTTGGTTCCCAGCAGTAGATTACTCACCCTCTGCCTTTTAAATAATATTTTTCCTGTGTTCTTTTACTTCATATTTTTGGAGGATAAACACCAGGGGTTTCAGCTCTCTGGAAGCAATGGCACTGCAGAGAGCTGATTTGGCCTCCCTCCTTTTCCCTGCATCCTTCCCTCTTTCTTCCCCCTGTTGCACTTGTCTCTTTAGAGCTGGTAACACCATTTGTCACCAGTGTGAGCCCTTGCCTGCCTCATTACCCAGTGCTGCCTCTCCAGTCTTTCCTTCAGCTCTTCCCCCTCCAGGGAAGGAAGTGCCAGCTTCTCTAAAGCTCTGCTGCAGCACTGGCATTGAGGATGCTGCAGGAAATGATTGCTTTGGGCTCCAGGACTTCATGGATTGAGTTATAAGGTTGGACTGAAGGATTGAGGGTGATGTCCACAAGTGAGGGAATGTTCTGGCTCACACTCAGCAGCACAGCAAAACAGTTTCTGCTCTTCTTCCCTCTGTGCTGCAAGTTGCTGCAATGAAGTTTGAGGTGTGTTGGGGTTTTTAGGGGTAGAAGCTGTTTCCAGTGCTGTGAAAAATGCACTTGATTTTCTAAAAGAGCTCCTGATCACCTGCCTGGGCTTCCCAGAACAGCATCCCCTGCCAGGGGAGATCCATCCTTCTATCCACAGAAAAGGCTGCATGTGGATGTGGATAAGCAAATTGAAACCTGGCCTTAATTCCTTATTCAATACTTAGATTAAATCAGATCTTTATTGATGACTGAATGCAACAAAAGTACAGGCTCACACTCCCACTGAAAGCCATTGAAAAATCATTTCCTCACTCTGCCCAGTTTCATCGTGGATTAAAGGAGGAGAGATTTCATTTTTGTAAGAAAAACCAGTTTGGACATCTCTGCAAAATAAAAAAAAAGAAGAGAGGAAAAGGAATCTTTTCAGGAGGGTCTAATATTGGGGGATTATTGCTTTGTTTTGAGAAATGAGGAGTCTGGGGTGATGAGGTTTTGTACTCCAGGTGAGCTATCCCACATCTAGAGTGGGAATTGTACCCAAATGTGGGAGCTGCAAGTCCTGTGAGCCTCGATGTGGTTGTGCAGCCCTGTTCCCTGGTACCAGCTGGGGAGGTGCTGTCCAGCTTCCTTCCTTTCCTCCTTCTCTCCCTCCATTCCCATCCGTGCTCTCCACCCCCAGGTGCAGCATATTCTGCTGGCTCTGATTTTGGGGGGTCCAGTACCTCTCCTGATACCTGGGAAGGAGAAATATTCTCCTTAAGAGTTGATCAAACCTTCAATTGCTCTGCTCTGTTGTGGTCATATGTACCACATGGACTGAAATCTGAAATCTGAGGGTGCTGAACTTTGGACTCATCCTGATCTCCCCCTGGCTTTGGGGCTTGCATCTGTTCTGCCACTGCTTTCAAATCCTCTGAGCCCTTTGGTAGCCCAGAAACCAGGGGCCTCTGACAGTAATGCCTTTATTGTAACCATTAACCACTTAATCTGAGCAGACAGAGGCACTTGCCCACACCTCCAGGGCATCAAAGCTTCAGTGCTGTTTGCACAGTGTTTAAATGTCTCTCCATGTCAGCCCAAGATCAGCAGTGCTCTTCTGAACAACACCATAAAATTGCCAAGTGTTGTCGTTGTTTTGGTAGAAATGCTGTTTTGGGGAAAACAGCATTAAGGTTTTATTTAGTGTCACCAGAAGTGATGACTTTGGGATCACCAACGCTGCCTCTGCACCTCTCCTGGGCTTACTGAGGTCTGAGTGCCAAGAAATGTCCCATGGGCTGCAATCACTGCTCCTGGTGTTGCCCTGGACCCCTGCTCAGTGATGTTCATTACTGACAGACAGTTCCTGCACAAGGGGGAGCATTAATGTCACTTTGGGATTAAAAACCTGTGCACAGCACAGAGCCCTGAGAGATGAATGGGCACAGGAGAAACCAGGGAAACATCATGGGTACAGAACCTCTGGGGGTGTGAAAGAGCAAGTGGGAGATGGGGTTTGATTGTCTTTGGCAAATCTATTCTGTGTATTTTGGTACTTTGGGATGGCCCAGGAGTTTGGATGAGCCCAGCAAAGGACACCCAGACCCTGCCAAAGCCATTCAGGCCTTGGGAAGGGCACAGTGTGGGCTCAGTGTGGCTCTGCCCAGCACATCCCAGCTGGGGGTGCACATCCTGCTGATTTTGGGGAGGGTCTTGTGCATGGGGATGTAGGAAGAAGAGGAGAAGTAAATTCCAGTCTGGCTTACCTGCCAGAGAGCTCCTGCCAGCAGTGCCCCCCTGTCTGTGCACTGCTGCATTTCTCCCTTTTGCATCACTGAGTCCCTCCCCTCTGGTTCTGAGGTTGCTGAAGCCTTTCTGGCTCAGCAGTGTCCTAACTTCAGCTAATCTCCTTTCTAACATTTCAGGGATTCCAGGCCAGGTTGGTCCCCCAGGCCCAGTTGGCCCCACGGGGCTCCCAGGACCTCCAGGGCCCAAAGGAGAGAAGGGACAGCCCGGGGAGAGGGGCCCTGCAGGGCCACCAGGTGAGTCCTGTCACAGGAGAGGCTTCACTCCACACAAACTGGCTGTGACAGCAGCTCACACAAGGCCAGACTCACAAGACTGAGCATCTTCAGTTGGTATCAAATCCATCCCAGTGGGAATTCCCTGGGAGCTGGATCAGCCAGGAGCTCCCAGGGCAGGCAACCACCTGCAGGAGCAATGGCTGACCCTGGGATTTCCTGTGCAGCAGGAGACAGCCTGTCCCAGAAAGCTGCAGAGCAGGATCATGTTTCCCCATCCTGCTCAGGAGCCTGTGACCTGTCAGCCTTTGGAGCAGAGCATTCCCTGTTTAACCCTCTCACTGGGTGCCTGCTTTAACTCCCTTTTTTCTCCACCATTTGTGTCAAGCTGTCAGATGCCAGGATGTCAAACTAATGCTGCTTTTGTGTGTTAAGGGAAAAGGTTAGGAGGCCATTCTTTCAGAGAGCACTCCATTCCTGAGCTAGGAGTCTTTCTTCATTCCCCAAACGTTCCTGAATGTTTTGATGAAGGTGAAACTGCACAAAAGGTGCCAGACCTCAGGCTCTGCTCTCTGTGGCTGAAAGGCTGTGCCTTGTGAGCCTGAGCTTGGGTAACATTTAAAACTGTGAGAGTGCCTTA
Source organism: Melospiza melodia melodia (assembly GCF_035770615.1). Lineage (NCBI taxonomy): Eukaryota > Metazoa > Chordata > Aves > Passeriformes > Passerellidae > Melospiza > Melospiza melodia. The sequence goes on from NC_086214.1 coordinate 7,683,843, forward strand.
AATGTGAACATTTTTTGGCACTTTCTGGCAAGCTGTCAGTGGCCAAGGTCTGGCCAAGGATGTGTCTGGGTCTTTTTGGTTTCTCAGCTTGCAAGGAGAGCCTTGCAGCCCCACAGGAGATGTGATCTGTCTGCTGCTGGACTGACTCTGCTTCCTGGCAGGGAGGTGACACAGGTGTACTTGGAGGGAAGGAGGATTTGATTTCACATTTTGCTGCCTGTAGTTTCTCACTCAGCCTCAGGGAGAGGGGAGGTTTCTCTCTTTCAGCAATTGGGCTGCTCAAAAGCAGCACCTGTGAGCCAAGTCAAGCTCTCTCCTTTGCAGAGGAAGATGCTAAACAAACAAAAAACAAAAAAAAAACCCAAACCCAACCCCCCCAAAAAACAACAACATCAACAAACAAAAAAACCCCAAAAAACAAAACAAAACAAAACAAAAAAAAAAAAAAACCCAAACAAACAAACAAAAAAACCAAACCCCAAAAAAGGGAAAATTGGGAAGCTGTTTCTATTTTCCCTACACTTCTATGCAGTTCAGGACAGAAATCCTTTGTATTCTTGCTGCCTTTGCACATGATAGCACCATTAGCACATCCCCAAAAGTATTAACACTCCTCTCCTGCCTCTGCACAGGGATGCTGGGACCTCAGGGACCAAGAGGACTTCCAGGAGAAACTGGGATCCCAGGTCCCCCAGGTCCTCCAGGGCCACCAGCCACGCCAAGCCTCCCTCTCACCTTCCAGCAAGGGGTTCTCTACTCACTGCAGCCCACAGCTGACAAAGAAAGTAAGTTCCTCCTCATTTCCTATGTTCTCCTGTGGCATCAGCAGAGTGGGCAGGCACAGAGCAGCTCAGCTCTGCTCCCACCTCCTTGCCAAGCCCTGGGAGCAGCTGGGCACTCCCTGCATTGTGTGGGTCTCTTGGAAGCTCCTGGTCAAGGTGGAACATCTTGGAAACCACAGGGAGTTCACCTCTCCAAAATGAAGAACCAAGCCCCTGCTCTCCTAAACTGTCAGGGAGAGCAGGGTTTGGAGGATTTTGTTCTCTGTGCATGTTTTTTTTTAGGTTCATCCCAGCTTTGGGGAGGCAGTTTGGTGTTCTCTAAGCTTCCATCAGGAGTGGGAGGAGGGTCTCTGGTGAAATGACAGAGCTCAGGTAGGGGCAGATGAGGTGCTGGTGCACCCCAGCTGTGGGGTTGGAGCCCTCTTGGTGCCACTGCTGTGGTGTTGGAGTGTCAGGGGTGCTCAGGAATCAGCAAGGACTAGAGATCTGCAGCTCTGGAATTCCAACAGACATTTAACATTTAACATCTGTTGAATGTCTCTCCTTCCCTGCCCCTGCAGATGCTTCTTCCACCTGTGTTTCTGGTGCATCTACATTATCCCACATGCACACAAAACACAGAATTATGGACTGGAGAGTCCACACTGCCACCCTGATTCATCCCTTCCCTGTAACAGGAGGGCCAGGGTTTCTTTGTGCTTATACTGATTTAAAGCATAGATTTATTTGATTTGTGCTGTGAAAGCTTTCTAGGGAAGGCACATCCTGCACTTGGGTTGGAATGCTCTCAGATTTGGGCTTGATTCTGCTGGTGCAGCCCTGTGGAGGTGGCAGCAATGATGAGGGAGCAGAGCTGAGCTGTGTCTGCCCTGGCTCTGCTGCTCCTGCCCAGCTTCAAAGCTCAGCTGTCTCAGTTACAGCCAAGGATTACTGAGTCTCCCCATGTCTGACAGTTATCTCAAGCTCTCCCTTTCCTTCCACCCACTCTGCTCTCCAGACTCCTTTTCCCAAAAGTGAACAGATGTATTTTTAATTTAGGGAGAATTTTAACAGCTCGATTTTGTATTCAGTTATTAGGGTGTATGGGCAGGATGAGTAACTGAGGTTTAATACTGAGATTTTCACAAAATACACATCAACATTCTGCATTCTTCAGCCTGAGAACAAGGGAGTTTTGCATTACAGCTGTCTCACTCCTCTCAGGGTCACACATTCTGCCTTTTATTCCAAGTGATTCCTGAGGATGGTTTGGGTGCTGCTGCTGCCCCCTCCCTCCAACCTCCCTTTGAATTAAACTCTTCCTTGTGATCAGTGGACAAATTAAAAAGTGAATAAAGGCTTTGCATGGCCTTCCCAGCTGATGTGTGAGGAGAGTGAACTCAGTGTTGTTCCCAAATAGGAGAGGATAAATGATGGATAATTATTTCTATCGTCTCTGCAGCACAGGGACTTGAGAGCAGTGAGGAGATGGTGACTGCTCCATTTCCATCCCTGGGCATTCCTCCCTCCATGCCTGGGCATTCCTTGGTTTGCAGAAGGAGCAGCCCAAAACTTTATGACACTTTTTCTTAATACAAATCCAGCTGCAAGTGTAAGTTATCTATGTCACCATGACAATGTTCTGGCAGTATCAAGTTTATTTTCTTACCATTTTTCCTCTCTTTTGGCTGGTGGAAAGCCACCAGTAAAACTTAGCCTTGTAAATTCTGTTTAGCTTTTGTAAAATGTATTTACTTGTTTTGAAAGGAGCACATCTGAAAACTATAAACACAAAATTCCAGCTGCTGACAGCAGAGGGAGGCATATTCCTGCTAATGGGAATGAGATGTGAGAGCTGTATCAGGTTATTGTTATTATAAAGAGTTTGGTTCTGCCTGAACATGGTTAATGCCTGTGCCTTTATTAATTGCAGCAAGTTCCTGTTGGCAATATTTATCTGCAGGCAGAAGCCAGAAATAGAGAGACAAATATTTTCTCAGTTTCCCTGTGCTGTGGTAAAAGAATTGGTCCCATTTTTTTCCCTCCAGATCAGGTACCAGAAAAAAAATTAAGACAGGATTACTTCATTTCCATCCTATCTCAACAAATCAAGGCCATAATGGGGGAATTTATCCCTTAGTCAGAAGCCTCAGCCAGAGACTGAGCTGCTGCTCCCCACTGCTGGGGCTGCTGCTACTGGGATCCCTCAGTTAAAAATGAGTGATCAGGTACGTGGGCTAGAGCCAGCTCATTCCTATTCCTTGTGCTAACATGGGTGATTTCTAGGGAATAGTTAGGGAAAATAATGCAACTCTCACTCTTGAGGGCTGTTTCCTTCCAGCTCGAAGATCTCATGGACACATGAAGTAAAATTAACCTGTTTTCATAGAATCATCACTGTTGGAAAGATCAAGGCCAGATCAAGATCAAGCCCAGCCATCAAGCCATGTCCTCAAGGGCCACAGCCCCACATTTTTAACACTTCCAGGGATGGTGACTCCACCACTCCCTGAGGGAGAGCAAGGGGAAACTGAGGCAGAGCATGCTGGTGTGCCCAGCATGTCAGAGGTGATAAGGGAGAGGGATCAGTGCAGCACCATCCCAGCTGCCAGCAGGGCCCTGCCTGAGGAAGGAGAACAGAGCAGAGGAAGGGAAGGGGAAGGAGAGGAGGAAAGGAATTGAGAAAACTGATTTCTCTCCAAGTGTGCCCTGAGCTGCCTTTGCTGCTCTGGCTGGGCAGCTTTCCCTGTGTCATTCAGGGCATTTCTGTGCTGGTTCAGAGTGTCTCTGTTCCATTCCAGAGAACACAGGTGCTCCTACCTGGCCAGGCCACACTGGTTTCTCTTGTCCCCTTGGCTTGGAAAGCTCCTGGAGCAAATTCAGTATCAAGGATTCTCAAATGAAGCATTGTCTGCTGCTTTGGGGTGCCCAGGAGCTCTGAACCAGAATCCAGCTCTTGAGCCCAGCAGAGCCTGGCTCAGTGCAGGAGGTGGCTGACAAGGGAATATTCCTGCTACCGTTTGATGCTGTTTTGTGGCTGCTCTAACAATCTCCAGCTGTAGAGAGCCCAGAATGTCCCCATTTATAAGGGAGTTTATAAGGGGATACAAGTTCTTCCTGCTGCTTTATGAGAACATGGAGGAATCCCTTAAAAAGACATGAGGGTTGTGTTTTACACACTTCAGTCCCAATGTTTCATTGACAGTGTGTTTCATTCAGAGCTGATCCTGGAAAGGAACCTGGCTCTGAAGGAACTGGCCAGGCAGGAGCTGGCACAGCCCTGTGCTGCCCAGGCCAGGCAGGAGCTGCTGAGCCCAAGGGTTGTTGATCAGAGCTCTCCTCTGTGTCACAATCATGGAATCACCTTTCATTAAATAATGTTGAGTCAAATGTCAGCAGGGGTGGATTTGTGGGAGTAACTGTCATGGTAATAATGTGCCATTTAGCTGGAATGTTTTGTAACCCAAATCTTTATCCCTGGCTTACCTCCAGCAGAAATTAAACCCTGGTTGTTTGCTGTCCATCCTCTGCCCCCTCAGTGGATGAGCAGTTGATTTTGTTGATCACTTTAAAAACAAAAAGCTCTGCAACTGTTAATGCCTTCATTGCTGTTTGATGCTCATTTTCCAATTTCATCTTACTCCCAAGCTGTGATGGATTTTGACATGGTCAAATAAAACTCAAATTAATTGGATTACACACTCCACTGGGGTACCTTTCCTCCTGAACATGAGTAGAGTCTCAGTTGTTTTGTTTCAGGGCTGTGAGGAGGGGGAAGATGAATGGGTTTAGAAACAGCAATCAGATAAATACCTGTTTGCATTCAGGTTTTAGGCACAAAATGTGGTTCTTAGAGGGATCTGGGTTGGATCTTGTGCTGTCCTGCTGCCAGGAAGGCATTGCAGAGGTATCCTGTCATCCTTGGCAGCCCAAGCCATTGCACAGTTTCCCCTGGAACTGCTTTCAAACACCTGCCTTGGAAGTCCTCTCTATCACTGCTCCAGAAGCTGGGAAGGCTTCAGAAGTGGCTGCTGAAATTTCTGGAGAGTTCACCTTCTGAGCTTTGGGCTGGACTCTGCAGAGTAAGCAAACACCCTTCTGACCTTCCTGGTGTCACTTGGCATCTGCAGTGAGACATTCCCAGCCTTTTCCTGCCCAGGGTTCCCCTGAATTTTACTGTGATGAGTTACAGGGATGGCTGGAAGGAAACACGAGTAAGCTTGAGGTCATGGGCAGGAGGAGGTGGACGTTATTCCTTTATGGCACCTCCAGCTGTGGAAAATGTGGGGTTTTCAGAGGGTTTGCCATCCTGGTGACCAGGAGCCAACATCTTCATCCAGGTTGAACAGGAGATTTATTGTTGATCCTCTAGCAAAGGGTCAGGACAGAAAGCCTTGGTAGCACCAGGATGTGGGGTTCCTTGTTCTTGTGCTTGTTTTGTGGCATTGAATTTTTGCCCCAGGTTTCCACAACTGTCCCAAAGTGTTGTGGGGTACTCAGATGAAAGGTGCTGCCATACAGATCCCTGCCCAGATTACAGCTGTGCCACAGTACAGGTCCACAGGGAGCAGGGTTGGAATATGGTTTTGACATCGCAATAAATACTGAGGGTTGCTTTTTTATTTATTTATTCTTCTCTCTTTCTTGGTTTCTGTGTCAACGACCTTGGTAGAAAATTCTTTCAGGGGCAAACAAGGATCCTCTTATCAAACTTCTCTGTGGCTCACAGAACTCGCTGTAAAACCTCTTCCACAGCAGCCTTGGAGAGCAAAACAGGTGCTCCAGGAGCCCAAATTCAGCATCCTGCAGCACTGCCCGCAAAATCCACCCTGCAGCGCTGCCCGCAAAATTCACCCTGCAGCACTGCCGGCCCAATCCACCCTGCAGCACTGCCGGCCCAATCCACCCTGCAGCACTGCCGGCCCAATCCATCCTGCAGCACTGCCGGCCCAATCCACCCTGCAGCACTGCCGGCCCAATCCACCCTGCAGCACTGCCCGTCAAATCCATCCTGCAGCACTGCTGGCCAAATTCACCCTGCAGCACTGCCGGCCCAATCCACCCTGCAGCACTGCCGGCCCAATCCATCCTGCAGCACTGCCCGCAGAATTCACCCTGCAGCGCTGCCGGCCAAATCCATCCTGCAGCGCTGCCGGCCCGCGGCCAGCAACGGGCGCCAGAGCACCGCGGAGAGAGCCGGGCTGGGCTCGGGTCTAACTGAGATCCTGGCTGGGATCGAGAGTAATTGTGATCCCGACTAGGATCGAGTCTAACTGTGATCCTAGTTGGACTTGAGACTGAGATCCCGGCTGGGATTGAGTCTAGCTGTGGTCCTGGCTGAGCTCAACACTGTGATCCTGGCTGGGTTCAACACTAACTGAGATCCCGGCTGGGCTCAAGTTCAACTGTGATCCTGGCTGGGCTCAAGACTGAGATCCTGGCTGGGCTCGAGTCTAACTGTGACCCTGTGTGTGACCCTGCCTGTGACCCTGCCTGTGCTCTGTTGCAGATGGAGAAGCCCAGCTGGCCTCCACCGTCATCGACACCATCCTGGCAGGGCTGCCCGGCCCGCGGGGAGCCCCGGGGCCTGTGGGGCCACCAGGTGACACCCGGGGCTGGGCCTGGAGCTGGGCCTGGGAATGGGCTCGGGGCTGGGCTCAGGGCTGGGCTCGGGGCTGGGCCTGGAGCTGGGCTCAGAGCTGGCCTTAGGGATGGGCCTGGAGCTGGGCTCAGAGCTGGCCTTAGGGATGGGCTCGGGGCTGGGCTCAGAGCTGGGCTCGGGACTGGGCCTGGAGCTGGGCTCAGAGCTGGCCTTAGGGACGGGCTCGGGGATGGGCTCAGAGCTGGGCTTGGAGCTGGGCCTGGGACTGGCCTCAGGGCTGGCAGGGCAGGATGATCCAAAGCCCCTCTGGTGGAGAGTTGATGGTCTGGGGGTGTCTGCAGGGAAAGGGAGGGCTCCTCACTGGCAAGAAGTAACTGGGTTTTTATCTGTTGGTAGTGGCTGACTGTTTGACCTTTACATCTTGAGAAAGGGGCTGATTAAAAGCTGTTTTTAAAAGTAGGTTGTTCAGTGAGTCCTTCCTGAGAGCAGAGCTGTTCTCCCCCTGCTGCAAACCTGTCCTGTCACTGCAGAGCTGAACCAGCCAGGAGCTGGCCAGAGGCTCTGTGATGGCTGTAAAGACTTTGGAGCCAGTTTGAGCAATTGCAAATTTTCACCAGTGTAACTGAAATCAGAATCTGAGATGAAAATTCAGTGACAAGCCTTCTTTCTCTCTGTGCTGATGGGTGGCTTAAATGATAATATTCCTGCAAACATCAGCACTTCCCTGTATGATGCATATTTAGGAGTCAACTCCCATTAGTTGCAGAAAAGGCTTCTCCCTTCATTATGAGGGCCTTTCATTTATCCTTCAATTCCTTTATTCTTTGACTTAAGCATTTGTATGGTGCATTAATGATTGAGGCTGATTCAGCTGTACTTTGTGTATAATGTCCACATTGTTTCATCTCAAGGGTTGTGACAACTAAAGCAGAGAGGAGTATTGCTAAGTTCAGGCTAAGCAAATATCCCGTCTCCCATCTGCAGGTATAATTTAACAGCTACTGTTGAGATATAATTATTTTTTCAAAAGGAATGAATCTGTTAAGTCACTGTGTGAGACAAGTTGACCTGTTTAGATGGTGCTTAACTCATCCTGGAAGCAGCTCTCCTGTGGTACAGATTTTAAATTAATTTATTGCCACTGCAGTGAGTGAAGACCAAGAGAGAGCTTTGCTTTGCCCTGCTCAGCCTCTCCTATCTCTGACCAAGTGCAGCAGCCCTGGGGCTCCCCTTGCCACCTGAGATTGTTTCAGCACCTGCAGTGTCTCGCTCTCATGGAGCTGTTCCATGGATCCAGTTTAAGTTTCCTCAAAAGTTGCATTTTAAGGAATGGAAATGTGGATGTTACTGACATCCTTCCTGCCTATTTTCACCATTTTTTTCCTCCTAGATCTCTAACATCCCCCCTAGGATGTGTTCTGTCAGGATGTGGGTATTCAATAATCCAGTGTTTGATGAAGGGTTCTCATTCCTTGGGAGACTCAACAAAACATGAAAAATGTGCATGCCTTTGGAATTTAGGGTTCTTCCTCCTAAATTTCCTTAATATTGTCTCCAATTATGATTCCCACCAGGGCCACCAGGTGCTTCAGGACCCAAAGGGCCCCCAGGACCCATTGGAGCCCCTGGATCACAAGTAAGGTGCTTTGGTGCTTTGGGGTGGAGGGCAGAGGGGGGTCAGGGGTGAAACATCATCCCATGCACAAGGAGGGAAAGTAATCTTAGATCTGCTGTTTTGTTCCCCATGAAATTCTGTGATTTAATTCCTTTTCCAGTGATTTATTTCCTTTTTCTCATTCTGGATTAAGAGGTTGAAATGGTTGTGCTTTCCAGATTTTCCCTTAATCATAACAACACACTGTGCTGCTGCTGTGTCAAAACATTTCACTGTGGCCTGAGTTGATGCAAAGGATCTGACATGGGCTTTACTAACACAGTGATAGAAAAAACTCTGCATTTCCTGTGGAACACATAAAAAGAACAAAAATGCATCAATGGGAATTCACCAATTCACCAGAGTGAATGTTAAGCCTACTTTTTCAGACATAACACTTTCTGTTCAAGAAAAATATCACAAATTCCCATCAGTTTGATTATTTATTGATACAAACATTGTGGAGGGGGGAGATAATAATGGAGTGGGAAAAACTCACTCCAAAGAATTTATGGTAGAAGAAGGGCACAGTACTCACATGGATGGAAAAAGCTGATTAAATGGAAAGAAGTGAAGTCATGAATAGGGAACTGCCAAACTTCTCAAACTGTGGTTGGCTGATACAAAGGGACTCAGTTTTGGGAAGAATATTGCTCAATGTGGAGGTAAAAGAGCAGCATCAGATTTTTCAAAGGAATCCCACATGGCTGGAGAGCACAGAGAAAGGTTAAGTAACTTTATAGAGGGATGTAACTCAGATCTGGAGGTTTGGAACTGAAAATAAAGATTTTTCCTATGTGTTTATTAACCACTTTGAAGAAGCAATGAACTACAGGTTAGGGAAAGTTTGCCAGTGTAGCAGAATCCTTTCAATTAGGAAATACTCTGGAGAACAATGAGAAACTCCAGATAGATCCAAACACAGTGAGAGATTTGGCAGCCAAATGACAGATGCAGTTTAACATCATTAAATATAAGGTAATTCACAATTCATAAGTAGATTCTGCAGCAGAGTCTGGCTTTTTGACATGCAGCACACACTGTAAGCCTTTTATTTTTTTTGCAAAACTGTGGAATTCAGTGTTCTTGAGCATCCCTGTCTCACCACACAGCAAAGGATGCTTTGGACACTTGGGCTTTGTCCATGCTGCATGTTTGACATAAGGCCAAGCCTGGTCTGTGCCCTACCTGGTTTGGCAGCCCCAGGGAAGCTCCTAAGCCAGGCCTAAGTCTCTGAATGCTTGGTGGGGCTGGCTGCAGGCAGGGAACAAGGTGCTGCTGGTGAGCACTGCTGGCTCCCAGCTGGAATGGCAGAGGGCTCCTCATTTGCACCCTTAAATCACATGTGTGCCACCTCCTTGGGTCTGAGCTCCTCACAGCAATGCTCCTCTCTCTGGGCCCACAAACCCCATTTCTCTGGGTGCTGATGTGGGGATTTGTGGGGCTGTTCCCCAGGCTGGCTCAAATCCCCAGCGGCCTGGAGGGGAGCTCCAAACTCACTTCTGCAGCCTCCAAGTCACTTGAGGTGGAAAAAAAAGCATCTTGTACGTGGCTGTGGGGAGAAGCAGAGCTGACAGGCTGAATATAAACAAACAATATTGTTCTCTCATGGTCTGGTTAATAACTGTGGCTTCTCTGGGTGGATAAGTGAAGAATTTGGATCGATTTCTGCATAGCAGTTCAATTAGTAGAAATCTGGAGACTGTGCCCTTCTTAGCCATTGGTGACTGCTTTATAGATTTGTTCAACCCAGGGAGTAAAATTATTAGCAGAGATTGGGCTTAATTTCAAAATTGTTTATTAGGGTGAGTGAATGGCTTCAAAATAATTTCCACTACACAATCCAATTAATTTTCAGGTATGTGTGCTTGCTCCTGCCACCCACTGAGGCAATTAAGAAGTAGGGGGAAGCAGTGGGGATTTTTAAGTTAAACACAGTACCTGTGTATTAATTTCTTCTTGGTAACTGAGAACAAGAACTGTCCTGTCATACTGACCCCAAAAAAATGTTACATCAGGGGCCTGCAGTGCATTTAAAGAACCAAATTGAGGGATCTGCAGAAAGTGCAGGGCTTGGGATATCTGCAAACAGAGCTCCTGTTGTGTGTGCTTGAGGGAAAAAGAGAATCCAGCCCAATTGCTTAATGGGTGTATGAGGTTTTCAGGAGCTGAGGATCACTGGGAAGTGTATTCAGTACACCTACACAAAGGCTGCACAGTAGAAATTAATTCCTTCTCATTCTGCATCTCTTCCAGGGCTTGCCAGGATCTCCAGGACAGCCTGGACCAAAGGGATCCAAAGGAGACCGAGGAGAGAGAGTAAGGATTTACAGGCACAGGGAGATCCCCACAGCATCTGGGGGCTGTGCAATTATACACAGCACAGCTCTCACACATGCAGTGGGACCACAGCTACCACCAGCTGTAAATTCAGAGTTTCTGGGGTTGAGGTTTCCTCTACAGAGAAAAAGTTGAATGCCTTGCAAAGTCAGGTGTTCCCCAAAGAGATTAGCAGATTTCCTAATTTAGATTTTCTAATTTAGATTTGTTGCCCCAAAGAGGTAGCAAAGACATGGTGGATAAAGGCCTGTGGAAACCAACTTTCTTCCACCAGCCAAATCTGTTTAGTGTGGGGTGTTTTGAGAGGTATAAGGCTTTAAAAACTCACCAGATTTTCCTCAGCCAAAGTCATTCCCCAGGTCTAATGATGTTCTTAACAAATTTGGAATACTGAAGTAATGTACTTAATGTTTTTGTGTCTCAATCTTTAGTGGGCTGTCCAGTACTGATAACTAATCAGGGTTTGAATGTTAATTCCAAACTGGTGAAGTTTAGGAACTCCAGAGAAATAGAATGTTAATTCCCAACTGGTGATGTTTAGGAACTACCAGAGAAATATCTGACAAGGGTGTAAATGTGTCAGATTCCCAGCCCAGCATTCAGGCACTGGGAAGGGTTTGAAAGTGGCATTTGGACTTTTGGCTGCTTCTGTCCAGCTGAATTGCCAAAATATCATGGTCTGAAATCTCTGTGTGAGTCTGGGAGCACAAAATCACTTGGGAGTGGAGTGGGTGGAGAAGGATCATCAGCCCTAGGTCTGAAATGGGCACCATGGGCTGTGGAGAGCCACTGAGACCCCAGCATGGAGAGGGCCAAAGGAGGGGACAAGGACAAGCAGGAAAACCTTGTTTGGTTCCTGTGGAGTGATGGATGGCTGCAGTGGTGGCTGCACTGCCACAGCTGTGGGAGAAAAGCTCCTTTCCCTCCCAAATTTCCTGTCCCACAGATGGGGTGATGGGGGCTGCAGGTGTGTGATTCCCCCATGACAGAACCTCCTCTGCATTCCTGCTCCCCTTCCAACCCAGCAGAGCAGAGGATGCCTGAAAGAGCCAGGACAGGGAAATGCAGATCAGTGAGCTCCAATGTGCTGCCTTCTCCAGTTCCTGGGAATAACCAGCCACAGACAAACTGCTCCTCTGTGCAGACTGTGCAAGGGGCTTGTTTCACCCCTCCTGAGGCACCAGGAGCAGCAGAGATCTGAGGGTGGGGCACATCTGCCTTTGGAAATCTCTGTTATAATTTAGTTTTGGGTGCTTGGTCCTGTTCTTATGTAAGAAATCATTTGCACTTCTCTGAAACACAGAGTGACTTTTGGTCATTTTTTGGTAACATTTTCCTTGTGCAGCTCAGCCAGTTTGGGCATGACTTGGCTTTACAAATAGATTGCAGACTGATGGAGTTCTGGGACTAGAATTCAAGATTCTGGTAGAGAGCAAAACCTGAACTGATTACCAACTGCATCTCATTGCCATTCAATCTTTATTTTCAGCTAAAAAAAAAAAAAAAGAAGGGCATGGTGTGTGGCAAAGTGTCACATTTCCATCCAGGAAACAGATAAAACTCTTCCTTGAGGGTTTATTTAACATTTTGCTGTAGTTTTTGGTTGACCATACTACTAATATTACTACTAATATACCATATTATTACTACACTTATTTTGAAACAAAATCCTGTTGCATTGTGTCCATTCACTCCTGACAGATCCTTTAGAATTTGGTTTTGTTCCCTCCTTGCTGGGGATTTAGAATTGTAATTCTCCTCTTAGGTTTGGGACAAATGAGATTTTCAAATATCAAAATGTCTTGATAAATAGAAAAAAAAAACCCAGCTAGTGTGGAAAGGGAAGCTGGCAGCTTTTCCTGTCAGAATTTCTGTAGGATGCTCTGTGTGCTTTTTGTCTTTTGTGAGTGTGGCTTTGAATGCTGGTTTTGACAACTGCATGCTGCAATTTTGGGTTTGGTGGATAAAAATGAGGGCTCGAGCAGAGGAGCTGTGCAGCTGCAAAGAAAAGCAGAGGGGAGGGGGAGGTTTACAACATCTACTGAGATTTGAGGAAATGTTATTATACATTCTTCCTGCTTAATCTGGGAGAGAACAGATGTGGGAGAGACCTGCAGCAGTCAGACACAGCCCCTGGATGGCTCAGCTCTGTGTGCTGCTCACGCTCAGCCTCTGCTCAGCCCAGCCAGGGAGGCTCCCCAGCATCTCCAGGCACTCTTCAGAGCAAAACCAGGGAGGCCTGGGATAAAAGATATTGCCAACATCCAGCCTAAATATCCTTTGATCCCCTTTAAGCTGATAACATCCTTTCTGTTCCTCCTGGACTTGGAGCACAGGCTGTTTATGTATTTTCAGTCTGTTGTTGTGCTCCTCTCTGAGATTTTTCCTCTTGCCTGTGCAGAATCCAAGTATTTCCCTTTGAAGATACTGGGAGCACCTGACAGACTGGGCTTTTCTCCCTGTCCATAGGGGTCTGTTCCTGGTGCTGGCAAGGCTTTCCATAGGAATGAATTCCATGGGAATGTCCTGTAGGTGCCCCTTGGTTTTATATAAATTTGATGGACACAAACCCAGCAGCTCTCCCTTTCCACTACCATATATGTATTTTATATATATATATATATATATATATACTATAATACCATATATTATATACTACATATACATATATGTATAGATTTGTACATATATTTGTACATGTACATATATGTATATATTTTTGGGGAAAAAAAGGATGGGTTTGTTGCTGTGTGTGTCTACAGGAAAGAGCCAGGGGAAATATGTGGCTGTTTCATTAATGGATTTCTATGAATGCTTTTACATTTTGCCTCTTCTTCCCAAGCTCCTGTTTTCTCACTAAATAACCTGTAAGTGCTCTCCTGGTCAGGGATTCTGCCCCGCCCCAGCTGCTCCAGGGTGGGAACACTGGGGAGGAAAAGATGTTCAGTTCAACAGCATTTCATTCTGCCCCAAAGCAACACATACTAGTTCAAACTGTTTCTCTTAAAGAAAAAATCAAATAATTTTTAAAAAAAGAACAAAAGCCCGTCACTGAGAACAATGTGAAATTAGCACAGCAGGAGAAAGAAACAAACCAACCAAAATATTGTACCTGTGTTTTGATCAGTAGCTGTGGGGTGTGTGGAGCAGGAGCAGATTAAATCAGGGCTTGGTGGGAGTCCTGGGCTCTGTTCTGGCTGGGGCAGCATCACTTCTGCCAGAGAGAAGAATGCAGTGTCTTTGTAAGGACCCAATCTCCAGCCAAATTCCCTCTTGCTATAATGTGACTGACTGCTGGAAAGTTCAGAAAACCTGCTAATCGTTTTACAGAGAGGGCCCTGAGCTCAGGAGCTCTGTATCCAACCAGCTCCTCCAGAGCCTGATGGGATTTGGAGCTGATACTTGACAGAAAACCATAACCCCCTTTTGCTGTCTCTAAGTGATAATGTCAAGGGAGAGGAATTTTTTATACACATTATCCTAAGTGTAAAGTTTTTTTTTTCCCATTAAGCCATCTTAATTCCACTAGTAAAAATTACACTGTGTTCTTGTCAAGTGGCAAAGCATCTCCTAATGACACTGCCTTTATTTCCAACAGGGGCAAGCAGGTCTGCCTGGAGAGAGGGGCATTAAGGGACTGCCTGTAAGTGCTGCACTCCTGGGTGGTGCCAGGCTCAGCTGGGGCTGGTGCCTGGCACTGCAGGTGCCACTGGAGCTGCTCCAGAGCTGAGCTCTGCTGGCTCCAGCTCAGACATCTTTTCATGTAAAATCCTTTCCTTTGGATTTTTTCTTTCTGAGAAGCTGAGAGGCCTCAAGAAAGAAAATGTAAACAATGGTTATCTGCTGCTGTGGAATGCAACAGGTGCATCTGTGATTGGCCCATGTTGGATGTTTCTAATTAATGGCCAACCACAGTCAGCTGGCTCAGGCAGAGAGCCCGGGGTAGCTGCCTTTGTTATCATTCTTTCATTCTTTTCTATTCTTGGCTTGGCCAGCCTTCTGAGATGAAACCTTTTCTTCTATTCTTTTAGTATAGTTTTAATGTAATATATATCATAAAATAATAAATCAAGCCTTCTGAAACATGGAGTCAGATCCTCATCTCTTCCCTCATCCTAGGACCCCTGTGAACATGGTCACAGGCTCCAGCTCACACATTTGTTCCAGACACCCTCACCTTAACAAATCCCTGTACAAATGAAGCATTCCTGGTGTAAAGCACAGTGCTGATGTGACCAGGGGGGATCAGGGGGCTGGGCTGTGCCTGCAGGTCCCTCTGGGCACTCACAGCAGCTCCTGGCACCAAAGGTGGGCACAGTTAAACAGCTCAACGTCCATCAGCTGCTCTCAACTCCCTCCTGCACCTCAGCTGGCCAAGCTGAGCTGGAAACTCTGTAATGAGGTTAAGAGATGTGTCCAAATGATTTTTTGGCAATACCTGGACAGATGCCCAGAGGAGATGTCTGCACTGGCACATGTGGCCAGTGGAAACAAACCCATGGTGATGAAGGTTGGCTGACAGAGATCTAGTGGAGAAAACTGGGTTGTTTTTTTTTTTGGCTGGCAGGTTCTAGAGAAGCCCCAGAGCCTCTGGGAGGGTTCTCATCTCTCTTCCTTGGTTCCACCTCATCATTTCATACAATTCACACAACATTTTCCTTGGTCCTTCTTCTCCTGTGCTCACCTCTGCTTTGCAAATGTCTCAGGGATGTCCAAATTTGAGGAGCCCAAGCCTTTCCACTCTATTTTAGATTGTTAGTTTTGTTTTATGTTTAGCTTAGAGTGGTTGAATCTCTCCCTGTCATCTGCTCTTCAGAAAGTGCATGAACCTCCTGGCTGGGGGAAACATGGGAGCAATGTTCCCAGCACAGAGAGATCTTTGTTCAAGAAAAGCTTAATGAGCATCTTCAGAGGCAGAAAGGGATGTGACTAATTAATGAAAGCAAAATGGAGGGGATTTCTGTTCTATGGATTTGGGGGGGAAAGGAGCAATTTTGGGGGGAAAGGAGCAATTCATCTGAGAGCATAGTGAGATGTCTGTGGCCGTGCTGGGGCAGGCCATGGCAGTGGCTCCTCCTGCAGCTTGGCCACTCCTGGACAAGCTCATTTGTGTTAGAAGTGCTGGTGACCTCCTGGGAAGCTGACAGGAGCCAGGGCAAAGCTCAGGAGAGCACTTTGGCCCTTGGCATGAAGGTCCATGTGTTTCCTGCTGGTGAAATGCTGCTTTAATTTGCTCCTTTGGTGGGGAGGGATCCAAGGGCCCCTGGAAGGCTCGTCAGCCACACGTAACCAAATTTCCTTCCTTTGTTTCAGGGTGAACCAGGCAAGAAGGGTGAGGAAGGAGACAAAGGTGCTGATGTAAGGATGTGTTTCTATTGTTTTACTTTTGGTTTTGTCACTTTTCTGTCCTTCAACCCTTTGACAGGTGGGTTTGGGGGGCCAGAGGGTGAGTCCACAGTTAAATGTGCAGAGCAAGGGTGCCTTGGGTTTGAATTTATTGTGTGCCAGAAATTCTGGTCTGTGAGGTTTCCTTGGCCATGCTCTCACCATGTTCTTGAGCACCTCAGTCAGAGCAGGTTGTTCTGTCACATGGAGCTGGTTGGGAATTGCTTCCCTGTTGTCCCTCCCAGCTGCTGAGGGACAGACTCCCACAAGAGACCAAACTGCAAGTGCAGAGCATTGGAATTCTCACATCTCTGCTCTCAATCCCTGAAACACTTCCCAACATCTCTTTGGCCCTTCAAGCTCACACCTAAGGTGACAAGGACAACAAACTACAGCTTGAATGTACATGAGGAGCTCGTTGAACAGGGATTTCTCCTGCACTCCTGCTTTTGCATCTTTTAATTTTTAAACATGCTCACTGCAGGGTTTGGTGCTATGAAAGTGACATTATGGACAAGAAGCCTATTCTGTAACATATTCCAATGTTTGGTTTTCTTTCTTGCAGGGGGAAGGTGTCCAACAGCTTCGAGAGGCTCTGAAGATTTTAGCTGAGAGGGTATTGATCCTTGAGCACATGATAGGGATTCATGGTAAGCACTGCTAAGGTTTTCCTCTCCAGGGAACCAGGGCTGTGCTCAGTATTGATGGTTAAACATCCTCCCACTCTCCTGAGCTCTCTGGTGTCTGTTCAAGCCCCATTTTCAAAACTAGGTACAATGAATTAGTTTTTAGTTGAGTTCCAGCAGCTGAACTATTTCTTCTGGCTTTCCAGTAGCAGGTGAAATGACCCTTACAGTGATTTTTGTTACAGTTCAGGCAGCCAAGTCATGAGCAGCAGCTCAAGCCATGAGGCACAGATCATCCACCAGCTTCCCACAGAGCTGCTTGTTCAAGTCTTTAGGCCAGATCATTTAATCCTGTTAACAGCATCTTCCAAGTGACTTGAACACCTCTGAGGCCCTTGCTTTGTGCAGCACCAGGTTTTGCAGAGAAAGCCCTGACAGAGCTACCATGTCACCCTGAAAATCAGTGATCCCTGAGCATTTTGTGGTCATAACTTACATGAAACCTATTTTCACAGTCAGATTTAAAGAAAGTCCCACATGTTCTACATTCAGATAGATTTTTGTGATCTCTTGAGGCTGTTGGCTTTCCCATCACTGGTACAGTGTGTACATCATTCCTTAAAGAATGATCTCTTCCCTTAACCACAGGATGGTGTTGGTTATTGTTACAGGAGTTGGTTATTGCCAGGTTGTAGCCAAGGATCAGTTAGTTCTCTCCCAGCTGCCAAAACCTTCTGTGCCAGAACAACAAACACCTTCTGTGTTTCAGAAACAGTTAGAGGCAAAATGTTTGGCTCTGCTATCCCAGCCCGTGAGTAGCAAACCTGCTCCATAGCACTGAGCAAATCCCAGAGCACTTTTCTGTCCTTGAAACGTGGAACCTCAATCCTGGCCTTGCTTGTGAGCCCACCTCACACCTCCCCTCAGACCAGCATCCACCTTTATTGGGATGTGGCCTTTGAGGATTGATTTAAGCTGTGGGAATGCTAAGCAGCTGAATTGCCCAGCAGTCCTGACAGTGCCTCACTGCACAGTAATTCCATCCCAAGCACTGCAGGCAGCACCTGGGGATCCCAGCCCTGTCTGGGGGCAGCAGAGCTGGGATGGAATTGCTGCTGGACCATTCCAGTGCCAGGGCATGGCTGGGCTGGAGCCTGCTCTGCTCTGTCACTATAGGACACAAAACATGACTTACACACACCGCTGTTCTCAAGGTGAAAAAAGAGAAGTTTATTTTCTGGCTCCAACATTTATAGTTTTCTAAAAGTGACAGTGGATTGGAGGGTGACAGTGCCACCTCTCCAATGCCACTGGACAAACCAACAGTCCATCAAATTTCTCTTCTTCCATAAAAGAATACAAAACAATAAGATATTTACAAAAAGTATGTGAGAAAGTTTGTTACAAGAATGTAAATTTCAGAAGGCATAGAAAATCTTAAAAATTCAGAGCAACACAGCTCAGTGGCCTCCTGCCCTTGGAGGCTCCAAGTTCTATTTCCAAAAGCAACAAGCAGCAACAGCATAAGATTTTTGGGAAACCCTGAATCACAACCCCATGATTCAGCCACACTCACCCTGACCTTACCTCTGCTCTAACCCTGCTTCACTTCTCATTTTCATTCCAAGGGTAGAAAAATGTATTTTTATATAATTTGTATAAAAATGCATAAAAAGCTACTTTGCTTTGAGCTGGTGGAGGTACCAGGGAGATGCCCACTGGATTTCCTGGGCAGCAACCCATGCCAGCTGGGGTGATCTCCAGGGAGGAGGGGAAAGGGGGGTTCCCTGGATGAGTCCATTAGAAAAAGGGATTTACAAGATCCAGGGTCTGGGCCTCCTTTGGCTTTTACTTTGTGCCTTTATTTATAGTGGTATAAAGCAAAAAATCACATCCTTAGGGATCTTCTGTAGACCCTGGGAGTGGGGTTCACACACCTTGCCCCAGCAGAGCTGCCTGATTTAGCTGTTTTTCACATTCTCTGTGGAAATACAGCAGCAGCAAGGCATGTGCTGCTGTTACTTTGAAACAGTCATTTCAGCAAACCATTTGTATTGATCTGTTACTGCTTGGGATGGAGATGAGTTATTTACACCCATGTGTACTTCTGTACCAGTGTAACTGCATCAGCAAAAATGGATGTTTTTTAATTGTGCACTGTGCTTAGGTCATATTTAAACACCTATATTGTATGACTTTAGGGGTTTTCTTGTCCCATAAGTATTGATAATTGTGTTCCTATTCTGTGCTTTTGAAATAGTTCCATTCTTTCACTTCACACATATTTTAGGCCCTAAAAAATACTGTACTTGGAAAGTAAGGCATATTTTCCTTGTGCAATTATATTCATCTTTGTGTTTATGGTTAAAAAACTCCAACAAACAAAGAGAAAAGACATTAAATAACAAAAAATATTTTCCTTGAGCACAGACCTCCCTGGACTGAAAGGCACCACAGAGGTTTAAATCACCCAGCACCAGTTCTCTGGTCATGCTCCCAGTGTAGGTGTTAAGGATTTGACCACAGCTTCTGGGGCAGCCCAGCTTTAAAACCCCACTCAGAAATGCCAATCCCATGCTCTCATTTTCCCAAGAATCTTCCCACTGAGTGTGGTTTCCAAAACCACAGCCAGCCAAGCAACAAGGCAAAACATCCCAGCAAACAAAACTCTCCTCTGCCCTGGGAGGGCAGCTGGAGCTGACCTGGCCTGGGAGCTGCAGAGAGCAGCCCAGCAGGACACAGCAAAGCCCAAATTGTTTGGCAGGGTTTGGTGCCAGCAGACAGAGCCCAAATCCTCCAGCAGCCAAAACCTCACTGGAAACAGAAACGCTGCCTGGTGGGATCAAACCAAGGCTGGCACGTTGGGCTCCTGGCAGGGAAACACAAGCACCCAGCTCTGGAGGCAGAAGGAAGAAGAAATTGGGGCAGTGGAAATGATGAGGCAGATCAAGCCACCAGCATCTGTTGCTGAAGAGTGGCCCAGAGCAGTGTACAATGAATTTGTCCAGAGGGAAGAGCAGGAGGTTGTTACCTGGAGGTGCTCTGGCAGCAGGGACAGCCACCATCCATCCCCAGCATTGTTGCTGGTTTGGCTGCAGCCCAGGGTGGGCCAATCCTTCCATTCAATCCTTTCAGTGCCTCCAAATGTCCTTTACTAGGAGTGAAATGGTACTTGAACCCTAAGAGCATCAGTGCCCACTGCCCACCAGCTCATCCTCCAACACCAGGGGTCTGTGGGCAGTGCTGAGTAGCTGCTGCAGCCCAAGCAAATTCATAATTAATATAAGAACAGTGTCACCATGATATTTTCTGAAAAATCCCTTTGCCAGGATTTCTCCTCCTGGGAAGCTGAGAAGCCTCAGAAAAGAATGAAAACAAAAATTATCTGATTGCTTCTCCTGTGTTTGCTGCTTTGGAATGTGGTCTGGAGAATGTTTACCAACAGGTGCATGTTTGATTGGTTTCATGTGAATTGTTTTAACTTAATGACCAATCACCATCAGCTGTGTTGGACTCTGAGGAGTCAGTCTTGAGTTTTTATTATTCATTCTTGTTAAGCCTTCTGTCTGTATCCCCTCTCTTTCTTTAGTATAGTTTTAGTATGATATGATATGATATGACATGATATGATATGATATGATTTATATATATCAGCCTTCTGAGAACATGGAGTCAGATTCTCATCTCTCACCTCATCCTGGGGACTTCCCAACCACAACAGAACAGCACTTTAGGAATGGAACTACAGAGGAGAACAGGCCCTGCAGTAGGAGCACTCACCCCAAAGAGCTCAGGCAGAGCAGAGGGGAAACATCTCATGTAGAAGAAGTGTGGTGGCAGCAAAGCTGTAGCTCCAAAGCTGCTTCCTGCATGGAGAGCAAACAGGAGGGAGATTGTGGGAATCCATAAAATTCAGAGGGTTTTGGGAAAGCTGCAAGAGGCAGGCCTCAGAGACAGCAGAACTGTGAGTAGAGCTAAGCAGCAGCCATGAGATTGGTCAGCAGAAAAATTATGTAAAAAGTAGAAAAGTAAGGACAAATAGAACAATGGTCTGTGTATTAACACTTGGCTAGAATAACTCCCTAAGCTGCAGAAAAGTTTATCTAGTGAGATATTAGGAAGTTCTAAGCCTAATAATGGAGCTCTGTGCATTGTTTTAAGGCTCACAAGCAGATATTGTATTCAAAATAAGCAAGCATTGTTTAACCAAAGGCACGTGTGCTTATAGTGATTAGATAGAACTACTGTCAATGTGCTTTTGCTTTGTGTGATTGGCCAAAAAACTTTTAAAGTGAGTTGTAACATTGAGTTCTTTGTCTGCTGCCTGGGATGTGAGCTGATGGAATCTTCCCATTGCCATAACCATGTAATGAGGCTGATGCTGGGAAATCAAACAGCTCAAGGCACGTTCCCAGCAGTCCGGTCCCATTTTCCCATTTGTGCACAGCCCCTGCCAGCAACAGGAGCACACTGCTCCCACAAGAGGAACCACTCAGAAGGGCCCACGAGTGCCTTCCTCAGCCTCCCCTTTTAAATAGTGCTCTCCCATGACTTTCTCTCCTTACAGACTCTTTGTCTTCCATTGAGCCAGGCTCTGGACAGGATGTGATCCCAGGCTCCCCCCTGAGAAGCAGCATCAAGATCAAGCGAGGAGGACCCCGGCAGCCCCAGGCCCACCAGATCCTCTCCTCCCTGCTGGATGATGCTGAAGCCAGAAGGAGAAGCCACAGGATGAAGTAGGAGCATCTCTGTGTCCTCCCTGCCTGTTCTGCAGTTCAAGATCCAGTACCCAGTGCTGAATTGCACCCTGCAGATGAAGAGGGTGGGAGGCTGCAGTGTTGGTGGCTGGGTTTCCTTCCCTGGCCAATTCTGAGCCCTGGTTGCAGGGAATGACTTATCCATAGCTCAGAGAGGGTTTTGAGAATGTTTTCCTTGATTTTGTTGTTTTGCCTTTGGAATAGCAGTTGTCAGGTGTCTCAGAAGCTGCCTACAGGAGTGGCACCTCCTGGCTGTGCCTCCAGGGTTTAACCCTGCCCTTGTTCTCTCCCTGCCCTTGACAGTCACTCAGTAAAGCTCTGCTTAACTGGCCAAGCCCACCCATCCCACCCAGAGCCAAAGCCAAGCCTCAGCCTTGTCCATTGCTGCAGTTGGAGACATCTGCTTTTATTTCCAGCATGACCTGCAAGGATTTCTTTTAAGCAAAGAACAAATTAGAATACAAATTACATTTAAAAGTATTACTCTGAAAATTCAGGTGGCTCTCTGGATTTTAGCAACAAAATCCTGGCTTTTCATGTTGCTAATTGCCTGTGAGTGACATTATTTCTATTTGTGGTTGGCTAAACAAGGACTTTTGATGCAAATGTTCCTAGAAGCATTGGCTTTCTGTCTATCTTCAAAGAGTTTAGACTATTTCTGTGAAAACATAGAGCAGTTTGCATGAGATATGATGGAATTGTGCAAGAATTTTCCCATACTGTGTTCAGCTTGTGCATACATCCAGAGATAATTAATTTAAGTGGTGGCAGTAGCTATTCACAGAAAAGGATATTTTGCAATAGTTTCTTAATCCTACAGCAATCAGGAAAAATGTTTTCACAGTGTTTTGTTTTAATCTTGTGAGTAAATCCTCGCCATTTAGATCTGGAGACAGTGTAGGAGCAAACCACAGCCTAGGGAATTAGAGTCTTGTCAAGAGCTTATCTGGCGCTGGGAGTTACATACAGAGTCATTTTCCTTTTTGCAATAACTGGTTATTTTAGGGGAAGTACCAGCTTCCAGGTTTAAGAAGTTGAACCTGCCCTTCAGTGACAAATGAATCACTCCACCTGCTGTGCTAACCAGGTCAGACAAGCTGATGTCATCCATGTAGACAGTGATTTTTGTTAGAAGGGGGAGGTTAATCAACAAAACTGACTGGACTGTTTTTTGTTTTTAATTCCCACATTCTGACAGTTCTCAAATTCAGCCCAGGACAAAAGTGAGCAAATTGAGTTGTGTTATGGCCCCTGTGTGTCTGGTTCCTGTGCAGAACACAGCTGTGTGAGCACGCTGGGCTGCACTGCTGCAGTGTTTCTGTCAGGGGCTTTCCAAAGAAAACACTCTGCAGTCCCTGATCCAGCACCCCAAGGGATCTTCCCAAGGCAAAGCCCCCTGGAAATGAGGCTAAAAATGGATGAGCTCTGCCAGCCCAGCATCAGCCCCACATTAAACTGACTGTCCATAAACACTGTAAACATGGTAGTGTGCTACCAGCAGAGACAATCCCAGTCCTCCCTCTGAAGAACCTGGAATTTCCACAAATTAGCAGGTTTCAGGCTCCTCCAGAATGGCTGAACCCACCATCCCTTGACTTGGCCCTGCTCCTCAGGAACCCAGCCATGCCCAGGCAGGTGAAATGGCAAAGCTGATCTGAGCAAGCATCAAAACTTTGCTTTTACTGCTGTGCAGCTGAACAACCAGCTGTGCTGGAGGCAGCAGGGAGGCAAGTCCCTGCCCTGCTTTTGCATCCTCCCCCTCCTTGGTCAGTGCCAGCTGTGGGGCTCATTCAGCCCACCTGGCTCAGGTTGTGCTTCTGAATGATTGAATTTCCCAAGAAACAAACCCAGAGCTTTGCAGGAGCCTGGGGAGGTCCCTGGCTGCACTCTGAGTTACAGCTGTGGTGTAGAGACAAGGAAATGAGTAAAACTCAAGTCCAGCAGGTTCTTGAGCTCAAGGAGCCATCCTGTATCTGCAATCCCTTTGGGAAAAGGAAATAAAGCTCTCTGAATGCATCTTGGTTTCACCCCCAGCACTAATTCTAAACCCAGCCTTAACTCTGAGGATGTCTGTGGCGCTCTAAGAACCCAAGTCCCTCCTTCACTACTGGCAGGGCAAGAGTTTTGTTTGTGGCCAGCCAAGCAAGGTTCAGCCATGGGAACATTCTTGGAATAATCATTCCATCTGAGAATTAAATGTCCAAAAACAAGGATGATTCCTGTGCAGGAATTGAGAAGTACTTGGTTACCTCTGTGGTAAATTGGGACTATCTTGGTCTGGATCACATGGACACTCCAAGACCTCACTGGTGGCTTCCAGGAGATAAATCAGCCAGTTGGTGTTGGAAAACCAGGCCTGGGGAGTGAGGAGAAATCTCAGTTCAGTCTAAACTCCTGCTCTGGGCAGGCTGGTGCCAGCTGTAGTTGAGGCCACAGGAACAATCTGTGCTCATGGCAACTTCAGGAACCAAGCCCAACCAAAGCAATCTTTAAAAGGGGAAATGGGGAAATTCAGTTTCACTGGTCCTGTAGCTACAGGGTTGAATTTAGGGAAGAGGGAATACAATGAGGCCATTTTTACTTCCCTGGCATTTCAGAGGCTTCTCACTGAACTGGAAGAGAAATCTTTCTTTCTCCAAATTTGTCTTCTGAATTCAAAGTAGTGCTTTAGTCACTCACATTGCTGAGGCATTCATACTGACATGGATTTGGAATTTTATATTATTTAAAACAAATTACTGACAAGATGAAAGGAAAATTTAATGGAAGTTGTTTGCAATTAATCCTGCCAAGTCAATTGTCAAAGGCTGTTCAGGTTTGGGTTGAGACCACTTTAATTATTGATAGTATGAGCTATGTAATTTTTTCTCTTTGCTTTGTTTAGCCCCATCTCTCTGATGAGGTGCTGTATCTTTAAATGGGGGACAGCAGGATTATACCAGATGGACTTTCTCTCTCTGCTGGGGTTTCACTCCTCTCCACTCACACGAGGGCTGCACCACACTGTTGTGCCACCCCACTTTAATGACATTTAAAGGTGAGCACAGCCTCACACACTGACACTGATGAGACTGATGACCAAGCAAACCACTCCAACCACATTCTCCATCATGGGCAGATCCTGAGGTTCATTTCAGCCAGGCCATATAATGCTTCTTGCCATGTCTATGTAACTTAGGGGATTTATTTGGAACGCGTGCTCATTTAGAAATATATTTTAATTGAAATGTTTAGTGCTTTATCTTACATACATACTGTGCAATACCATAGTGTGTTCTTTTCCTTTTTCTTTTTTTTTTTTCCCTAAGACTTTTTTGAAATTCCTGATGTTTGTTTGAGCTCCAGTGTGTTTTTGACTTGGCTCAGCTGTGGTAGTAGTAGTGTTTTCCTTGCCCTGAGCTAACCAGAAGCAGCACATTGCACAACAAAAACCCTTTGCAAGTCATGCACCCTCACATTCACCAGCAACCTGCAACTCCTGGGAGGCAGGGAATGCTCCTCTCCAGAGGGTCTAATTTGCACTTACTGTAAGGAATTGCTAGCAACCCAGGGAAGCAGGATTTAACTAGAGAGAAGAGCCCTCACCTGCTCCCACCAAACTCCAGAGTCATTTTGTCATCAACTTTCAAAGGAACAGGCCTTAAAAATCAGACCCAGCCCTGGAGCAGCACATGCTGGTGCTGGGTGGGCTCTGCTCCAGTGTCTGCCATGAGCTGCTGTCACACGGGACCCTGAGCACTGTGACAAAGGCTTCCAGAGACAATCAGCTCCTGGACTTCCCTCCTGATGCAATGATTGCAAACCCATCCTCCTCCAGGTTTACACCTTCTGTCTGACTCCAGATGACATTCCACTGGGGGTGTAGGGGTTAAACTACTCAGAGGCTCTGTGATTTCTTGGTTTCCTGTGAAACCAAGGCATTGAAAGGTGCTATAATTGTTCACGAGGCACATGCCCAGCCACAGAAGGAAATGGTAACTTCTTCACCAGTTATTTTACACAGTACCTTTTTTATTTATATCAGTGTGTTTTGTATGTGTGCCAATGGTCCTGGCTTCTCTGCTGGGGATCAGCTTTACAACCATTTGGTCTTTTATAGGGCAGCCATAGGCAGTATCTTGCAATCACGTGTAATTTCTTAACTTAGAGCAAGAATAAATCTCGTCTGACAGGATGAACTCATTTATGGCAGGCTTTAATGTTTGTTGTAAACACAACCTGTTTGTTCCACCTCTTGCATGGTTACTTATCTGTTTTCATATTGCTATGTTATTGTTCAAAATATCTATTTCTCTTTATTTGCTATGGGGTTTGTTACTGTATATGGAATGTTTTGTATTCAGCATTTTCTTACGGAGCAGAGTGGGAACAGTATTCAAGGACCCACAAATACCAAAGACCTTTCATGTAATGCACTGAGAAATAAACTTACTGTAAATGAATATCATGTCAGCTGTCCTCTATTTATGAAATTCAGAGCAAGTTCAAACTGCAAACTCCAGCCTGAAATCAGGGCTTTTCCTTCCTGACATCTCAGCCTTCTCTTTGGGAAAGCTCCTTAGGAGGGCTCTTAAAAGTAAGATGTGCATGAAGGCCCTGCTGTGGGCTGGGGGGGCAAAAAGGGCAAAAAAGGGCAAAAAGGGCCTTTCTTGCCTAAAACCAGAGCTGGGTCTCCCTGTCCTCGGTGGCACTGACTCCTCTGCAGGAGCTGGACAGAGAGATCTGTCTGCAGGACACACAGAGCCACCCCTCAGCATCGCCAAACACAGGGACACATCCCAAACACAGGGACAGATCCTGCCCTCTGGGGAGGTGTTTTAGCTCCTCAGGCAGCCTCTCAGGTCACCTTTGAGCACCTTGCTGTGCAATGCAGAGGGAGGCTCTGCCCAGACCTGGCAGATTCCTCCTCCAGTTCCTGCTGGAATTTTGTGCCAGGGCAGACCCAGGGATCCCAGCTCTGCCTGGGCTCAGTGAGGGCATTCAGAGGAAAGGAGGCTGCAGCAGATTGTGAGGGGGGAACAAGCCAGACAGAGAATTGTGCTCTGCCCATCAGTGTAAATTCAAATCTGCTGATATTTGCAGTGTTCCTCACTTCCCCAAAAGTTTCCTCCCAGTACAAGGAGGTTGAGTTGGCTCAGCTAAGACAGCAAAGGCGGCCCAGGCCCCCTCCCTGACATCCCCTGACACCTCCTGGGTATCTGCCCCCTCCAGCAGCCTTTGGGTGCTCTCTGAGTGAGCCTCTGGGCTTGTGCAGACCCCCAGAGTCACCTCTTGTGGCAATTCAGACTGCCAGATGATGATGTGGGCAAAGCCCTTCTTTTAACCTTCCTGCTCTGGGAACAGCTACCCCTGGAGATCCAACACCTCTGTGTTGGCAAAGGGAGGCTGGAGGGGAGGGCCTGGGCTGTTTCTGTCACAGATGTCACAGCTCTGGGCTCTGAACTTGTTTTTCATATCCCAAAGAAAATGAAATATGTAAATCCCAGCCAGTTTTTCCCCCTCCTGATCAGACTACATTGCAGAGATGCAGATACCAAAGTGCAGCAAAGGCTGAGCCTTGTAAACACAAAAATGTCCACAGAGTGGAGGTCTCTGCTTCACAGGGCTTTGTGCATCACTGATGAGGACATGCTCAAGGTTACTCCATGCCAGACATTCCCATGCAGCACTTCTCTGGGTCTCTCAGGGTCTATTTATCTCAGTTTTTGAGTCCTAACACCTCCAACTCCGATGTATTTATCCTTGCAAAGTCCTCTGAGGGGAGGCAGCTGTGTTAATCACCACTGTACAGATTGGGAGTTGCTGGATAAAAGGCTAAATTAATTTCTTGGGACATTTGTGGCTGTGCTGGTCTGCCAGGCACCAAATTAGCATCAGGCCCATGTTGGTCTCTGGGCCATTATGGGCACTGATTGTAATCACAGCAAGGGGAACTGACTTCTCCTGAGCTTAACACAGCCCAGGAAAATCAATGGCAGAGGGGAACACATTGAACTTGTAGCAGGAGCTGATTAAAAGAAAACTATTTATTCACCAACAAAACACAGCTACTCTTGGAGTTCACTGCCTTAACTCTTCATTAACCTCATGCTCAGCAGCAAGTGGCTCTTGAGCCAGCCAGGCACTGGCACTGTGGTAAGAGTGGCTCTGGCCATGAATGCAGTTGGAATTGTCTCCACATTCCAGCTTGGGGATGGGGAAAGCAGTGAACATGAAACAGGAACAAACTCACCCTAAACTTCCCATGCAACACTATAGAAAAACAACTACTACACTGTGTAAAGGAAAAATAAGCAGGGAGAGCATTTTGCCTTATTTACCCTCTAAGAACAGCTCACCAACACCAGTGACAAGCTCCTTCAAAGATGGATTGGAAAAAATATGAATATTCCAGACTGAAGGATGTCATTTGCTTGGCATCAAGGAGAGCTGGGAGCTGATCAGGCCTGATTTGTTATCTCTGAGCCTTTTTGGGAGAGGCAGGGAGAAACAGGACAGGTCTTGTCCCTGCTCCATCCCACTTTTAGGACAGGATCAAGCTCCCTTGGACAAAGCTGGTGCCATTTTTGGACTCCAGTGGGAAACTAAACTGCACAAACTGTATAGCATAGCAGGGAAAGGTGTGTCAGCCAAGATGGAACTTGTATCAGTGATGAGAATTAATTGCTGGAACACTTTGCCAAAGGATGTGGTTGAGTTTGCACTCAATAAAGTTTTCAAATTTATGAGAGGTCTTTCTCCTCCTAAATATACATATATATGTATATATATATATATAAAAATTAAAAAAAAAAAATCTATCAGAGAGAGGGATGTGAGTGATGTATTCAGCTCAAGGCACATCCATCCAGGGGAGCCCTGCCAGATGCTCAGACTGGTGGATCTGGTGACCACCAAACCCCAGCTGCCCATCCCTGGCACAGCTCAGCACTGGATTTGCTGCTCTAAAGCCTCTCTACAAACCACCAGGGCATGGGAACAGGGTCCTGGCAGCATCCCCTGGCAGCCCTGAGCTCCCCCAGCTGATAAACCTGCCTGTGGGAAGGGAATGTCCAGGGTGCAAAACCAGCATCCAAATTTTGGCTTGAGCCTGGACACACACCAAGGCGAGCCAGAGGTGCCCCACTGGCCATGGGCTACCATGGGAGCAAGGAAAGGGTCAGAGAGCCCAGAAGGGACCTGTGGCAGCACTGTGCCAAGAAAAAGCTGATTTATGAGCAACCAGCTGCAGTTAATGTTCACCCAGCAGCATTCTGTGACAGCTAAACTTTAGACTTAGCTCAGCAAACACTGAGTGCACAGTAAGGTCCTGGCAGCCTCCTTCTCTCTGCTCCTCAACCACAACAACATCTGCAGCAATGGATGGGGCCTGGGTCTACCTGGTGACAGGAGGATGTGGCTTTGTGGGGGAGAGGATTGTGGAGCTCCTGTCTCAACAAGACTACATCAAAGAAGTCAGAGTTTTTGATTCAGTAGCACGAGAAGAAGTAGAAAAATACAGCACAGGTAAGAAAAGGGCACCAACATCTATTTAGTGCCCATAACCCTCCCCTTCCTGGCACCTGGGAAAACACTGGAGATGCCACAGCTACAGGCATGGGGCAGGAACCTGGACAAACAGACTGGGTCAGGAACAACTTCCAGCTCAGAAGTTTTACAGCACTAAATCAAAGAAAAAAGACCCCCTAGGGATGGATCACCCAAGAGAAATCTCCCAGTGAGGCTCTGAGTCCCAGGCAGGGCTCAGTTGTGAGGAGCCACGTGCACACAGAGGCTGTGACATGGGAACTTGGCTGCCCAGTTATCTGACACAAAGGGGCTAAAATCAACCTTCTCCTGACCTGCTCCAACCAGCCACTGCTTCTGAGGGGAACAACTAAAAATCCTGACAGCAACTGAATCAATCTCATCACCTACTGCAGGCATTGTGAAATGAATTATAAAAATAGAGAGAAACCTATAGCAGCCCTAAAAAAGGAGAGGGTGAGTCTCAGTAAATACTCAGAGATACTGAATTAATTCATTTGATCATATCCTGAGTGCTGCTCTCATGCAGGGTTGAGCACAGTGAGATTTGTTGGGGAAAAACATCCTGTTTTACTGGATTCAGGAATACCCATGCAAAACAAGCCAAGGCAGCTCAGGGTGCTCTGCTCAGCTAATGCTGGGCTGGGTTCCCTGTCTCTGGCTGCCCAAACCTTCAGCCTGCTTTGAGAGAGGCCAAAAATGCTGAGGGAGATCCTGTGGGGAGATATGGACAGAAAGGGGATGCACCCACAGCAAGTCAAGACTCCCAGGGAAATATCACTATCAGAAACCTCCCTGGCAGATGAACTCAGCAGACTGGTTTCCCCTGCTTTCAGGGAGCCAATTACCTTAAAAGCACCCATAATTGAAGAAAAATCTGTTTAAACCTTAGGGAGGTGCCAAAATCCCTGCTCCAGGAGGGCTCTGTGGCCTGACACCCCAGCAAACCACAGGCAATGAGGCAGGAGCAGCCTGAGGGGCCATCCCAACCCCATCCTCTGCCCCACCACAGATGTTTGTTCTGTCCCCAGGCCACCCCATTTATCTCTGCCCCACCAGGCAGTGGGTACAGTCTGGCTCCTTGATTTCCCATCTAAACTTACAGGTAGAAGAGGTATTACAGGATTGCTGTGTCTCTTTTCTTTCAACAACAATCTCCACCATCTGCAAACCACATCCTTCCACTCCATACTGGTTTCTGCTTCAGGCTAAAGCAGCTCTCACACCCTCCTTCCTCCCCCTCTGCTCCATCCAGCACTGCAGGGCATTGCCATTGCTCCTGTCTGCAAGGAGGGCACTGAATTTTGGGCTGTGGCCTTCCCATTGCTGCAAAAAGCTGATGGATTTGGCTCTTCCATCCTGTAATTTATCCTCCTGTTTTATCTGTCACTACAATTGTGCCTTTTCCAGCTGACAACAAGCAACAGCTCCTGAGCTGCCCTGGCCCAATTTAATTCCTTCATGAAGAACAGCTGCCTCTTCCTTGCTAAACCCAAAAACTTCTCTTTGTTCCTATCAAATTTCACTTTTTTTTTCCCTCCCCCTCCAGACTCTGTTAATTCCATTCAGCTCATACTCAAATCCTCCAGCATGGTCCCTCCCAGTCTGATGTTATCTGCTGATTTAATGAACAAATCTGCCAGATTCTTGATGAAAACAATCAAAAAGACTCAAATACAGCAATAAGCCCTGGAGAGCCCCAGGGCAGCCACCTACCACAGCTGGCAATTCCCTGGGAACTGTAATTCCATCAGCTTTGTGCTCTCCTTAATGGGGCTTATTTAGCCCATGTTTTACTGACTCCTTGTGAGAATGACGCTGAGTTTCCAAAGCCCTTCAAAAATCAAGATAGATGAAATCAACCTGTTCCACAATATCCCTGCAGCCTGTTACCTTGTCATAAGAACAAAGGAGGTTTATCTGGCTTGATTTGTTCTTGACAAATCCATGTCAGCTGCCTCCATCCTGCCCATTATGCCACAGGTGCTCACACACACGTGTTGGAGTGCGTGCTCCTGAATTTCCTGGGGTTGAAACCAAAATGTTCTGTAATTTCCTGCCTCTTCTTTACCTCCCTTCTAAGCACAAGTGTTTCATTTGCTCTGCTGAACTCTCCCAGTGCCTTCAGAAGTTCTCCAAAGTAGCTGATAACACATTAGAGCTGCAGTTCTTTAGGAGCCCTGGGAAGAGCTCACCAGGCCTTGTCAATTTGGAAATTCCTCATGGTTGCTCCACACCAGCTGCCTTAACACAGGCAATGTGAAAAAGGCTATTTAACACTTCAGCCTGATGGCTTCTAGGCTTTCCCAAACAACAGAGGAGCAGAAAAATTCCCCCCAAGATTCTGCTGACAGCCTGCTCTGGCTCTCAGCAGGAGCATCCTCCTCTGCTCCTCCAGGCAAGGGTTTTATCTCTGCTCCATGGACAGCTCCTTCCTTTCACCCTCTATTCTCACTGAATCACCTCTGTGATTTACTACTAAATTAATATTCATGCTCAATGTTAATTAATTTAATATTAAAACTCCTCAGAGTGAGTCCACTGATTGTTGGCTCTGCTAATAAAGAAAGCAGCTGGACCCTTTGGTAAAATTCCTGTCTCCTCCTCCATCCCAGGCTGCTCAGAGAACACTCAACCACTTGATCTGCTGGCTTGGATTCCATCCCTCCTTCTGGGCCATGAGGAATAATCCTCCGCCCACCTTGCCCTGTTGGATCCTCTCTGAGGCTTTCCAGCCATAACAGCCCCACAGACCCTTCCCTGATTTGTGGGATCCTCCAGGAATTCCAGGCCTGAGCCCAGCATATGTGGGGCTCTGCCCAGGACAGAGGAGACATCTCTGAGAGGAATAGAGGATTTGTGTTTACAAACCAGCTGTGGGTCTGCTCGTAGATAAAACCAGCACTGGGAGAGAAAATAAACAATGGGAAGGGTTCCACTGATTGATGAATGGAAATATATATTTGCCTTTACAAATAAACTCTAGGTTTGCTGATAAATGAAATTGGATATTGAAAGATGAAAGAAACAATGGGGAAGAGAAACCCTTAAATTCCATAGGAATTAAAAATTAAAAGGGAGGGTTATACATTAGAGGGAAATCTTCAGTATCAGGTGTTTTGGGAAGTCTGAACCTCTCAATACCTCAGGCAATGGGGAAAGAGAGAAGGGAAATGTGGCTGGGAAATGAGGATAAAAAGGAGGCTGCATCCTCCAAAAATTTGAGGGGAATGCCCCATGGCCTCTTCTTTTATTCTAATAAAGCCAAAAAGGATTCCTCTGTCTCCTTTTTGAACATAAACCTCTGATGTTTGTGGATTAATTTTCCTAACATCTCCTTCCCAAAGCAACCCCATGAGTGGCTTCTTGCAAACCCCTGAGGAGTACAGGCTGCTCATCCCAGCTTCTCCCTGGTCTATTCCCAGCTACAGGAAAGGAAAAAGGGAAAATCCTACTTAAATGTTACAAAGCAAGAAAATGAATAGTAGATGCCAAGAGTAGCCATGTAAGGAGCAGCTGCTCTGAGGAAGGAGGAGGTAAAAGGGAACAGGGGAAAAATTCTGAGTGGCTCTAAAGGAGGAATTTCCTATGAAACTTTTTAAACCTGTTGCATTATTTTCCTTCTTAATCTCCAGTATTTGCAATTTAAACAAAGCTCTGTGGGATGTCCTGAAATCACCAGGTGTTGTTCCCACAAGCCCTAAAATTTTGTGTCTGAAGAGAAGAGTCCAGCACAGCTTCCCTGGGCCAGGTGTGCCCTGCTGCCCTTGGTGCAGGGTGGGACTCTGCACTGACAGACACACAGACGCAGCCACTCTGCCCTACAGCTGATGCACAGCACCATCTTAAATTAAAAGCAGATGCAAACCTGGCTTCTTGGAGTCCAGAAAAAGGGACTTTTGCCCTGGTGTGCTGGATTTAAATGGCAGAGTCACTATCAGACAGTGCTTTGCTTCCCCTGCAGAGAGGGCATTCCATGCTTTGCAGGAAGGTATAAATATTTTGTAGTTTGCAGAAAGTGCAAATGCTGATTTGATTTATATTTTTTTATTTATAAATTTTTGTTCAATTTATAATTTGTATTTATAAATTAAAATAAATTTATTCAATTTTAAATTATTAATTAATTTAATTATTAATTAATAAAATCTTTATTATTTATTAATTAATAACTAATTTGTTGCTAGAATTTATTTACTTAATGTAAATTTAATTAAAATAAATAAATGAATGTTTTTAATTTATAGATTTTTTGTACTTTGCAGAAAGTACAGATGCTGATTTATATTCCTTTTCCCCCCCTGCATCTCTGCATTGTTTTTCTGCAGCTCCCACTCGTGTGACAGTGATGAGAGGGGACATCCGAGACCCCGACGCGCTCCTGGCTGCCATGAGGGGGGTGCACGTGGTGCTGCACACAGCGGCCGTGGTGGACTACAGGGGCACGGTGCCCTTCTGGGAGATGAGAGCTGTCAATGTCGGGGGTGAGCCCAGACCAGGGCCCTGGGCACTGCCCTGTCCCCTCACAGGGCCCTGGGCATGGCCTTGTCTCCTCACGGGACTCTGGGTACTGCCCTGTCCCCTCACAGGTCCCTGGGCACAGCCCTGTCCCCTCACAGGGCCCCGGGCACTGCCCTGTCCCTTCATGGGGCCCTGGGCACTGCCCTGTCCCCTCATGGGGCCCCGGGCATGGCCCTGTCCCTTCACGGGCCCCCGGGCACTGCCCTGTCCCCTCACAGGTCCCTGGGCACAGCCCTGTCCTCCCAAGGGGGCCCTGGGCACTGCCCTGTCCACTCACAGGTCCCTGGGCACAGCCCTGTCCCTTCACAGGTCCCTGGGCACTGCCCTATCCCCTCACAGGGTCCCGGGCATGGCTCTGTCCCTTCACGGGCCCCTGGGCACTGCCCTGTCCTCCCAAGGGGGCCCTGGGCACTGCCCTGTCCCCTCACAGGTCCCTGGGCACAGCCCTGTCCCTTCACAGGTCCCTGGGCACTGCCCTATCCCCTCACAGGGCCCCGGGCACGGCCCTGTCCCTTCACAGGCCCCTGGGCACTGCCCTATCCCCTCACAGGGCCCTGGGCATGGCCTTGTCTCCTCATGGGACTCCGGGTACTGCCCTGTCCCCTCACAGGGCCCCAGGAAGGTCCCTGTCCCTTCACGGGCCCCTGGGCACTGCCCTATCCCCTCACGGGGCCCTGAGCACAGCCCTGTCCCCTCACGGGCCCCCGGGCACTGCCCTGTCCACTCACAGGGCCCCGGGCATTGCCCTGTCCTCCCAAGGGGGCCCTGGGCACTGCCCTGTCCCCTTCACACACCTTCAGCCACATCCAACCACATTTTGTGCTACCTCTGCCTGAATCCCTCACACTCAGGCATAGAAAAGGTGCCCAGAACCTTTCTAGCAGGGAAATTCCTCCCTTTGCCCCTCTGTCCTTGCTCAGGGCAAAGGTGTCCAGAACATTTCCAGCAGAGAGGTTTCTCCCTTTGCCCCTCTGTCCTTGCTCCTCTCATCAAATCTGGGCTCAGTTTTGGCACAGCTCTCCTGGGCCAGGGCAGATCTTCCCCTGGTGGCACTGAGGTGGGTCAGGACACACCTACAGTGGTCTGAAACTGTTTTGTGTGTGACAGGGACAACAATTAAAATTAAACCCTGTTCTGGATAGCTCACAGCTTTCCCAGGGATTTTGCCCTGTCTATACCAGCACAAGGCTGTACCCGTTGAGCTGCACCCACCAGAAGGGAGTGATGCTGTTTTAATTAGCAGAGTGATGCTGTTTAATTAGTCAGAGTTCCCAGCTATCATGTACCAACAGGCCACGTGTAACTGAGAGCTCCACAGCCCTCTCCTCCTACCATCAAGAGCCAATTTCATGTTTGGTGCAAGTTCTGCTGAGAGAAAATTTGTTCATAAATCTAGGAAATAAGCACAGGCTATAAAAATAATGAAATCCCTATTACAGCAGCAATTCCAGTGGTACCTCAGGCTGTTAGCTACTAAAATAGTCGTTAACCAAAAGGAAGGAATTTTATTTTTTTAAAATATATATACATCTCCAACTCGATTACTGCTCAGGGCTTCGACTATTTGCTGATACATTCAAGGGTAACATTTAAATTCCAGCCTTCTTTTCATTGCTGTACTTGTTTTCAAAACTCAATGCTTTTAAGAGCCTGTATTGTGCTCTCTGTGTTCTGAGAATATTCAGAGCCTGAGGGTTCCTGCTGCTTTTTAGTGGCTTTGTGAGCTCTTCCCCCTCACTGTTGCTGTGAGCTCGGTGCTTCAGCTCGGAGAGGATTTACAGAGAGCACTGAACACCAGGCAAGTCCCTTTCTCAGCAAACAAACCTCTTGCAGATGTTGGTGACATTCCCAGAAAACCACACATGCAAGGATTTTCCAGTGTGACTCTTTGAGGAGCACGGTCTGGGATGGTTTAACAGGAGCCTGTCCTGCATTTCTGCCTCCCCTTGGATGGCTCCACATGGAACTCCCCAAAATGGGGCTGCTGCCCTCACTGGGGCTCCTCAAAATCCTGAACTGAGAGATTAGCCTGAAGTTCTCTATTAAAATCATGGCAGATAAAAGAATAAAAATGGTATTTGATACCTGCTGTAGACTCCATGGTAAAAAGCAGGGTCAGGAGAGGTCAAGTATATAATCCTCTAGCTGGCTCCTCTGTGCAACTCAGGCCACAGAAATCCATCCAATTACTGCTCTAAGCCCAACAATTTGTGGCTAAATTGGACCATTCCTTTTCAACAGACTTGTTGCCTCAAATTAAGGGTGCAAGTTAATGGGCTATCTATCATGGCTTTCAGCAAGCCATAACAATGCTGAGGAGTTGTGGTGTGGCCATGGTTAATTATAATTTCTGGCCAAAATTTACATCTTCTGCTTTGATTCCCTCCTCTGTTTCAACCACTGGCTGCTGAATCCTGTTAGAGCCTTGTTGACTGAATTGAAGAGTTCTCTTCTACAAGAATTATTTTTTCCATCGAGTCACTTAAAGACTTTTTAATCTGCTTTTTGTTAAGCTGAATGGATTTTAACTCAGCTGTTTCCGGTGATGTTTCTCACCAGGGGTTCTCAGTTAACTTTACATATTGTGATAGGCTTGTGGAGAAGCACATTGATTCTTTTCCACTGGGATTTCAGATGGATTCGTATGCTTGGAAATTATCCTAAACTCAGGATTTCCTTGGTAATTTCAGATTATGCCCTTAAGAGCAAAGAGAAGAAAATTCACATGCCCTCCCACACAAGGTCTGCAGACAGGCTCAGGGCAGAGCCTGCTTAGCCAGGCACAAATAGTGTGGAGATTTCTGGAATCCAGCCCCACAAACTTCCTTTCAGATCTGCCTTATCAGGTCTGAAGGCTCTCAGTCCTTGTCATTGAGGCTCTCACAGGATCAACTTGGATCAAAATCACAATGAATGCAAAAAACCACCCCTGAAAGAGTCATAAATCATTCAAACCCACCAAAATACTCCAAAATAACCACACTAACCACACACACTGACCAACTATTTCAGCCAGAACAACCTTCCTTAAAGCAAACCATGTTTGGGATTTGTCTGGATTTCACGTGAATTTGTAAGCTGCCCTCATTATTTTATTTAAATTTCTGCAGCTGGAGTCCGATGGAGTGATTTCACCCTGTAGCACCCTGCAGATCTTCTACACAGCAACACATGCAACTAAAACACTGATCCTTTGCCAGAAGGCAGCACTTCACCAACAACCTGCCCCCAAATGAAAAAAAAAAATTGAGTTTTTCTCTGCCAAACCCTCAGCTTCTCTTTGTTAGCAGCTCTAAAGTCCAAGTTAAGTCAGTTGGCAATGGCCATGGATGATCAGCCACATCAGAGCTGTGGATGTGACTGCTACTTATGTTATAAACTACTCATGTTATCAACCATCCCCTCCTGAGGAAATGCAGCCCTCACCTGGGGCTTTACATATTTTCAGCCATAAAAAGATGGGTTAGTTCTAAGTTGGAAAAATGCTGGGAATCTGTTTTGATTTGCACAACAGGAATCAAGGCAAGGTGGTTGAATGTTTGTCCTTTCCATCCTGCCCCACAGGAACTGAAAATGTGGTGAGGGCCTGCTGTGCCCTGAGCATCCCATACCTGCTGTACACCAGCTCCATCGCTGCTGTGGGACCCAACACCTCCTGTGAGCCCCTGCTCAGGTGAGCCTCAGCAAACCTTCTCCTTTTACTCTGTTTGTCCAGTCAAACAGCAATGCAACTGCAGCCAGATGGATTTGAGCTACCAAGGAGAAGATTTGTGTTCCCCTTCTCCTTCTTGAAAACCTTTCCTTGCTGCTCTGCCCATTTAGGAGCCATGGCTCTTCCCAGCCTAAGCCTGGCCAGTGATTCCCCAAGGTGAGAGCACTATGGCCCAGCTGCACTGCCAGGCTGTCCCTGGATCTACAGCCCTGCTCCTCAGAGCCCTAAAATCAGTTTCAGATAAGGTTTCACGTGCTCAGAGTTTGGGATATGGCCAAATTACATCGTGCTGTTGGGTCAGAGGTTTTGCTCTCCCTCACAATGAGTCAACTCAAAGGGCAGGTGGTGCCACACTGCTACCACCACTCTGCCCCTCCTCCTCTCAGCTCCACAGGGAACTGCTGGCCAGCCTGTGCCCATCTCCTGTTAGCAAATGTGGGCAAATCTCATGTAGCATTATCCCAGAAAAAAGTAATTGCCTATGAAGACCTAAGGGACAGAGGCATTGGTGTGAATCTGCAGGATTCAGGTTAGTCACATCCTTCTGTTCTGTAAATTGTACCCTTCTATTACAGGCCTGCTTCTGGCCTGTAAATTGTACCCTTCTATCCCTCAAAGTCCTTCTTCCTGGAACATGCTCATGGGAGCTATTTCCTGGGCTTCAGGGAACTTTATGCTCAACCCTTCTCCTCTCTCTGGGCTCCCATGAGATTGAGCCACAGACCCAGAAGCAGCAGCAGACCTTTAGAAAACCCTCTGTGGCAAAGCTGGGATTTGGATCAATACAAAGACAGTAAATAACAGTTTTGGTCAAAATAACAGTTTTGAGGGTTTTTTTGCTTTGATCTCCAGAAGTGACTTTGACAATCAGCTGACACCCCTGCTCAGGATTTGGGAATACTTTTGTATTCCTGGGGCAACAGCACCTGCACCTTGAGAGAAGGGCTGATATTTCTGAATAAATATCTTAAAAAACTTCAGGGGCTGAAGTTTTAGGTTAAATTTGAGGGCAGTCTGATGTGTACTATTGGAATGCTCCTTGCTGATTTGAAATCAGCCTGGTTGTAGCCACATAAACTGCTCAGCCCATGGAAATGTGTGTGCCAGGGGAGCTGGCTCCAAGTCAAGTGGTGTCTCCACAGGCAGCCAGGCTGGGCACAGCTGCCTCCAGTCATTTGGTTCTAGAAATTTGAGCCCAGCTAGAAAAGACATAACTTAAAATTGCCCACAAGCCAAAATTTCATGCTCACAAGTAAGTTAAGGCATAAGCCCCTTGTTTTGAAAAGTGTCTAAGCACTCAAATCTGTAGAATAAATGTCTGGCTTATGAAAAAATCCATGAGAGCAACTCAATCCATTTGGGACCAGAAGCACTGGAGACTGTGTCACTGCAAAGCTATGGAATTTGGACACCAGCAAATACAAATAATTCCTAAGAATTCATGTAGATACAGGCACATGCTTGTCAGTATTTTGGTCCCGTGAGTTAAGAGAGAGATGTGAACAGATGTCTTGAAAAATCAGCCCCAGATCTTGCCTAATCACAATCCTTTGGCTTGTAATGGTGGCACCAGCAGGGGCAAGAAAACCCACCCAGGCTGATGCTCATGGAGCTGTGAACAGCCTTTCCCACCACAAACACAAACAAAGCCATACCTGGAGCCTTTCACTCATTTTGCAGAACACAAAATGAGTGTTCTGTTCAGATTCTCCCATTATCCTGAGAGGAAGCCCTAGAGAGGGGTCTTCATTCTCCAATTACTTTGATTTTGAATGAAGGGAATTAGATAATGAGAAGAATCAGCCTCCCAGTGAAAACTTACCCCACCTGTCTCAGGAGGGAGCCCAGGGATGACTGGGAGCAGCAGAACATGGCTCTGCTTTGCAGACTGAAGGCACAGGTGATGCCTTTCTCTTTTCTCCTCTTCCCATCTTCCCACCCCATCTGTTCTGCCCTCTCCCTCACAGTTCAGGATCCTGCCTTTTCCTTTTCCTTTTTTTCCTTTTCCTTTTCCTCTGTCTCCCTTCTCCATCTCTGCACCGTAGAATTTATTTCCCTCCCTTTTACGTGCAGGGAATTGGCACAGACAAAGCAGGAGGAGTCTCTGGCCGGGGTGATGGGCTCAGGGATAATGCTCACACCTCAGCATCCAACAATAATAGAAAATGCCTCTGTCAGTCTCAATCCCTGGGAGACAGGCACTGCTGAGATACCTTCTGACAATGCTGCTCCACTCTGATTAGCGTTCACTTATCTGGGATCGTTTTGAAAAGCAAGAGCATTATGCTGAGCTCTTTGTTACTACCAAGCTTCAGAGGGGTGGGGGAAGGCACACACAGCTCAGCCCAGGAACAGCAGGCAGGTTTGTCCCTTTGTGAGGCTGCTGCTTTTCAAAAGCTTTGCAGGGCAAAAAAACAGGGGAAAAAAAAACCAAACCAAAACCCCAAAAAAATGATTAAAAAAAAGAAAGAAAGCAATTAAAACTAGAACTTCTAGATAACCCCCCACTAATTGTCTTGGGCCTCTCCTGGGCTTGCAACAAACCTTGCACAATCAATCTTTTGTCTTGCTTGTTTTTTGGTTTGTCTCTTGTTCATGCCCTGTAAACACAGGGAGGGGAGGAGGGTTTTGTGATAGAAGCCCAGGGTGTGTGAGGAGTCTGCATTTCTGATGCTCCTAATTTATTTCTGTTGCTGTAGTGCAAGGAGAGCCTGATCTCAGCTGGGATATCTGACACACAACATGCCAGACTGCTGAACAGGCAGGGGCCAGGCAGCAGCACTGGCCACGTTTTACACAGGGAGATCTGAGCACAGAAAAGAGAAAACACTTGCCAAGGTCAAAGAGGGAGCCTGAGCCAGAGCTGACTCTCCCAAGGCCCAGTGTTTGACAAAAGCACCTCTGCTGCAGATTTGCTGGGTGAAGTCCTCACAGGCCACTGAAAAGGAGAGGTCTCTGAGCCCATCTGCCACAGGAGGGTGAGGATTCCTCTTTGCCCTCTGTGGGGTACCCCATGCCTGGCAGGTCCTGGTTTGCCAGGGTGGATTTCTCTTTAACAGAAAAATATAGAGAAAATTAATTTAAAAATGGGAAGAAAGTCTCCAGCAGCACAAGAAGGGAGGGAGAGCCCCTCTCTGCTACTCAGGGGAGCAAGTGGATGCTCCTTCCCCATGCTGCAAGCCAGATTTCTTCACTCCAGAGCCCTCTGGAGATGTTAAATCAAATCTCATGATGGCCTCAGGCTGATCTAAAACCACTGGGATGAGATGCTGACACCCTCTGGGGAGCAGAGCTGCTTTCTGCTTTCTCCTTGGAATTATTCCAGGCCCTGAGAGGCCAGTTCCATGTGAGATCCCACATGAGGTTTTCCCCTTGGCACCTAAGGAGCAGGTTGCCTTCCAGCCGCAGCCCAGGGTTCCCTGCTTGTCCTTGGCCATGGGTTCTTCGCTTCTCCTTCCCCCTAAGGGTAATTTGTGAGGGGAGATGGAGGAGCAATCCCAGCCCAACCCTGCTGATTGCAAGGCTTCCAGGAGATCTCCAGCAGCTCCACCACATCCCCAGCAAATGCCTCCCAACTTTAATCAACTCTGTGAGAAAATTAAGTAGCAGCTTCTCCTTTTAGTTTATGGCTCATGAGAGGCTTTTCTCTGCCCTTGATGAAAAAATGAAGTAGAATTGCTCTCATTTTCCTGCCCTCCATCTTCTTGTGCTCTTTTTACCTTGCTGTGAATTGCTTAAAAATGTCACTCTGCTGCCTTCTAATTTGCCTGATGGAATGTTATTTCAATCCTGCTATTAGACAAAACTAAAATCCAGCTCTGAGAAAGCACTGCCCCATGCAAAGCTGCCTGTGAACACCCTGAAGCACCTGGTGCTCCTTGGGGCTTTATTCCTCCCAAAGTGCAGTGAGGAGCTCAGATTCCCATTGCTGCCAGGCAGCAGAAACCCCTGGGAGCAGGGAATGCAGAGCAAACCAGGCTGGCACAGATGTCCCTGAGCCCTGTGCTCTGCCCCATTGCCACTGTCACATTTTCTGAAAAATCCCTCAGCCAGGATTCCTTCTCCTGGGAAGCTGAGAAGCCTCAGAGAAAAATGAAAACAATCATGATCTGATTCGCTTCTCCTGTGTTTTGCTGCTTTGGAATGTGGTTGGAGATTGTTTCTACAAAGCAGAGGTTCAGGTGATTGTTTCATTGGTTTCATGTGAATTGTTTTAACTTAACAACTAATCACAGCCAGTTGTGTCAAGGCTCTGGAGAGAGTCAGGAGTTTTTCATGATTATCTTTTAGCCTTCTGTCAGTATCCTTTCTCTATTTTTTTAGTATAGTTTTAGTATAGCATTTTATAATGTAATGTAATATAATATGATATAATAGCCTTCTAAGAATCTGGAGTCAGATTCATCTTTCCTCCCCACAACAGGGGACCCTGAAAATACCCCACCCCATGGTCACTCCCTGTCTCCCACAATCTGTTCCAGAGGAAATGAGGACACTCAGTACACTGGGGAAGTGGAGCTGCCCTATGGGAAGACAAAAGCCATGGCAGAAAAAATTGTGCTTGAAGCCAACGGAGCAAAGGTAGAAAATCCAGTGGTAGCACCCCTGGAATTACAGCACAGGGCAGGGGGAAGAGGGAGATGGAAAAACCCCACAGCTCCTGGCTAAGTGTGTATCCAACCTCTGCCTGGATTTGATGCATAAACCACATTGTCCTAAGCCTCCCAAAGCCTGATATTCCCACATCAGCAGGAAGCTGCCAGACTCTCCCAGGATCACAGGGTGCTTCTCTTTGAGCCTCTGCTTCAGCTCCAGCAGGAGTGTGACCTTGGAAAGGGCTGTGCTAAATTAGGGCTGAGGGAACCAGGTTCACCTAGTTCATACTGAAAAAATGTGTAATTTTCAGTCTTTCCAGAGTGACTTAAGAACTAAAAATACTGGTATACCTAGGGCTAGCCCCCTGTTCAGTGTTTTAGGCTGGCAGCACAGTCAGCAGACATATGAGTTCTTCTAGACAATTGAGAATATAAAACTGAGACTTGTGCTCTAAACCACTGCCTGGAGCATCTCTCCCCCAGTCCCACTTTGAGGCCAGCCAGTTGGGCTTGCTGGCTTGCTGTGGTACCTAGTTTTGGTTGTTGCAAATCCTCTTTTATGCCCCAAACTGCAGAAGAATTAATGCCACCAGCATTCTCAAGGAGCACCATGTGGGTTCAGGTGTCCTGTGAAAAAAAAAAAAAAAAATCAAACAAACACCTCCTTGTGTTTTCAGGGACCCAAAACAGGTACTAAGCATGCAGAGCAGATCTGCAAATATTCACTCCTCTAGGCCAGAAGTCCCAGGGTTTGGCTTTATTTGTGGGAGATTTTTCTCACTGTGGGAGATCCCATCTCTGGATCCATCCAAACTGGATCCATTCCCTGACCTCCCTCCCTGATTTTGCAGCTGAGCAATGGTGGCACACTCAGGACCTGCGTCCTCCGTGCCAACACCGTGTATGGGGAGAAGGCAGGCTTCCTGCAGGAGC
Organism: Melospiza melodia melodia; assembly: GCF_035770615.1. NCBI lineage: Eukaryota > Metazoa > Chordata > Aves > Passeriformes > Passerellidae > Melospiza > Melospiza melodia. The sequence goes on from NC_086214.1 coordinate 7,726,256, forward strand.
TGTACTTGCTGGCCAGGGCCAGGAGGGGTGTTCTGAACTACCTGGAGCCCGAGGACACCGAGAGGAATCACACCTACGTGGGTGAGTGAAGGGCTGAGCTCCTTGCATGGGTGCTACCAGCTTTAGTCACAGGGGATTGTGCACGTCAGCTTAGCCATAATCTCCCCAGACTGAGAGATCAGCATGGTGAATGAGCACAAATGGGTTTGGAACCACAAAACTTAGACTGGCTAAAGGATTTTAAAAGCAGCTTCTTATTACTATTTTCCTGGCAAGGGTTTTCTTTATGCCCTTTGAGAAGAGTTTCAGGGATATATGGGCAGCAGAGAGAAATTCTGGCTGTGTTTTTAAAATGTTTTTGCTAGGAAAAGACATTTCTTCATTAGAAAAAAAAATTAAACTACCACTACTTATCAAGTTCTTTACAGAAAAGGCTGCACTACATGACCAGTTTTAGCAAGCACAAGAAATTACTCACAAAACCTATAGGAAGAATTTGTTTTGGTGCCTTTCAGGGGGGTGTAATTCACCATTAGATCATGCAGGCATTCAGTGATTTCTGTGCAGCACACTTCTATGGCTTTTTCCAAAAGTGCAGATTTTGAAAATGCTGTTAGAGAAGGATCAGGCCCAGATAAATCAAGTGACTCCTTCAAAGGCTCACAGCAGAGGCAGGGATAAAACCCTGCAGCACTGCCTCCTATTCATCCTGCTCTCACTACAAACCACTGTCCTTTTGCTTCACGTGAACCAGGATCACAAGGCACATTAATTGTCCAGCTCAAAGGGGACACCAAAGGTTTAAAGGCTCTTGGAGGCCTGGATTAACGACTCAGTCTCTGTGCAGCACAGCTGAGCACACACGAGTGCCTCCCTGCTTCCCAGCACTGAAGCTGGCACACCCAATGCACTCATTCTATGGTGAGCAGGGAAACTGAGCTCCCCTTGAATGGCTGTTTGTCTCCCTCTGTTATTTCTGCAGGGAATGTGGCTTGGATGCATGTCCTTGCAGCAAGGCACCTGCAGCTGAAGGCAGAGCTGCTGGCAGGACAGGTATATTACTGCTATGATGACACCCCAAGCAGGAAGGGTTTCCTGGTCAGGCACCAGCTGCTGTCCAGTGCAGACCCCTCAGTGAGGCTGGGCTCTCACATCCCCTACTGGAAGATGTGGGTGATGATACAGCTGCACAGGATCATCAGGGCCATCCTGGCCCCTTTCTGGAGGCCACAGCCTTTCCTCAACGTGTCCCTGCTGAACACCATAGTCACCACTTTCTCCTTTGAGACAGACAAGGCCTCCAGGCATTTTGGGTACAAGCCCCTCTTCACATGGCAGGAGAGCAGGCTCAGGACTGCACAGTGGCTGAAAGCAGCTGCAGGGAGCCTGGGACCCCCCCAGCTGCAGGAAAAGAAGAACTGAACAGCAATTTTGGGGTAAGGAGGTTGCTTCTCACAGCAGCAGGTTTCATCTGAATTCACAGAATCACTGGGTTGGAAGAGACCTTCAAGATCATCGAGTCCAACCCAGCCCCAACACCTCAGCTAAACCCTGGCACCCAGTGCCACATCCAGGCTTTGTTAAACACACCCAGGGGTGGAGACTGCACCACCTCCCCGGGCAGGCCATGCCAGAACTTTATCACTCTTTCTGTAAAAAACTTTTTCCTGATATCCAACCTATATTTCCCTTGGTGCAGAGAAGGGAGCTTCACAACCTGCACAGGCCTTTGCAAACACAGAAATCCCAGTACAGAAACAGAGAGGGAGAAAAACTCACAGGCTGCAAGCTGTGACACCCTTGCCATGCCAAAATCTCAGCTATTTTGTGTCCCATGGGCATTTGAAACCTTCCCTGCACACACACAGGACTTGCTGGCCTCCCTCATTGCCATGGTGCCACCATGGTGAGGGACTTGTGGGAACAAGAGAGAACAAGCTCAGCTGGGAGATGGTGCCCAGAAAACTCCTTTGTGGTAAAATCTGTGAGCCAGTTCTGTTCCACAGCCTAGGAGCTCCACAGTTCTGTTCCACAGTCTGGTCTTGGATATTTGGTGGGGTGGCTGTACCTGGCTCAGACACTGAAGGGCTCTTCAGTGATAGTTTTGGGGAGGACAAGCAAAACCCAGCAGGTTTTTGCTCTGATTTAGGGTTTAATAAAAAGTAAAAAGAGAAAATTCCCTTTTCCAAAACTGCCTTTTGCAAGATGCTTCCTGTTATTCAATATTCCACATATAAAGAATATCTATTTCAAAATATTATCCCTCTAAAAGAAAAGTCCCCGATCTTTTGTCCTAACAAGGCACAGGCTGATTTAATTTTAATTGTATGGATGGAGAAGTGATGTCTACAAGCTTAAAGGTGGGATCCACGTATTTTGTAACTCCAAGTCTCTTACCACAGAGCTCTCCAATGGCAAAACAAAGCAGATTAAAGCCCATATTCAGCTGCTGTGCTGGCAGAAAGCAAGTAAAGTGAAGGCCTTAGGGGCTGCATTTATGCTAAATAACGTTTGAACTCGAGGAGGAAGAGGTCATTTCAACTCCTTGCATGGCTCTGGAGCTGCACAGCCCATCTGGGAGCAGCATTTCACAGATGATATTTTCCTCACACAGATGGGACGGGCACTTCCAGGAGATTCACAGCAAAACTGTGGTTTCTATCAGTTTATCAGCTTCTCTATTTTTAAGACTTGCAGAGAGGCTGGTGAATCTACATTATGCACAACTGAGATGTCAGTTTTCACTTGAGCTTGGAGGAATGGGATATTTTTACAATACTGGCTCAAATTGAAAATAAACACTGTTAATGTCACACTTCTGTGTTCTGTGAATCTGTACCCGTCTCTTGAGTGTTCTTGGAGTAAAAGTGTGCATATGCACAAATAGAAGCTTATTTTAATTACAAGTGCCCTGATACTCCTGGAAACAGCAAGTTTCAGCATGGCATCCTTGATGGAAATGATGAAAATTTGCTTCCTGTTAGTCCTGGTAATTACCCAGGAAGGAAAGTGGAGCAATACAGTGAGAGCTGCCAAGTTAAATTCACACTCATGAGAGAATTCTTTTTCAAAATGAGCTTACAGATGAGAAATCAGTTCTTTTGGTAGTTCATTACTAAGCTCATATAACAATAAGTTTGGCCCAAACTGTTGCAATCTGCTCACAGAGAATTTGAGAAGGTGAAGTGTGTAAATTACCAGTTCCCTTCTATCTTCCCCCTTCCACTTGTGCTGGGAGGGGTTAAGAAAAGGGATAATAAGATTTCTGATTTTTATATATTCATTACAAGTCTCTTCGCAGTTTTTTTGCCATTATCCAAATGGTAACTGACAATTTTAACAATGTGACAAACAAATACACCTTCAATTCCTCATGCACATCCCAGAGCATCTCCACAGCGCATCAGTGCTGGCCTCAACAAGTTTTGATGCCTCTGAAATGATGGATTTATCCTGCCAAAAAAGAGCCACTGGGTGGAGCTGCGAGGCTGGGAACAGGTCCCTCCTCGTGGAGCCTCACCAGGATTGAGCTGCGTTCTGCAAGGACTGAAATCCCTGCCCAGGCAGCGAGGCTGAGGGCTCTGTCCTCACTCTGTGCCACTGGGAATTCTGGCCTTCCCTCCCCTGGCTGGAAGCAGACACAATTTTATCTGCATGTAGCCCTGGAATCAAAGACACTGAGGAAATTGTTTTTTCCACTCAGAGCTTATTAGAAAAGAATAAAAGTTTGCTTTTTGTTTTTAAAAATAGAATGGATTTTGGCCCTCTGACCTCTGAGGAGCCTTGCACAAGCACAACAGGCTGATGCCTTCAGTCCCAGTCCCTCAGTAATTCCTTTGTGGGATTTGGAGCTGCTGAGGATATCAGATGGGAGAGTTGTCAAGCCCCAGCACTATCCCAGAGATTAATGCCTTACAAGCTTGCCTGCTTTCATAAACCTTGCTGGGAACCTCATCATGCTTTTGTTCCTGTCCTGCTCATCATCACCTGTGAGTCTGATGCTTATCAGGGTGCAGATGACATGCAGGATAAGCAGAAGGGATTTTCAAAGGTGGTTAAGTGCTGGATTTTTCAGATGTATCTGAATTAGCTGGCTGCTCAGCTTTTTTAATACCTACTCACCTCCCAAATTTTGACAAAAGCAACCAGAGGATTCCCTTTCCCTGGTCATGGTAGAAATAGGGGGAAAAGTTAGACAGCAAAGCCTCTGTGCTATTTTCCAAAAAGATGAGTAAGCTTCCTTTGGCTGCCCTGCCTTTTGGCTCCTCCAAGCTAATGCTGCTGCAGACTTCCTGTTAGATCCTTGATTTTATCAGATTATAACTTGTTTTCCCCTGGCAATGCTTTAATTCTTTCTACTGCATTGGGTTGTCATTGGCTTTTCTTTTCAGGGTCTCAGCCTTATTATGTAACAGCAGCAGCAAAAAAAGAGAAAAGAAAAAATATTTCAGATCTGTTTCTACTTCTGGAGAGGAGCCTTTGTGCACAATTACTCATCCAAGAGATTCAGCAGGTATAACTGCTTCCCCCAGGGGCTCCATTATATAATTGGATTTCAGCCATACAAATTAAATCCTATCTTACCCCTTAGTTAAGCCAGGCAGTAAGTATTTAATGCTAATATCCCTGACAACTATTGCAGGGAGAAGCAGAGCTGAAGCACAGAGGAGACAGATGCAGGCAATCTCTGCTGCAGGAGCAGGGAGGACGAGCAAGGACTGACACCTGCTTGTATTTTCAACATGGCTAAACTTCTCCAGGATGGGCCATGGCTCAGCTGGAGCTGTTGTGTGAGCTGGAGCAGGGCTCTCCCTTGGTTTTCCATGCTCAGGAGTGCTCACCCCCCAACACACACACTTCAAAGAGCCACATGCCTAACCCTGTTTGAGTTTCTCTGGAAGCCTCTGTTCTTGTGCAACGTCTGAAGGAAGCAAATTTAGCAATATTAAAACTCAAGCCAAACGCAAAACCAGGCAAAGAATCCCCAAATTAAAAAGAAAATCTCGACTGAGTTACTCATTCATCTGCATTTTCTGCCACGTTCGGTCTTCTCCCGGCGTGTTCCTGTGAGACAAAGCCCTCTGGGCAGAGCCCATCTCTTTTGGTGTCTGGTACATCAGTCACAGAGTCAGGGCATGCTAATAAAGCAAAATAGATTCATGGTAGGAGTTAAACCAGTCAGTCTGGTCCTGTAATTGGAACATAATCTCATATTGACAGTGTTTAACTCAGGATGCACCGGGAGCAGATGGCACCAGGCCAGGCCCCATGCGAGGATTGGGAAGATATTTTCCAAGTCCAGCTTGTGATAGATGAGAAATGTGATGGTTGACTCTCACAATCAGAAGGCAAATATTATGTATATATGTTAAGAGAAGTTTTTTAGATTAATAGTTATGTTGTACCCCCCTTGTGTTGTTATCAGGGGGTGGCCTGGGTTTGGGACATTTGGGAGGGTCACTCGTTACTATGGCAGCACCTGATCTCCAATCAAGATTTAATGATCTCCACCACTGGACAGTGAAGAAGGAGATGGACAGAACTTTGGGAGGGGCTAAAGGGTTAAAAGGCCCTTTGTGGAGAGCCCTTGAGGTTTCCACAATGGAAACCTCCATTGTGAGGAAGAGCACATGGTGGGAAAAACCCCGGCACCATAATATTTTCTCTATTCAATCTTCTGTCGTATTTTTGATAAGGTTTTAATAAACTTTTCACATTTTTGAAAGTATTGTTTCTCACAAGCTCCTGGACCTCATCTGAGATGTCAGAAGCTTTGCTTCCCAGAAGGGCCTCGAGCTCCTCACTAATCCTGGTTTACAGAATTCACAGAATGACCAGGTTGGAAGAGACCTTCAAGATCATCGAGTCCAACCCAGGCCCAACACCCCAACTAAACCCTGGCACCCAGTGCCACATCCAGGCTTTGTTACACACACCCAGGGATGGAGACTGCACCACCTCCCTGGGCAGGCAATTCCAGCACTTTATCACTTTATCACCCTTCCTGTAAAAGACTTTTTCCTAATATCCAACCTGTATTTTCTTTGACACAGCTTGAGACTGGTTAAAGCCCCACGCGCTGCTCTGCACAGCCTGGCTGGCAGAACTGCCGTGGGGGCACTGGGACAGAGTGGGAACAGCATCCAAAGGGCAAAAAGCTCCCAAATCTGCTGGGTCAAACAGCCCCAGAGCTCCCCATGCTCCTGGGGGCCAGCAGGGACACCCACCGGTGTCACCTTCCTGCTCCTTTTGTCACCTCCAAAGCTCCAGTGGCACAATTAACTCCACAGAACACGCTGGCTTACTAATTCCTTTCTCTGAGCCCAAAATGCTGAGCTAAAGCAGGTGAGAGGAGAGGAAGCACATTTATTCCAACTCATCCCATGGCAGAGTCCAAGTGCAGACACAGACTCAGCTTTGCAAGGGTGTGGGACAAGAATGCCAAGCTTCTTATAGCTGCTACGGGAAGTTTAAATTGATTTTTCTCCATTTCAGCAATTAATTCCCATTAATCAACTCACTGTACAATGCTGCACAATAATTCACAAGTTTTATGTATTATATGAATAAAATTGCACATATATTTTTATGTGATTTTCATTTAATTGAATTCCATGGAGATTTATCTGCTGGGTTATTAATAAATCTTAATATGGCCTATAACACTCAATTGATATTTAATTAACCTGCAATAACTGCCTTGTAAAATGTAAATTAAATGCTTTATTTTTTCCAGGCATATAATGTTAAATCAAATCCTTCATTCTACCAGCAAAGCAAGAAAAAAGTGGGGAAAAAACAACATTTCAGGCAACCAAACCTTGCACCTGAAAATATTTGATATTTAAAGAGCTTCAAACTGGAAATTAGACCCATGCTTTGTAATCAGTTCTTCTCTTGAGGAGGTACTTTTCCACTCTTCCCACTTTTAAAGATCACAGAATTTGGGTGGATTTAGATGAAACAACAAAATCTCAGGAGACTTGAAGAGAAGCAAGACGCACCCATTACTAATAATAAGGTTGCAAATTCCCGTAGGTATTGTGGTATTTGGCATTTTTTCTGAAAATCTTGGCACCTAGAGTCACATTATTAAATGAGAATGTCAATTTTCATTTAAAAATTAAAAAAAAAGGAAAGGAAAAGGAAGATATTAAAGCCCTTTGATAGGGGATGTTTGCAAACCTGAATGTCAAAGGCATGAGAACTGAGAGACAAAAATACATAAATTTTGATCCTTATCTTTAAAAGTATCAGAACTTTTTGAGACTGAGATGTTTGAAAACTGGGAGGTGGCAACAAATGATCAAAACAGCCTTTACAAGAAAAGATGAGAACAATCCAAATTATATTTTAAGATCAAACTCTTCTCCTCCCCCTCCCCTAGCAATTTACATAGATCTACATTAAATACTGCAAACTGCAAAAACAACTGGTTCTGATTTCCAAACCAGGAGAGCTGGCTGCCTTTGCAAGGTGATTTGAAAACTTCAGGAGGTTGACTGTCCAAAATTGATAAGTCTATAAAGTTTTACTGCCACAGCATCTAAATGTAGTATATCTTTCTTTTTTAATGCACGGGGGGGCCAGTCTGTCTCTCAGTATTTTATTAAACAGAGTATTTCCACCAAAGGACAGTAACCCTCACTGTCTGTAATCTGTCTGCATTAGATCACTTTAAAAGGTATTAAATGGAAATAAAAAGTTAAATGTACCACGGATTTTAAGGGTGTCACAGCATGGAAGAATGAAAATGAAGAGAATGGATTGTGACTTGCAGTGAATGAACAGAAATAAATCCAGAGCTGCTGGAAGGGGAAGCCTGTCCCCACTCAGTGTTCATCCTCTCCAGTCACCCATCCTCATCCTCCTCCTCCTCCTCCTCCTGCATCCCACCCCAGCCCACCCAGGGCAGGGATTCCAGCCCCTTCCAGTGTTTTACTCCACTGGACAGACATGGCCATGGGAGGGGTTTTTCCCCCTAGAGTGGGTTTCCAACTGAGCTGAATCCAGCACTCATTAAGGCCTGATCATGACTGACAGTTCACATTATCCTGGGCAGCACTTTTGATCAGGCAGAGTCCCCTGGGAGCTGCACCAGGAGCAGCCACAGGAGTCCCATCCACTCACAGGCTGCTCCTAACTATGCTGGGAATGAAATCACAGCATGAGGAGCAAATGGAATTGCTCACAGCATGTTTAGGGCTTGAGACCTGAGAACCCCCTCACAGAGGTTTTACCACAGGGTGTTTATGATCCCAGTGCAGGCCTGCTGGGATCCCTGTGAACACTCTAATTTTTGGGAATGGAGGAGCAGACTCTCCATCACCTGAATTACTTCTCTGCTCTGCCCTCTAGACAGCAACCAACATGCTGCCCCATGGTCACACCCATACCTAGTCCTGGTCCTAAACCCCTTTTTGACTACACTACCCTCATCCTAAATCCCAGCTCTTTCCCTTTGAGAAGCACAGCAGGATAAATATTCCTGACATTTCCACGATGCTCAATGTCACTTTTTGTACAGGACTCTCACAGCATCAGCCTCACTGGGAACAGAGGGATTGCCCCTCGTAGCAAACCTGTTCCACAGCTGGTGACCAAAAAGCAAAGATTCCACAGTCCTGCTGCTGCTGATCCCATTGGGAGCAATCCCAGTTGCTTACACAGAGATGGGGGATGACAATTGGGGGATCCCTAACAGGAGACAGCCTTGTGAGTTCTGCCTCTCTCAAAATCCACATCTGGAAATGAGCAACTGAGCAAGAACCAACCCCACGAGCCACATCTAAACCAGCCCATCTCAGCACTGGGGACATGCCCTTAACTCACACATTCAAATCATTTGTGGTTCCACACAAACCTCTCACACTCTGGATGGTGCTGCTGCATCCTGTCCCTAAATCCACACCCTGCCCTGGGACAGGAACAGGGCTCTGACACCAAAGAGCACGAGATGCCTGATTTGTGTTCCATTTCAAAGGGATTTAGAAGCTCTGTTCCCTCTCAGATACCTGCCCAGCCTCCCTCAGAGGCTGTGCACAGGCTTGACATGACACCAGATAATGTTTGTGGGCTCTGGCATAACTGGGGATTACTGCTCTGAAAAGGAGGACTTGCTGAAGTGGCTGTGGTTTAAGGAAGGATTTGAAAGGGGAGCGAAGTACAGAGGGAAACTGTTCTAGACACTAAGTCACATAAGAGAAGGCTTAAAAAGCAAGAGCAGGAGGAAATGAAGGGATCTGAAAAGGAAGGGATTTGGGATAAATGAGTGGAGGAGGAGGAGAAATGTCAGCTAGCAGTGAGATTACATGGGGCAACATGTGAGCTCCTTCAGCTGTTCTTCTTGGGGAGACTAAAGGGATGGGACAGGGGAGATGCCCCAGTGAGCTCTGGGCTGCCTGCAGGAGGGAAATGGGCAACCCCACACTCCTGGTGGGAATTGAGGGAATTTGGTGGAATGACAGCACAGCTTGCTCAGACCCCAGAGTCATTGATGGTGGGAACCTCTTACAGGCAGCTCCAGCTGAAACAGGGACCAAAGTACAGCCAGTGGGTTCCAAGCACCACCTGAGAGAGGTCAGGAGAGGTGTGGGAGGAGCAGGAAGCTCAGAGATGCTGGTGGAGGGTAATGGTGTAATGTTCACTCACCAGGCTGAATGAAACAGGGCTGGCTCTGTTCACAGATTTTCCTGCACTAGTTTGCACTGGTTATCACAGATAAGCCCCATTAATGCAACTCTCTTATGATGTTGGGAAACCTCAATAATGGAAATTAACCGCTCTGCATGGACAGATGAATGGAAGTTACACAACCCCTGCCCTATTTCCAAGAAGCAAAGCAATGTTGAGTGGGTGCAGCCAAATTTAATAGCTGTTATCAAAACCAAGGAAAGGACTTCCATTCAGGAGGTAATCAGGAGAAAAGCAAGGACTTGGGAGCATTGCACAACCACAGCAGCTCTGGACTCACACCAACAGCAGCAACTCCAGTGCTGGAACAATGCACCAGCTTCAGTGCTTTGACAGGCAGCCAAGGGCCTTACAAAACACCTCAGAAAGTAAATGCAAATCCATATTAGCAGGCCTATTAATGGCCTGTCATTGCCTGTCTGCAGATCACTATTTGGTGCCAGAAAGCTCTAGATTTCCTTAATCAGTTATCCTTAGCCCTAGTGGGATTCCTAAAATCTGAAGGACCAACCTCTTCTCTCCCCATTCAATCACCATTCCCCCATTTCTGGCCTCAGTTTCCTCTTCCATTTAATGGGGACAACATCTTGTACCTTCACTGTAGCCATGGGACATTCGTATCCAACTCTTTTCAGAGCTGAATAACTCAAGCAGACGTTATTTTGAATTTCTTATTGTCTCAATTTTAGGTTTTAAACTGATTCTTACAATCTTTCACACACATGACAAAATGATCAAAAGCCATTTGCAGCTGGTTTTAAATCTGCACCAGACTTTACTGAAACCTGGTGTTTCTTCCCCATTTGCAGGGGACTTGGCAGGGAGGACAGGAGAAAAACTGCATTTCCCCTGTCTCTGCTCCCTTGTCTGTTAACATGAAACCTAAAATACTCCCCTCCATTTTGGATCAATGTCACATAACCTCATTTCCTCAGCTTAAGAAAAAGCCTTAGATTTTATATGTTGCACTAAAATATGTCAGCACTGCTCAGTTAATAAACAGAGCTAAATCAAAACCAGGCCCCAGTTCGTAGATCATGTGAGCAGTGTCAAACACGGGGAGTGATACCACAGCAGAGATGTAATGGACAGGCTCCTTAGCCTGGGTTTATGGCTGTGAAAGAGAAAAACCTGGTGTTCAGTCACTTCTCATTCACCAGAGGCTGTCACACAATCTCTCACAGCTTTTTGGACTGTGTTTATTTTTCCTGGGGTTCCCAAGGGCTCTACCTTCTGATCCCCCTGCAAAACCTCCTCTGTGACTACCCAAAGGACTAACCCCTGACTTACAGCCAGAACTTGAAGCTTTTACTGCGCGTTAGAGCAGATCCTTACCTGATAAATCAGAATATCCCCCATCCATTTACACCCACAGAGGAAACAATTTTCACAATTCAGAGGAACAAGGGCTTTATTTTCTTCTCCGTGTTGACTTTTCCTGTGTGGTGGCTGCTGAAGCCAAGAAACTTCTCTCCCTCTCACTTGTCAGCAGGACACCCCAGCAGCTTTCAGGGCTGGGATTCAGCACCTATGGCCACCCTGGGCTGGCAGCACCACTCCTGCCACAGCCAGCCCACGCTGCAGCTCCTATGGGCTCCTGGTGAAATTAAAGGAATGAATCCCATCAAAGTGTCCTTGCTACTGCCACCTCCTGAGCAGCATCCTGAATTTGGGGGAAAACAATGAGGAACATGTCCTAGAGGCTGTCACACGTGGCCATTCATTATTCCCATGTTTCTGAAGACCACCATGAGCAGACCCACAGAGACCCCATTTACTGCCCCTCACACCTGAAACACGACCAATTCCTGTGTACCTTCGGAGATTAATAGTGAAAAAGCTCCTCTCACTCACTGCTGGAAAGAAAATGTTTTTGGAAAGCTGTTCCTGTCATTTGATATTGTCCAGTTTTTCCACTGAGAAAAGCCAAATGTGAAACCTACGGGCTGGTTCAGTTTTTCCCTTGGCAATACCCAGCTGAGGCTGCTCAGTGTGTCCATACACCTCCTCCTGCTGCTCCTGGAAACTGCCATGGATCAGCACAGGGGTGCCAGCCTACTGCCAGAGCCTGGCACTGCCCAGGGCCACCTGGGTGTTGTTCCCAGGGGGATACCCGAGGGACAAATCCCACACCAGCTATAAATATGTGTATCAGGAAACATCCCAACTGTGGGAGAGAAGCACTACAACAATGCAAGGAGTCATCTCTGCCACTCCCAACTAAAAAACAGCCACCTAAAAGTTAGTTTGAGTTTGAACTTTCTGCTGTGGTGGATGCAGAGGCAAACTGGCACCTCTGGAGAGCCATTCACCCCTTCCCAAGGTATCTGTCTGAGACAGGGAGGGTGTATTGATGCTGGAGGTGCCAGTGTCTTTCAACAGGGACTGTACAAGGAGCCTTGATAATTATCTCAGACTTTTAGGCAGAGTCAGTTAAGGTGAATCTTTGTTGGACTGAAATCAGTGGTGGTTTTGCCTTTGCATTCAGTGGGGCTGGATTTTCACCACGGCGATCTGAACAGATTAGAAAAGAAAAACAGAATAGGGAAACACATCTATAAGGGAATGAAATATTTATTTCCCCTGATTCACATAGAGCAATTAAGATATAAAGAGATTAGGGGAACTCTTCACAGTTACTGAGTGGGCTTATATTGAACAAGAAAGGAGGCTTTGGAGCCTGCAAAGCACAACTTGAGCTCCCAGCCACCCTGCCTTCCTCCCAGGAAAAGCATCATGCAAATAAATGTGAGGAGGAAGGAATGGCGGCAGACATGCCATCTGGGAGGATGATGGACAACAAGCTGACTAGGAATAAACAGCAAAATATAATAAATTCCAAGCCATGCCAACAGCAACTGTTGTGCTATGAATTAACAGTGCTATTAAATGTTTACGCACACACTTCTGTCAGCACCTGTCAGCATTTATGCAATACATACGTTGGCAAATCTGTATTACGTTATTTCTTGCAACTGATCTGCATTAATGGTGCCCGTGCACATGTTCAAGCAAATTGCTACACTTCTTTTTTGACCTATCCATGTGCAAAAGGATTTTATGCCTATGCAGCAAATTCGAGGTTTATGTGCCAGGCAGCAGAGAAGGCTGGGGGATAGAGGGCAGCAAAGGAAAGAGAAAGAGGAGCAAGGAGGGACAAGGGACCTGGAAAGCCCCGGCCAGGGCTGGAGGATGCCTGAGGAGGGTGGTGGGCTTAGGGCAAAGCTGGGTTCACCCCAAAGCAGGCCAGAGAAGGGGAGTTACACTATAAACCTCCCTGAGCAGGGAGAAAAGGACAGAGGTGAGGGAAGTCCCAAAATCCAGCCCTAAGCCGCAACACACTTGGCCAGGGCTCCTGCTGAACTGTGCTGCAGGGAACAGTTAGGCTGTAGCCAGCAGCATGGACCACAGTGCTCCTCATTTAACATTCCCCCTCTGATTCCTTCTTTCTGCTCTCCCCAGCCTCGGGTGCAGTAGCTGGGGTGGAGAAGAGAAAAATGTGTAATTAAGGGAGTTGCCACTTGCTAAAGCTGGAGCAAAAGAGAGGGTTTGTGGTGACAGGGCTAAATCTGGGACCCACCAGTGGCTGCTAACGATGAGAGCTGTGGTTGCTGAGCCACCCAGGCAGGAGCAGAGGCAGAAACACTGGTGGTTGCAAAAGGGGCTGTTGTGCCCCACCTCTGCTCCATGGAGCAGATTTAGGAGCCTCAGGGACATGGGATGCACCAAACAGGGACTTGGGACAGCCCAGCAGAGACAGACAGGGCAGGGGGAATGGAAACAAGGTCACAAGTGATGCTTGATCTGCACATCCCAGCTCCCTGGCCAGGTTTAACCTGAGCACGGGGCTTGTGCCAGGAATGCTGGCTCTGGTTCTGAGCTGGTGCTGCAGAGGAGGACAAACATTTAGTGCCTCACAGGGCTGCTGCAGGACATGGGAACTGCTCCTGTTCTCCCTCTCCTCTTGTGCACAGACACCATGAACTTTTGTCTTTTTACCCTCAGTTTATTTGAAGTACAAAAGCAGGGATTTAAACCAGCACACTTTTTGAGCTGCTCCTCCTGGTCTCATCAGGAGAGATTTTTGTAGAATCTGAAGCCACGGCAGAATCCCAGCCCTGCTCTGAGCTGTGGAAGGATGCAGGACAGGCAGAGTTGGCTGATACCAGCAGCCCAGAATTAATTATTTATGTCCCTGTCCTCTTAATATAATTTGTGTATTACAAGACTGTTCAGGATAGAGGCAACAGCCATGGCAGAACCAAGCAGTGTGGAAGGAATGACAATCTGAGATCAGGTGCCCAAGGTGCCTGGTAAGAGAATTCTCTCACTCTCCAAATCATTCAAATTCAGTAAAATCACAGCCCACATCACAAACCAGGTGTAAATCCAGGTATGACCATCTGCCATTACAAACCATGGCCAGAATTTATCATGCCCCCTCCTTAGGGATATTTCCAACCTTTATTTCCATCCAAATATGTATTTTACAGGAAGTGTTGGAATTATTAACCCACAGTTACTCAAAAATAGAGTAAGTGCCACACAAGACCCCATCAAGCTCAGCTCAAACTCCTGATTTGCAAAGGCCATTTGTGCTCAGAAATCCAAAGTGTGTGTGGCCATTTTGCTGTGTGAATTAAACAGGATTCAAAGAGAGGGAGTGAAGAGATCTACCCTGGCCATATTTACCCTCAGCCAACCATATTAATTCATCACCTATATTCCTTTGTCTTTAAACACATGATTTTGACTCAAACTAAAGAAGAGGTTTTATACCTTACATTGGAATTAACATGACAAGCGATTAGCAGATCATCAAGAATAAGACTTCTCTTAATAGTGCTAATAAAAAGGGAGATATTTTTAATGCAGTTCCTAGGATTAATAATTGCCTTTCTGATAGAGTCAGAATTTCCAGCATGAGCCATTCCCTCCATAGCCACAGGTGCAGGTGGATGAAGCAGCTCAGAGGAGCTGAAGTTGATCACATTTTCCATGTAAAAGGGCACAGTAATTACAACTGATGAGGGTGCTGGAGCCAAAACACTGGGTCTTGGTGGGGGGAAAAAACCCAGATTTGTAATCAACAGGGGCAACCACAGGAGAATTTTGAAAATCTTGATTTAAAAGCACTTAGCAGTAGCATGCTATGCTCCTCCAGGTTCTGAGTACGAGGGCATTAAAGGAGAGGTAGGAAGTGGCTCTGGAAAGTGCTGACACAGGGGACTCTTCAGTGGCATTCACTGGGATTTTCAGTGCTCACACACCTGAAACTCATGGGGTTTCTTCTTCTGTTTAAGGAAGGCACAGAATATTTTAGTGCATCTCCAAGGTTAAGTGGAGAATGAAGAGGTTGTTGTTTAACATTCAGTTTTGAGGACTGAAGTCAGCTCGAAGGGATAACAGCTCTACATCCCCATCCTGGAGCATGAATATCTTTGCAAAACAGAAACATTGAGTTTAATAATATAAGTGTGGATTTGTGTCTTTAAATTGCATTTGCTTTGCTGAAAAAGATGCAGAGATCTTGTCTTGATGATTAGCAAATCGATGGCACCTAAAAGCTGAATTTCCAAATGAGTTCAGCCCCCCAGTTTGCAGAGCAGCTTTGCAGCACAGGGTGATTTCTGTTTGTCTAAATGAGTTTTAAGATCCTTGGAAGTCTTTACTCCTGGTTGTGGGTTCTGCATACTTTAAAACACACCCCTGATCTCTTCTAACACACTGAACCCCGAGGAGAAATACCAGCAGGGTTAGAAACCACCACCAGATATATTTTGAGCTTGATTGCCTGTATTATCTTAACACCCTGTTGCTCCAAACCCTCTGAAAAGGACATATCTCATCTCTCTAGTGTTATTACCCCCAAAGGATATGTCTGCACCACAGTGCTGAGCTGCCCAAGCCTGAGCTCTCTGGAGCTGGAAGCAGCCTGGCTCCAGCAGGAGAATTTCCTCAGCAGGAGAATTTGGGCTGCTCCTGCCCTGCTGAAGGTGGCTGTGAAAAAGCAACAGGAGCTTGGCTTGACTCTTCTGGCAGCACACAAATGCAGCAGGGCAACCACTCCTGATTAGCTCGCTCCCACACCATCTGTTTTCCAGGAGTACATGGACTTTCTGGCACAGGGATTCCTGTCTGAGGATAGGAGCTTGTGTACAACAGTTTACCATAACCAGCAAAGCCGAGCTGACACTCCCTCCCTCAGAGACAGCAACAGTTTTGCTTGGGTTTTTAATTTTTTTTTTTTTTTTTTTTGGGGTTTTGGTAACCCTTTGCCTATTTTGCATCTCTGGTATCACACTGCAGGGGGGCAGCTGCAGAGATTTCTGTGTGCTCAGGGCAGCTTTGCTGGCACAGAGTGGGGCATCTCGTGGGTAGGAGATGTTGAGGCCAGGCTGCCGTAGGAAGGGAAAGCTGATCCCCCCAGAGTGAGCAGGTTTCCCTGCTCTGGCGTGTGTGGCAGGGCTGGAGCCTCCCCAGGCTGCAGGATGAGGGGGGTGAGGAGCTGCAGATGCCCCAGGAAGGCTGAGCCCAAGGCAGGAGCCTGCACAGCCCCTCTGCTCACACTCCTCACACTCCTCCCTCGGTCTGGCAGGGCTGGAGCAGCCTTAACACAATGCAGAACCCAGGCCAAAACCCAAAGCCACTCTGTCTGTCTAACCCTGTCTGGCAGTGGTGCAGTACATTATTACCTTCTGTAATTCCCCCAAGTTATTTAGGGCTGTCTCCTTATTATCTCGATATCTTGGCTCCCATAATAATTACAGACCCAGTTTTACAAGGGCAATTTTTTTTTCTTGATTAGTTTCCAGGATTCTGTTGTTGCATCAAAGCTGTGCTCGTTTTTGTGTATTCCTGACAGATGTCTACTGGGGGAATTACAGCATGGGCACGCAGAGAGGAAGCCATCCACGGTGAGATTAAGGAAACAAAGAGCAGTTCTGTGAATTTAAAGGAAAAAAAAAAGGCATTTCTCACGCATGTGATGCACACCCAGCTGGTCAGATGAGCACACACACACACACACATTGGCACTTGATCTTCTGTGATTTCACCCAGCTTTTGCCCACCCACAGCAAAACACGTTACAGAAGTGCTGTAAGAACATCCTCTGCTCTGTGCAAGGGCAAGGAACAATTAAATGGAATTTGCCATTTCTAATTTCTTACTCTTTCTGCTCTAGCCAAACCTCTAGCAGACCTTCACAAAAGAGCTGGTCCTTAATTACACTTTTCATAGCAAGGAAACTTTGGTGAGAAGTAATGAAGTGGACAGTTAAAAGTAACTTGAGAAGCAGCTGGGCTGGGAATAAAGCAGAGGTCTGCAGAGCCCTCACATCTTCACCACAAGCTCACGTGTCTGCTCTTCTCTAAACTCAGCCTGTCCACAGTCCTCTGTGATCTGCTGCCTTCACCAGGCCTTGGCCAAGAATAAATAACAACAACAAAACACCCTGGTTATTTGTACTACAGTGGTGCCTAAAAAAATACTAATTATCCACAGCAGCGTGGTGCCTGCAGGCCTGAGGTGAGACTGGCACCCCATTGTGTGTTAGGTGTTACACAAAACAGGTTATAAAAAGATGGTCCCTGCCCTGGAGAGCTTATAGGCTAATTATGCAAGAGAAGGAGTGGGTGGAAACAAGTTCAGAGAGAGAGAGAGAATGAGTGATTCAATATCTCCCACAGCAGAGCTGGCCAAGTTTCCTGGCCTCTGAGCTGGAGCCTAACCCACACAGGTTCCTCACCCAGGAGGGTCCTGCTGCTGCCTCTTGGCCCCCAAGCCACTGACAGAGGCAACAACTCCTGGCTCTGGAGCAGCCTGGGGATGTGCCTGGGTCACTGTCACACAGAGGTCAGGCCCAAGAGGGTGTCTGAACAGTGGGAAGAGCCACGGGGCCACCAGGATCCATCCCAGCCACCAGGATCCATCCCTGCCATCAAGAGCCATCCCTGCCACCAGGATCCATCCCTGCCATCAAGAGCCATCTCCTGCCATCAGGATCCATCCCAGCCACCAGGAGCCATCCCTGCCATCAGGATCCATCCCAGCCACCAGGATCCATCCCTGCCATCAAGAGCCATCCCTGCCATCAGGATCCATCCCAGCCACCAGGATCCATCCCTGCCATCAAGAGCCATCCCTGCCACCAGGATCCATCCCTGCCATCAGAAGCCATCTCTGCCACCAGGATCCATCCCTGCCACCAAGATCCATCCCTGCCACCAAGAGCCATCCCTGCCACCAAGATCCATCTCCTGCCACCAGGATCCATCTCCTGCCATCAAGAGCCATCCCTGCCATCAAGAGCCATCCCAGCCACCAGGAGCCATCCCAGCCACCAGGAGCCATCCCAGCCACCAGGACCCATCCCTGCCATCAGAAGCCATCCCTGCCATCAAGAGCCATCCCTGCCATCAGAAGCCATCCCTGCCACCAGGATCCATCCCTGCCACCAGGATCCATCCCTGCCATCAAGAGCCATCCCTGCCACCAAGAGCCATCCCTGCCACCAGGAGCCATCCCTGCCACCAGGATCCATCTCCTGCCACCAGGAGCCATCCCTGCCACCAGGATCCATCTCCTGCCACCAGGATCCATCTCCTGCCACCAGGAGCCATCCCAGCCACCAGGATCCATCCCTGCCATCAAGAGCCATCTCTGCCATCAAGAGCCATCCCTGCCAGCAGCACTTCCAGCACAGCCAAGCCCTTTGCCATGCCAGAGTGTTTTCAGCCCCTGCTAAAGGCAGGGCATGGGACTTGTTGGACAAAGAGCTCAATCTGGAATGGCAAGCCCTGGATGTTAAGGGCTGGTGATGAGTAGATCAAACCATGTGTCAAATAAATCACCCACTCAGTCCAGAGCTATACATGAAAATACAATTAGAGATTAGCCCATGGAGTGCATAACTGGCAATACATCAGCTACAAATCATTTTAAAAGCATGTAGCTGATCTAGCCTTCTTAATTCCTGGAGTTGTTGATTCCAATTATCAGCAGCCAAGTAGCAAAAGGTTTTTTATCCCAGAAGATTTCTTACTTTTGGATACAATAAAAGTCAATTTATTCGATGATTACTAGGACATGGGCAGTTAATAGGTTGAGTCTGTTCTTTCTCCCCTCAGATACTTCAGAGTGGATCCATTAACACATTTACAGAGTAGACTTAAACAATAATAGTGCTGCTCCTTCTCTGGGGGTACCCAAACCAACCCACTTTTTGTACAGGGCTCTGGGATGTTTTTTACTATTACAGCTCCAGAGGAATTTACATAATTGGTTATGAATAATTTGTAACTTGTCTAAGAGTCTCCATGTAGCTATCTGATTTACTACAGCTTCCCACTCCAGAACCAGCAGAAGATTTTAATACAGTTTTTAATTGCAAGATCATAATTTAAGCATATCAGTGCTGCCTGATGCAGATGGGATGTGAGACCAACTCCTCTCCACAGCCTCTCCCTGTACCTGGGATCCAGCTCCAGGAGGGCTGGGAGTGCTGCAGGGCAGGCAGCAAACACTGCCCTAAGTGCAGATCTCTCTTCCCTCCTTTATGTGTTTGACTCCAAATTACCTGCTTTTCGCAGGGAGGAATGAAGAAAAACCCTGGTGGTTTAGGGGTTAACTCCTGCTGGGGGTGTTTGTGCTCAGGTGATCCCTCTGTGCACCTTTGGTCACTCCCTGAGTCTGAACATAAGAGCAATAATGCATCCTCCCCTTGGCTGAGGTGCTGCAATGCAGGCAGGGAACACTCCAGGGATGGATGGATGGATGGATGGATGGATGGATGGATGGATGGATGGATGGATGGATGGATGGATGGATGGATGGATGGATGGATGGATGGATGGATGGATGGATGGATGGATGGATGGATGGATGGATGGATGGATACTCTAGGACCAGGTAGGGAACACTCCAGGGATGGATGGGCACTGTAGGATCAGGTTCATAGGGAAATATAAATTACCTTCATCAGGGCTGGGGTGCTGGAAGAATTGACAATGCAGTACCAAAGATTTGGGGTTTGGACAGAAATCTGCATTTAAACTGCTCCTAAGCACTGTCTTACAGGAATCTGCCCCTGTCATGCAGGCAGGGATAGATAAAATAATCTGATTTTTCATAGGTACATAATAATAATAATCTTATTTTGCATAGGTACAGCTAAATCTCTTGCCTTACAGAAATCAGAGCTCAAGGCCAGCAGCTGAGGCAGCCTGAAACCAGTGCAGTGGACTGGGAGAGCCCCTGCACAAAGGGTGTGTGCCATGGCCTGAGTGCTCCTCCCCACCAGGGCTTCACCCTGGGCCAGGTGTGCTCTGCTCTGTGCCCCAGGTGTGCTCTGGTGTCTCAGGGATGAGATTCCCATG
This sequence comes from Melospiza melodia melodia, assembly GCF_035770615.1. Lineage (NCBI taxonomy): Eukaryota > Metazoa > Chordata > Aves > Passeriformes > Passerellidae > Melospiza > Melospiza melodia. Next base: position 7,746,328 of record NC_086214.1, read on the forward strand.
GCAGACCTTGACCTGGATCTGGGAATTCTCCTTTCCCTACAGGAACCAGCTTTCTGTGCCAAAACCTCCATCCAGTGTGGGAGAAATCAGCCATCAGATCCAGAGTCACTGAGCACCACGGGCTGACTGCACTGGCTCTGCTCCCTAAGAAAATGGCACCAGAAAAAAGATTCCACATTTTCACTCACTTGGAAGGGAGTCTAAAGCACAAGACTACTACAAACTTTCTCTCATTTTTTCCCTATACAATTTTTTGCTTCAGCAAATGGAATTTAGGACTGGGTCACTGAATCAAATTGCTTGCTCCCACAGGAAGCCTCTTCATGTAGCCCATTTAATTATTAATATTTCTGCCCCCCAGTTCAACAAAATCACAGGAACATTCCTATATTTGTTTAACTTGAGGCAACTGCTAATATTCAGCTGCCTCCAAGCAGCATTTCCAAGGACAGAGGCCATGCTGGTGTGCCTTACAAAACACTGGTTTAATAAAAGATGTTATATCTTTCTCCAAATTTCACTATGCAAAGGGTAAATAATTGCTTAAACTCAGTGTTTAGTCAAGAGAGCATAAGCTTCATTGAGGCAAGTCCCCAGTGAGACTTTAGGACATGCCTAAATGCTTTCTCTGATTTGGGGACTGAACAACTAATTGGCCTTTGTTATGATAGGGCCTTTACTGGATTTTTCTCCTTCAGCTACACTTTCTTTTAAAAAAATTAATCCCATCAAACTACTGAAAGAACCACCTTACTTCCTTCAAGTTTCTTCCCAACATGTATAAAAAAGATGGTTTATTGTCCTCAAACCAAGCCCCTTCCAGCCTGTCAAAACCTTTCTGTAAGGCAGCAGCGAGCTGAATAATACATTTCACATTAAATTACACAACTGTGTCATCGGGCTAACATTAAAGGTAAGTCATTAATAAAAAGAGAAAATAAAGTGGTCCTTAATTATACAAGACATTAAAAGGCTGAGTGTTTTGCTCCTGCAGCACCCTCACTTTGTGAGGATAAACGTTTTAAGAGCAGTGTGAAGTTTTCTGGGTGGAAATCCCTGCACTGCTAATGCAGCTCCTGCTGCAGCTGTGTCCTCGTGCCCCTCCTCAGGGCCAGGCCTGTGCACAAAGGCAGTTCTTAAACCCCCAGCCCCCTCACACAGGGGGTTCTGCTTTTGTTTTGTTATTGATGGGGGACGTGTTCAAAAGGCTCAGGTGAAAGCACTTAATAGCTGAACCCCATTGATTTTCTGTAAAAATAGCACATCTTTGTGCTTCTGACAAACATCCCAACACACTTTGGAACCTGGAGCCTGACAGGATAAAGCCAAAGGAGCACAGAGGGAATCCAGGCATGGAAAGCTCAGTGTTAGGGCCGGGTAATGAGGATGGAGAAGGGAGAGGGGCACTTGCAGGCTCACAGCCCCTTGTGCATCAGCACAGGATCAGGGACACGCTGTCCCTCCTGCTGCCCAGCTCCCAGGTAAATCCACCTGGGAATCCCCACAGCCCTTCTTCAGCCACCAAACCCTCGTGGGGAGAGGCTGCCTTCTGCACATCTCCATGCATGATCCCTGCACCCTGTTCTGATACCTGTTCTGTACCCTGCAAGTGACTGCAGAAACTCCTTGGAGCCCAACTCCTCCAGGAAAAACCACAGCTTTAAACCTTTTGGGGACTGCCATTTTTTTGTTTTGCCTGCAGAACACCTTTTCCCAGCAGAACAATCCTCTCTGCATTCCCTCCTGGCTCCTCCTTTCCCCTGCAGCTCCCAGAAATGCAAAGTTCCTGCACTGAGACCCTGTTGTCCCTCAGGGAATGAGCCAGCCTTGCCCTGGGGCACAGGACTGACACAAACACCACCCTGGGAGGCTCCCTGGCAATTCCTGGGGGTCCCCTCCAAGCCTGAGCTGGGATGGAGCTCCCAGGCAGGACCCCCAGCCCTCCTGCAAGCCCTGCACAGCTCCCATGGGATGCCCAGAGCCACCACCTGGCATCTGTGCAGGGATAACAGTGAGGGTGCCACAGCAAAACCCTGGGAAAAGAAGGGTTAAGGACACCCAGGAATATCCGTGCCTGGTGCTAAGGATAACCCTCCCGTGCCCACAGAGCTCAGCTAAGTGCAGGAACTTTGCATTAACCTGCTTTTGAGGACTCCAGTCAGGTAGGCTGCGGATCCTTCCCCGGGGGCGGGTGGAGCCCGACTGCTCCAACAAAAACAAATTGCAAGGAAAATTTCCAAGGAAACATGAAAGGTTGTGAAAAAGTGTCGGTTTGTGTGGAAAATTTTTGTCCTATTTTTCCTGAAAAACCAAATACCTAAAAACAAAAGTATTTTTTGGCCAAACCCCTGAGTTTTTCAGTATTTGAATTTCTGAGCCATGAAAGAAGCACTTTTCTTGGGAACGGCAGATCAAAAAAAATCCCCCTAAAATTAATTTCCTTTTAGTTTGCATTTAAATTGTCTGCTTTATTATGCCATTCATTCTAGCTTTTTTTTTTTTTTTTTTTTTTTTCAAGAAACAAACTCTTCAGCATTGCACTTATACTGAGATTCTGAAGATCTCTGTGTTGTGGATACAGCCTTTCATCAAGGAGACTAAAATTTTCCACAAAGTTTCAATGCTGGGGAGCCATTTAAGGCTTTGACTCACGTAGCCAAATTGGCCAGGAATTAGTTTGTAAAGAAAACATCAGGGATTTAACCGTATGCACATCCCAAATCACGCCTCTACAATCTAATCTAGTGGGTTTCTTTCTGTAAATGCCAGTAGAATATTTGGTACATATTAAAGGATGCTAATACAATTTATGAGATGAAATGAGATTCCTGCCATGGACACAGATCAGAAAATAAAAAAGTAAAAAGTGAAAATAAAAAGTGTGTGCCCCTCCTTTGCACCTTCCAGCAGCACAGTACAACAAGGTGTATGGGGTGTATTGAAATTAGTTTGAAAACCGGAGGGGTGTCTGAGTGATTTCCTTGTTTGGTGGCACCTTCCCTCTGGTGCCTGCTAAATCATCCTTGCCAAACATTATTTACCCCTGGAGCTAACGAAAATGCTTTGAAGAGCAAGTCTCAGCATACCAAGTGTTAAATATTTCACATGTGCAGGGGTAGCCTTCACATTAAAAGATGTCTCCTTTACCTTGGAGTAATTAACACATTTGAACTATTCTGAGGTTAAAAGGAAAAAAATAATATATAAAACCAAAACAAAACGGAAAAAAACCCTCAACACCAGGTAAAGACCAGACACCTGAAGTTCACCATGCAGTGGTAACCCCAGGAGATCATGGGATGGGTTTGCTGGGTGCCCCTCACTGGAAGAACCCAAAGTCTGTCTGGGCTTCCCTTTATTGCAGAGAAGCTTTGCTGAGCTCAGAAATGGCCACTGTGAGGTAAAGAAAACAAACAAACAAACAAACAAACAAACCTTAAAACCAGCCAGAGAGGGGAGGTGGGACTGGCTACCATGGGATACAACAGAGCAACGCCTCCATCAATTCTTTTCCAGAGGCACACCAGGACAAACAGCTCGTGCCAAACCATCTCCCATGCTCACTCCTGCCTGGCCCTGCCCCCAGCACACTTCCAGCTCCTCAGGAGCCTTCAGCCCTGAGAAAGGAGCACATTTTTTAGAGAGTCCCCAGCTGAAACACCAACAGTGTGTTCTGGCTCCATTTCAGATCAACTTCCTTTCCGCCAGCCTTGGAAGCAGTAAGTTGTGATTCATGTGCAGACACTGCTGTATTTCCATTATTATTAAACACTGATTCCTGCCTGTCCGTGGGGTGGTACAGGAATTACTGCAATTACAGATCCCCAAAACATCCACACAATTCTGTGAGAGCCTTTTCTAGGGCTGCATGGGGCAGCAGAGGGGCTGGGGATGGTGGGAATTACGGAGAGAGCCTTGGGACAATTTTGCACCAGTGCAGCATTTTCCATCATGGCCAAGATGGACATGAGGAAACCAAACAAACCATGGAGGCCTTGTCCATACAGCCTTGGGACAGGGCTCCCAGCAGGTGGATGAGGATCTCCTGGAGTTTCCTGAGTGGCTCTGGAGCCCACAGTGATGGGCAGAGCATTTCTGGAGCCTTGGGATGAGCAGCTGATGATGGAGCAGCACCACTGGCTGTGTTGGCGTCAGGCCCTTCCCGGAGCTGTGCCCTGCAGGATTCCTGGAAGCTGCTCCATGGGGTGGTGCTGGCACTGGGGTTCTGCCATTTCATCAGCCAAGTGGCACTGACTCTGTGTCCCTGACAGACATCATGAGGAGGAACATAAAACCACAATGGGGTGTTTACAGGAGATGGGTCTTTAACCCAAGGACCTCAAATCCCTTTTCAGATGCTCATTGCACCACAAATTCCACACGTGTGGAGATCATCACAAATATCCAGATCAGCACAGCACTGTAAACCCAACTCTGTTCTCATTGTATAGACAGGATCTAAGATGTCATGGTTAAATGTCCTGGTTTGATTCCCAGGGATAATAAGGGTAGGCTGAAAGTAGGTCCTCAAAATGGAAAGGTTAAACCAGGATGGCTTCTCCAAAAAAGCTTTCCAGAAAATCCAGCTGGAAATACCACAATGAAAGCTACAATGTGCTGAAAATAAAAACACACCTGATGCCAGGCCTGAAGGTCACCCTTTTTAAATCCTGAAAAGCCAATGACAGACTCCAGTACAAAACCAGGAATGTGGAGTGCCTTGGTGAAAGCCAGTACCACCAAACCTCAGCAGGGCCACAGTCTCACTTTCTTTCAGTTCCCTCACTAGAAAAGTATCCTGTAACTTCAAAAGTGGAATGAAATTCAGGTGCCTAAACTCCCCCTGCTCTCTCATCTGTCCGTGCTCTCAAATCCCACACATGGATCCAGGGTCAGCCTCAGGACCGGGAGATGGAGCTTCACTCTCCAAATCTTTCTTGGTGCTTCTTCCAGCAAGTCTGTCCAAGAGCTCAGATAAGGAATCATTTCCCTGAGCTCCCAATTCAGTATCACCGTGCCTGAGCAAGCTGCTCAACTCAACAATTCTTGTTTCAGAGTTATAGAGGCCAAGCCTAGCTAATCTTTCTTTAGAATTCATTCCCCAAATCCCTGAATAAGTTTGGTTGCCCTGCACTGCCCCTCCGCACACTCCGACGTACGCCGCGCTCCCCGTAACGAGGGAACTAAACCCTCACACAATGGCCTACGTGTTTCATTGCACATTCCCCACTGATTAATGCTGAATGCTTCCACACAGAATATCCCCATGCTTTACACTTAATGCTGCAATATCTCTATCTATCTATATATACACATATATACTGCAATAACCTTGCTGCTTTGCTTTACAGCTGCCAATTTGTGCAGATGGCCGCAGAGTATTAGTCACCCCAACATTCCCCTCCTCCTCCTCCTCCTCCCAACAGCCTTGTTCTCAGTCAGCATTTCACATGGCATTTCCTTTCAAGGTATCCATGGCTATTTTTGGCCCCAGAGTTCCTGGTATATTAAATGCAATGAGCCACATCCTCGCTGGTGTAAATGTGCACAGCCCTAATTCGGTCAGTGGAGCTGGGCCAATTCACAGCAGTGGAAACAGTCCCATAAATCTGTTATCAGACCAATACATTAGGGCAGCTTATTCAAACTACTTCTGCTCTGCTTGTGTTTATTTACAGATAACCCACAGCAGGTAAGGCTGATGGTCCTGCACCACAGCAAGGACTGACTGGGGATAAGGACAGACACCCAGACAGGTCAGTCAAGCACTGCTCTGGTATGACTGAAAAACCTCCTCTCTCTGGTCTCTTCCTCAACAGCAATTTGTTTCAAGCCCCAAAATGGGTGAAGACCATTTTAATGTAAAAGGGAAATAAAACTGTAGCTAAAAGTGAACCTTGCCACACCTCCCCATCCTGAACTGTTTCCTGGTTGCGACATCCTCTGTTTTCCATCCAAAAGCCAATTTTTTACCAGTCTCTAGGCTGGCCTTTCAGAGCAGCCTGTTTCATACAGAGCCTTCCCAAACTCTTGGTAATCCAGCTCAGCAGCAGCTCCATGTGCCATGCCTACAGCCTGGAGACACTGGAGAGGAGCAGGGCACAAGGGAAAAACCCCAACCCATTAGACTCTTGCCTGAGTTCCTTAATGCTTTGAGGTGAATGATTTAGGCTGTAAGAAAAAGCCTCCTGACAACAAGATCTATTAGTGTATGGAATAATCTTCCAAGGGAAGTGATGGAAACATTGCTCCTTGGCACACAGCTAGTGTTTGTCCAGACTAGTTTTTAAATATACAATCCTGAATTGGCACAGGAAGAGTCTAGTCGAGGTAGTTGCTCTTATCTATCTCCATATTCCAGGATAAATCAGGTCATCTCCTTTGTTCTAGTCTAAAAATTGAGGAATGCACTTAAAACAATTCATGCAGTTTTAATCAGCTATGATCTCCCTTTTATGATCCACATGGGTTGTATCTTATTAAATTAGATATATCTAGCTGTTTCTTTTTAATCATCAAGTTTTTCTAATGTAAGGCAGCAGCACTGTCTAGCACAGCTGGCACAACCAGGGCTGTGAACACCTTTGGGTCTCTCCCTGGCTATGCCCCAGGCTCCCAGGCAAGTAAATAAACCTCTACTTAAAAATCAAATCAAATCACTCCCTAATTTGTTTTTTGTCACTCAGAGAGCCTGGGACTGACTTTGAAAGGTCATGAGTGCTCGTGGCTCTGGATAAAGTCATCAGCTGAGGGGAGCTGGGGTAAATTTCTGAAAGAGAAGGGCTCAAAGATAGCACAGCATTTTTGTGCTATAAAAACATGGAAAAAACGTCCATACTGCAGGCTGGATAAAGACTGAGAAGCACTGCATCTTGAGAGGGGGATTTCAGCCACAGTGCTATTTTGAAAGAATAAATAATAATTATAATGTTCAAAGCTGGGAAGGAAGGTAAGTCCTGCAGAGAGTTTTGCTTTGAGAAAGATTGGCAGCTGCCCCTCCTAAAAAAAAAAAAATTAAAAAAAAAGAAAAAAGATAAAAAAGAATATGTGCTATTAGCACATTCCTATCTACTGGAATGTGAGGTCTTCCTCCCAGTGCTCCCAGTCCAGCACCTCTCCCTCCCCCAGCAAAGGGGTCACACACAGGATGTCAGAGATGAGCTGCTCGTGCATCATCCAGCTGGATGGGACACAGAGCAGCACTGGAAAATGGCAAATTCCTGCCCTTTGCCTTCCCAGGGGTTTGTGTGTGATCCCAGGCATGACACCAGAGCACAAAACCTCCATGAATTCCCAGGAGCTCGTGGCTGTGATTCCCCTTGCTTTGTGCAGGACCCACCCTGAACATCCTCAAGGGATGGATTTGCAGCCACCACCCTCCAGTGCAAGGAAACCTCAAGGTCACACATCACCAACTTAAAGCATCTCCCTCAACAGATAAAACCTCAGGTAGGAGCTTCTATGAGATTCTGCCCATTTTTTATAATATTTAAATCATTCCTTGAATTCACTGGAAAGAACTTTTTTAGTGGCACAAAATTGTTTGAGAAACAATAAATTTACAATGGGATAAATGCAAAAAATGATAAATAAGATACAGAGCAGCCACTCCAGCAAACATAAATTTAGCCATACTTTCTTTCCAAGGTCTCTATATCAGATCTTATCTCCTGTAGGAGACTGGTTTTCTTTCTCTCAACTCCCAAACACTCATCTGTTGTTTTGAAAATGAAAAGCCTGACAGCAGAACAGGACGTCTTCAGAAGAACATGTCTGATATGAGAAAGTCACAGTAACTCTGGTATTGCTTAAGATTCCAACCACTGTTCCTTGGTTCAGAGTCTGCACCATTACTCAGTGTCAAATTTGGTCGAATTGTGATTAAAGAGTGTGCAGTGGGTCAGAATACAGGCAAGATGCAATGGATTTAATAGAGGGCACGGTCATATTTAGGGGCACTGAACAGTGTCTCGAGCAGGAATGCAGAATTTAAAATAATGCACGTTTCCTTGAGTAGTTATTTTGTAATTTTGGTAGGGGTTTGTGAGCTTATTCTAAATATGACGGCAAGGGGAATTCATGAAACATATCAAAGCAGATGAAAGTATTTTAGCTATTATCAACTCTACTCTGTAGCTGCTTTTTGTGCAAAATAACAGAATTCCTAACTTGATATTCAAAGGGACAAATGTACTACCAGTGCTCACTCCCTGGTGTCTGCAAGCACAGTCTGCTCTTATTTCTGTGTCTGGAGCACCACTGCATGCAGTGGAGGAGTTCTAGCCCTAAAGGTGCACATATGGATCTTCGAGTTCTCTGGAAAGCCAAAGCTATTGGGGCTTCCTGCACTCCTTGTTATCACTCTGCAGCATCTGGCTCGTGGTCAGCTGTTTCATGTTACTGACTTCTACATTTGTTTCTGAAGAAATTAGCACAGCTTCCTTCAAATGCTACATTCTGCAGTGGTTTTGGTTTTGATTGGAACATCTCGTTGTTCATCTTGAAATCAAAGTCATTTATGGAAGCTGCAAAATTTTAATGTTCCTCAGACTCAAAAGCATTTGTTTAACCACCACCAGACAAGGAGATGAATAAGAGAGACTGTCTGCTCTTGATTTAGTGGGACCAGATTTTTAGAAGAGCTCAGCAACCAGTGTCTGTCTTCAACACACTTAAAACTCCTTTGGACAGCCTGGGTGTTTATTCATGCTTAAATGAGAATGACTCTCATGAAAACCATGCCCTTAGTGAACTGGACAGTTAATACACACTATGTATTTCTATATTTCCATCTGAAGGAGGGGATTTATTCATAACTTCAACCTGCAATTTAAAAGCAGCTTTTGGGTCTCATTATTTCTGCACTGGTTTTATTGTTCACCCAGAAGGCCCATCTGCACCACTGCTGAGCTGTGTTCAGGAATTACTGCCTCCTACAAAATGATATGCAGGGTAAAAACAAAGAGACAGGATCTTCTTAGGTAACTTTTGTTTAAGCCCTACACAGAGAACAGAATAGATTAAAGCAGTGGGAAAAGAAGAGATCAAGCCTTGTGATGTGGCATAGGGTGCTCCTTCCAGCCAACCGCACTTCATTTCTCTCCTCTGCTGCTTCCAAGCGGTTTTCTAGGATACCCCTGAGCAGAACTCATTGTAATAACTGGAGGAAATAAATTAATGGAGAATTACCGCAAGGTTCATCTAAGAGAAGTTTTGATAAACAACACTTCCAGGCTGAGATATTCAGCACAGCCTGAGGAATGTGGACTTTCCCACTCCCGTCACAGCCAGCGGTGCCTCTGAGCCGAGCTGGGAAGTGGCTGCCACAACCACCAAAAGCAATCCTGCATTTCAGGTGCACTCAGAGCTCAAGAAGTGCCCTTAGACTGAACAGTTCTGACAAGGCAAGAGGTGAAACAAAAAGCATCTGACCCACCCAGCTGGCAGCAGTGCCAGGCGCAGGCTCAGCCAGCAAACTGCAATCTCTGCACTCCCAGTCTCTGTTGAGAAAATTGTGCAATCCTCAGATGGAGGAGACAGAAAAAGGCACAACAGGGGAATCACAGCCCAAATGCCACCCGAGATACAGAGAGATGGCCCACACATGTGCAAACCAGAACAAAAAGCTTATAAAAATCTGGGCAAATTAAGTATTATCATATTGCTTCTGCATGGATTCTCCCCAGGCAGAGTACCCTCTTGGCAAATGGATGGCTCATCCCTGAGCATTACATTATTTAAGTCTTTTCCAGACCAAGATTTAGGCAGACCTTAATTGGTGCTGCTCTTTAGGCTGGCTGGCTGTATGGACAAAACCTTTCCCACTTGAAATTATTTTGAAACCACCACTGACACCTCTGCAGCCACAGGTAACTTGGTACTTCTCTATTTAAAAAAAGCAACACACACCTCCCCGGCACTCTGAACCCAGCTTCTACCTCATTTGTACCCATAGGATGCTGGTGAAGTCATCATGATTGCATGGGATAAACGAAGGTTGACGTTGGCCTGTTTAAATTAGGATTTTTTTTTAAACCTGTATATTCTTCCCATTGCTAAATCTTTTACAGAGGCTACTAAGGCAGAGAGCTGCTGAGCTAATCCTCTTTGACTCCCTGCCATCCTGGCAGGTACAGCAAAGCCTAAGGTAAAGTGGAGCATCAAAAGGAAAATTAATGTCTTCTAACAGCAATTAGAGGAAATTATTTAGATATAAATCTTGTTTTATATCTTCTCATACTTGTTTTTCAATCTTTCCCCTTTGATTTTTTTTTCCTTTCAGGCTTTTCAGAAAGAAACATTTAAAATCCATCCTGTAAACCAGTGGCATAATTAGCTGCATGTTACACCTGGTATTTTACTCTTCTACAGAGTAATTCCTTTGAGCTTTCTTTTTTACTAAGCCCCGAGGTCTCCTGAAACTGAATCTACTTGTTCTCTCATCTGCTGGCTGACAGGAACCAAAACCCAGGCAGAAACTGCAGGGTGCCCTCCTGCCACCCCTCCTGCAACTCCCAGCCATGGCAGAGGGTGACCAGAGGTGCCAGGTGTGCCCAGGCCTCCCAGGGCAGGTAAATTCACCTCCTGGTTGCCAGCACTTGGCCTGTGCCACGGAGCAAAGCATGTAACCTAATTGTGCTCTGATAACATCAAACAAAGTCTCTCTGATCCAGCTCCTGGCACGGAGCCACCTTATCTGGGGTCTGATCTGACAAGGCTGCCGATTGATCAAATCATTATCTGCTGCTGTAGGTGTATCATCCAACACCAGCCAAATTCCTCCAGTTGCTGCTTCTCTTTTCCAGGGAGGATACAGGGCTGGGGCTGGCACCTTCCCCATGGAGATCACCCAGGGCAGGCCCTGCTTTCTGCTCCCCCAAAAAGGTTGCTGTGCCCACAGTGCTATCACAGAAAATATGCAAAGAGAAGAGAGAAAAACAGTTATCTCTTCTCAGCACCAAAATCTCCATTTCCAGAGACTGCCCTGTTGAAACCCAGGGCACTGGGGATAGCTCTCTGTCTGCTCTGGGGTTCACTGACTCCCAGGGCAGCACTGACTTTGACCCTCATCCATGAGAAAGTTTCCTAAACTCCAGAATAGACTGGAATCCACAAAAGTGTCAAATAGATTATAGAGAGTAGTGTAGGTATATCACTGGGTGAGAAATTGAGGTTTTGGGATTTTTAGCATGTTGTGGATGGAAGCAAGATGGAGGGCACAGGGTGTCATCCTGGATTTCTTCTTCATGCTTCTTCTTCCTTCTTCTCCATGGGTTTGGGTTTTCTGCTCAATTTTGTAATCGAGCAGAAAAGTCACATTGTGGGCTCTTTGGAATCAGTTACTGGGTTAAAAGGGGAAATAATCTAGGTGTCAGCTCTTAATTGAATAGTTTAGTTTTAAAAGACCTTGGAACAAGAGATTGTTGGGCCATTGTGTGCCTTCTAATGCAAAGCTGCTGAACTGATGGTAGTGAGACTGTTTTACTGATAAGAAATAATAAACACCTGAATCTGAACATGAACTATCATCTCAAGTGCCCTCAATCCAGACCCAGAAAAACCAACAACTGGAACCACCACACAGCCCAGCACAGCTAAACCTGCCAGCCCTTCCAGCTTTGCCACGTCCTCCAAGTCTGGCTCATGTTGTGCAGAAAATGGCACTGGGCCTTTTGGGCCCTGTTTCCACTTCCCTGTTACTCCTCACAGAGTGACTCCTTGGTAAAAATTCTCAGCTATTTGTACCTCTGCAAACCTGATCTCCATCCACATGAGCTCTCCCTGGAAATGCTTCCCTGTTACTGCCCACAAAGGACGAGGCCTGGCTTTTACCTTTCCCTCATAAAGCACCAGGCTCCTTAAATTCTGCAAACAATCTGAGAAGGAGATTTCCCTCTGAGCAGGAACACACAGTTACTCCTGCTTTTGAGAACGCTGAATTGGACCTTTGTCTGGAGCTACAGCTGAGGTGATCCAGCCTGGAGGGCTGAAGGTTCCCAAGGCAGACAGGAGCAAGGCCCACACAAATTGCAGATCCAACCAGGCCACTCTTCGTTTTGGGCAGCTTTGCTTTGGTTCCCATCCAAAGAGGGTGAGTAGAGCAATTCTCAGAGAAAAAAAGGAGGCAGTCACAGAACCACAGAATGTCCTGAGTTGGAAAGGACCCACTGAAGTCCAAGTCCTGTCAACCACACTGCAAAACTCTGCAGACACCTCTCGGCACTAAGCTCCTGGTGAAATCTTTCCATTTGTGACAAATCCCATCTCATCAGTCCCCAAGGAATGAAGATGACACAGGTGGATGTTTCTCCCAAGAACAAGCATTCTCCTCCTTTTGTAACCTTCAATCTCAGAGTTACAGAAAGGGCTTGGCAGGACCAGGAGATGCTGAACCCATTTTAGCACCATTGATTCAGGTCAGCATTTCATCTGGCCACCTCGTGGCACTTCCCAGAGTCCTATTTCAAAGTAAGCTATCCAAGGTAATTTATGTGGTTTATATGCTTTATTTTATCCACATAAATCATGAAACAAAGTCCATAGGGAACAGGCACTCTATACTTATCATAATATGTAACTTAGTTCCCCAGAGACTGAGTATGTACAGAACAGCTAATAAATGGTTCAAAAAAAACCCTAGGTCATTAAATCTTGTTTTATATCTTCTTGTTTCCATCAAAGTATGCAGGAGTGGAAATTCTCTTTCTAAGACAGGCTCCTACTTTTCAGCCAACTGGGAATAGAGCCAGCTGAAAAGAGAACCCCACATACAGCACTGACAGCTGTGCACAAAATTCATGAGCTCAAGAGACAGACTGCTGCAGAGACAGGTGTCCGAGATCTAAGTTTAGCTTTGGAAGATTAAAACAGTATCTACTAAGAATGCATTTATTCTAATCCTCTCTGTGCTAGAAACTACACATGCATCACTGATGTACACATCCTGGAAACATCCTAGACACGTCTTTCTTGTGCAGGATTCGAGCCCATTGTGTTCAGGGATAAAACAGGCCCACAGAAATGCCCAGCCCAGCAGAGGGATGTTCCTGCTGTCTGAGGATCCACAGAGGGCACACAGAGGTGGGCTCCAGGCTCTGCCCACCCTGGCACAGAGCAGCCCCACCCCAGATGTTCCCAACACAGCCAGGATGTCTCATGTAAATCAGAGCTCGGAGGCAGATCAGGTGTGGCTCTTGCAAGACAAATGTGCTTGGGAATTATGTATGATTCCATGTTTAGCTGCTCCTGGTACAAATCCAGAGTAATTCTTTTGATCTTAAGGCAGCACTGCTCTAAATACACATTAAATGGAGGAATGTACCCACTGTCCTCACAAGAGCCAAAGGGACGGGAGAATTTGGCTGTGGCACCTCCCCAGTGGAGCCACAGGTTGGAGGGAGGCTCTTCCCCCTCACTGGGTGAAGAATCCACTTTCTCGTGACAACCACAGAGCAGATTTTGATGCCTTAAGCTTGTAGTCCCTAAATTAGAGACAGCCTGGGAAAGCAGGAGATCCAGGTTTTCACAAGAAACAAAGGATGAATCACATATTTAGCATCATGTGATACAGTGCAGTTGCATTTATAATTGTCTATCAATACAGGTAGAAATTATCATGTTAATAAAAAGAACTTGATAATTTGGGTGACATCAGAGTCATAAAGTCAACAAGAAGACAGGCTTAATAAACTTCACCTCCTTCACTCAGTAAAGTACAGGCTCACCTTTGGGACACTACAGAGCAAAATTCCTGGGTTCATAATAAAAGATTTACAGATTTTTTCCCCTCAGAACATATTGAACCATAATGCTGGAATTTTTAGAACTATTATCTATCTCAGAAAAACAAAATTAACAGAGGGCAGGGTATTTTAAAAGGGCAGACTCTTTATCATCTGTCATTTCCACAGATTCAGGAAAGCTCCCCAGTTTTGTTCAGGGGGGAGAACGGAATTCCACATTCATGAAAATTTGCAAATACTCGTTTAATTCAGCACATTCACAGGGAGACAAGATATCACTCCTGAGATCTCATGGCAAAGCTGCTCCTAAGGCTATCACAGAGATTACTGTGCTGGCGCCAAGCAGCACAAAATTATCATCCATGGCTGGGGCTGCCATGCAATTCCTGCAAGCAGCAGAAATCCCTGTCCTTGCATCACCACCCCAGCCAGCAGGAGGTCATGTGATGGGTGCTCCAGACGATCTGGGGGAGGACAGGAGCAGGGAGGATGTTTTTAATTTATGTATTTAACATATCTGTAATGGGCACCTGAGAACTGGAGTTGCGGAGTAACTTTTCTGCAGCCTCTGGGAAAAGCTCTGTGGGGAATTGGCTGGGCAGAGAGAGGATGTGAAGGTGAGGAGCAGGGCACAGCTTCAGCAGGAGCTCAACCAGCCCAGGGGTGGCCACAGCCACACAGCTGCAGTTTCTAATTCTGAAAAACCCCTCAGCAGGCAGAGAAACCTCTGCTCACTGGGGAAAACTCCCCAAACCCACTGTACCCATCACCCAAGGCTGGGGCAGGTTTTCCCATCACTCTAGCATCACAAACACCTAGGAAATAATAATAATGATAAAAATAATAAGAAGAATAATTCCTGCACACCCCTCCATGTAGTAGGGAAGTAGTGGCTGTCCCCGCAGTGCAGAGGGACATGAGGGCACAGACTGAGCATTTTTCTTCAGAATTCCCCATAAAATGTGGCAGACTTCCAGCATGTGGTGCTTTCACAGCAGGATCAGCTTTCCATGCTGCAGACTGCTTAGGAGGGGGAGCAGTGGGAGCTCCATGGGCTGTCCTCAAAGCCTCCTCCTTGGGCTCTCCCACGAGCACATGGCAACGTGACTCCCAGTTAACAAATCATCACAAAATGGAAAAGCATCTTGCCCTCCCCTCTGCTTTCAGGGCAGCTCATGTGTGAACTGTTTAACTTCACTGGCTCCTCAGGGCTGGGCCTTTGGGGGTTTTCTCTGTGGATTCCTGCCTTAACGCAATAGGAGACACCAAGAAAAAAGAATAAAAAATCATCATTCCAGCACTGATATTAATGAACATCCCTTGGGTTTCTGACAACACAAGGGTTTTGGCCCTTATTGAGATTCTGCAGTAATTCACAGCTGTTCCTCTGTCCTGGGACCCCAGACCCTCCAAACCCACACACAGAGGAGGGGTCCCACACCCCACAGCAGTGAGACCCTTCAAGGAAGGGTTTCTTCAGGATTCTGAGGTTAAAGCTTCAGGGGAAGAAGCACTAATATGTATTTGAAATGGAGAAAACAGCCTGGGTGGTGAATCCAACAGCTCTGTCCCAGAGTTAAACCCTAAGAGTTTTCTTTCCAGGGCTTGGGGACACCTTCACCATCCTGCTCCACCCACCCCAGGTCAACAGAGGAAACAGGACCCCAGTGAGCCACCAGGCTCATTCTTTTCTCCTCCTAACATATTACAAGGCCACTAAATGAAAAGGAATGCTCTTTAATTCTTAAGCTTCCAACCCTTCCCAAGCACCCCCTTCTTTATGGACTCCAAACCAGTTTGACAATACACGGTTATTTGGTGTACGTGTGAGTTTTGGAGCAATATT
This sequence comes from Melospiza melodia melodia, assembly GCF_035770615.1. Classification (NCBI taxonomy): domain Eukaryota; kingdom Metazoa; phylum Chordata; class Aves; order Passeriformes; family Passerellidae; genus Melospiza; species Melospiza melodia. Next base: position 7,761,916 of record NC_086214.1, read on the forward strand.
TAACAACTAAATTAGATGTGTGCATAAAACACACAAGGCTGCCTGGATATTAGGTGGTGTCTTGTTATATAAAGGCAAGAACAAAGACCTTTATATTGCAGCAGGCAGGAGCAGCCCAGGTTTGTGCCCAGGTTCACTGCTGGGAAGTGAACTAATAGCTCTGGTGTTTGAGGCACCATTATTCATGGCTTTTGCATTAAGCCATTCCCATTCTTTTAAATTCCTTTTTAGGCTGCCCCTATTATGTTTAATCCCTGCCATTTCCGAGGCCCCTGTGGCAGTGCTGGTGTGGTGGAGGCTCCGCTCCTGGGATCCCCATCCCTCAGCACAGATCAGCTCAGTGTCCTGGGCTCCCCCTGGCCAGAGGCCAGTGCCCTTCAAACCCATCTGCACATGGCCTAATCAGAGCTGTGGTCGGCTCTGCATCCTCAATTTGTTGAGTCACATCAATTTGCTGAGTTTCCTCTCCCTTTAGAAAAACACACAAGTGCCGTTTTCTAAACATATTAACTCTCTTCAGGCTATTTTGTTGTGTAAACAGAAAGACAAGTGACTGGGCATTGCAGGCGAGAAACTGATGCTCACTGTAGCCTGAATTCTTTGCAACTTCGCTGGATTTGTTACATCACTTGAATGTATCTTTTGTTTCATGATGCCATTTTGAGAATTATGCTGCATCCTTTTTCTTAGACAACTCCAGCTTAATTACAGCTGGGAAAAAATCCCATTACACTGTTGGGGGGAGGATGCCCTCCTGTCACAGACATCTTTTCATGAAAAATCCTTTCCTTAGGATTTTTCCTCCTGAGAAGCTGACAGGCCTCAGGAACAAAATGTAAACATTGATTATCTGCTGCTGTGGAATGCAACAGGTGCATCTGGGATTGGTCTCATGTGGTTGTTTGTAATTAATGGCCAATCACAGTCAGCTGGCTCAGACTCTCTGTCCGAGACAGAAGCTTTTGTTATCATTCTTTTCTATTCTTAGCTAGCCTTCTGATGAAATCCTTTCTTCTTTTCTTTTAGTATAGTTTTAATGTAATATATACCATAAAATAATAAATCAAGCCTTCTGAAACACGGAGTCAGATCCTCATCTCTTCCCCAATCCAAGAACCCCTGTGAACACCGTCACATCCTCCAGTTAAACAGAAAGTGTTTCACATCTTCATCCATGCTCAGAGACCCTCCCCAGCGCCCAAAATGCCAATGGGATTAACCCTGAGCTTGCCAAAGCCTCAAATTGCCACCAAGACCTTGGAACCTTTGCTCAGAGCCCTGCCCTCTGCTGCCAGTCCCACAGCCTGGTGTTCTCCTGGGCACAGGCGTGAGGCACAGCAGCCAGCCCACAGCAACCCCCCACCATTCCTGCTCCTCCCCAGCTCTGCTGCTCCCTCCTGCCCACGGGAAAGGCAGCCTGGCCTCAAAACAAGTCCCAGGAGGGCCTAACTTGCAAATGAGGAGGGCAACAGAACTGGCTTGGCTGCAGGCTGCAAGAAACAACAGACAGACGGCTCAAGGTGACTTCAAGGTCAGCATCAAGCTGCTGTTGACATGCCCTTCCTGTTGGATTTTTTGCTGGTTTCTCCCATCAGCCTCTCCCCATCACTTGTGGGAAGTGCAATCATCTCGGTGGCTCTTGTCCACCCCAAAACTGCTTTTGGATGGGGTTCTGTGCACTGTTAGTGAAGCACACCATAAAACAGGATTATTCCTAGGCTGTCTCTTTGCAGAGTGTTTTCCATGCCACCATGCACAGCTTGTACCAAGGTAAAGATTTTCAGCTTTCTTCCCTTTGTACAGTAAAAAACCAAAGCCCAATATTGGTTCCCTTTTGTGTTACAAGATCACAACCAAGCTGCCAATCATCTGGCCAAGGGGGTTATGCAAGAGTCAGGTTTACTGTAAAGTTGTACAAATTTTATAGGACCACAAACACTTTAACTACCATGATGCTTAAAACTCAAGAGCATTTGGAGAACAAGGGGAGTTATTCAGGCTCCACACCATTTTGGCTGCATGTTTTCCAGGTGTATGATTTCACCACATGGAAAAACACAACCATTGCCAAAGTGAACTCATAAAAACCTTTGATGAGTAAAGTTTGGATAAGCACAAATCATTTGAACCGACAGTTGGTCCAATTCTCAAAGGGCTTTGGCAGACATAATATAATTCGTGGTTTCACACACAGACCATTTTTCCCTTCCCTCCTCCCCCCCCAGTCTTCACAAATTCGGAAGATGTTGTTCTAGAAGGTGCACTGGGCTGGGTTTGCTCTGTTTTTCTTTTCCCCTGAAGGGTTAGGCACCACACTCTTGCAACTCAAAGCCATTTGGGGCTGTGAGTAAGCCAGCAAACAGGTTTTCCAGAACTGTGTTTAGATAGTTGCATGATCTGCCTAATAGACATTTAAAAAAAAGAGAGAGAGAGAGAAAAAAGAAAAATTAAACTCTGGGTCTCTCACCACCCATTTGCTAGCAGGCACGTAATATAAGGCAAAGGCTTTAACAATCTCTTCCTCTGACACATTGGAACATGTTATTTCAAGATGTGTGGCGTCATTTAAGGCTGTGCCATGAGATAACAGAGTATTTACATCTCGGGGCTGGGAGCAGGGTTGCTACAGCTTTTAGACATTATTGACATAATATTTTCTTTGATAAACAATCTATCAGGAAATTGTCATATTAATAATTGAGGTAATGCCAGGGACTGAGCAATCCTACACAGCGCAGGAGGCAGCTAGAAATAACATTAGAGAGCACAAGCACAAAGGAGATGAAAATCCTGCTCAGCCCTGCTAGGGAGAAAAGAGTTCATTTCTCACTCCCACTGTCCTTCTCTATCCACATGGGTAGATCCAACAGGCAGCAGAGCTTCTGTCTCTGTCAACACAAGTAAATGTGCTTGTTCCTCCAGAACTGGAGTGAAACACTCATCCTGTAAATAGAAAATTTAAAATTGACCAGCAATTAGGAAGTTTGGGATATTTGAGCTGTGTTCTGCACTTTGTGATGCAAATGAAAAATGGGGAAAGATCAGAGGTGTAATTTATATAGCAAGAATTATAATGCTCAGTAGACTTCATACACCTCATCTTCAGCAAGTCAGCACGTTATCTTCCCCTTGGGTCAACACACTTCCAGCAAATCAGTAGGGCTTTTTTCCCCAGCTTTCATTTGAGGAATTTTTCCACAGTTTAGGAAGAATTTGTAAACTGGTATTTGCTATTTGTAACTTCTCAATGCCCAAACAAAATCTAAAATATTCAAATTGCCAAAGTAGAAACTTTGGGTGGTTATGTAATGTGTCTCTGTCCCTGTATAAAAGAGAATCAGCAACACACGAGAGCTTCTTGAAATTAATTCACTCCCTGTGCAAACTTTGCCATATTTCCTTATAAGCCTTTCCAATAAATACTCCTGAAAATTCATGCCTGCAAATTCACTGGATGGAATAATCAGGGTAAGCACATGCAAAGCAAGAAGCAAACTGAATCACCTTTTTGTTTGCTTTTTTGAAATTTTTACTACTTGCACGATTTGTCCCAATCCTCCCTCTTTTCACCCCCATGAATCAATCATATTTCCTCCTACAGGAATCCTAGAATGGGACAAGATGTGGAAGACAGAGGCAAACCCAAACCAGAGGTGTGGACAACAATCTCAAATCCCCATCTTCCACAACAAGATTGAGTTTTCCCAAGAAACCAAGCTGTGTTTTTCCACAGCAGCACTGCTGTGACAATTGCAAACATCCCTGTGCTTTTTGGGGTCTCAGGTGTAACGTGCCCATAGCGTGGGGAGGTTGGAAATGAGCTGGGCTTTCCCTCCGCAGGATTTAATCCCAACAAAGTCCCCTTGACTCCAGTCAAGGCCCTGGGTTGTGACTTGCAGCCTGTTCAGCTTCCTGGGCTGCTCTGAGGAGCTCAAGCTCACACAAGCCTAACATTGCCCTCACTTTTACAAGCATATTCATGTTTGCTGTCAAACGCATGAGTTACTTTTCTCCAGGCTATTGCAAGAGAGCAACCAGTAATTACTGCAACTGCACAAAACGCTTTTTTATTTAGAAATGTGTTTCAAAATGGCTTTGGTGATTATACCATCATTCTCCCCAACCAGAGGAGGCAAACTCTTCTCCTGCTCTGGATTTGTAGAGGGTCGGTGGATTTTGATTTCCTACAGAATAATATTTCCTCTGCCCTTCCCTTTCCATCCTGATTTTTACCTTCTTTTTTATTCTGTGCCTCTCGGGGCTCAGTGGAATATTTCCAGACAGGAGGAAGGGTCTTAAAGCACAGCAGAAATGCACATTCTGTAATTTCTGAAGCTTTGCAGCACAAGTTCTTTGTGGAGAGAGGCTCCAAAGCTCAGCTTGCATGGGGAGCCCTTGGGGAAGGCATTTCCCTGCACGGACTCAGGATGGCACCAGAGCTGGAGCTCTGGAGCTGGGTTTGCACTTGGACACCCCACAACAGCAGCTTCCAGAAAAGTCTCAGCATTATTAAACCCTAAACTCGACACACGTTTTTGATAATCCAACTTTTACTTGGTTATCTACACCTGAGTTCTGAACATCTTCCAGAAAAATGTTCTGCCTCTCTCAGGAGAGACCCCAAAGCCTCCAGAATTCTAGCAGAGAAAAAGTAGTTCAGGAAGCAGGAATTCAAGTTTCAGCTCATTAGTTTTGTTCATGAAGTCAAATTAATATATAGGTAATATATATTTATGGACTTGTTTATATGGCAACTTACAAATACGATCTATTAATACACCATACTTGTTATATAAATTTTAATATGAATTAGAGAAAAATCCCACAGGTCCCCAGTGAGTTATCCTTTCCAGAGTCCCATGTTTACACTGACTCCAGCTGCTTCTTTGGACATCAGTGAGGACTGTCAATAGGACTTTTCCCACACATGGTATATAATTACAAGCTCAATCCTTGAGTGACACCAGATTTCACAGATTTAGAAACTACATAAAATCATACTTCTCTAATTAGCTTTTAATCAAGCACCAGCAAGTAAACATTTAAACAGCTGAGCCCAGACCCCCCTTTCTAGAAAATTGCTTCCACTGACAATTAGTGTTGTAAACTTTTCCTCTTGTCCTTTTGCAAGAAGAAAATATTGTTGTTATGGACAACAACTAAAGAATAGCTCACCTTTTCATTCCTGGTTCTAAAAAGGCAAAAAATAACTCTTTATTTCAGCTAAAAAAAATAAGCTGGGCACTATTTTTGGGGTTGAAGGCTCCTTAATAAGTACGTGGGACCTCATTCTCACCACTGGTTAGAAGGTGAAGGATGAAGATGGCCTGGAAATGGTGGCTTGGAGTGGTCAGGTCTCCTACTCCTCTGCTGCCCCACACTTTGCTAAATATACGTTATTATTTATGCAAATCTCTAGCCCAGGTAACTTACAGAAACTCAGCACTGTTACAGACATGCAGGATCATCACAGAAATCATAAGAAAACCTTGCACAAGGACAAAACATTTTGTTCAACATATCTGAACTACCCATTTCTTTCAATTTTTCTTTCTTTGTGTGAAATCCTCAGCCCTCACAGAGCATCTACTGCTTCCCTGGGCTTTGATTCCCCTTATTTATCCCTTTATTCATGAATGAAAGCATCCTTAGGCAGAAGGTGTTGTCCAGATCAGAAGCAGGCAGAGTTTCTCAGGTCTAACTTTCATCCCAGCCCAAAGAAAACAGGTATATAAATTGCAAATTTATGTTGGATTTGTCACTTCAGCTGAAAAAATAAAAGTCATCACCCTGAAAGTGCTTACACATTTTCAAACCGAAATTAATAAATTAATTTCAATTAACAAGAAAAAACTGCAGGCACTTTAATGAAAGCAAGCATTATGTATTGAGTCAAACAACATTTGATTCAACCTGAACCAATTCCCCTTTTTGGTTCCTTCACTACTATCACCATCCCTCCAGAATCCAAGGAGCTTTTTAAGAAACATTTTCCTTGCAGCTTTTTGGAGCAGGCTGCTCTACCTGTTCATTCCCTGCAGCATTTCAACTCCTTATATTTCAACTTTTCCTTCCAGGAAAATTTGTGCCTACCAGTATCAAGACCACTGTAATTAGGAAACTGGAGGAATTCTTGCTGGAGACAAAAATGTCCCATTTGCTGGTAAGATCAGGGAAAATCTAACAGATTTTGTTTTATTCTGGGAAACGCAAAGCTGTTGTGGAAGGCAGATTTTGCCCATGCCCAGCCTGCTGGGACAGGAGCTTGTGAACATGCACCCTCCTTAGCCAAAAAGTTTTTGTCTCATTCCATCCAAGAAAGTGTTCATAAAAAATAATTTTAAAAAATTTTAAAATATTAAAAAATCAGATCCCCCTCAGCTACTGTCACCCAGGGGTCAGAAACTACTTAAAATATATAGACGGATCTGAAGGAGTTTAATGGTTTGTAAGGACAGACACAGAGCCCCTGCAGCTGGATGTCACAAGAATTAGAGTAGTCACTTTAGGAGGAGATGTGGCAAGAGGGATCCCTCCACTGATGCTCCCACTAGAGCTGATTACCTGCCAGATGGACGGATGTGCTCAGAGGGGCTGGCTGCAGTGAGAGGGGGTGTTCAGCATCCCCTGAGTGTTCTGCTGCTGTCCCCTGCCAGCCCTTCACCTCTGATCCCACATGAATGCTCAGGCTGAGATGCCCAGCCCTGCCAGGACACGGACATGGATCCATTGGCCATTTTGGCAATGCTCAAGGACATTTCTGCTCACTGATTTGCTCTCTTAGCAGCTGGGGAGGGCTCAGTCTGCTCAGCTGGGCTCTGAACTGCAGCCCTTGAGCACTGAACCTTCCCTTAGCACTCCCATCCTCCTGCAGAGCCACAAAATGCAGCGTGTCCTGGTGGGAAGAGGCTCCAGATTTGGACACACAACAGAGCAGGACAGGTTTAGGAGGTCTGGCCCACAAGGAATGGAGAAGGGGGAGGATTCATTGCTAATGTCCATTCAAAAGCATTTTGGCTTGAAATCATGGGGAAAACATGGGCTGTTACTTGCACCCAATGCTCCTCCATCCCTCTCCAGCAGAACAAGTTTGGATTGCTTCCTTGGAAAGAGCTGGGAGATGCCAGCTCTCCTTTCTGCATTCTGCAGAGCCACCTCTGCAAGAAAAGGAGCCCTGTGACACTGTTCACAGGGGTTCTTGGATCAGGGAAGAGCTGAGGAGCTGACTCCATGTTTCAGAAGACTTGATTTATTATTTTATGATATATATTACATTAAAACTATACTACAAGAATAGAAGAAAAGGTTTCATCATCAGGCTAGCTAAGAATGGAATAGGAAAGAATAACAAAAGCTTCTGTCTCAGACAGAGAGTCCGAGCCAGCTGACTGTGATTGGCCATTAATTACAAACAACCACATGAGACCAATCACAGATGCACCTGTTGCATTCCACAGCAGCAGATAATCAATGTTTACATTTTGTTCCTGAGGCCTCCCAGCTTCTCAGGAGGAAAAATCCTAAGGAAAAGATTTTTCATAAAAGTTGTCTGCGACAGAGCCCCATTTCTGAAACATCCCATACAGGGAGAGATGTTCCCAACCACACACAGAGATTTTCTAAGGTGGCAGAACTCCCCCAAAATGGGCACTGCACAGGGCTGGGCAGCACTGTGGGGGTGATCTGCCCAGCCATGGTGTGGCTGCTCTGGCAGGAGCCTCACACAGCACAGGGCACACCTGCATGTCCAGCACAGTTTGGGACAAGATTATTTGCAAAGCCCAAATGTGTAATCCTAGTCCAGCAAACTTCATCAGGGAGAACAAACGAGGCAGAAACATCTCTGGGGCTCATTCCCACCACTTTCTCCTGTCCTCCTGATAAACCAGCCCATTCCCTCCTAGGCTGTGCTGCCCTGCAAAAAGCTGCATCTCTCCCCTGTGACCTGTGGGATTAGTAGAGACTGTGTGTGAATGGGAAAACCTCTCCTGGTTGCTGTAGGCACCTCATCCTCTCACCAAAGCACAGCAGAAATGCACATTCTGTAATTTCTGAAGCTTTGCAGCACAAGTTCTTTGTGGAGAGAGGCTCCAAAGCTCAGCTGATTGGGACTGGCAAATGGGGTCCTTTAAACTGAGCAGCAGTTTACACCACAAATTAGAGCGTGCAAAGAGAGACCACACCCTGGAGGAGGGGAGGAATTGATGTGCAGCAGCGTGACAGGGCTGGACAGAGGCAGCAAGACAAAACTGCCATCACGCGAAAGCTGCTAATTGGAGTTTAACTTGTCTAACCAGCCCCTCTGCAGCACATCAAGGATAAATGTGCTACCACCCTGGAATTTGTTCTCTCGGGTCTGCGTTCCTGGTTTGCCAACATTTAATGGGTGTTTCAGGTGGAGCCGGGAAGGGCTTTCCTAAAATTGATCTTTAATTGTGAGTGCAGGCCTAAGGTGGGAATTCAGCTGATTTACAAATGGGAGGTCTGAGGGTTGGTGTGGTGGAATGAAATTTGCTTCATCAGAACCCACAGCTGATCAAATTCAGATCCCTGTGCAGATTTCACAGACCCAAAGAAGTCAGTGGAATCACTAAGTTTTCAGGACAGAATTTGCTTAAGGGCACTAAATACTATTTTTGGAATCTGTGAGCTTTCCTGGAATTCTACACAAAACCTAACCTTGCAGACAGGTGTTGTGAGATGCAGAAGACACAGGAAAATCAGCATGGAAAACCCAGCACATGTCATTATTTTATTTGCATTGCCCCCACATGAGGGAAGGAATGATGACTCTGACTCCATGTTCTCAGAAGGCTAAGTTATTATTTTATGATATTATATTATATTAAAGAATACTAAACTAAACTATACTAAAGGATACAAAAAGGATACTGACAGAAGGCTGAAAGATAGTAATGAAAATTTGTGAACCTCTCTGGAGTCCCAACACAGCTTGGCCCCAGTTAGCCAAAGAATCAAAACAACTCACACCAAAAACCAATGAAATAATCACCTGTGGGTAAACAATCTCCAAACACATTCCAAAACAGCAAAACACAAGAGAAGCAAATCAGATAATTATTGTTTTCCTTTTTCTCTGAGGCTTCGCAGCTTCCCAGGAAAAAAATCCTGGGTAAAGGGATTTTTCCAGACAATGTGAATGCCACATGTCATCTCTCTTAGGAGTGCAATATCACAAATGGAAAGACAGGAATGGGTGAGGACCTTGCTGCAGGACAAAGGAAACTCTTCAGCCACACCAGAAACCCTCCTTTAGCCACTGCTGAGTGAGCAGAGAACTTCAAACAGCAGCAGCCCAGGTAGAGAGACCCAGGCTGGCTCCTGAGGTGCTGTTGACCCAGAGTTAAGCTAATTAGCCCCTTTCCTCATCAAGGGTTCTCAAATGCCACTTGGCTGCGTCACTCCACACCGGAGAATGCTGAAGCAGCCTAATTACACTGGCAAATGTTTGATTGAAAATTACACTCAAATGGCCTGGACTGCAAGAGGTTTCCTCCCTCTCGTACAAGGGGCCTGATTCAAGGCTCTGGGGCAGCTCCCCTTTAAAGCCAGCATAATCCTGCAAGTCCAGGAAGCACAGAATAGAGGAAAAATAAACTTATTTTTGGCACACGGGCCAGATTCATTCTACCAGCAGTGCCCCTCTGATGCTGATGCAGCCCAAATGTGGCTGGTGAGCCCATTACAGCCTTGACTGGCTCAGATGTGGGCAGGAGGAGGGAAACACCACCTTATTCTCCATGGACAGCAGCCCAGAGGCACAGCCCAGCCAGAATTTTAAGCAGCTAAAATGCTAAACACCAAAGTGAGACTGTCCCAAAACTTCCTGTGGGTTACATTTGCACCTCAGTTTCTCTACCTGTAAAATAATAATTACCCAACACACCAGTTCTTGTAGGACTTAATTAGCACTTGTCAACCTCTTAGAGCTCCTCAAGGGAAGAGGAGCTGTGCACCACAAAGTACTAATTAATGGACAGAGCCTTTGGAACAAAGTACACGATTCTGTTGTTGTCAGATCTAATAGAGTCATAAAAAAGCAGGGCTGGAAGGGATATCAAGAAGTAACCTAGGCTGTCCCCCTGCCCTGAGGCATGATCAAGTATATCTAAATCACTCCTGATAGATGAATACCCCTAAATCTTGGGATGCTGGAGCTGTGGATTAAAATAGATAAAGATGGGCTCGTGTTACACGTGCTTGGGCTGCAGACCAACAATCCCTCACATGGGGCCTCTGCAGGGCTCTCTGCCTCCCTGCCAGAGGCTTGGCTGCACCCTCAGGCTGAGGACTGAGCTTTGTTACTCCACCTTGGCAAAGGAAAAGCCTCATGGCAGCATGGGAGCCCAAATCCCCAAACTGGGATTGATGAGACTCCCAGAAAGGGAAAACTGGGAACCAAGCAGAGAGGAGGTAAAGGATCTGCTCAGGGTTGTGAGGAGCTTCAGCCAGAGCCAGAAAATGACAGCAGGTCACCCAGGCCTCACACGTGGCTGGAGTGCAAGGCTTCCATTCCATAACACCTTGTGATCATTTGTGTTGTGTTTTCCCCACTTTTCTCCTCCTTCTGCAGTCCCAAGTGTCCATCTAAAATACCCTTTGACATGAGGTATTGTGAGAAATTATACTCACTTCCAAAAACTTATAATGTTTATGATATTTGCCTTTTAATTGTGAGAGTCAACCATTGCATTGCTCATCTATAACAGTATCACTCACATGTGGCTTCTGAAGCATTGCACAGCCTTAAGTGCAATATTCCCTTTTTTTCAGCTACACAAAGATTTTTAGAGGGTTTTGTTAAATGCTTTAATTGTAAAAATGTGTCAATTCAAGCCATCCTTCCAAGACATACATGCAAAGTATAGCAGGAGATACCTTTTATTTGATTAACTTCATACAGGAAAGCTTTTGAAACTTATACTTTCTTCATCAGCCTGGTGGATAAAAGCTAAGCCAGGCAACTGATACAGCACTGCAGAAGTTTATTAAATTAACCAATTAAACTGAGGCAATACACAATTTACAGAGGCCAAGGCAAACAATAGAAGGTGGAACACACTCCCGGGGCTGAGGCCATCGAGTCGTGTCAGCATTTCCATTATGAAGCTGCTTCAGAGTTATTGTGGGAGGTGTGCAATAAAAAAAAAAAAAAAAAGAAAATTGTTCAAACCACTGAATTCAGTCATTCTTAGGGATTCCCAGACATGCCCAGGCGGATGAAGAGCAAGATGCAAACCAGTTTTTCCCTAATTTTGTCACTCAAATTAGAAAGGAGGCGTGGCCTGGGGGAACAGGTTGGCAGTTCCAGGGGAAACAAAGGGAGGCTGGTTCTGCACAGTGCCCTGCTCCTGCCTGGGTGAGAATATGACCATAATGAAGGTGATTAATCAAGTGCTGCACGTTTGTGTGTGCCGAGCCAGAGCCTGCCCAGAAACAGAGCCTTTTGTGGGGATGCAGCAGCATCCTGCCCTCATCCCAAACACCCCTCACCAGGACAAATCAACACTGCAAAGCTGATTGTGTCCCCTGCCCTCATCCCAAACACCTCACACCAGGGCAAATCACAAGGACTGCAAAGCTCTTTGTGTCCCCTGCCCTCATCCCAGCCAAACCCACACCAGGGCAAATCACAAGCACTGCAAAGCTGTTTGTGCCCCCAGAGCTGAGCCACACAGGGGTACCTGACCCTGGGATTGTCACCTCTCCAGTGCTGAACCAAAGAGAATGCTTTTCACAACAGGGAGAATCAAGTGTGAGCTGAAATCCCCCAAACATTTGGGTGGCTGGCACCAAATCCCAGTTTTAAAGCTGCTCCTTCTCTGTAGAAGCAGCACAGATTCTTTGGGTAACACAAAGATCAGGTTCTTTGGGTAACAAAGATCCAGTGGTTTCATGTTGCATTTCACAGCACATGAAAACCTTTTCATGAGGTGCAAACCTTTTCACACAGGGAAAAAAGAAAAGGGAAAAAAAAAGAAAAAAAAAGGACCAATATGGAAACACTGACACCACATTTACTGTAACAGCCTGACCAGCAGCAACTATAATTCTCCTTCAAAAGGTCACACCCACAATGCTTTCTTTGGCCTTGGATATTGCCTTGGTCTAACTGGTTAATTTAATAAGCTTCAGAAGCATTTAGTTGCCTGGCTCAAGCAGTTGGACACCATTTACAGCCAGGTAAGCCTGGCATGTGACCACAAGTTGTTTTTGGGATGGCATCCCCAGGGTTCATTGCAGCATCCCAGCTTTGCTCCATCTCCCCTCTGGAAACCAAAGGAGGCCAGCTCAGTTCCCAGCAGCACAGAGCAGCCACAGGGCTCTGGGGAAGGCAGCAGATTGACAAACCAGGGGTAAATTGAATTATCCGAACCCCCTCAGTGCTGCAGCTCTGCAGCAGAGCTTAAAGGAGCTCTGGGAAGAGGGAGGATGCCCTGGCAGATAAGGACCAGCCTGGAACCCAGGAGAGCCACTGCTGTTCCTGCCTTTGCCAGTAGCCCACCCCATGACCCTGAAGAAGCAGCTCCATGTGGTCTTTTTCTTTCCCCTGTTGCTCTTTTTTCTGCTTTGATTATGAACTTTTCCATGTGGTTTCATCATCCTCTTTGTACAAAATATGTATTTGCATAACATCTCACACAACAAGGCCCTGATCACAGCTGGGGCTTCCAGACATAAAAGTTATGAAGAGACACATTAGCAAATTCAGTGTGTTTCAATGCCTATTGTGAGTGTTTTGTGACCAGCACTGGAGGTTCCACCAGAATCTGTTGTTTTGCCAAATGACACAGGACAGGAGAAGGTCCTGCATGGGGAATGTTGGCTGATCCTGCTCCTTGCAGGCAGGACCTGGAGGCATCTTGGGAGATGGAAAAGGAATTAATTGGTTTTTTAGGTTAACAGCAAAATCCTAGAACAGCTGTGACAACCCAATAAAGACATTTTTCTACCCCAACCTCCAATTTCACCAGATCTTCTCACAGGATGTTGGTGCCTTCAAACACAAATTCATTGGTTTGGCCTCACATGGACACACTGTTCAGTCCTAATATTTTGTTAATCATAACCAAAGGCTATGCCTGGAAGAATACCTCGTGGATCATCAATAAACATTATTTTGTGACAATGGTCACAGGGGTCTCAGGTTGAGGGAAGAGATGAAGATTTGATTCTATGTTTCAGAAGGCTTGATTTATTATTTTATGATATATATTACATTAAAACTATACTAAAAGAATAGAAGAAAAGGTTTCATCTCAGAAGGCTAGCTAAGCTAAGAATAGAAAGGAAAGAATGATAACAAAGGGTCTGTCCCAGACTCTGAGCCAGCTGGCTGTGATTGGCCATTAGTTAGAAACACCCACATGAGACCAATCACAGATGCACCTGTTGCATTCCACAGCAGCAGATAATCATTGTTTACATTTTGTTCCTGAGACCTTTCAGATTCTCAGGAGAAAAAATCCTAAGGAAAGGATTTTCATAAAAAGATGTCTGCAACATTATTTCTGCACAGTGTGTCTCCCTTTATACTCATCTCCAAAATAGTGAACAGCCAATGAAGAGAAGAAAAGAAATTAAGACAAGTAGTGCCCAATCTCCTATGCCCCAGGTTTGCAGTGAACAACTGTGTGACCAGAGAGCTGCAAAAAAGGCATCAGAGCCAGCAGGGGCTGAGCTGTGCCTCAGGTCCTGGCAGTGGCAGAGCCCCAAGAACAGCACTCAGAATGAGTAAAGCAATGGCAGCAGCCCCTGGGGCTGTCCAAGACCAAGAAATCCCACCCTTCTCCCTGGGGAAGGTACAGGATTGCTGCTAGCACCCAGGAGTGTGGTCTTACAACCTGCAGGAGGGAGAAAAACCGACTGTAACTTTCATGCCTTTCCAAAGCCCCACAGATGTCCCCAAAACAGAGGCAGAACAATGACACCAGCAGCTGAACAGCAGGAAAGAAGCAGCATTTCCAGAGCTTGAATTTTTGACATTTGTCCTGTGAACTTAAATACAGATTGGATTTGGATAGGGAAATTCCACACAGGCCAGGAAAATAATGGATATTCAAGTTATCACCATCTACCTGGCAATTCCTGGGGGCCTTGGAGGCTCCTGCAAAGCACCCGCTTGGACAGTGCCAGGAATCCTAACAAAGTGCCACAATTATTCTAAAGAAAATCAGATGTGCAAGGACAAAAGCAACTTGTTCAGGAGTTTACTGAGTCAGTGACAGAATTTGGGATGCTTAATCTTCACCTGGTGTCCTGCAACCTCACTCCAGGTTCCCCAGTGCTAAAGGGCAGGATCCAACCTGCTCCTGCTGAGCTCAATGGAAATTCACCACAACTTCTGCAAAATTTGCAGTTGAGGTTCTTGCCAGGCAAAGCTGAGGCATTCCCTGCACAACTGCAGCATCAACAGCAGCTGGGGAGCTGGGGTTGCAGGACTCAGTGCAGCACAGGGTTCTGCAGCCATTCAGAACAACCCCTCTGACACTGAACATTCCTTCCCTGCCTGCTCCAGCTGAAACTGGATGTTCTTTCCCGACCTCAGTACCTGGGAGGGGGTTTTGTTGTTTTTCTTTTCCTATTTTGAAACTCCTTAAATTGAAATTGTCCTTTTAAAGGGGAAGACAGGCTGGATGGAGTCAGATCCCTGTTCCCTTTGGCAGCTGGGACAAAGCTGGTTGGGATCTCGGAATCCTGGGGCTTCAACACGACAGGGCCATTTCCCCCGAGTATTTCACTAAGAACTCAAAGATTTCCCTCTCCAGCAAACACCTGAGCAGAAATTACTCACCCACCGTGTTGGCAACCGGCACAGCCCTCTCAGCCCTGGTGCCAAGCCTACACTTATATTGTTGAAACACAAAAAAGGGGAATTTTCCTTCTGTGGCTCCCAAAAAGGTTTGTCCATCTCTATGTCATAGAAACACTGAACGTCCTGAGCTGGAAGGAACCTACAGGGGTCACCCAGTGCACCCAACAATCCCACCCTGGGCATCCCTGGAGCATTTTCCAAACTCTCCTGGAGCTCTGGCAGCCTTGGGGCTGTGCCCATTCCCTGGGGAGCCTGGGCAGTGCCAGCACCCTCAAAAGGCAAACCCTTCCCTGATATTTGCATAAACAGCAGCCTTAAGCCTGTTTTTGTTAAGAGGGTAAGAGATAAGTTGGGGTAAAGCATATTTGTAAGACCAGCCATACAGAAAAGTAATTTTTTTTCAAGCTCATGAAACATTATAATGCATCTATCCCTAATCAAATCACTTTTTATTTTTTCTGCCTGACTTCCTTCAAAAATACTGCATATATATGATCATGGTGTGCATGAGCATGCATCTCTAATAACTTTGGAATGAGTTGGTTGCTTTCAACCCAATTTGAGAGCGAGACAGGAGTTTCAGAGCTGTCACATTGCCACAAATTTCATGAAAACAGGCAACTGGATGGAAAAGAGAGATCCAGAGGCTGGAAATGAGCTCAGCCAGAGTCAGACAGACACCACAAAAATGGCATTGTAAAGGCACTGACACTTGGAAGAGCCTACATGGAAAGTTGTAAGTGGCCAAGAGATAGAAAGTCACAGTACACCAAGCCCTACCTGGATATTTATTCTGAAGGTTATCATAACAAAAGTCAAAAAATGTCGGGCCTTTAAGATACAGCACTCAAAGGAGCAGACAGGACAGCTAAATACTTCAAAGGAAGCCTACAAGCAAAATTCTTATTAATTTTAACTAAATCCTGGGCTGGACACTCCTCTTACACCCCTGTAACCATTAATTTCAGAAAAGTGACTTCTGATATGCCCCATGGTAAGCCCCAGATCACACAAATCCACTCTTTATTGCCTGAGCAGTGCTGTTGAAAATCAATAGGATTACTCATAATGGTAAAGTTAAGCACCTGTGAAAGTGTCTGCAAGACTGAGGCCTAAGGCCTGGTCTAGGCACAGCTTTTGTACTTGAAAACCTGCTTCAATTAAAGATTTGTTTCGTTTTTGGTTTTATTTTTAAAGAAAACAACGGAATAATTAAAGCCATACACCCACTTTAAAATGGACACGTTTTTATTGCTATAAGGGGAACTTCCAACAGCACAGCCATTCCCAGGTCACTTGTGCTGCTCCAACTGCACTCCTGGTGCAGGGAATTGTGCCAACCCTGTTAACAGCAGCCACAACTTCTACACCTTGAGCAGTGCCAGCCCACTCTGTCTACTCAAAGCTCTCCAGGTAATTCATGGAAAGCACCTGAAGGAACAAGCAAGGCCCGTGTTTGAAGGATATTTGGTCTGGAGCCTGTCAAAAAGTAGGAATTTTTTTATTTTCTCTCTCTCCATAATTTTCTTGCTCTCCTCTGGGTGTGCACGCATAAGGGAAAAAAAGGCAACACCAAACACACCTAAAACTTTTGAGTCAGACTTTCATCCGCGCAGAATTAAGGAAGGTGAAAAAGATCAAGATTGCCCCACAAGAAGATGACAAAAAAAAAAAAAAAAAAGGAGCGTGCATTCTGTGGAAAGCACCACAAACTTTAGGAGATGCCAGGAGGAAGAGGGGGTGGAACAGTGAACTAACATGTCTGGATTGCTAAGAGGTTAAAAAAAATGTCACACTTTCAAAGCAGAAAAAGACAAAAGACATTAAGAGTAAACAGGAAATTTGGGAAATCTATTTCACTCAAAGTAGCAAACATCTGGAATAAATTGTCAAGAATTTAAGACCATCAAAGCAAAGTATTAATGAGGTTAAGAGGCAGCGAGGCTGGAGGAGGAGACTGAGGAACACAGGGACAAAGGAAAGAGGTGGAGCTGAAAGGAACCTGGAGGCAACAGCCTCTGTAGCCAAAGGGCTTTGTTCTCCCTCTGCCCAATGCTTCCTTATCTTCTTATTGCTCCAGGGGTAAAATATGGGGGGGTGGGTTTACTGGATTTTGCTTTATGGAACAGAAAAAAAATTTCCCCCCCCCCCCAACAAGAATTCCATGCTGGGATCCATGACATGGTACATCATTGTTGAGCCTCCCAATGTTTAACTCAGAAAGGTTAAAGAAAACCAAACACATGCTACCCCTTCCACCAAGCAGAGCTTTCTGGAATCTGAAGTCTCCATCCCTCCCCTTCACACTTCAAATTAAGAATAATTCTTACTTTTGTTTCCAAATGTTGCTTAAAGATGAAAAACACCGTCCCCTTAATAAAGGGATTTAGCAAACATCTCCATGGGTTGAAGAGCTGTCTTTTAAAACTTGTCGGTTTAAAGTAATTCAAACCAGGCTAAATAACACCTTTAAAGATGACAAAACCCAGTAGGCATAAATGAATAAGGAGTCTAAGAAGGAAATACTTAGCATGACTTATCCTTTAATATCCAGATCCCTCTCCAGTAGGGATAATCAGAAAGCTCTGTTGGCCCTTACTCAAAAGAAGGGAATGGTCTTCCATGTCTGCCTGGACTGCTATTAACTATATTGGTTACATTCATGGTCATTAACATCCTTTAAAAGATGATCTTGGGATTTCATTTTCCACCTCCCGTTATTGAGCAATGGAATATTCGTAAAACAGTAGAGAGAAACAACCCAGAAGAAAAAGAAATGAAAACCTCCAAGTTCGCAACCCTGCCAGTTAAATTACACTAAAGCAAGGATACAACAGCAAATTGATTTGGGAGTGGCAGGATATATGCACACACATGAAAAAGCACACTGGGGGGGGAGGAATGGAGAACAATAAAACATGCACTTGCCTGTCCTCTGCTCTAATAACCACATGCAAACTTCAGCCAAGCCTGACAGAGTGGGAGAGCTTTCAAAGATATGGAGTTCCTGTGGGTTTCACAGTGCAGGCAGCTGGGTGAAGGACAAAGATGCACTCGAGGGCTCCACCAAACTCAAGTGTTTATGAGACACAAGAGAATCCACCCCAGCCTTCATTGTGGTCTCATAGCACAGGGCCCTCCTGCTGTTTGCTATCAGCCAGGCACCCACATCTGAGGAGAAAATGTTTTATTGGGAACATCTGCTCCTGTCTTGGTGAGAGCAGCTGAAGCTCTGCCTCAGCCTCTTCTCCATCAGCTGCTCCCAAACCCATTCCTGCCCACAGGGAGCCAGCAGGGCTGGTGGGAGTCACAGGGAAGGCTGAGGGGCACTTCCTCAGAGCCCCCCATGCTCCCACACAGTGCTGGGGCTTTATTTTTAGCCCAAAGTTCAAGAAATATGCCTTGGTCCTTGCACAGAGCACTGAGTGATGCCATAGGAGTATTGAATGACTGGACACATTCAACATTCCCCAGTTTTTTGGTGAATTTAGCCACCAATACAGTGGTCACGAGAGGAGGGGTGACCTCTTCAAGGAAGTAGTTCAGAGGTCTGAAGTGGCCTCTGGTCTATCCCTCACTACACTGAATGCAGCAAAAAGCACCAAAAATCCTGTTCCTCACATCAGCCCTCCCACAAAATGCCACCAACACCCACAGCAGTTAAACTGGCCCAGGCCTCTTCTTTTCCTCCCAGTCCTAGCATGGAAAACCAATGACAGCAGGGCTTTGAGGAGCTCTGCTCCATTTTTTGCACTGTTTTACCTGGAGATTTAAACACGACTAGAGGGATCCATCTAGAATAAAAAGGATTTTTTTTTCTTTTCTTTCTTCAGCCAGGTACACTGCCAGGCAGCCTGGAGAGGCCCTGTCATGAGGGCACACTGCCCAGCACCCCAGGCCTTCACCCATCCCAGCAGGCACAAAATAAGGAGATCTCTAGACATAAAAGCAGGTGGTTGTTTTTCCAGGGCCTTTAATGAGTGTTGTAGTGGCTGGAAAAGGTGATAAGCTTTCTGTGTTATATGAAAAGCCAGGGGGTTACTTTATATAATCAGCCACAGCTGACTAAACAGGGCACTGAAAGTCACTCACAGCCAAGGGAAGACAAAACAACAAAACCCCCACAACCTTCCCCGTCCCTCCTCCCCAAAGAACCCATTCCCCAGGCACAATCCCTGGGCTGTTCCAAGGCCTCCAACCCCCTAATTAAAATCCTCCTTGGAAAAAGCCAGCAGCTTACCTTGGCATGCCAAGGGCTCAGCCCCACCTGGGCAGGACATGGAGCTGCCCTGGGACGAGCCCTCCTCATCCTCTCTGGCAGCTCCCTTGGGGCAGGGCAGCCCCTTGGCATTAACACCCCCTGTTAATTAACCTGTGGGGCTGGAGGAGCTCCAGCTGTGGGACAGCTCCTGATGCCTCCCCCTGTTTTATCTCCCAAGGTACAGAAACACTGGAGCTAATAAAGAGGTTTCAAACACGTTGCATTAAAAACTTGCCAGTTGTCTTCAGCAGCAGCTCAAAGGCATTACAGCATTCAACAAATCAAGATTTGGATTTGGCAAACCTGAAAATATTTCACATGGACTCATGAGGCTGCAGTTTAATGTAAAAATGCAGTGGAAAAGCTCACACTGACCTGAGGGAGAGGGGCTCTGGCCAGAGCCCCCAGCTGGTGGCTGCAGCTCAGCGTGGGAAGGTAAAACCTGGTGGCATTTGGTGCCACAGCAGAGAGGACACTGAGGGGGGGGTCACTGCCAGCAGCCAGGCTGTGACAGCCTTGGGGTCTCCCCACACTGCCACATAAGTGTTTCACCTTGGAACAAAACCGGGTTTTCCCACCTTTTCCAGGGCAGTAACACACTGTATTTCAGCATTACCTGTTTGTACAAAGCTGGGTGAACTGTAACACCAATTTAAAAAGAAATCACTGGTATTTCCATAAGGCTTTTTGCAATTCCAGACAAAATATGAATACTTGTACTGCTGCAGCACTTGATTCACACCAGGATTATTTTTCCAAGCATTAAGTTCTGTCACAGCCTTTGCACTCAGCCTGGCTGGGGAGGGGCATGATCCTTGCTGAAACTGGCTAATGCCTGTTCTACAATAAAACAAAACCAACAAGCCAACCCTTTCTGGCTGCTATTTAATCTGCATCCTTTTTACATTGATATCTTAAAGGCCCTGGCTTACCAGGAAATTCATGGAGATTTATCTCTTTCTGGCCTGTTAGAGGAAGCCTCTCCCCATCCCACCCTACTCTCTGGTCATGAACTTTCTACTCATCACAGCTGTGTTGGTACCTGCAGCTTCCAAACCTTAAAGGGACAAGGCTGTTTGGACCTCCCCTCACTTTAATAAGTCCTCTTACCCCAGGAAAGGGCAGCTGCTGTCTTTTAATCATTATAAAAAAAAATTCCTGCCTGGCATCTGAGCTCTGTATTCCTGCTGAAGCAGCTGACCAAACACAAGCTTGCTCGTATATTTTGCAAAAAAATTTATGTTCCTCAGGTCAACAGGCACATTAAGCAATTATTTAAACTGAAAGGTACAGTAACAAATGGCAGCAGTTCACCAGATAAGGACTCAAGGAGGTATTGCCATGCTTGACCCTAAATACCTGAGTTAGCATTCCTGGGCTCCGGCCTTACAACCACTGGGGATGGACAGATGCTTGCAGGGGCTGAATCAGAGGAGAGAGGAGCTTAAATGCCACAAAATCCCTGTTCAAGGACCTCTCTCCCTTCAGCCTTAGAAGTCCTGCAGAGAGGAGCCTCCTTAAATATCCCCCACATCCAAGCGGCCAAAGTGAACTCAATACTTGTGAGAATGCCCCACGTTCCATAACCTGATAAAACTTCCCAGACCTGTGTGTCAGGAAAGTGTTGTTTCAAATATTGTGCCCACACTTCCTTCAAGGATCCAGATTCTGTCTCCTTCCTGTGGCTCCCAAAGCCTTGAGTTTGGGAAAGGGCTCCACAACAGGGAAGGGCCCTCAGATGCTGCAGCTGCACAGAGAACTCTACACAGCACCAGCATCCCAGAATGTTCCTTCATCAGCTGGGAGCTCCTGTCCTGGCTTCACAACCCATGGGATTTGGAGATTCCCTGGTGCAAGCCATGGGCTCCCCTCCAGGAATCCAAGTCGATTTACGCTTGCACATAACCCAGCTGGACTGAAATTGTTTTTTCCCTCTTCACAGAAAAAAATCCCTTCTCATTAGATAGTGTCATCTTATTGTAAAAGTTCCATACCTTCTTGGGGATTTCTCATGGACAGCTCCTCACAGCACTTACTCCTTCATCGCCACAGCCCAGCCAACAAACTCCATCTCCCTCCTCACCCAGCTAACCCACTCTTTTGTAGCACTCTTCTTCTTATTGGACACAGCTGTGGCTTGTTAAGGGCAGGCCTGTTCCTAATCTTTGGTGATTAGTACAGCTGCAACTCCTCAGGTGTGAGATTACCTTCTGCACTATTCTCTTACATTCTCTCCCTCCACACTTGGGCATGAGCATTGTCACAGGCTGGCTCAGAGATGTGGCTGAGCATTGTCACAGGCTCAGGGAGATTTGGCTCATCAACATCCTGCTGGTAACCACCTGGATTCAAACAGACTGAGGAGAAAATGAGGTGAGGCCCAAAGGTGCAGAACTTTGTAGCTGCAGGCAGGTTAAAGACCAGTGCCCCTGAGTACAGTTAAAACATGTCCAATGTGAATTAGCATTGATAAAATCATTTCAAGATGACAAGGGAGAGGGAAAAGGAGGAGGATCTGTCCCAGGGTCAGATACTGCTCAATATTAACATTTTGGAGGGTGAAATAGAGAACATACAAAAATTTTGGATGATGGGCTATAAGCTAAAGCAGTTTTTCTGGAGTTTGGAGGATTGGGATAGAATTCAGAACAGCTTTAAATTAAAGGGATAGAAAGCCAACGAGAAGGAACCAAAGATCAGTGCAGGTTGTTACATGTTAGAAGAAAGTAAAATTCAAGGAGCAATGGTCAGTAACTGGTCAGGGTGTAGCTGCTTAGGAGGGATCTGGGGTTCCAAGTGCAGCACAGATGGATCAGGTGTCACCCCAGAGCAGGGGCAGTGTCCCCTGGGCTGTGCTAACAGGGCTGACACCAGGAACATCAGCATCTCAGGGGTTTGCAGTGGGAAGGCAGCACAGGGGATTGGCCAGACCAAACCTCCTGCTCAGAGCAGCATCAGGATTCCCAGGGCCAAGTACAGCTGCGTTTGGGATACCTCCAGCAATATTTGGGAGCTCCACAACAAATCTGGCCAAGCTGTTCTGATATCTGACCATGTTCACAATCCAAGAGTTTAAAGGGGCTTTCCTTATTCCAGCATGTCCATTGCCTGTCGTCCTGTGCACGGACGCTGCTGGGAACAACATGGATTTGTTGCACTCAGTCCCATCACCCAGCTCATTGATGAAAACCTTAAATGCTTTTGGCATTGCTTTCAAATAGAAAAAGGAGGCTCCAGACCAATCTACACCTTGTTAACATTCGTGAAAATTCAAGGTAATGTCCTCAGATAACCCCTGCTGGCACATTACCAAGGTAACAGAGGCACAGGGAATCAGATCTGAGGAACTTTCTGGGATAGACAGAAGAAGCTACAGGGGGATCAGAAACAAGCAGTTATTAAGGAAGAGAGGTCTGGAATAAACTTCTGCCCACATTGCCTAGAAACATTCATAACCTTCATTGCTGCTGAATCACAGAGGGGGGGATTGGTTTGTTTGGCTTTTTACAGACAACCAACCTCTGAAATAATTATTCCAATCTTGCTGGTGCTGGAATTTTGTGTCCAAGTTGGCATAGGATGTTTAAAAACAAAATATGCACAAATTTAAGGTAATCCTAAAGAGAGCAAGACAAATTAGGAGTGGAGAAAAGATTACTGGGAGGAAAAGTTGGAAAAAGATTATTGAAAAAAAGAAAACTAAACAGGCTTCCACTGTGCTAACGTCATTACAGAGAGGATGCAAAGGATGAAATTGGCTTAATTTGCAGACAGAAAGATTTAGGTTAGGGGGAAAAAATGCATAAATCTAAGGCTAGCTTTGGACTTGAGGCTACCTACAAGGTTTAGGCAGGTCAGACAAACGTTTGTAACAACAATCCTGCCTCTAAGCAGAACAACAAACTGGGGGAACTCATGAGAACCTTTCTCTGCAGTCTATTTCAAAGGCTGCTCTCCCCTTTCACAAGGTTTCAGAAAGGTTTAGGGGATTAAACTTGCAAGAGTTAATAAAATACATTATCAATTCTACCCTGCTTCTTTGTTTTTTCCCATCTAAATAGTAATTGTTTGTGAAAGGGCTGACACTGAAGAGCAACTGCCAGGGTTCATGCAAGTTCATTTCCCATCTGATCGTTTTAATGATGCTTGGTGAAAATCTGTTTTGTGGAATTAATCGTTGCTCTTTGTTCCCTTTGGTTATTTGAATCTGCATCCAAACCCCATGAGCACAGCCCTATGTCCCCCTGTGAAAGTGGAGATTGAAATTAAATTGGGGTTGATACAGGCTTGTTTTGAATCTTGAATATTTTCATGATGTTTATCTGAACATTTGTCCTTCCCCTTTATAGAAGGGGAAGCGTGACCCCAAATTGTTGTCATGATGGTCCAAGGGTCCAAGGTACAGCCAGATTGGTGGCATGGCCCAATCCAAAGATCTCCTCAAGCAATCTGCAGCAGGCTCCTCAGCTGCACTGCCCTTGAAATGCCATCATTCTGGGGTAACAGACAGAAAAAGAAGGTAAGAAATGGGTTTTGAACCAAGATAAAAGTGCAGCAACAAGGAAGGAGCAGAACTGCAGAAAGCCTGAGGGCACCCAGGGTCAAATGGAACCCGGGGCTCTGCACAGCCACAAACCACTTCAGAGGGTCTGCAGAGCTCTGGTGGTTGGGAGCACCCTGGTGGTGCTTCACTGTTTGGTGCTGCAGGGCATCACAGCTGCGCCCGGGTTTGGTCCCACCAGGAACCAAAGGCAATTTGGACTGAATTCCAAGCAGGGCCTCTGGTTTAACTTCCTCCAAAAAAGCTACTCAGGTTGCTCAAGGTAAGTTAGAGCAATCAAGTGATTTGCTTCAAAATTGCAATCCAAACTAAGCCTCTCCTCGTGGTAAAGCCTGGCTCAACCTAATC
Source organism: Melospiza melodia melodia (assembly GCF_035770615.1). Classification (NCBI taxonomy): domain Eukaryota; kingdom Metazoa; phylum Chordata; class Aves; order Passeriformes; family Passerellidae; genus Melospiza; species Melospiza melodia. The sequence goes on from NC_086214.1 coordinate 7,785,922, forward strand.
CATGGTCAGGAGGTCCTGCTTTCCGTCCTGCCCACTGCTCCCTGCTCCTGCCCCATCTGCAGGTGTGAGGGAGCCTCCAGCAGGGCAGGGTAAAGTGACCTCAGCAAGATCCAAACAAGGCAGAACTAAAGAGGGAGGGATGTCAGCTCCCAGATTCCAGAAAGGAAATTTAGGGAGCAGAGGTTTCTTCTCAGGCAGTACCTGCTGTGTGAGCCCTAGTGCTGACTGGAGGGAGGGAGGGAAGAATGTGGAACTGCTCAGACCAGGCTCCCATCAGCCTGAGAAGTCACAGAAACTGCACTGGAAGAAGTCATGCAACAGTTACAGATGAAAAAGGACTCATCAGAAACTGTGCTTTGATGGAAAAGTGTAACCTCATCCTTCAAGAGCATTATCCTCCAAGTTTTTACCTACCAGCTTGCATGAGAAAAAGTAAATCTCTCTGGATTGAAGGCCAAAGGTAAGCCTGAGTGCTGTTTCATCTCCTCTTCAGCCTCATTCTGAAATTTTCACAGTGTAAAAACCATAAGCACTGTCTGACATCTGATGCCTGAGTGACTGCAGCTCAGTACTCACTTGGTGGGAAATGTGATTTTGTGGGGCTTATGCAAGGTAGCATTACACTTTGAACATGTGTTTGTGCCACAAAAGAGCATTTTACAGACCCACCTCTCAGAAAATTTCCAAATTAGGTCTGAAAATGAAACATCCATCCCCATGAGCAGCTCAGTCCTTTGCTGAGAGGAGCTGTCACTTGCTTGCTTGGGTCTGCAGAAGAGCCTGAAGCAGAAGTTTGTTCATAAATCACCTTTTTGATTGTGCCAACAGAAAATCCTCAACCTCCATGACCTCCCACTGCCAATCTACAGCCCCATCCCATGGACAGTGGTCACAGACTGTGAGGAAAAACATTGTGGGGACAAAAAACAGTGGTAAAAGCTGGGCTTGTCCAGGAAAGCTCAGGAGGTAGAAGGACAGGTTGTGTGGGCTCTTGCATTGCAAGAAGATTTCTGAGTCACCAAAGCCCAGGGGGGCTGCTCATGGTGTTGGGAGGGACAGCTCTGAGTGATGCTTCAGTTCTTACAGGAACAGGTGGCAAGAAGTGTTAAAGCCTTGTCCACATCTTCAGCAAGATTCCTGCAGGAAAGGAGTGAGTTTTGCCCCAGCTGTGCCCACTGATATATTTAAAAGAGATAATTCCTACTGGATAAAATTTGGAATGAACTTGTTATACTGGAAAAACAGTGCTAGTGCAGGAATGTTCACACAGCTTCTGCACGCAGGGGCAAGGGGAAATTTATTTTATTAATTTTCTGTGTGCTGAGAGCCTTCTCAATCCAGTTGTTCTCTATTACTGAAGTGCACAGAGTGCAGGATTTTGCTGGAACAGCAGAAAATGCAGGTAGGGGTGAATGTGACATCCCTGAACCATGCAGATGTTAGAGCTTTCTCATGGAATTTCTGCCCCTCTTGATGAGGGCAGAATTCAGCACATTGCCCTCAAGTTCTCTTCCTACAAAGCCTAAGAAGATGGAAACAGAAAATAAGTGGTTTGTTTCTTCCTCTCAGTGTCTGTGGGACTGTGGCTCCAGCAGCACTGATGCACAAGGAAAGCATTTTCATGAGCTGTTAAAACAGCAGAAGCTTGTTTTCCTTTGGCTGCAGCATCCTCCTGCCTCCCACGCAGGAAGTGTTCATGCAATATTCCACATAGGCAGAATATGTCCTGTTCCTAGAAGTCCAAATACAAGAAACTGTAGGGCATTTAAAACCCAGGCTGCTCTTGGATTAGAAAAGTGAGAGGTAATCTGCTTTCATGGGCTGCAGTTCCCAAATTGTTCCCTTTGTCCCTAGACTTGATGATCTTTGGCCAAACACATCCTTGGTGTGTGTGGGTCTCACTGAAACCTAAGGATGTCACCAAAGGTGACACACCAGGTGTTATTGTTATGTCATGGACACCTCCTCACATAATAAAGATGTCTCTGAAGGAGGAAATTCATTGTTCCTGCATTCTCAGTGCACCTAGGTGAACTTTACCATGAGGAAAACAGCCAATATTCCACTATTTCTGCTCTTTTGCACCAAAGCAAATGAGTCCAGTGGTTTCAGGAACTGGCCACATCACTGAAATGGGGAGGGCATATTGCATATTCACAAGAACTTCAGATTGTTTTATTTACACTTCCATTGCTAGGGGCTGTGGAATGGAACATAATTCTATTTGCCAGACACTCTTCCTAGTGCAATAAGCTAGAGGAATTCTCAATTAATACATGGAGCTTATGTATAAAAGACAAGAGGTTAAGTAAGACTGCAGTGCCCAATGGACCATCTGGTGAACATTAGGTTTGTCAATAAATCACAAAAGCACCAGTTCATCAAGAAAATTCCATTTCAAACCACTGACAGCAAAAAAAAAAAAAAAAAAAGATGGGAGAAAAAACCCTCACAAAATTGGTATTTTGATATTTTATAAAAACAGGAGCATTAAATAACTTTAATCTATTTGCAATTATTTTATTGGTTCTCTTCCAATGACCATGTGGCTTTCACATCCTGGATGTTTGTACATGAAAGCATCATGAAATAACTGGGTGCATCACCTCAGGAGAAGCTCCTCTCTTTGCTCTCAGTCTTTCTCCTCACCATGGGTGATAACATAGCAGAGGTTCTTATAGTCAAGGTTCCCAGAGACATCTGGAGGGAAAGCAGCAAACATCTGGTTGATCTGCCAAGCAAACAGAGAGAAGTGTCACAGACTGTGGGACAGCAACATGAACAGCTTTTCATTTTGCACCCAGCTCAGCTCCCTGCTGCCCTGGTCCTTTAACCACCAAGGAGAAGTTTTCCTTGGGCTCGGTAAAGTTGAAACCAGAGTTGGAACATAACTGGTTAATAAAGTTCTGCTAGAATCCCACAAGTTCTCTGTTGAAAAGAGCTCTCCCTGAACCCCAGGTAAGCTCTGGTTGATAAATGTCCAGTCTCTGTTCTGACTGGAACAGACTGTCCAGTCTGTTCTGTCCACAGACCAACTCCACTCAATCTCCTCTTCTGAAATTAAAGTGCCCCTAAATTCCTCCCAAACAGCAGAATCCATGCTGTCTCTAACAAACCACCAAGTCAGTACCTTATTTCAGATTTCAAACCAAGTAACTCACAGAAATGGAAACCAGAACACAGTCCCCACCCAAATCCACTTGGACTCCAGTAAATCAATTGCCCAGCTGCCCTCCATGGGGAGGAGCAGCACAAGATAGGCCACACTTGCACTTGGATGGGAGTCCAAAGAATCAGTTTGACTTTGATTTAGCCATGGAGCTCTTCAGAAGAGATGCTTTGAATTGTTTCTAATTGCCAGAGCTGGCATCAACCTCCTCTCAGGCTGGATTTCAGCTAAATTCATGCATTTAAAGAGGGGCAAGGACTTAGTGCTGAACAGGAGCTGGATTCCTGGTTTGAATGAAGTTCCTTACCTCTTCTTGACTGAACCGGTCTGCCTGTGTCATGAGCATTTCTTTGATGCTGTTCAAATAAAATGAAATAACCTGATTAAAGGGTGATAATGGCACATGACAATTCAGATGGCAAGATCCCTCCTGAAGTTGCCTGAAAGAAAATCTGTGTGACCGCATAAATTAGAGCTGCTAATCCTTACATGATATTGTAAGAGATTTTCTGTGGGCACCCATCAGTGTCAATGCCTCGCTCTGCCAACTTATTTCTCTTTTGTGACACTTTATAGAGGTTTAAAATTGTTTAAGGTTATTACTGTAATTGAAATACAGCAATTTTGTATGCTTATCTTAGCCTAAAATGGTAGGTTTCCTCACTTGCTGCTTAAAGTTTGGATCACTTAACAAAACCAAAAGAGGGAATATTTTCTGTAAAATCTGAGGATGAAAGGAACAGAGCATGAAATGAGAAAGAGGACTTGAAAGAGAACTCGAGCCTCTATTGCCAGTCATCACTGGAGAATGCTTTATTTGCATGCAGCCATTCCCAGAGGAGCTGTGGAGCTGCATGAGCCCTGCTGTATTTCACGGTGCCCTGTCTTGATCTGGAGTCACAGCGCTGGAACACGGAGCTTATCCCACACACAATCTGCATCCCGTGCAATTACATCAAAGAGAATCTTTTGGGGGCAGACTCTCAGCTGATTTACCCTCTGTTTTAAACCCATTGTGGGAAGGCAGTCGAGCACGTAATTTATTTTTTTCTTTTTTTACCTAAGTTTAGAGGTGAATAGAAAAGCCAGGAAGAATTATTTTTTTTTTCTAGTCTAACCCTTGTACATAAAATATCTTTATACCTCCCCCAGTTTCTCATGTACTGAGGGCAGCACATGCACCACGTGCTGGGACATTGACCAGTATAAACTCACTTAGATTCACATAAACATCCCTTCAATAACACCAATAATTTCCTCTTCCTGTAGAAGAATTCCTATATTAATCTCACAGTTTTCATTCACGCTGAAGAGGCAGAGTTGTCTCCTTTTGTCGCTACCAAATGTATTTATACATTATCAGACACAGCTCTGGAGCAGTAAAACAAACTGTAAAGCTGTGATAACAGGTGAGCAGTCTGTTGTACAAAAACAAAAGCTGAGGCAAATATAGAAATCTGGTTTGGTTTGTGGATTTGAAAAATAAAGCTGCTTTTTTCAAGAATTTGTTGTGGGGGGAGTGAGAGTGGCAGCTTTTCTAGAAGAAGTCCTTTCTGCTTTTTAAAGGGAATATTTAAAACTATTTCTAACAGAAATGTTAGAATATATAGAATATTTATAACAGAAATCATGCCTGAACAGGAACACTTGCAGGGGAGCAAAATTCACCTACCATGGGTGCAGATGTTCAGGCAAAACAATAAATCCTCCCTTTCAGCACATGAGAAAAGTCCCCCAGACAGAAGTGCAGTTTGGGTGGGAAAGCGACAATGGCACTCACAGCTCTGAAAAATTATCTTTTTCCATGAAAAGGCTACACATCCCAGTCTGCAGCAGGGGCACAGACACTTCTGCAGCTCTTGTTGGTATAAATGCACATTTGGAAGCCCAGAAAGGGAAAATTGAAAACAATGAAGAAGGACAAGTGTGAAAATATCTGTGCAAGCTTTGGGAACACACAGAGCTTAAGCTAATTGGTATATTTTTCTTGCATTACTTCACCATTCTCTGTAGTTAGCTAAATTTCTTCATCCCTTTGTCTCAAGTTTCTGTTTCTGTTCTGTTCCTCTGGCCATTTGGTATGTGACTGCATTTTTGAAGGCAAATTCTCAAATGATCAGTGGGTGCAAGAGTAGAGAGATCATTCCCCTCAGCATAAATTATTGGATATATTGGATATAGATGGATTATTGGATATATATGCCCTGGACAAACAGAATTAGCAAATGCAAATGGAAGTGTGATCCAGGAAGAAGCTTGGTGAATAGAAGGAAGCACTTACAGCAGTTTTGTCAGAAGTCACAAATAAACTTCATTGCAAACAAGCCTGAATTAAAAAGAGATCTGGGCACTGTGTGTCTTCTATTCACATGCTTAAAGTATTTAGGGGAAAAGAAAAGATCAAATATCTAATTATAATCTTCTGATGCACAGCCCAGTAGGCTCTGGCACACTCACAAGGAAGAAGGACTGACTAAAGGATCCATGCACATTTTCCATTATTTATTTTATAGGGAAACAAACACTCACCATTTCCAAAGCCAAAAATTATGCACTTTTTTGGTTTTGTATCTTGTTTTCTTTAGGAATCTTATATTCTTCTCAAAAAATAGCCCAAAAAAAAACCAAACCCCCCATTCCCCAAAAGAAAAAAAAAAAAAATCCATTTCATTTGCCTTGACTTAGGAGTGTAAATATTGTCTCTTGTCCTGGCTCACATAAATTCATTCTACATTTACAAATACCTTGTTGCATTCTGATATCTTTAAAGCCTTTTTAAAAATTATCTGTAAAATCTCTGGGACATTTTTGATTTTCCTCTGGGTTTGCCTTTTCTACAGAGCTGTCTTGGAGGAAACCAGGTGAGTGGGAAGGAGCAGAGCTCCACAGCTATGGGGAGAACCATCTCCAGCTCAGCCAAACACCTCCAAAGCCCAGCATGCCTGGGACCTCTTCCATCCCCTGGGTCCATTTTCATTTGGCCCAAATCTGAAAAGTTTCATTGGCCTCAGCATCAGGCACAGTTGGTGTTGGCCTGAGTCACTCTGCCCCACGAGTGGCATTTGGGACTGAATCATCCAACCTTTCCAAACACTGCCCCAGTTTACACCAGCTGAGAATGGGACTGGGAGCTTTTTCTCTTTTTGACATCATGCTGTGGGAAGGGTTTTATGTGTGGTATAATGATGCAGAAAAACAAAGTCTGTCATTGAATTTGGAAGTAAGTTATAAACTCCTGGAGCTTCTGGAAAGGTTAGAAGGCTCCATCCCAGCTACCATCACATGGACTAAGTGAGTCATTTCCAGACTAGAGGTGAAAACACGCAGAGGGAAGAAACATAAAAATCCCCAGAAGGATGCTAACTCCATGAACATAAAAATGAAGTTCTGATTAAAAGGTCAGCATGACTGGTTTTTGGGAGAAACATTCCAGGATTTTTTAATACGGAGAAATATTATTTATTAGCATTAACTGTCGCATTGAAATGGCTGCGTGAGCCAACAGAAAAATTATTTCAAAACTTCAAATGTCTACATTTTGGAAGCATATGAATAGAAGTTAAACCTCAAAGACATCCACAGAATTGATTTAATGGTTTGTTCTGTAATGATCAACATTACCCTCGGGTCTAATAAGTAAACATTATGCTCTGTTGTGGTGATGAACTAAAACAATTGTCTAATGTTAGCAGTGCAGTGGGGGTGGGGACAAGATTGACCTTTTCCATCAAGGAAAAATTAAATATTTCTCTCTCATCTTCCTTTTGGAGTGTGATACTGCATTCCTAATTTGCCCCAAACTCCAACTGGCTTCCAGCATCCAAGGAATGTAGAGCTGAACACAGGGTGGCAAGCTGCAGATTTTGTATGCAGGATATTGTTACAGATAGTGGTGGGAAATATAACATTTCATGGGTTCTGGAGTATCAGAAGGTTGTATTTCATGGCTATGATTTCACTACTGTGTGATCTGCCCTATTTGGTAAAAGGCTGCATTAATTCTGTTGTTTGAGTCACTTCTGATATGATCCTCTGACTCTTCTTCCCAAGCTCTTTGGGTGATGTTAACCTCAAAACCATCAGGACAGGTCTTAACCTTCTGTTCCTTCTGATTGGTTTCTATATCCACTTGTGTTTAATTAATTTGGAACTTCTCACTCAAAGGACTGTCTCTCTTATTTTGCATATTGCAGAAGTTCTCAGACCCACTGGGGTACTGCCATAGAAAACCACCTTGGTAAAGGAAAGAGATATTGAACATGAATCTTACATTTTCAACTACCTTTCATCAATTATTGCAGATAGTGTCATGGAAATCTCCACAGGGTTCTGGTCAGAGGCTATCACATCATAAACAGCAATAATTGATGTAAATGCAATTTTGTAACTCGTAGTTCCCTGATAGATTTCCTATACATATCATGCTTTATAAAAACCACCTGAAATGGCTGCTGCAGTAGAAGTACAGACCCCAAATTCACCAGGAAATTTCAGCATATGAACAAATTTAAGCATATACATAAATCTAGGTACATAAATCTAGGTACATAAACCACTTCTCTGGAGCAATAGGTCCAATATCCTTATCCTCTGCCCTGATGTGATATCATTTATCTCACTCACCTGAAAGTCCTGCTTGCACCATTCTGGCAGTGCAAGGAGGGTTTGCATTTGTGCAAATACCTCTTAAAGTCCTTTTACATTGCTTTGTTGGTGCAACAGGATATGAATACAAATGAAGTTCTGCCTCCTTATTTAAAAATAGCCATATTGACAATAATTGCCAGATTATTAATAGTATTATTTGGTTTGGCTCTCACTGTATCTAGTGGAATTTTACAGCAAATTATTTCTAGAAGCAGAAGGCTCAAATGATAAACACATAAAAAGGAAAACGTCCAGCACTAAAACCATGTCTCAGAGTTAATTAAATTGATCACTTTTTTAAAGAGAGGAGTAGCTTTCCCATTTTAGTCAAGCACTGAGAGTTAGGCACCAGACATTCATTTTAATTTTACATATGGAGTTAATTTACAAAGAGTCATGTGTCGATTTATATCCAGACCTTCAAAAAGAGGCTATCTAATGGCCTACATGTGATTATATTTCCGTTGGCTCTTGCAATGTCTGAAGACAATAACATCTCTTTTTGGTATACAAATACATTCATACAACAGTCCAGACTTTTAACTCTGGCTTACAAAGCTAAATGTTTCTCTGCCTCTTAAAATACTGTGAAAAATGCAGCTTTTAAGCAGTTCTTTAAAACTCTGCAATTATTATTATTGTTGTTATTCTTCTAAAGGATTGGAAATAAACTTACTAGTCTGCCTTTATGCGGCCTTTTCCTTCTGGGTCGAAAATCTTAAAAGCATTCAGAATGGTTTCTTCTGGGTCCGTGCCTGAAATTAATGAAATATAATTTAGAAGCCTGGATGTATTTCTCTGGCTGCAGAATACTTGCTAAGTAATTACATTCGCTTGAAAACAGTGCAAAATGGAGAATTCTGCAGTTGTGGGTTTGAAGACAAAGGTTCCCTGAGTCGGCAGCATTTGTCATGTCAGATAAACAATAGAGGTGAATAGTTCAATGCTCAGAAGCTTAAAAATAATAACTCATATCTATTCTATGTCTGCAGGAGAGAAAACTTCCAGGAACTGGTCTCCAATATCAGTACCCAGAGGATTAGTGGCTTTCAGAAATGAAAATATAACAAACTGTTTCCCTCACTGGCTTCCTTTAATCTTGCACTGTACGTTCCTTGTAAAAACACTTTTTGATGTTACTTGTTCTTGGCCATATAGAGAAGAGGTTATTTCCCTCACTAAGGGAAACGGAGCTCATCATAAAATCCAAATGCCAATGGAATGCAATGGAAACAGGATGATCAATGTGAGATGGTGATCTGCACTTAAATCCCATTGTGCCCTTCTCCTTAAGTGTCTCTTCATTAAGTGTTACTTACAGAAACAGGATGGTGTAAAGAATTAGACTGTGGCTACAAGATTTTGCTTCTGCTCTTAGCTGGGCACAGATTTTTAGTATGACTTTAATATCCCTGTCCTTCTGTTCCCAGCAGTAAAATGATTGTAATGGTCTCCCTTTTCTTCCTTCCATTATCTATCCCATCTCTTTAGACTGGAAAACATTTGTGTCAGGGACTCGTTTTCACAGTGCCTTAATCTTGGCTGGGGCTTCTGACTATTCTGTAATGCTGCAGATCCTGAGTAGACTCATTTTCAACCCACACCAAAGGATACACTGTGTACTCTGTTCCTGACTGTTCCCCAATATTTCAAAATATTCCTGTAGTATACACAATACAAATCTTTGTAACTGTAGGAAACCAAATTTACAAGCAGATGAACTGATTCCATGGACAAAATGAAGCTATTTGGTATGCTGAAAGAGTGATTAAAAAAGGATACAACACAAAGGGGTTGCAGATTCAAAGTTTGTTTCAAAGTTTGGCAGAGGTAGAACCAGAACAGAACCCAGCCAAGGTTCCCTGCTCTACAGACTCTCCTGATGCCTTCACAGTTTGCTTTGTTTGAAAGATTTCACAAGGATTAGCAGGATCCTGCAGGATAGAATAGTGAACACACCTCGGGCTATGTGGCCTCCTCCTTGCCACACAATGGCCATGTACATTATTTTTGCCAAGCTGTAGGCAGTGCATTCAAACTGCAATGAATCTGTGATCAATACAAAGAGCATTGGTGTTTAATGAGTGTTTGGATTGTCCCATGAAGAGAAACATCCCCCAGCTCTGAGGAGAGGGCTGCATTTTAAGTAGTCACCGCTGTGGGGGGGATTTTTTTTTCCTTACTGTGTTTTACATTTTCTACTCTGTCATATCCTTGGACTTTGGCTTTGAAGAGAAGCAATGCAGCAGGCATTCTTTATTGATTAGCTGGTAAATAAAGTGGTTTCTTTGATGTGCGGCATCTCTGTTTTCTGTACAAATTGTATTATTCTGACTCCCTGTAGAAGCAGCTCCATGTGGTTGGCATTAACATAAACCGAGTTTTGTTAGCTGTTCATCTGGCATCATAATCTCAACATACAAAGCTAAAGCTCATCCTGAAAATCCCAGCTTCCCCTTTATGACAGAAATCAATTATAGCACAACAAATTTTACTTAGAAAGCACCTTTCACCAAATTCTCTGAGTGGTACTTAGCTAATAAAGAGTGTTGCAAAATTGCCATATCCACTTCCTCTAGCCCTTTCTCCCTTTCTAATTGCACTACAAAGGCTCTTCATCCCAATTAGTTTTGATTGGGAATGTGCAGTCTTTTGGCTCTGCTTCCTTTGCATGACAAACCCAACCAGAAGGGCATGACAAGCACAGCTGTGATTTTCCCTTCACCAAATGGAAATTAAAAAAAACCTCCTCCTTTGCTAGTAGCCAACAGGAAACCTGCAGACAAGAGGGCTCTGCTTTGCCATTCACCTTCCTGTGCTGGCTCTGCTTTTAGGCCTCAGGATTGGCAGGGCCAGAGGCTTTGCCAGCTCCAGCAAGGGGGAAGAGGGGAGAGGAGGAAGAGGGGAGAGGAGGAAGAGCTCATTTCCATGCTCACAAATGGAATGGGCAGCAGCGCACCCCACAACAAGCATTCACATATCCCAGGAGGAAGAATATGGAGGAGGGAACTCCCTACTCTGCCACAAGACACCTGGAATGTCCTGGTGGAGGTGCCACACACAGGTTGATGTCTGGGCAGTAAAATCCTCTCCTCAGCCAGCCTTCTCCATCACCCCTCGTGCTTCCCAGACTTCCTGCCCTCTTTAGCAAGAGTGTCTTTCTTCCAGAACCAGCTACATGAATTCTTTCTTTCAGACCTCTCTGTTTTCAATTCCAAGCATAGAAAACCCTTCACTGGAATTGTGTTTGGCAATACAAAGCCAGAGTCCATCAACCAAACAATAAATGTTTTTAAGAAGATATGATCAGATTTTTCCATTTTTCTATTCATTAGTTATTTTTACAAACTTCTGGAATGTGCTCGGCTAAGACCAGCCCTGCTTTGAAGGCTTTCACCTTTCTCTCATGCCTGTAGGAAGATGACTGGAGTTCTGTCTTGGCCTCACACCCCCCCTCTTGCAGTTTCCACCCATTAACTGGAGAGGAAACATGACTAAATTACCAGCTCACACAGTGAATTTACTACCCACATTTCCTGAACTTCCCACAGTGTTCCTTACATAATCTGGGGAAATGGGTAAAATCCCTCTCCCTTATCATTGTAAATCCACTGAAATTTAATTATTTCAGTTTATCCACCTCATTAAGGGTTATTCAGTAAAATCTTCACCTAATGGCAAAATCACCTCAAGTGACACTGAGGTTCGGCCATGGAGTTACAATTAATACAGAAAATGAGGAAAGCCCATGTTTGCTTAATGTCCTAAGGAGTGCAAAAAGGGTGGATTTTTAAAAAACAACCTAAAACCAGCTAACACAGGGAGTGCTATAACTAGAGCATGAGCAGGAGTTCAGCCCAGGAGCCTTCTGATGGTGAATAACTCCCCTGCACTGTGCTCCAGGCTGCTGAGGTTTCATCACGTTCTGGACCCCAACTCAGCCCTTTCATGTTAGTTTGTGTAAGCTAAATCACACCTTTGAGTTGTCCTCTGCACCGTCCCTCAGCCTTTCATTCTTCCCCTCTGTCTGCAAAACTGGAGATCCCTCCTTGCCTCTAAGCACTGTTCTGTGGAGACATTATTGTAATTTGCAAGGTGCTGAGATATTTCAGTGCTGAGGATCTTTGACAGATACCTCTCCAATCCCCCAGAGGTACTTACCTTTCAGCTTTTCCCCAAACATAGTAAGGAAGACAGTGAAGTTAATAGGACCTGGCGCCTCCTTCACCATGTCTTCAAGCTCTTCATTCTTGACATTCAGACGACCTGCAGCAGAGATCATTTTTCATAATAAATCACAAATTGTGTTTCAAAAAACGATTCCCATTCATCTCCTCCCACTGGGGAGCTCAGGGCTCTGTGCAACTTTGCTAATAACATGGTAGAACACAACTCCCAAATACCCCAGTGAAAAAGAAATTGGCAGAGCTGGCTCTGAGATCAAAGGGTGATTGAAGGAGCAAGAAGGATAAATAACACAGACATGGCCAGCAGTGGACGAGAGAAGGGGAACTTCCAAATAAACTGCTTTTTGAGTTGGGGCTTTTTTTTTACCTCAGGTGAAATATGGGCCCCACTGATATTAATATAGCAGAGATCAAAGTGACTGAAGTGAATCCAAGGTCTCAGTCTTTGCCCTCGTGGATATTGAGACACCTCTCTGAGTAGAGGGCAGATGGATGAGATCCCTTCCCCATCCTTGTGCAGCCCTATTGATGAGAGTTTAGACCCTGGCAACCCTCCTCAAATTGAGTGGTAATTTGCTGTGAATGTACTTTATAGGCATTGAAAGGCTTCACTGAACAGGAAAGATAGCAGAACTTGGCCTTAAGAAATAAATATTTCAGGGTAACAGTAGCTACAGGCCAAAGTTTGCAAACCTCATTGTCACAATAAAGAGTTCAGGAGCTTCTGCTCCTTGCACTGACTCTGCTGGCGTCTGATTCCACCCCGGGGAGCACTAAAGATTCTTATCAAGCTCTTTTTAATAAGCTCCAGATGGCAAAAGCCCAAATGCCTACATCACTGTTCAAGCCTCAAATGCTGCAAGAAGGATACAACTCCAGGTTTGGGATCATGAGCGCTTGAATTTTTTCTTTCCTTGGGAAGATTTGCTCTTATGTGTTTGATATCATCAAGGTTGTGATAGCCATGGAATGGACAATACCTAATCTCATGACATGCACATTTCACCCCACACAAACTCCCAGAACTTCACATGGAGCCCTCCTGGGTTTGTGTGGGCAGAGGGGCAGCTAGTCCATGACTGCGGTGCTAATCAGTGCATATTCCATGGCTCCCAGATGAAAAAGCCTGGGTTCAGAGGCAAATCAGAAATGCCTGGCATGGACCCCTGCTTGGGTGGGCTTCTTCTGAAATAGTTGCAGGGGAGGGATCAGATCTTCATTCCACTCCCTGCTCAGGACACTTTCCAGCTGGAGCTGTGCAGTAAGATCCCAACCACCACAGGGAGGAAGGTCAAACACAACAGGTTTCCTTTTGCCCCTGTGTATCTCATTTCTTCCCCCACTGTCATTCTAATACCAACCTTTCTTCTGTGCTTGAAATTGAGACAGCATATCTCTTAAGTATTGAATTGTTAGTTTACCTAGTGCAGCAAATGTGTCTCTCAAATCTGCTTTGTCAATAAAGCCATCCCTGTTCTGATCCATGATGGTAAAAGCCTGTGGGAAGGAAAAGGAACAGAAATTGCCATTTCCATTGCACAGAACAGTGCTCCAGTCACACACATCAGTCCATGGGAGGATGATATTCATGCTGTAAAAAGGAATATTTAACTTCCTTTGATTCCTCCACATCATTGCACTTTCCTCACTTTCAACACATTACTGTATCTTGGCAAGGGGCTTAATTAAACCCACCCAAACTTCTTCTTACTAAATTAATGCTCAGTGCAGCGTGCATTGGGCTGAAGCCAATGCTGGCAGCTCCAGCCATTCAGCCCTTAACCCATAAAAGTTTGAATTAGGGAGGCTTTAGTCAGGGCAGATTTAGCCAGAGTTTGCTCTGTGTTTATACCTTCCCCATACTCCATTCTTTGAACAAGGCTGAAATGTTTCTGTAAAACATTTCATTTCTGTGGATATCTCTCTGCTATCAACCTGAAGTCGTTTCCTCCTGAGCCTTAGAATGATCCATCACACAGAGATAGCTGAACTTTCAAAAGTACAGAGAAATGTAAGTTCCATAAAATTGTTTATTCAAAGTTTTCCCCTTTCCAATACACTGCATCTTTGAGACTGTGCTGTGTGCTCTGACTGACACTGATGTGCTGACCTTAAATACCCTTGTCAGGCAAAATTTAACTTTTGATAGATAAAAACAGTTGTTTTTTTTATTTTCAGCCAACACAGACTTGGTGTGCTCTAACCATTGTTTACCAAGCCAGCTAACTGCTCATGTATCTGTTTACCCATTTGTGTGTCCATCTCTTGGCTGCCATCACACTTATAATGTTTCATTGATTTGGAAAGATTTTAATGACCTGAAATTCCCCTGGCCATGCCATGGGGAATATGAGTTGATCCTGGCATGACTGAAGCTGGTTATCTGTCTGACAGGTACATCAATAGGGGACAGTATCTTTGCAATGGCCAGGAATTATTCTTTCTTCAGACAGTGCTCCCCTGAGATTGCAGTAACTTGCAGAGTTTTAAAGTCTGCTGCCCTACAGGGTGCATTTCTTCCCATGAACAAGTTATCTCCACAAATCTTCAGGTATTTTCTCCTCCAGTTTCTTGCAAAGCCTCACTGCTCACAGCCCAGTTTGCCCATGAGGCTCCATTCAGTATTATGTTCATAATCTTATATTTACCTTCCAATCAATCCCCTTACAAAAAATTAAGCCCAACTCTTTGGAGATGTTTTAAATGGTGATTTAAATGGTGATTCCCCATAATTTGGAAGCAAAAGAGAAAGAAGATATGAAGAGCAAAGCCAAACCCAGGCAGCTCACAGGAGACAGGAAGAGCATCAGGCACTGTAATGGATGAATTTTAAATAACATAACAGCAATGCTGAAACATTTGCTGATGAGCTGGTTGAAATCTCTAGATAAAAATATTCTAATCCAAATCAGGTTTTCAGAAATATGTGTCCCAGATTTGCAGTCCTTAGACACAACATGGTTTTGGGTTTCACTCGACCACTCCACTGCCTCATGCTTTTGCCATTATTCTGCCACCATCCCCCTAGAAATGCTCCTGGTATTATCTTATTTAAAGAAGATCAAATAATGGCATTCTGTCCAGTTCTTTGTGTTGGTCCATCTTCAAACAGTAATTCCCAAAGAAATTAAAATTGAAGGTTCCTATGATATGGAGAAGAAGTGGGAGAAGAGAGTCAAATATTCCCATTGACTGCGGGGAAATGATTAGTGGTTCCAGTTAATTTAGCTGGGTCATATCCCCAGGCCTTGCCTTGGGTTTGGTCTTGTCCATCACTGAGCTTTCCTGGTGGGAATCCTGAAGAAAAGTAAACTTGAAAGCCACAAGAAGGCACAACATGAAAGAGCAGACATTTATCACACTGGAAAATTGCTTTGGAGACATGAGTTGGAAAAAATGGGGAAAAAATCAGTAATTTAAAATGACAAACCAGTGCAGAATGTGATGGTCTCATGGACTCTCGAATTTGTCCCCACAGAAAAAGACCAGAAACTCATCAAACAGATTATGTGTCTTTTCTATTCTCCAGCTTTTAGGCCACCCATCAGTTTTACCTCCTCAGAGGTAACTGGTCAAAGAACCTACAGTGCCTGGACCACCAAATCCCTTGGGAGCTGAAAGCTGCTTACTTCATCTCCACATGTTGTCTTGTTCTATTGGCATTTGTGGAGAAAGCTGAGGGCTTCTTGGCATTTTCGTTTCTCCTTTGTGGGCAGCTTTAGAAGGGCACAGATGAATATTTTCTGTTGCTGTTGTGGAACAGAGCAGGAATGAAAGCCCTGGTTCAGCCTGGCATCTCTATTCAGGACAATACTTGAGCACATAAGACTATTCTTATTTAAAATACCACTTAACTTTAACATGTGCTCGAGTGTTTTCCTGAATCAGGGCTGAAGTGGATGAGCTGATGCTTTTCCTTTATTTTGGGGTGGGGGCTTGGGTGCTTTTCAAATAAGTCTAGAGAGAAACAGGGGAGTGAGTGAGGGAAGTAAAGAAAGAAAGAATGAAAGAAAGAACAAACAAACACACAAGGAAAATGATCTACCAGCCAAAACCACAGGGATGATTCAGAAAACAACTGTGTGTTCTATTAAAGCAGATGGAGAATTGAATAAGGATTACAAACAAAACCTATGTTATTCATTAGCAATAACAGGAGACTATAGAGAACAGCAGAGTAGTGACCAACCTCTTTGAACTCCTGGATCTGGGTTTGTTCAAACATGGAGAAAACATTGGAACCACCTTCTATCTTCTTCTTTGCCTTTTTGGGAGCCTGGAATATAAATAAGAAGATCAAATATATATTCCTTTGTCTGTTAAGCACCCATGAAAACAAATTACATCTTCAACAGAAGGTAAAAACTACACAGTCAAGTAATACAAGCGGATTGTGCTTTGTTATTGCAAGGTTTTAAAATTCAATCTTACAGACAGATAGATTTAGATATAGATATGATTGAATATATATATATTTAATTATACAAGGGATAAAAATTGCTGCCTTATTAACAGATTGAGGCTTTTTGCACTCCCTGCTGTGTCCTGGGACCTGACAGCTCAGACAAACCAGGACAGTTTGTCACTGTGCTGCCTTTAAAAAGGTGAGGGACCCAAAGTGGGGCCCAG
The DNA here is from genome assembly GCF_035770615.1 of Melospiza melodia melodia. Taxonomy (NCBI): domain Eukaryota; kingdom Metazoa; phylum Chordata; class Aves; order Passeriformes; family Passerellidae; genus Melospiza; species Melospiza melodia. Next base: position 7,802,554 of record NC_086214.1, read on the forward strand.
CCTCCTGCCTGGTGCACTGCTGGCTCCCCCAGGAGCTGCCTGTTCCTGGGGCAGGGTCACCTCCACCTCAAAGGACCCCAGGCCATGTCACACAGGGACCTCTCCCCTTCCACGCTGGCTTTGCAGAGCTCAGGGGTGACAGCCCTTGGTGTGCAGTGGTGTCACTTGAAGATATGAGTTGGAATGCCCTAGAATTCTAGCCCTTGGTGTGCAGTGGTGTCACTTGAAGGTATGAGCTAGAATTCCCTGCCTGCTGTCTCAAGAAATTCCAGAATTCAGGTAAGTGCCTCCAAGGGCTCCCTCTTCCCAGTTCCTATGCTGGGACTGGCAGCCAGACTCCAAACAAGGCCCTGCATGAAGACTGAGCTCAGGAGCTGGAAAGGGAAGTTATATCATTTCCTACTCACAGAGAAATGTTTGGAAATCTGCTTGGTCTGGACCAGCACTGACAGAACAGATTAATCCTTCCCAAGCAGGAACACCTTCTACTCCTGGAGCCTCTACTCCTGCACCAACCTATGGCACTGCAGTGCAGTACCTTACCCAGACCATGTTATTTTAATATTCAAGATAATCATCTCAAATGAAAGGGCAGGACTGCTTTTATCACCATTCTCAAGTCTGGAGGCTGAGACAGAGCAAGATTGGGGAAAGAGCTACAATGATATCTAAGAATCTAATGCTCACTAAAACTCAGTCAGAACTAGGCTTCATTAAATATCTTTGAATAAGGGCCCAACCAGCTTGCCTAAGACAATATAGTTCTTGTTCTGCAGTAAAGAATAAAATCTGTGATTCCAAAGGATTACAGAAGTGTTTTAACCACAGTGTTATCCTTACTTGGGGCAGGATAATGAGCTGCAATGCCTTTTGAGTTCCCTTCCAGACAGATTACTTTTTTCTTTATCATTTTTACTTTTAAACTTCATTATCATAGTCCCACCTGGTTCTCGTGTCACAGAAAATTAGTCTTACTTAGTTTGGGCTATTCTGCATGAAACAGAAGGCAACTTCTACTGTCTCCTTTCATCAAAATAAAAAAGCCTGTGAAAGTTCAAATTCAATACTGATTTCAAATATCCTGAGGAGCAGAGCAGCTCAAGAAAATATTCCCACTTGACTCTGTTTGAAGCATACATTGTCTGATCAATTTAATTTGCCAGGCAGATTTCTGCACTCAGCCACCCTGGTTTAGATCCCAGGATATGGAAGGGGGGAAATTAGGGCAATGTTAGACACTCTCCCACATACCCACACTCCAGACCTGTCAAGCTCCTATCAGCTAATTCAAAGAACTAAAATTTGGAAATAGGAATGGAAATTAAGTGAAAAATATACTTGTAGTGAGGATAAAAACAAGGATAGAATGCCACCACAGGCATGGAAAAAAGAAGTTAATAAGTGGAATGTTTAATGAATGTAGAAATATTGATTTTGGAATAAACAGATTCCCTCCTCCTCCTCCTCCACATGAAATAAGTGCTATTTTGAGCAGTAATGGGCAATCTTCCACATAACGTGAGGTGCCTGGAGGAGGCTTTCAACACTTGCAGATCGAATGGAAATATTCAGAACAATCCTATGTATTTGCATGGGTTTGTTCCCTGAGGTAAAGGGGAAGCAGATGTGGCCCAGGGGAGAGTCCTGCCAGCTGTGGGGGGACAGCAGGGCTGGGGTCTGGGCAGGGCAGGGGGGCTGGTTCTGAGGGCTCCTGGAGCTGCTCCTGCTGGACACAGAACAGGCTTTGCCCTCCTCATGGGCTCTTCTGCTGGGGCCAAACACAGCATCCATGCCCACACTGATAAATATTCCCCGTGCTAGGAAACCATGGGCAGTGGGGTCCAGCTCTTCTAAATGCCAAATGCTGGCAATTCCTCCATTATTCCTCAGTTTATTGGGTTCTCTGGGCTGTAAGGCTTCAAGCAAGAGCCATAGCTCTAAGGAAGGACCAGATAAATGCAAAAGCTGCAGCTCAATAGCTATTAGAAAAGACCAGCAATTTAAAAACCGCCCAAAAAGCTTCTGTACATTAGTGAAGTCCTTTTCAAGGCAAAGAAGATGGAAAACTGATTATACAGGGAATAATTACTGTAGTATCACAGAATCTTAGAATGTTTTGGGTTGGGTGGGACCTTAAAAATAATTTACTTCCAACCTAGAAGAAGTACTAGAAAAATTGATCCTAATATATTTGTTCACTGTTACTCTCTGGTTTGCTGTCTCCAGGGATGACAGAGAAGATCAGTTCCCATGATGCCCAATCAATTTTTAGTTTTTCTGCTGAAGGTCTGGATATGGATCCCATTTATGACCTGCTCATAAATAAGAGGGGGCTGAGACCACCAATACATTTCACAGGGGCCCATGAACAGCTGCCACGTGGGTTTGATTTCCATCACCAGGTTCAAGCTAAGTCTTGTAGTGTCCAACACAGAGCATCTTGGATTACCAGTTTTCAATACTGGGAATGCAGCTTACCTGCCCTTAAAAGCCAGAAAATTCATAATCACAGAGAGAGCTGCACCCCAATTTTACACAAGGTGTGGGCAGGGAGGTGCTATGAGGGGGAAGGCTGAGAGAGAAGTAGGTGGAGCAAGAACAGAACAGAGTTCATTGTTTTTCTGGTGGGTAACTTGAATTAAAAGACAGCTCTAAGAGAACAGAAAAGAATAACTCAGAACAGAACAGTTCTGTGCTGCTGTCTGACAATTCCAAACACTCCAGAATTTTTTAATGAACACATTCATGGTTCTGACTCCAGAGTCTCTCTCTGAAAGAATGACATATTAAAAGGAACATCACAGAGCTGAGCAAATATATGGCTTCTAAGATGTCAAGGATTTAGTAGGTGACCCAGAGGAGAAAGTGGGTGACTGACACATCCCTTCTGCCTGCCTTGATTTCCCAACTCTTGAAACCAAAGTGTGCCAGGCTGCACTTTGCAGAGATAGAGCAGCTCTCGTTGCAACATGTGCTGTGAGAGTGACATACAAAACGTGCCAGATGAGAAACTGAAGAGCTGAGGGTCCCCTGGGCTCGGGTTCCGAGGCCTCAATAGCACAGCAGTGGGAAGAATGTTGCAACAACTGAACAAGCCTATTAATATTCCTGCCTGAGAGTATTAATCATCCCATTGTGAAGAAAACAACACTTCACTTTAGAGGAGAAACCACAGGCTTGTCGCATATCACTCATTTGTCTTTCCAGTGTTAGCACTCTTTCAATTAGCCTGGATTTTAAAGGGTCTTTTTTGTTGTTGTTGTTGTTTTGTTTGGTTGGTTTTGGTTTGTTTTAGAGGCTTTAAATGAAGAAATGGAACCATACCAAAATCTGGTCCCAAGAAAACTCTGCTGTACCAGACATTTTCTTTGAGCTGAGTTTCCCTCACTGAAGTTCTTTATATTTCTCCTTTCTGGCAGTGTCAGGGAGCCCCAAAGAACCAGGGTGTGCAGGGACACAGGCAGGCAGAGACAATGAGTGTGTGTGGCCTTTGCCTCTCTGGATGTAAGAAAAGGGATCCATTTTTTACATGCTGCAAAGGTGGGAGGGGAGTGATGTTCAAGGGAATCAGAAGGAAATTTGATTTCAGGGTGACCTAGAAGAAAAGGGGGTGGGGAATCAGTTTCTGCCTCTACATACAAAGGAGGAAGGAGATGAAAATACCTTGTTCTTACTTCAGAACATGAGGCATTGTTTGCCCTGATAAATTCATAAAGAGGTGATGCCAGAGCAGATCCATGACACTGGATTATTGCAGAGCTTTATCATCTCAACCACTCAGTGCATTTTGCAGACAACCAAGAAAAATATGGAAAACCAGGCAAGATGCAGCAGGGTGAGCAAGGTCCCTCAGTGGCTGCTCAGGGGCACGCTTTTACCCTTCAGTAAGTGGGAAGTGACAAACCTCCACCTGGCATTCCTGCAGCACAGGAACATCTCCACTGGCAGTCAGGAGAGATGGGCAGCACTCTGCCACAAGCTACAGCTTTGCTTTGCTTTGGTGTCGTTTGGTTTGTTTTGGGTTTTTTTGGGGTTGGTTTGGGTTTGGTTTGGGTTTGGTTTGGTGTAGTTTGGTTTGGTTTGATTTGTGTTTGGTTTGATTTGGGTTTGGTTTGATTTGGGTTTGGTTTGGTTTGGTTTGGTCTGGTTTGGGTTTGGTTTGGTCTGGTTTGGGTTTGGTATGGTTTGGTTTGGTTTGGTTTTGGGTTTGGTTTGGTTTGGTTTGGTTTGGTTTTGGGTTTGGTTTGGTTTTGGTTTGGAGAGGTTTGGGGAGGTCACTCCCTTGTTTAGCCCACCATACTCCAAGCCCCTCAGAAAATGCTCTTAATAATTAACAATTACATAATGTGGTGTTCCTGACAGCAAAGTCAAAAACACAAGCAGAAACACTTCCTTACTCAGCCACTTATTGTGTCTTCTTCTAATTTTTCTATGAAAGACAACTCAGTGGATGAGCAGGGAGAGAGCCCTGCAGGGAGAACCAGCAGTGGACACTGTTAAGAGCTTGATTTTGCTGTCCTGTGCCCTTAAGTGTTTATTCAGTCCAGGACAAAGTAGACATAAGATACCACCAGGTTTTTACTGTTTCACATTTTGTACTTCCTTCCTCTGCAACTACATGTACAACTACAGAAAAGGCAGAATCATCCATCATTTTGCTCAGACTTTGTCCCCTGCTGTGATCCACTGTATGATGTCAACTCTCAGTTACTATTACTTTTTCATCCATCACACTCTCTCCTTGTTTTTCATCCACTCTGGGATCTCAGTGCTGACATTTCCTGTCTTCAAATTTCTGTTATCATCAGATACAGCTTCTGAATCAGAAGTTGCATCTCAGGCCTGGACAAGGGATTGCTGCAGCATGGGACAGGATATTTGTTGATTTTTGTCTCACAGGTTTGCTCTGCTGAGATAATTTACATTAGATCTGCACCAAACAACCCAGCTACAGACAAGCCACCGTTTTTTAGAGGGGTTTAGGTCTTTTCCATGGCAGGTGAGCAGCACAAGGCCAACCCAAGTGCATGCCTTGGAGGGAACAGTCTAGAGAAGTAAGCAACACAAACTGCTCTAAGGGCACAATTTGCATTTCAAACAGGCAGCAGCCTCAGATCATTCAAATAAACCATGTTATCAGAAGTGAGAAAGAGAAGATCTTTTTATTACCTGCTCTGCAGTCACAAACAGACCCCTCCCTTCTCATCCCCACTCCATTTTGTGTGCAGTCCCAGCCTGCACACACCCACACAGACACACCTTTGATCCCTGCTAGATACAGAAATCTGCTGGCCTGCAGCCTCCCTGCTTCACACTCTGGACACTCAGGTTCTCCTCCTCCTCACAGAAACCCTCCCCTGTCACAGGCTCCTTCTCCTCCTGCAGACACACAGAGGGAAGGCTTCATCTGCCAAACTCATCCCGGAGCAGCAGAGCCTCCCCAGCCTCTCAACCACAGGCTCCTCCACCTTGAACACCCCAAATTCAACAGATGGGCCAAAACCCAACAGATGGGGCAAGACCCAACAGATATGCCAAAATTTAGTAGATGGGCCAAAGCCCAACAGATGGGCCAAAATTCAACAGATAGGCCAAAATCCAGCAGATGGGCCAAAGTTCAACAGCTGCTTTTCCCAACCCAGCAAATCTTCTTCTCCTTCATGTGACGAGATGAGCAGTCCCTGTGTGCACACATGGGGCTGTCACACACATGGACACATGGTCACACAGACACACAAACACATATGGAGACACACACACATATATGGAGAAACATAGGGACACACAGTCACAGACACATGGACACACATACACACTCCCAGGGCTGCCATTCACACACACTTACATACACACATGGACACTCCCAGGGCTGTAACACACGCTTTCACGCACGCACACGCACAAACACACTGTCACACACAGTGACACACACACACACTGACACACACACATGGACACTCACAGGGCTGTCACACACACTTTCACACACACACACTGTGACACACACACTGTCACACACAGTGACACACACACAGAGTCACACACACACACTGACACACACACATACATGGTCACACACACATGGACACTCCCAGGGCTGTCACATACACACTGTCACACACACAGTGTCACACGCACCGTCACACACAGTGACACACACACAGTGACACACACACTGACACACACACACACGGACACTCACAGGGCTGTCACACACACTGACACACACACATACATGGTCACACACACATGGACACTCCCAGGGCTGTCACATACACACTGTCACACACACAGTGTCACACGCACCGTCACACACAGTGACACACACACAGTGACACACGCACACAGAGTCACACACACACACGGACACTCACAGGGCTGTCACACACACTGACACACACACATACATGGTCACACACACACGGACACTCCCAGGGCTGTCACATGCACACTGTCACACACAGTGACACACACACAGTGACACACACACACACGGACACTCACAGGGCTGTCACATGCACACTGTCACACACAGTGACACGCACACAGAGTCACACACATACACGGACACTCACAGGGCTGTCACACACACTGACACACACACATACATGGTCACACACACATGGACACTCCCAGGGCTGTCACATACACACTGTCACACACACAGTGTCACACACACTGTCACACACACTCTGTCACACCCAGCCACAGCAGCAGTGCCACCAGCAGCCCCGTTCCAGCTGCCAGGTCGGTCACCGTGGCCGTGTTGCGGTCGGTGCTGTCTCAGTGCAGGTGGCACATTCCAGCCTGCAGAGCACATCTGAGCAGGGTGCAGGCTGTTTTTGGGCACAGTGCTCCCCTCAGCAAACAGAAATGCGCTACAAGGTGTCACTCAAACTGAGCAAACACGGGAATGTTTGGGGAATAAGAAAAAGGCTTCCCTCTCCTTCCTTGTGCCACTGCCCTTCCTGATGCCCACCAGCACAGAGCATTCAGGGAGACACCACAGACCCAGCTCGTCTGAAATTCCCTGGAATTAACAGAGAGCCATAGACAGTTCTCAGAACTCCATTCCACAGCACTTGTGTGGTCTGCTCTTGTTAGAAAAATTATCTCCCTGAACCCTGCCTCTCTCACTGTCATCAGCCCTGGATGTCAGAGCCTAGTAGCACTGGCTGACTTGTAATTATTTTTTACTATGCTGCTTTGTCTGCACTAATCCTTTGAAAGTAGCTTTACTGCACATCTGAAATATTATGATGCTATAAAACCTCTGTAATATTTATAAATCCCTTAAGACATCATAAAGAGAGAAAAAAACCTCCCCACAGAGTTCATCTAGCATAATTACATATACATTTCCCTCTGATTAATAAAAAATGATCACTTCCTTATGTAAAGATATTCTTCAGCTTTCTTTCATTAAGGCTATTTTTTTCTTTCCATTTTAAATCTGTTTCATGTGTCCCTGTATAGTAAGGTACCTCAGAAGAGATTTTCCCAAAACAAAAGGCACAATGAAAAGAACCACCACAGAGCATCGTCAGTTGAGCTGGGAGCGAGGAGACAGACAAGTCTCTCACTATATTTTCACGTCTCCTAACTTAAGCATTTCATCACAGAATGTCCTGGAATATCTTCAAACATCAATGAGTGTTGGTGTGTCATTGAACTAAACAGGCAGGGAAAAAACTGATAAGTAAAATCTTGGGAAAAAAAAAATAAAAAAGGGAAAAAAGAAAAGCTAAGACCCAGCACTTGTCCCCCACCCAAAAAAGGGCTGGTTTGGACTTTTCTGAGGCTGATTAAAGGGAAACCTGTAAATCCACACCTGAAGAGGCATAATCAGCACAAGGTCCCTTCTGAAGCACTGGTGAGGAACATGATTAATGTGAAACCACTGACACTGGGCTGGCACTGGCTGAAACTGGAACCTGTTTTGTGCATGGATTTTAGAAATGCCATTGAATGTGGTTTTGCCCTGCTCAGAACAGCACGTGGATCACATTCATCACCTGCTTAAATAGGATCAAGTTTGAACTAAGCTTTGAGAAAGCTTTTCATATACAACTCCCTCTCTGGTGTTCTCCACAATGAAATATTCCATAGCCCCAGGGAGCCACCGGCCAGCGTTGCTTTTAGGCAGCCTGAAAAGGACCTGCAAAAAGGAGCAAAACAAACAGAGACAAAATCACCTGCTCTTTTTTTTTTTTTTTTCCTAATACTGTTGTAGTCATTCCTCTGAATTTGCAGGAGACAAAGATCTGCCCACAATTCCTTAGGCAGGAGTTCTTTGCTCTTTGGAATCACATCAAGTGAGGTGGCTGGTGGAGTCCCAGAGCCAAAAGCCAACAGTGAGCAGGGCAAAAACACAACACAGAAATTTCTGCAGAGCTTCTTACTTCTCCTCATGGTCACAAGAGCAGCACAGACCCAGTTCCAGAGAAATCCCTTTCCCTCAGTCCCCATCACACCACAGCAGATCTTAATTCTATCTCACACCAGCCATGCCAGGAGTGTGAATGTGGGACAGAGCTGCACCAGCTCTTCCTTTCTGCAATTCCATCCATATTCTGTGCCTTCCTCCTTTGTGAAATACATGCAGAGCAGTCCTTGGGAGTTCCCAGCTCACTCTGTGGGGTATATCAGCATTCTGGATGTGATACTACAATGAGATTTCATGGGATGCTGTGTGATCATTCCTGCTCTGTTGGAATCATAAGAGTCAGAAAGAAATACAGAGATAAAGACATGGGGAAGGATAAAACCTACCATGGTGCTGCTGCTCCTTCCACCCCTGCTCTGCCAACCAGTCAGCCAACAAACACAATGCCAATTGTCTCTTTATATAGTGTCACCAAGGAATAAAAATATGCCTGCTCCAAGTTTAGACAATAGATGTAAGGTTGGAAAAGTGCAGTAATTGGATCCCAATACCATTCCAAGCATCTGTTCCACGCACAGCTTTTGCTTTCACAGAAATAATGCAGCAGATAAGTGGAGGAGGCAGTTGGGATACAATTGTACAGCACTCACAGCAAGCTTGAGCTGAAGGGGTTTTCCCATGTACTGCTAAATAATGAACACAGGGCATGCACTGGGAGATTTTAAGTGGACATGGCATTTTGAAAAAGCAGGAAGGGAAACACAATCCTTGAGAAAATGCTGGGGAAACCAGCAATAAATCCTGGCCACTTCAGTAGCCCCAGAGCCTGGTGCAGGCATTCAGAGCTCCAGCAAAGCATCTGAGGCTCTGCAGAACTGCATCTATAACTGGAGGGTGGAAAAGCACCTCTCTGCAGATGGCAATAAAGTGACTCAGGTCAGGTCTCTTGTCCCTGAATTTATAAAAATGCCTGAAGTCCAGGGCTGTTATCATCATATTTTCTGGAAAAATCTCTTTGCCCAGGATTTCTTCTCCTGGGAAGATGAGAAGCCTCGGAGAAAAAGGAAAACAATATTATCTCATTTGCTTCTCCTGTGTTTTGCTGCTTTGGAATGTGTTTGGAGATTGTTTACCAACAGGTGATTGTTTCACTGGTTTTTGGTGTGAGTGTTTTCACTTATTGGCCAATCAGTGCCAAGCTGTGTTGGGGCTCTGGAAAGAGTCACGAGTTTTTCATTAGTATCTTTTAGCCTTCTGTAACTATCCTTTCTGTATTCTTTAGTATAGTTTAGTACAGTATTCTTTAAGATAATACAGTATCATAAAATAATAAATTTGCCTTCAAAGAACATGCAGTCAGATTCATCATTTCTTCCTCTGTCTGGGAACCCCACAAATACAAGAGGGGGCCATATCCCAAAATACTGCAAAGTGGTGGAGGGTCATGGACTTCAAAGCATGAAAGAAGAGGTGTGTGGTCATGAATGTGGCAGTGGGAGCAGGAAGAGAACAGGAGGCAGCGTAGGAGCCACGGGGATTGTGTCTCCCAGGGAATGCTCGTGGACATTAATACACATTCCATCCCATTGGAATTGCTGCAATGAGCCAAAACATTAACCACTATGAAATTGCAAAATTCCACTGACGTGAAATCATGGTTCCTAAAGGTCTGATCTCTGTGTCTTTCAGAGTATCCGTACAAGAACCTCAGAACATTCAATTCAGCAGAAACAGCAGGTTTTTCAGGAACCTGCATCTGAAATTCTTCTCTCCATCAGTCATCCCAACCTTGAGTCACAGCAGTGCTCAATCAATTAACTGAACTTTGAGACAGATGTGCATTCAAGTTTCTGGTTGAACAAGAACCTTGTTCTTTCTCCAGGTCCAGCCCCTTGCAGTGCTGTCATCTCTAATCTTAGATCTGACTGCATGCTCTTCAGGGCAAGGACTGCTTTAGCTGTTGTGGGGCACCTCAAACACCTACAGGGATAATTAAGTAATAAACAGGCATAATACAGCTCATCTGGCTTTAGTGAAATGGCTGTGGATGCACGTTGGAAGGTAGCCTGGTGTTCATTGCTCTGGTTTAGTGACATTATACCAATCCCCAGTGTAACAGAGCATGAAAAGAAATCCCTCAGTCCCTCTGCCTGCAAGTGCCTGCTGGAGAGCAGCCCCAGGTTTGTGTCCTAGGCTGGGTCTGGAAACCTGAAAAACTCAGAGTGAGGTTTCTGAGGGAAATTCTACACGATTTCCAAGGTTCATTGTGATAAAGATGTGTCATGTTCACCGGGTTAGGTCCTGATTCATCAAAGCTGTTAAGAATCCACTTAACTTTTAGGGAGGAATAGTCCCACTGAAATCCACAGAACAGCTCACAAACCTTCATGTGAGAATGTGGTTACTCATTCTGCAAGATTAATGCCCTAATTCCAACAAAAGAGACAAATGAGCAGCAGCTTTGTCACCTGGCCTGGGATTCCATCCTGTGAATTTTGTGTCCTTGCTTGGAAGAATCCTTATCCTTTCACCCAGCCATTTCATGGTTTTCTTCTAGCAGCTCTGTTAACAGACTTTTGTATTGTTTTATTGGGAGTTTTGTTTTCTCTTATCTAGTATACCATCAATCACCATTGTTATTATCAATTTGCTCCTTAGTCTTGTAGCTTGATCTGCAGGCATTTTCCAATAGTGCCTGTATTTTCTGCATTGATCTTTATCTTTTCACAGAATTTCTATATTAAATGAATCCTTCCAAGCTGTTTTCAAATGACATGACACATTGGGATAAAACCCACACCATGCAGTGTGTTTGTAATGCACATGTCCTGGGAGACCAGAACCCTCTCTGCTTAGTCTGTGAAACAAATCCACAGAGGAATTAAGGGAGACATACATCTTGGCTTTAAAGGTCTGCTTGCTTCTGCAACTGCCTCCAAATTATAGAAAGGCTCCAGACTGGAGAGGGGAGGGAGAGAAGGGGGGAATAACATAAGGACTGAAAAAGAAAGGCTTGAATTTAATTGCCCTAAAAATTTCAATCATTCAATCTGGTAATTAGAGAGCTGGCTGATTCAGAAAGCAATTTCATTTGGAAAAAAAAATAAAAAAAGAGCCCAACAAGATAATTGATGCTAAGTGAATATTTTACCTGAAATATTAAATACCAAACTTAAGTCTGCCTCCAGGGCCCTTTCTGCTACCCCTTTTTGATCTGTCTTTCTACTTCTTTGTATTTTCCTCTCACATGACTCAACAGAACAGGACACTCCTTCAGAAAATCAAATTGTCACAGGGACAGGTTTATTTGAATTCTCTGTGCTGTGAAGGAGACAACATAATGATTTATTAGTAAAGAAAATAATAATAGGAAGTCTCCTGAGATGCAGTCTGGCTGGAAATCTCAGTGAGAATTTCCAGGGCTGAGTCTCTGTGTCTGGCCACGAGGACAGTCTGATGTCCTACCAAGGGGAACATTTTCTTTAGGAGCTGATCAAGTACAGGGTAACAGCTTTCTTTGTCAACTTAACAAGGATTAGCAGAACGTTTCATGTTTAATTCTGGACTCTCTGATGCCATGAAATGATACTTCAAGGCAGAGCTGTGCAGCCCTGCAGAGCCCTGTGGGTGTCGGTGTCACAGGGGTCTGATTGCACAGGTCTCTTGGCAGGGTGGAAAAGGAGCTGCTTTATTGCACTGCTCAGGAGAAGCAATTGCTCATTCTCTGCTATTTAATGGCCTAATGAACAAGGGCAGCATCCCATACACACCTTAAAGGAATGTTGTGTACCTGGAAATTAGGTAGATAATAATTTATGCCAGATTTATAGATGGAGAAATTATAAAGAAAACTGCACATGACACGTTGGATTCTGGTTTCCTGTGCTGTTCTAAGTGCTCACCAGTGCAGCGTTTTCACACAAAATGTTACACTTTATTCCTGTTAGTAATGTTAAATTTTAATCTTAAAAGACCTTTTAAAGTGAGGTTCCACATCTATTACTGCTCAGGAAGCCCACATCAAATGTTTCCAGGTGCCTTTGCAATTTCCAGCTTTGAGACTGATCATGAGAACGTTTCTGATCTGTACAACATTCAGGATCTAAAAAGGCAGATGACAGGTCTTGGGGACAATCCTTGTGGGGAGATGGGATGCCAGAAGCAGTGCCAAATGGGATGTGGCCTTTTTTTACAGCCAGAAAAAAATCTACTAATGCAGGAAATGTGTGGCAAGTACTTCTGGAAGTATTGGGCTGTTACAGGTTATTGCAGTTTTGAGACCAACTTTATACCACAACATGACTGTGCTCCTGCCCACAGAGAGTCTCCTGGCCTGCCTTTGAGGGGATACCTTCAAAAGAACACCCATGGCTGTTAATCAGGCTTGGGGACATCCTGCCAATAGGTGGGGACAATGCCCTGACCTTTAGGAGAGCTGCATTCCATCCTTCACACCACAGGACTCCAGGTTCTGTGCAAGCCCTGGAGCTGAGCAGACTCTGGGTCAGGAGTATAAACCAAGCACTAAAGGGAGAACATCAGCTAATTCCAGCAGAACCACCAAGCTAGGGTGGATTTCAAGCCTTCCACAGAAAATTAGCAACTTGAACCACCCACTTTTCCTTAATCAGCTTAAATTTATCAGAAGTTCCTGTTCTTTTAAGAGCCATGATGATGCCCTTTTCTCTGTACAGTTGTTCTCTCAGTAGCTGATGAAATTCTTCATACAGAGGACAGGTTACCCCGTGCTGCTCAGGAAGTCTGGTCTCAATACTGAATTTTGGAGCTTGGCAACAAAGCAAATCTCAGGCCAGTGAGCCTTATGTTCAGTGTGTACAGAGCTCCTGCAGTACAGGTACAGAGAAGAAGATATTACAGACACCTCTGCAGAATTTTAGATAAATTAAAAAGTGCAAATCCCACTGTGAATCTCCTCTCTCCATTGAGCAGAGACACAAACACTGTTTTGGAACCAGCCAGGGCTGCTGTAACTGTTAATTAAGTTCTGTGCGTTTGTTGTTCAGGACAGTAAATGCAAACCCCCTTCTCTGAGCTACCCCTCCCTCTCTGAGAATTCATAGCCACTATCTAATCTGACAAAAACTGTGTACTCTTTTATACTTGGAGGTCACTTTATGTTACTTACAGTGTGTTGCCTTATGTCAAAAGGCATAACACAACATAATGAAAAGCAGACTAATATAACTCAACCTGACATCAATGACATAATATGATGTGGCTACTGAGAAATGCACTGTTGTCATTGTTTTGTGTTTTCATCTGATACCTACTTGCCATTCCAGCATGGGGCATTTGTTGCAGAATTTAGAGAAGGTTCCAGACTGAGCACACCTGATTCTGCTGTGCCTCCCAAAATTTTTGCACTGAGGTCACTTGGTTGGATTTGCTGGGGGTTCCTCCTGATTTACACTAGCAAGAGTCAGGCACTACAAAATCATCACATAAAGAGCAATTACTTTAGGAAAGCCATCAAGTTGGAAAATGCAGCTCCTGGGAGTAAGGAAATGGCAACCCTGTTACAGTCCCTGTAACCTTAGCTCTGCCCTCCTGGGCAGTAAAGGAGCCTGCACTGGTTTTCCTGCAGGATGTCATTTCATTTTGTAGGACTGTGGAGCAAAGCAGCTGTTCAATATTTCTCTTAACTTCTTCATGTAGTCTGTGGTCCCATACCTCATTTGCTGCACATCAAACAAATCCTTTTGTGGCTCAGGTAGTTTTCTCCTTCCTGTTTTTATTTGCTGTTGTATTGTTCTAATTACCACAGTAGATGTGTATTTCAAAACCAAGGCTGAGTCTATCTTCCCAATGCACCCACAAGTTTGAAACACACTGTTATTCCTTCCTTGTTCCACAGACAGGGAGCAGAGCACAAAATTGCATCTATAGACTCAATGGGAAGTCTGTCCTACACAAGCCTACAGCACAAGGCAGCAAAACCCCAGCCTTTTGCATTAATTCTTTATTTTTATTCCCTGGCTACTTTATCCTGCCCAGGTCCTCAGTGGAAAAAGCAGGCATGAGCCTCATTTGTGAAAACCTTGGGCAACAACAGGTAGAAATTAATTGTTCTGGTGGTGAATCCATCCAGCAGAACCAAAACAGGAGACCCAACAGCAACCAAAATAATTGAGCTGATGGATTATAATGAAACCATACTTTTCGCTAGAGTTTTACAGACAAATCCATCAAAAAAGCCATCTCTAACCTCTTCTCCTCTCTAACACAGGCCATAGAGTTTTATATATAAATTTCAAGCCCATTTCTTCTGGTTGAGCTAGAACCCATTTTCAAGCATTGCTGTTGTGGTTATTATTAATATTATCTTATGTTGATGGTGGTTGGCCAGACCAACTGAAGCCATGGCTTCCTCAGTGACAGAATTCAGCCCCCAGTGACTCTGAGGGGACTCAGCCTCACATTCCACACTCCAGCACATCCTGCACTCCCACTTTGTGTTGCTGGTCATTCCATCTCTGCATGCATTATTTGGGGGCCTTGGAAGCAGTGGGACAGATCACTACATTATTGCTGCAAGATAGGATTTGATGAGAATGTAATTAGTGCTGACAAAGCCTGTTCTTCCTGGCCAGAAACCCTGCTGAGAAGTTCAGGTTTAGCAAAGCAGAAGTCAGGAGTGGAGGGAGGTTAAAGGAAAGCTCAAGAGCTCTGGGAAACCAGGTGAGGTTTAGGCATCTGCCAACATTCTGGCCAGGTATCCCCACGGAAAGGAATTACATTCACTTAAAACTTTCAAAGAATGAAGGAACAAGGTTTGACAAATGGTTCTCTCTGTCAGAAATTTTACCTGAATATTTCTGTCTTTTATTTAGCTTTTGATGGGATCTCCTATGTCATTTTCTGTTAGGATGAGATCTTATTTTCTACATTCATCTCCTGCATTTGTAATTTCTGTCTGTACCAACACACATGCATAATTTTTTCAAATGTTTATAATATGGTATAGAGCTTCCTAAAACTTTGGGGTGAGCAATTGGAACTCTTCACCTGAAATTTTACCATGTAGGATTCTACCTCCTCTGAAAAAAAATTGGCATAGCAAAATCCAATTTTGTTTACAGAAAAGAGTATCTAAATATTGACCCAGTGACTAAATTCATGGCAGGTGTTTGTGGTTTCGTTGCAGATGAATCTCAGAGTTGGCTGGGTCACATCACACAGAGATTTGGAGCCAGTGATGCTCAATTGCAAACACACACAGAGTGGAATAGGACACAGGCAGCAGTACCACCTCAGAGTACTGCACAGATTTTAGGCTACACCATCCATAAAAGCACTAGAAAAAGGACTGCCAAACGAGGGACAATTCAAGAATTTAAATGCAGTGGAAAATGCCAGCTGAAATAGTCACTTTAGGAATTATGGATGTAGTAGGTTGGCATTGCTCTGCAGATGTTGAATGTAGAACATGGCAATATCCCTCCAGCACAGCAGCTGTAAATCCAGGAGCCACAAAGGCATTTAACAACTTTCTGTAAATGTCACAAGTTCCTAATTCAATCCTTTGGCACTTTTCTAAAAAATCATTATGGGGGAATCATCACATGGCATGGTAACAACCTCCCCTGTTTGTGCTAATGAAACAGCCCACGTGCCTAAACCTGAATTAAAATAATGAAAAGGAGCACAACACGTAAAAAAATTGCCATATTCTGACCTCACAAACAACAGCATAAACCCATTGTCATCTCTTAGAAAAAGTGGGATTATTTGGGACTGACCATCCTGAGACTGAGGACAGAATCTGCACCCTTGGCAGCATTCAGAGTCATGGGATGGTTTGGGCAGGAAAGGAGCTTTGAAGATCAGCTTGTCCATAGTGCTGGGAGCTGTGGCTCCACTGCAGAGCAGGAGCTGCAGGCGCAGTGTGCAGGAGGGAGGACTGGCCTGGCAGTGGAGGCTCAGTGGTCACAGTGGGTGACAGCACATCCTGCCACTAAAAGACCTTCAGGTGAGACCCTGACAGTGACCAGCTCTGAGAAGAGCTGAGAACCTCCAGTAAAAGTCTTCAGAAAACAGACAGACACATTCCCAATGATGCTTCAGTGCCTTCAACCCTCACACTGGGGACTTTCTGCCTGAGTGCTTTGGTGCTGTGGGTAGAACCCACAGACCCAACACTGAGCTGTGCCTGAGAGTCTTTGCTCCTGCCTTTGCCAGTCTGTGCTAATCCTTACTCTGAGCTGAGACTAATCAGGTTCTTTTAACTTAGGGCCCCCCAAGCTATCCTTGTTCTGTGGGATGGATTACCCTGTTGTGACATGTCTCGACCTGCTGCTCGACTCAGTTCTCCTGCTAACCCATTTTATATTCCTGGCACTTCAAAACACAGACATTAGTTATGTATGCATGTGAGCCAACCCCAATGTGCTCAGAAATGCAACACAAAATCCCCTGGTAGTTTGAAAATACACACTACAGTCACTCAAACAGGAGGAAATGCAAATGCCACACTCAGACACATTGGCATATTCCCATTTAGTCCATACAAGTATCCCAAAAGCAGGACTCCACACCCCAAATGTCATGTTTTAGAGGACACAAGGTTTGAAAAATAACAATAAATTGTAATAATTGCCTCTCAGGTGGGCTGAATTACTCCTTGAAGAATTAGTCTTCCTCCCTCGTCTGTGAAGGAAGTATCTTTAACTTGAGCTTTTTGGTTTAAAAGCAATCTGAGCCATGAACATCCTGGCCATACAGAGACTCCCTAAACCCCAAAGCCTAAAGCCCAGAACATGAGAACAGGCATAACTGAAATGATCTGGGTGCACAGAGGGTTGAACTTCTGTAAGAAACAAACTTGACACACATTGTACCTTAGTAGAAGTCAAGACCAAGGCTTCTAGAAGCCAAAATCTCTCCTGAAAGGAGGAGCAGCCAACAGGTCCAGTGCATCCTTCACCAGTGGGTTGCAGTTGTGGTGACACTTCTCCACAAACCGTCTACAGGTCCAGTACATCCTTCACCAGTGGGTTGCAGCTGTGGTGACACTGCTCCACAAACCATCTGCTGTCCCCTCAGCAGGGATGGAAGCTGCTCCTCGCTGAGGAAAAAAGTGCAGGAGAAAAGAGCTGTTGGCTCCTCTCTTCCACCAGAGCCCAGGCTGAGCTGGAGCCAGGTCCCTGCACAGGGGGGACACTGAGCACACACTCTGCCCTCAAAATAATTTGGGAAAGGCATTTCCATGGTGCTGCTCAGCACAGCTGGGGGTGGACATCGTGCAGCTCCTCATTGAAAAGGTACAGAGCAATGCACTGAGGAAAATCTCCTTTGGGAAAGGAAAATAAATTTGGAATCTTAGCTGGAAGGTGCTTACCATGAATAACTGTGGCTCCCAGCCTGACTTCCACCAGCAGCTGGAATACAGGCAATGGCAATGACTGCAGAGGCAGGGCCACCAGAACTTCCCACAGGGAGCCAAAATCTTAACAAGCTCCTCAAGAGACAGAATTAACAAAGAGTCACCTTTTTCAAGTTTTTACTTTTCTTATGGTGAGTGAGTAATTAATTCTCCCTCATCAATGATAGGCAGTAAACTCGTTCTGTATTGAAAGGGAAATGCAAAATAACCCAGGAAATTCTCTGTGTTCACTTTCAGACATAAGGATGGCCTTCAGAACTCACTGATCACATGTATGTACCAGTTCCTGAGGGCACAGAAGCAAACAAAGTCCCCCTGACAAGTCTGCTGGTTCTTAAATATGCCAGGCACAAGGAAATCCAATTTTCATTAACCTCATTAATCCAGATACTCTTTTGCCTGCTGAGTGCCTACTTCAGCGAGGCAGGTAAATGCACAGTCTGTTTAAACCCTATTTTTATCTCTTGTTTTATGTGTTTATATGTGACCAACCCCTCTTCATTCATTCAGCCACTGTAGCTGTGCACTTGTGGAGGATCCCACGTGGATAAATGTGGGTTACTGATGAGAGAGAGGTCATTTGCATTTTGGTGTTTGTCAATGTGACATGCAAAGAGTTTCTGTGCAAGGAGGCATCAGTTGCGTGTCATCCTGCTTTTGGTGTTTATAATTTTATTTTTTATGTAAGAAAACAGACAAATATTCAAGGCTAATAGAGGTGCAAAGAACTGCCTTTAGCAAATCCAGTCATTACTCCACACCTGTCCTGGACAGTTTGCTTCTTACCAGCAAGCTGACAGATCATGGAAGAAAGGACAAAGTTTGGGTACATTACTCCTACATTACCTCACTCCAGTCTTTAGGTCAAGGAATGTGTTATGTATCCTGAGATTTCAGTAGGAGATCTTGGATACTCAGGGATTTTTTAATCAACTCACTTATCTACTTGACAGAATGTACAATTTGAGTTCCTCGTGTATAAGATAGGATGTCAAGGTGTCCTGCAACGTTAAGTGGTTAAAAAAAATACACCCCAGAGCTCTTCAAGTAGCTCTTTCTCCTTGTAAACCATGCTTGACTTCCTGATTTGTTTGAGGAAAAAGCCACTGAGTGTGTAGACGTCTTTTATCCCTCTTAGCCACAATTCCTTTGAGAAATCCAACAGCGAAGGTGGATACAATTATTGTAAATAATGTTGGATAGAACCCAGAGCAGATGAAGGTGGGAGGATACAGCTCAACAAGAATAGAAGTGGTTTCTAATGAGAGAGGGAATATTTCACTCTCAGCATGGCTGTTATTATGTCCTACACATTAATTCAGCCGAGAAGTCTTGAAGTAGCAGAATGAGTTTGTATTCACTGAAGTGGCAGGCACTGGCATGGCTGCCTTCCTTTTACTCTTTCAATTAATACTTTCTTGATTTCTCAGAGAAGAATATATGAGAGTTGAACCCTGCGAGGCATGAGGTACCTCACAAGGTCTCAAAACCTGCATTATTGCAGCCTAGTCCATTCACAGCAGGACATATTTCACTCTCAATTTTATTTTGATTATTTTCTGTATTTTTCCTAGAACTGTGGGACATGATTCACCTTCTTGAAAAATAAGCCCTAATAATTCTATCAGAGATGTGAATTCTTCTGCCCAGGAACACCCATGCTTGGACAGTTTCCTAAACCTTCCCCTACAGTTGTTGTGGAAATGTCCACTTTGCCCTGAACTGTCCTTTTTACAAGTGAGCAACCAGCACATGAGCTGGTGTAATGATTTACCTCAACATCCAGAAATTTTTCCCCATCTTTATTTAAATCCGTGTACCCTCACTATGCTTTAATTTTCTGGACATTCCTGACTTCTGAACAGGTGGAGGTCACCAGTTCTTCCAGCCAAAATGTGAATAAATTTCTTTTCTCCTTTCCCTGCCAATGTCCTGCAGGAGCTGCAGGGCAGGATTATTGTGCTCTTTATGAGGATCTCTCTTCGTGCTGCTTCCCAGAGCTAGAGCTGACAGAAAAGAGGACAGGAAGGTAGAGGGGATTATTTTCAGGCTGACAGAGGTACCCACGAGTAACAACTTTGGTGGTGCCATTCTAAACCCTTCATCTCCATTTAAGAACTTTGCCTTCCCAAACCTGCTAAAATCCTGAAAGTTTGAAGTGGAATCCTGCTATGGTTAATTTAAGTCAAATACAGCCTGAGTGTTTGGTTCCCTAAAGGATCTAACTATAAATCATAGATCCTTGTGACATCTCCCACCTCACAGAAGAAGAAAAATGCCCCACATCCTTTTTCTGTGTATTTTTCTTGTCACTTGCCTTGCACTCACATCTGCCTCTCCCTGTGCCAGGAGCTTGTTCCTTGTTCCACAGCTGTGCAGCACTGAATACAACAGACCCACAACCTCATTTCTGGGGTGCTACTGCAAGGCTGATAGAGAGATAACTGCAGCCAGCAGTGAAAGCTGCTTCTCACAGAATTCACAGAATCACCAGGTTGGAAGAGACCTTCAAGATCATTGAGTCCAACCCAGCCCCAGCACCTCAACTAAACCCTGGCACCCAGTGCCACATCCAGGCTTTGTTAAACACACGCAGGGATGGGGACTGCATCACCTCCCCGGGCAGCCATTCCAGCACTTTATCACTCTATCTGTGAAAACTTTTTCCTGATATCCAACCTATATTTCCCCTTGGCACAGCTTGACACTGTGTGCTCTGGTTGTGTCAGTGCTGCCTGGAGAAAAAGCCCAGCCTCAGCTGAGCACAGGCACCTTTCAGGGAGTTGTAGAGTGATAAGGGCACCCCTGAGTCTCCCTTTCTCCAGGCTGAGCACCCCCAGCTCCCTCAGGGGTTCCTCACAGGGTTTGTGTTCCCAGCCCCTCTCCTGCCTCATTGCCTCCTCTCAACGTCCTTCCCAAGCTGAGGGGCCAGAGCTGGGCCAGAGCTGGACACAGCACTCCAGGTGTGCCCTCAGCAGTGCCCAGTGCAGGGGCAGAATGAGCTCCCTGCAGGGCAGCACAGTTCTGGAGAGGAACAAATCCAGGCAAGGATGTCACAATCATATTTTCCGAAAAATCTCTTTGCCCAGGCCTTTCTCCTGGGAAGCTGAGAAGCCTCAGAGAAAAAGGAAAACAAATTCTTATCTCATTTACTTCTCCTGTGTTGTGTTCACATGTGGAATGTGTTTGGAGATTGTTTATCCAACAGGTGATTGTTTCATTGGTTTCATATGAATTGTTTTGACTCATTGGCCAATCACAGCCAAGCTGTGTCAGGGCTCTGGAAGGAGTCATGAATTTTCATTATTATCTTTTTAACCTTCTGTAATTATCCTTTAGTATAGTTTAGTATAGTGTTCTTTAATATAATACAGTACCATAAAATAATAAATTAGCCTTCTAAGAACATAGAATCAGATTCATCATTCCTTCCTGCCATGGGGCAAATACAACACAAGGGCTGGGTGCCTGCAGCTCCACTGCCTCCAACCCGGGCTGTGGTAGCTGAGCAGCTCTCAGCATCTCAGAGGATTTATTCTGCTTGTGAGGAAGGCAGAATAGTCTGTGTGTGACTGGAAACCACAGCTCCCAGCCACTTCTCCCTGGGTGTTGAGTGAGAGCCTGAGTGCTTGCAGGCCGGCCCTTACCTTTCCCAGGCGGGAATAAAAGCAAAACACGGAGCTGAATTTATTTCCAGCCAGCGGAAATTTCATATTGAGGGTTACAGGCGTCCTGTGCCTCTTAAAAGCAAGTAATAAAATGCTGCTCTCAATTACAAATTGTATTTACATTTTAAACCCCCATATGGTTTGGGGGGGTGGAGGGAAGTTTCAAATGCATTAGCAGCAGAGCTGTGCCATGATTAGTTACAATTTTTTGCTCTTTGTAATGAACAATTAATGCCTCCACCTTTTTTTTTTTCTCTCTCTCTCTTTTGCAAATTTAGCCTGTGGCTATGCCAGGTATAGTCAGTAAACAAGACACAACTCCTGCCTCATGTTATGAAGCAAAACAAACAAATGCATGGAGATGACCATCTCTAAAAGGCCTCTTGGAACAGGATTCACATGCTGAGTATAAATTCCATAAAAATTGATTTTTCTTAGGTATCTTCCTGGGCTAAACTTTTCAAAGTGTTGGGACATTTACCAGGAAAATGCAAAGTGCATGCAAATGTGCACAGCTCTATCCTCCTGTGCTAGGCAAGTAAAATCCCTTCTCCCTGCCCTCAAGCACTGCTGAAGACAAAGCACTCCTTGTGTTACATGGTCACAACAGGACCTGCTAAAGGGTTTCACCCCAACATTCTCATAAGTCCCCTTTAAGTACCAAAAGGCCACAATGAGGTCTCCTTGGAGCCTTCACCAGATTGAAAAACCCCAACTCCATCAGCCTTTTCTGAACAGAGCTGGGAACAGAGCTGGGAGTAGAACTGGGAGCAGAACTGGGAGCAAAGCTCTGCCAGTTCACCACAGCAAACCTGCTTTGCTTTTATTTACAAATAATGCATTTATGACACAAAGGCTATAAATGCTATTTCATTACTTTTACTGCTTATTTAGATACTTCCCTAGAGGGCTAATACAGCATTACTGTTGTGTTGCTATTTCAGCTCCTGTTTTTACAGAAGTTTAGTTTGCAGCTAAACCATTAGGCCCATCTGGGGCTAGGCTGAGCTCAGAGCTCAGCTTTGGACGAGGAGCACATTTGGTGTAATTAGATTTGTGGGTTTAGGTGTTTGGGGTTTATTTTATTTACTGTATAACTCTGTAATAAAAAGAAATGCCTGTAATTTATAGCCCAGCATTTGGCAAGTGGTTTGTCTGGTCCAGGATTTTTTTTTTTTTTATGGCTGAAATTTTAGATTTAGGTGAGAATTTCAAAGAAGCTTAGTACCCACAATTAAGGTAGATGTTCAGTGCTGCCAAGCTCAAGCATTCAAAAATCATGAATCAGGCATGAAAATACCAGTATTAACTCAAAATAAAAAGACATGGACACAAACTGACACTCACACACCCACATGGATATACAAGTACCTCTGAAAAAGGCTAGTATTTAATTTTGTATCAGATTAACTCCTAATGAAAAGTTATGTTTTCATATAGGGTGCAATATTTGTGATAAATAAATAAGCAAAACCATTTTGATGTTGGATTAAGTATACTTAAGGCAATAATATTAAAACATTTTTATTTTGCTGAATAAGCAGCAGTTTTCATTGAGAACCTGGGAATAAATTAGTCTCTATACCACAATATTGCATCACATTGGCTCATGACTTTGGGTTCCTTCTTTCCAATCTGGTATTTGTTTTCCACATGCATTTTTCTCAAGCTTTTCTCTACAGTAATGAAAGCTCAAAAATTCCTGTTTTGAGTTTCACACAAGCTAAGATTCTCTAACCATCCATCTTTGGGAACTCCACACCTAAGAAGAACACTCAGGATGATAAGAATCACAAAAATATCAGGAAAAACATGAACAAGGTGTGCTGCTTTCCTTTATCAAGAAAGCTGCAACTTTGCTTTCTTTAAGAGTTCAATCCCCAGCATAACAAATACTTGCCCATAAAGAGAACTTCTAAGACTTTCTGAAATATATAATTGCTCTTTTAGGTGCCTTTGTAGAGCAAGTACTCATCAGATGGTACAGACAAATGCCAACAGAAAGAGAACTGCAGTCAAAACATGTTCTGTGAGTGCACCCACATTGCTCTGCACATATATGAGTGCACTTATAGAACATTTACTGCACTTTGGGAATGTTATTGCAAATGTTTAGGCACTGTGAAAGAGGGAAATGCAACACTGAGCCAGCTTCTTCCAGAGGTATCCCAGAGCAATGAGAGTGTACTGCTGACTTCACTGAGCTGGGATCCAGTCCTCAGAGGGGAAAGGTGAAAAAGGCTCTGCAGGACTTGGAGAGCAGGTTCTGTATCCAGAACTTTGAGAGCAGGTTCTGTATTGAGGACTTTGAGAGCAGATCCTGCATACAGCACTTTGAGGGCAGGTTCTGCTCCAGGACTCTGAGAGCGGGTCCTGCATCCAAAACTTTGAGAGTAGGTCCTGCATGCAGGACTTTGAGAGCAGGTCCCACTCCAGGACTCTGAGAGCAGGTCCTGGCTCCAGAACTTTGAGAGCAGGTCCCGCTCCAGAACTTTGAGAGCAGGTCCTGCATCCAGGCAGAATGGGAAATTGCTGGTTGTATCCTACTATCCCAGTGCACAAAGGGCTGCAGGGACTGGTGCTGTTTTCCTAGAGCAGAAGCCCACTTGCCTGTGTTATTGTAATGCACAGAAGTGATGCCTTGGTGCTGAAATCCCGAGAAGCAATGGCACATTAACACCATGCTGCTGGAATACATCAGGGCAATTGTGCTCTCGTGCTGTGTTACTGACTGCAGGGCATCGCAGTAACAACACTCCAGTAACCCAGTCCCCCTGCTGAGGTGAAAGAAACATCTTAATGGGAGACCCTGACATTTCTGCAGGCCCATCTACATTCCTGCAAATCAACACAGCGATTGCCCTCGCATGAGGTCACCGGGAGCCCTGTAAAAACATTCAATCACAAAAAAGTCCAAACCCCAAGTCAAAACATAACTCACAGGAGTAGTGAAACCATACTGGGCCCCCAGCTAACTGCACTGACTGGGGAAACAATCGGGGTGGTGAAAGAAGGGCATTTCAGAGCTCTTCAAGAAAAGCTTTAACAGCATTCTATATCATGAGTCAAAAACTCAAAAGCCTACAGTGGACACAGAGCAATTCACTTGGAAGAATTCATGCAAAATGTCATTTGTTCTGGCTACTGGATCTGAAGCTACCAGGGCGTATAAGTGTTTATTCAGGTTTTAAAGCAACACTGATCCTCCAGCCAGGCCTGGGAACATTTCAGCAGACCCTGCAACAGAAAGAATTACCTATACAAAAGAGCTGCACAAGATAAACTGAAATAGTTTTTAAAAAAGCATAAGCCTGTCATAGAGAGTCTCTTTCCAGTTGCAGTGACAGCCTGCTGTTCATATTGATTTTGGGTAAGTACAGCATCAGCTGGAGATTAAACCTTGCCCCACCATGGCTCTGACACTACGAGTCCTCCTTTTGTCTCAACCAAAGCTCAGTCAGTGTAAGGGGGCTACAATGGAAAGTTTGTGCAAAGTGAACCAGAACATGACTGCACAGCAGTCACCATGTAGAAACCAAACTGAGAGCTAAACTCACAAAGGCCTTGTCCCCTTCCAAAGCTGGGACAGTGGGGATCAGCATGTACTCACCAGTCCAGCTGGAACTCACATTCAAACAGCCCCTGAGAGCACCAGAGAAGATGTTCTGTGATCTGGCCTTTAAAGCACAAAAGCATTTCCATGGGCAAGGTCCTGCAACAGAAGAAATTTTATTCAGAACTTCCCTTGGAGGTTTTGGGTTCATTTTTGATTTTAAATTCCTTTCATCCTGAAATCTTGGGGCTTGATTCTTACATCTTGAGAAGTCCTTCATGTCTGTGCAGAGTGGAAGTAAGAAGGTTCCTACTGAGAGTGTCGGGCAATCCCCACTCACCTTTCCATGGGCACAATGAGCAAATCCCAGTGCCTGCCTGTTCCTGCCACTGTCCCAGGGCAGATCCACCTCCAGGAGCAATGGGACACAGGTGGCCAGTGTGCTGTGGCAGGGATGTGTCCTCTTGCAGACAGGTAGGACAGAGCACACAGAATGCTAATTTCTTGCCCGACCTCATTAAGGGCCACCAGAGTTCATCTGTAGAATGGAGCAACACGATTCAAGTTAAGTTTCAGCAAGCCAGTGACAAACACTGACAGTGGAACTTCTGTTTTCTACATCCCAGAGACCAAGCTCTTGCTGCTCATTAATATTTTACATCATTTTTATTCATTAGTGTTTTTGTTAAGGTGCTCTGCCAGAGGTAGGCATCCACTTCTTGCAAACTCAAGGCAATCTCTTTCAAGCAAACCTGTGATGCTGGCAACAGTCTTTGTGTAGTTAACTGAGATTTCATAGAAAATTTGGGATTTTACTAAAAAGCTGCAGACTATTTACAATGTTTGTTGTTTATTTGGTTTGCTGATGGTGGTTTTGGTGAAAAAAATCGGAGTGAAACCTGATTAATCAAAACAATCCTGTTTCTGAAAGAAGACTGGATGTTTTCAGATTTTCAGACTAAATCAGAAAGAGACCAAATTTTGTGTCAAAACATGTAAAAATATGACTGTTCAGATTTAAATGTCAAAAATAAATATTGTGTCAGTTTGTGAAGAACTGAGCACAAAGCAGCAGTAAAATGTGAAAATCTTATCATGAAACATATAAATATTCCTTCTTACCCAGATACACAGATGCTACTGCACGGCAACAGATCCCATGAATGTGCATGGGAGAATGCCATCAGCAGGAGGTTTGATCTTTAAATATTAGAAATACCTAAAATGCCAGAGTGAAAGCATAAAGGGCAAAGAGATTTAGTAAATCATGCTGATTCCAGCTCTCCCTGAAAAGGTTTTAACATCACCTGCAAAGTATCCAGAGGAGTAATTATTTCTTTTTTAAGTGAACAAACAAAACTTTGAGCAGCCCATTGCTGTTTGTTTCTGTTGGGTGCTGGTTTGTGCTGTGATTCCCATCCCGCGCCCAGCACACAGCAATGAGGTTAAATTGGTTTGGATGATATCAGCTATTTGTAATTAAACCAGCAGTCCATGGCTGGGCCTTTCTGTGCCCATGTTAGGTGTTAAATTAAGGTCTGATTAAGAGTGTGCTGCTGCAGTGAAGGTCAAGGACTAAAGATCACAAGCTTTGTTTCATCTAATAACAATAAAGACTGTCTGGCTGCCAAATACCACAACAGCCCTTGTTCTGCTATCAGACTGCTGTCCAGCTAGAGGGATCTGATTTCACTGGTATCCCTTTTTAAACCCCACTTCTAAGAGGGTTTGTAGCTATTTCATCTGTGTGAAGCAGCACTGTGTTACCCGAGGCTATACAGTGCATTCTATATGATCAAAGCAGAAATGCAGCAGCTTCTGACGAAGAGTTATCATGGCTGAGGGGAACAAAATATCAAGGAAGGAGGGAAAAAAATGATACAGAGCTACAAAATACCAGGTCATGGCACCAAAGTAAACACCCACAGGTAAGTTCAGAGCAGGAGACCACACAATGGTGGGAACTGTGCACCAGTGTTTGCTTGGAAGAAATCACAGGCTTGTCCCACCAGCAGCCAGCAGGAGAGATGTGGCAGACAGGACAGGCAGGAGATAAAAGCAGAGTGGTGAAGAGAAAAGCCAGCAACTTATTTGTAGGATAAAGACAAGAATTGGTGCATAAGGGCTTCTCCCAGCACAAGTGTTTTCCACAAAGACAGGCCAGGAGGCATTAACAGAGCAGTTATCTGTTAGGAAAGAACAAAATTCCTAACAGCCCAACAAAGTCTGCTCCCAGAAGATGCCCATATCCCTCTGCAATGAGTACAGGGTGCTGGGACTTGTTAGTTTCCTGAAAAGGAGGGTGGAGCAGAGTAAGAAACCATATGGCCCCAAAATAATCTCTCACAGACACATCCTATTCCATACTTGGGGTCCAATTTCAGAGCAGATACTGATTCATTTTTCAAGAGTCATCTGAAGTGTCTTTCATGTGCTCCTAGTACCTCATAGACTATTAATAGAGCAGTGTCATACCTGGAAGGACAATTTTGCTGCTCTGTGAGGCTGCACACAGAAAACTCCTCACAGGGACACACAAACACACCAAAGCCAGAGTTTGGTCAGTTCTTTGTGAATTGCTTGATAAGTGTGATCAAAAAAATTCCTTGAGGAGTCTTGATGCTTTGCATTTCAGGGTTGGAGTTTGTTTCCTTACAAGCCCTGAGAGAATCCCAAAATATTCAATCAATGATCCAGCTCAGCATTGAGTAGCTTCCAGCTCCTTGCTGTTGCTGCTGAGCTACAGATCCTGCAGAGCAGGCTTTGCTTTGGGAGCCCCCAGACTGCCTGGAGTTGCATCAGAAGTTCAGTGAACACCACAAAATAGATAGCCAGGTGTGAAAAATTACTTCTCCAGAACAAAAGAAATATGTTCACCATTGGGAGCCAGTGCCTGAACTGGGAAACAGCACTTTACTGAATTAGGAAATTCCTGTACACCTCATTTCTCACCTATTTCTGAAAATACAATGAATCATGTGCTAGTCCCCCTTGAGTCCAATTTTCTAATGAAAACAAGAAACTTTTTCTGTCACCACTTAGATTTCAGAACACCAAACCTAAAAATATTCCAGTAAAAGTCAAAGGTTTGGTTTGATTCACCTCCTGATCATCCTTATTCCTGAATTTTGCAAGCCAAGATTGTAAGTTGAGAACCCCAGTTTTATTGCCATGTTAGAGATGGTGGTGAAAGCTTCTAAATAAACACAAAGGTTTAGCACTGAAGATATATATCCATATGATCTGGGTGACAGAGCTGAGAAGTCCTGATTAGCTGCTACAAGTCAAAGGAAGCTGCCTTTGGAAGTGACCATTCATTTTGACAATCAAACCACTGCTGCTAAGGTACAATTCAGAGGTTTAAATTTAAGCACTTCAGCCTGGATCCAAATAACATCAAAGTCAGTCCAGGTAGCAAGTCAGAACAGCTCAGCTCCTTGTTGGAGTAGCATGACAGCATCATGTCCTTACATCTGTCACTTCCCAGGGTGAGTTCCAGGGGCTCTGTCACCAGCAAGAGACTCAAGGATGCCTCTCACCACAAACAGGGACTGAATTCAGGCTCCTGCTCCTGCCTCTGTTGAGAGAAGGGTTGCTTTTGAAAACTTTCCAGTCTTATCCTGGGGAGCTGCATGACGTTATCTCAGTATCTGCACCAGTCCCCCAGCTACACTTAAGCTCCTATAAGAGGGATTGTTGTACATATTATGGTAATGTCATTTATTTATTTTACACAACTGGAAAATTTAAGGGCAACCACTTCACTTCTGTGCTGTGTAGATTAGAGTGTTCACAGTAACACCTGCTTACTGAACAGACAGCAAAAAAAGCCCTTATATTCCTTCTTTATTGCAATTTATTATTATAGCTTGAATGGTTCCTAGTGACTTCCTAAGATTAATGTTAATATTCTAATCGGAGTCTCCCCTCTGGAGTTTTATTGTGGATTTTGAACATTCATTTCATTTAACATACACATGGGACCAAGTCTGGTGGTTCCAAAAATATTTGTAGTTGGAAATCACAGTGATTTTGTGTTAGGCTTGGTGCCAAGGAAATCACAAATCAGAAGTCTGTTATAGAGTAGTTCTAATTTCTTGGCATCAAAATTCCTCTTTATGTATGTGCATAGTGTGATGTTTTCCTGGGCTGTATGGCACTAACAATTAACTGAGAAATGCACTGCTTATCTATTTTCCAGGGTTTCTGGTGGAACTAGAGAGCTTGTCTAGCCAGCTGGGGATTCACAGGGATTTTATGGACTTCCTGTGTGAGCTGGAGCCTGCCTGTTGGATATGCATCACTCCATATCACAGCTGGTGTTTTCAACCAAAAGTGTGGAGTAGAAATTTCATCCCTGATTTTTTTTGGCTGGATTGATTGTTTAGTCTAGGAACTCTCAAGGAGACTTTCTAGGTGCTGGAATTCCTCTTATTCTTCAGTCAGCAGCTGATGCTGTGTGGTGAACATCAGAGTCTAGATTCACATCTTAGTGAGCAAAGATTTATGTTCCTCCTAACGCTCCTTGACGTTAATGAGTATTACAGACATGTATCCCCATGGATTTAGCTGAGAACATACCCCAGAGTGTGTGTGGAGTTTGTCATTAGGGTATCAGACTATTAAAACCAACAGAGAAATTCCAAGGGTAAGAAAGCAATTGGATCTCCTTCCTCCTCTCTGCTGGAGCACATGTGAGAGATGCACTTTAAATCTTCTCCTATTTCCAGCCCTCTCACGACTCCTGCACTCGTTTTTGGTCGTTAATGACTTCAAAGAAGAATTGATTGCCACTTTTAAGGCACTTCCCATAACAACATTATGGAATATGTTGCTGGAAGAGGATATTTCTGTAGCTTTATAGTGGTCTCTAATGAAGGAATTTCCATGTGGCTGGGGGAGACAAGGGAGGATTTTTCCTCAGCTGGCTGTTTCAGGGATGGGATCAATACAATGGGATGATCTTTACAGTCCTTATCTGGGGATTGTGACTCCTTAAAGAAGGACTGTGGATGCTGGGATGTGTCACCTGAGAGCAGAGCAGCAGCCCCCAAAGGCTGGTTCCTGCAGATCCATGTGCAGGTCCTTGCTCTCCCCTGCCCAGGGCTCCTGGTTTTAAGGATATTTTGGGTGGCACACAGCTGGCTGTATGACCTGGACATCTGGGGACAATTCAGCTGCAACCCAGATAACCAGACACAAAAAACAGACTGCAGGATGTAAATTCAGTCTCCCCCAAAGCCACGTGTAACGCTGACCTGTGGGACTGTCAGTGCAGAATCACCACATCCCTCAACCCCATGATCTACCTGTAACAAACAACTCTGGAGCCAGGATTCTTGAATTTTCTTCCCAATATCCCAACCAAAGGGCAGACACAATTACTGTGTGTCTGGCTGACAGGAATTTTCTGGGCTGACTCTTGTCACACATGAGGTTTATTAGCCCTGTGTAATCCTGCCTATACCAGCACACTGAAAGATGGAAATAAAAACTTCATGTTTTCCCTCAGAGTCACTTGAGACCTTTTGGAGAAAATTTTCATAAGAGAACTCTAATTTAGCTAATTTGGAAGCACTGGCTCCTGGATCTGTTGCTCCCCTGGAAACACACCCATTGCTCCCTCAGAAAAAGGAAGAAAACAATACTAACAGAGATTTCTAAAATACTTTGAGATCTGTGAATATAAAGGGCTGTCTGTAAAGTGTTTAGAAAACTTCAAAAAAAAGGTGCTACATAAATGCATATTTATTGCAGTGCTGACATTCTTGTGGCAGCTCTGAATGCAGAATCAAAAGCAGAGGGGGCAGAATGTAAGTCAGAATAAGAAACTGTCAGCCTTTAGCCTCTATCTTAAACTTCTTTGAAATGTTGCAGACATTCAGAGAAT
The DNA here is from genome assembly GCF_035770615.1 of Melospiza melodia melodia. Lineage (NCBI taxonomy): Eukaryota > Metazoa > Chordata > Aves > Passeriformes > Passerellidae > Melospiza > Melospiza melodia. The sequence continues at coordinate 7,833,454 of NC_086214.1, forward strand.
CCAGTTTGCCAATATTGTATGTCCTACAGTAATTACACCAATCTGGAATATAAATTTTCCTTCCCCCTTCTGGGAGAAGACAAAGCTCTTAGAGATACACACAAATGGAGCTCTAATCCCACAAACTTTAATGCCTGTACCTAATGTCAGGCAGCAGAGCTGTCCCACTGATTTCAGTGGCTCTGCTCAGATGCATGTGTGGAAACATTTGTGTGATTAGAAGTTAATCATAATAAATGCCAGTTCATAAGAGATCCCTGTGTAAACAATCTATTTCTGCATGCAAGTGATGATTTTATTGCTGTTCTGTAATTCTGTGTAGAGGCTTTGTGAAGAAGTCTTATATTTTCTAAAGCACTAGAATGTTTCTGATAGTGTTTTTCATTGCTAGCTCTTTGGGGGCTAATTAAAAGAAATATCTGTTAAATTTATTCATTGCTTGGTTCCTTGAAAGCAAGAGGCACCTGGTGTAAACATTAAAAAGAAAATCAGGCAGCAGCCAGACCTCCTCATATATTAGATGCATTAGGACACTTTATTTATAAATATGAAATTGGCTTTAATGACTTCAAAAGGAGGAAATGCCAGGAAGAGCATAATATGAGCAAGCTCAGTAAAGCTGTCATGAAGATGCCTAAACCCACAAAAATCTAGAAATTGTACTTGCTCCCCCCTTCTCCTCTCAAATAGGAAGTGGCAATTCCAGCTGCAACTGGCAAAAATGCACATGAAGAGCTGCAGCACTAACCAAGAGGAGCAGCAGATGAGGTGGAGCACCAAGTGTCTGTCTGCAGGGGAAGTGCCACCAGTGGGAGATCAGAAATAGCTCATTTCTACTGCCCTGACTGATTCACTGAAACAAACCCTGAATTTTGACCCCTGTGATTTAAGGCAAAATCCTTAAGGATGTGAAATCCATCCTTCTGTTAGGACAACATTTAAAGAGGCACTTACATTGAGCATATGCTTTACATTCACTTGGCTTTAGTTTCAAACAGGCTTAGCACTGTTTCATTCTGTTCCCATTACAGGCTTCAATAAATCAGTAATGGACAGTGACTCAATACCTTATAATCCAGCCTGCATTCAGCCCTGTCCCACAGAAAGAAGCAATAAATTAATGATCAATAGACTGTGCAAGTGAGGAATATCAGCAAAAAGTTCTCCTTCATGAAGAAAAAGATTTACTTTAGAAGTAGATTTCACCTTAGGACGTGTTATTGCAACAACATGCTGATTTGAGAAAGGTATTTCACAGGAGTAAATCTGATGTTAGTGAGATCAATGACCACTTTCAGTGGGAGGAACCACAGCATCTTTTCTCATTTAAAGAGCTGAAGCTTTGAGCCAGGTGTAATACATAGGAAAGTGTCCAAAGAGGTTGAAAGATTTATGTTACAGGACTTTCATCCACTGCTATTTGGGCACTTAGAAAAAGTGCTAAGCAAAAAGAAAGTTTGACCAAAAATGATGAAAGAGCAAACTGATTTTGATAAAACAAGAATCAGGATTTCATTCCAAGTTCACCTGGTATGTGACAATCTAAGACAAGCCACAGATTGTATCAGGTCTCCAATGGACCTGATTGCTCCTACACCTCTTCTAAGTGACACTTGAAACAATTGGCCATGAACAGGAAGGAATTGCTTCAATCCTGGTTGGGAAAAAAACCTTTCAGCTGTTATTCTCCTCATTCCACAGAGTGCAGAACAGTTCCTAGGTAAGCAGTGTGAGGAAGGCAGGTAGAAGCATTTTTAGCATTTTTAGCACTGCACAGACTGATCCTGTGGGCAGGGAATGTGACTGCATGGTCAGAATGCAGGAGAGAAATTAAGAATTTGTAGTCTAAAGATGTTTTCTGACCTGCTGGAGTCCCATAGGTGTGATCTTTTCAAAGAGTGATTTCCCCGTTTTAAGAAGCAGAGTTTTGCTGACTTCTTTAATCACACCAGAGGCGCCTTGTTTCTAGGGCAGGAACTTTCCTCATGGCCTTGCAAAGAAAACAAACAGACACTGGTTTTCCATCCTGCCCTGACCTTTGGAAGTTGCCATCTCTGCCAGTTCTGCACTTTCTGGCCCTGGAGAGACCAGTTCAACCCTGAGTGAGGGAACTGAGCCACCTCTGGAGTCACCATCACACCTCCTGCAGGTGTTTTCCTTGGACGTCACTCCATCCAACTCACCAGGTCTGACCCTGAGTAACTTGGGAGAGCCAAGCAGGAGGATTGTCCAGACCTCCAAAATCAAATATGAAACCCACAGAGCCTCAGAGGAGCCCGAGCAGGAGGAGCTGCAGCCAGAGACACCGACCCAGAGCAGTGTGGTGTGGCACCAACCCTCCAGCCCAGGGGACTTCAGGGACTTGTCCAAGTGACTGCAGGGATGAGTCCTGGCTGAGTTCAGGTTGAGAATAAGGCCAGACGAGGGGGAGCTGCAGAGATTGTAAGTTATAAAATTATTCATTCCTATGAGCCCTGTGTGTGAGGTTTCTGCTTCCCCCAAGCCAGGTGACATTTAACCACAAAAATATTTAAGGTGCTTTTTACAGGGATGTGCATCACTGACTATGATAAAATACGGGGGTGTGGGAGAGTCAGGATGCAGCTTTTTTAGTGCATCTCCACATGAAGGGGGAAAAAAAGGCAATAAAAAGGAAGTCTTGGCATAAGGAAAACATCCCAATGAAATCCTGTCTTTTAATCTTGGCCGCAATCTCTTCTCATCATCTTTCCTGCTTTTTAATGCTCTGCTGCACTTTTTATATTGTTCACTTTATCAACTTCACCTGTCTCAAAAGTCAATAAAAGCAGAGGCCACAGTTTTAAAATCCAGGCAAATGAACTGAGGCACCAAATTTCTCAAGTTCTCCAGAGGTGCTGACTGCTCACAACTGTCAGGAGCAGCAACACAACCTGTGGGTGATCAGTGTCTTTAAAAATCACTTAAGTGCTTGAAGAGGAACATAACTGGAAAACACAGAGGATAATACTTTCAAAAGCTTCTGACTCAAGAGTCACTATTTTACTTTCAGAAGTGATTTAAGCACTTGGGAGTTCAAGAACTACTTAAAAATCAAGTGCATTCTGAAATGCATAATACTTTCTGTGTATGGTGTACAGATACCTCTTCTGCTAATGTACTTGCCCAGAAGTTGTAGGCCTCTCTCAGAGAAGATTCAATATATTGAAATTCCAGTCCAGGATTGGCCACACTGTCACCTACAGGAGCTCCATCAATATTCTAATGGGAAAGTAACTTCCCATGTTATTGCCTGAGGACACCTCAGTAGAAGAATGACCCAAACAACATTATACTGATTGCTGTTGAACAACCTGAGGAAAACTCTCCTGCACTTTTTTAGTGCCTCTGATGGAAAATGCTTTTTTACCATTTTTTTCCTGACATCTGTTCATTGTGGGCACACAGTTTGGGGTGATTGGGGTGGGGCTGAGCTCCAGCTGTGAGAAGCAGGTGAGAGCATTGAAAGCAATGAGCCATGGAGTGCCCAGGTGCACTGAACAAAGGGAACAGAGGGCACACAGGTGCATTGCATGAACATGAGGGGTGTAAAAAAGGGCTGAGAACAGGAAGGGTAGATGCCTGCAGCCTTTTGAGGTGGTATGATGTTACTCTGTCTGGGCAGATGCTTGAAGCTTTCTGATGAGGTGTGGTGTTACTCTGTTTGGGTAAATGCTTGCAGCTTTCCAAAATGGTATGATGGCACTGTCTGTGTTGTGGCTGTCTCAATTGTGATAGTTCATCTCTAAGGCAGCAGTGGAGTCAGTGTCCCACCATGATGTATGTGAGCTTCCAGAACTCTCTGAGCAGGAGGAAGAGATTGCTGAGTGTACAGAGACAGCAAAGGCAGTCATGTCATGGCTTAAGCCAGCTTGTTGATCGAGGAGGTTTACAGCTGTCATTAGTGAAATGGAGAAGAGGCTGCTGACACAAGCTCACACCACTGGCAGCCATAGATCAGGAAAAAAATCTCAGCACATGACAGCATTTCACTGCTGAGCTGTTGGCCTGGAATTCTGTTAACATTTATCCAATGTGCTGATCTTTAACATTTGGACTGCTGCTGGTAGCAGGGATTCCAACCAGCCTGAGGCCTTCACAAGGTGAGTGTGGTGTGTGGCCAGGGGCAGATTACAGCTTGGCAAGTCCTGCCAAGAGTCCAGAGGCATCTGCAGCTGAAGGGGTCAATCAGCTTGGACCTCCTTGGGCTGAGCTGCCTGGATCTTCAGCAGCTCCTGGAGGCACTGGGGAGGCTGGGGTGCTGCAGGTGTGGTTTGCAAATATCCCACCTTTACATCAGCAATGTGCTCAGTGTCTTTGACAGAACAGCTTGGTCTTGCCTCTGGAACAGAGGCTTCCAGGTCAAGTGTTCTGATGCCACTATCATTGCCCATCCCTGTAAGAGTTATCTAGAGCACACTGGGGTTAATATCTTTGAAGTATTCAGGTTTCAAGCCTTTTCTCCTTGGAAGGCATGTTTTTAATAGAAAGGCACATGCTATTTTCTCTTTCGCTGTCTCTAAAGAGGAGGAAGGTTCTCTGTTACTGTTTTAGAATCTCTTTTCTCTGATTCAGTTCAAGCACTTTCTTTGGAACAGCACTTAAGTGTTTCTTCCTTAATTTAGACAAGGTTTAAATGAGTTCAAGCTCTTTCTTCAGAACAGCACTTTAGTGTTTCTTCCTTAATTTAGACAAGATTTAAGTCACATATTTTGATGCGTTCATTTTTCTTTGGTTTTCTTTTGCACAGAGAACCTGTTGGCTTTCAGTTCTTTAACACCATCCACCACTTCTAATTCAATCCTAGCCAAAAAAGTTTTCTCTCAGTTTGCTTCCTGGCCTGATGTGCTGCTTAGATCTCTCTCACTGCCAGAAGCCTTCCCCTCTTCTGCTATTCATCACAACAATTTCACATGCTCTCTTCAGCTGTTCTCTCCATGGGCTGGTGAAGCTGGTATGGTTATTATCCTCTTTATCTTGTACAAAGTTTAAAAAAAAAAAAGATTATTTATGGATAACACTGGGGACCACCCATACAGCAAGAAATATTGAGAAAACCTGTTGTTTTCATGCTTTGGGCAGTTACACACATGCTTAGCTTGGATCAGACAGTCCTTCCCATTTGACTTCTGTTCTCCGTAAATATTTGTAGCTTTGCTGATCAAGCAGTGCTGGATTTCTCAGCTGGGCCTCCATATGGACCATAAGCTGTGGCACTGGATTATAGAACCTCATTCAATAACAAGCCTTCTTGAATAGCTGTTTGTTTCATTCTCTAATTTGGTCATGAAAAATCTGTTTAGGAATCAAATGGCAGAACAAAGTCTCCAAATACAGCTGCTTTGGCTGTAGTATTGATTGCTGTGAGGCCCATGGCAATGTAATGAGGGCTCCAAGGCATGATATTTATTTTTTTTTATTGTGACCTAAATGCAGTAACTTGTGTATAGGAAACAGCAAAAATGTGAAGGACTTTTTATATATTATATGATTTCTATTTAATGCACTTTATTTTTGTTTCAGTCTGGTTTTGCTCATGAACAAAGCACATTTCTTGTTTGTGCCTGCCCTGGCTGTGCACAGAGAGGCTTCTGAGGATGGGCTGAGAGCTCTGACCACGGCACAAGCTGCAATAACCTGAAGGGGGGAGCAGGGTGAGTACCTGCCCAAGGCTGGGGATCTGGAGTACGCAGAGAGGAGATGTATCCCAGGACAGCCAGGAGAAATCCTGTGACCAGCCACAGCACAGTTTTGGTGAGGGATCTGAACATCTAACTCTGAGCTCAGCATCCCTGGCTTGCCCCTGACCCAGCTTTCCAGTGGGAAACCCAGAGAATTGTCACCCTGTGTCCCCTGGAAATGATTTTCCATCCACCTGCACACAACTCCGCCACAGCAAAGTTTCACTCTTGACTCAAAAGTCAAAGCTATTGGGCACTTGTAAGTTCTCTAGTTTGCAATCAGCAGTTTCTTCCCAAAAGATAAAATGTTACTAAGAGGAAAAAGACACAGAAAAACAAGGTTGACTTCAGACCTCAGTTTTACAGCTTTTTCCCTTTTGGAGCTAACAGCAACTCTAACACCTCCCCTTTGCCCATGGAACTCAAAGTGCTTTACAAAGGCAACAAACATCACTGACAGCACTTTAGAGTGAGGGAAGCAGGAGCACAAAAGGGGAAAGTTATTTATCTGAGAACCCTTCAAGAGACCAACAGCAGAGGTAGGAATACAAGCAGTAATCTGCTGTCTAGGAAAACGGATCCCTGGACATGCTGCTTATAGTGGTCACATTTCTAATGCTAATAAAATCTGTGTTTTCAACCTCTCTGACCCCCTTATCAGTTTTTCCCTCCCTTCTCAGCATACACATTCCCAGTTAGGCATCATGTGACAGTGAAAGTCCCTCTGGGATGGACTTACTGCTTCTATTGCTAAAGCTGCTTTTTCCAGGCCTCTTTCTTAGGTTCAGGTTCTGGTGTTGATGAGATAAATTTTATGTTTTGTGCAAAGCAGGGAGATTAGGCATGGGGGAGGTTCAATATGTTCAATAGGTAGTTGAGACAACTTCTTCTATATAAAGATTATTTCAAAACTGCCCTCGGTGCAAGCTGCAGCTGAATTTAAATGCAGCCTTGGCTTTTTTGCAATTTCCTGCCAGAAGAGCAGCTCTCAGGCTGTTTTGAAATAAAAAGACACAAATCCTGGAAGGAGGCAAGTGGGCAATTGACCTCATCAGAGCTCTGTGTTGGTGTTAGTCAGGCATTTTTCCAACTAGAGGGGTTTGGGTTTTTTCCATTCTTTTGGGGGGCAGGGGGAAAGAAAATCCTGATTTCTCAGAACTGAAACGTTTTGCAGGAAACGCATAATTTCCACAAAAAGCTTTCTGGGAAGAATCTTCCTGCTCACCTTGAGACTGATGGACAAAAACTGATTGGGAAAGGATCCCAGCATGGCCAGTGGTCAGCACATTCCCTGGCGATGTGGATTTACACCATGTGATGCAGGAAAGGTGGAGTTGGCTCCAAATAAAGCAGAGCAAGGATTTGACACAGTCTTCCCACAGCCACTGCAAATATCCCAACCTTGGAGTCATCTTCTCTCCTCTGTCCCAAGAAATGGGATTTTTATGAAGTCAGGACCAACCCAACAAGAACAATTGTGCTCAACAGATTGATCCCACTCAAGGAGGTGTTTTAGACCATGAACTCTGGTCTCCTGCATCCTATAGAAATATCCTCAGGCTTTGGCATGCTGGGAGCTGAACCTGTTTGCTCACTTGCTCTTCCTTCCTTCTTATTTTCATTTTGATGAGACAAAAACTCTAAAACATCCCCATTTTCCCTAAAACATGTTTTGCTTTCTAGCCAGCTTTATTCAGCATTTTAGAAAAGATGATACCAGACATTTAACATCTGCCCCGCTTTGAGGCTGCCACTGACACCAAATCTAGAAAAGAAAAACCAAAGTAATACACATAGAAGGAGAAGCATTTTCTCTTACCTTACCAGGCTGTGAATCAAACCCCAAACTTCAATATTTTCCCAAAAAGTGTCATTGAGTTTGTTTGCTTGTTTAATAGAAAATAAAATGTGTTCTTTACACTTAACCATCATTTAGAGAAGCAGGAGCCCACCCGGCAAAGGTTCCTGGGCTGCTGCTCTGCCTTTTGTACTTTGCTGTTTGTTGATTTTTTTTGTTCCTAGTCCTGGAGAGAAACTGGCAGGAATTGTGCAGGGTGCTTGCAGAGCTGGGAGCAGATGATCCCTTTGCTGCTGGAGGACAGAACTCCCTTCAGCTGCTCCTCACTCTTGGTGAGGAACTGCAAACCTCTGTGGGATGCACCAGGTGAGGGGAAATCAGGGAGATCTCAGCAAGAAAGGACTCAAATCACCAATATCAAAGTTTTGATTTCACCAGTTTCAAATTTTAGTGTCACATTTTCCAATAGTTAGATCTGTCTTTCCAAAACTGCTCAGGCACACAGGAGGGATGATGTGAGTTTCTTTAATTTGTTCAAGTTCCCTTTTGGAAAGAAGCTCTTTCCCAACCCTACCAGCATAAAATAATGTTTTACTCAAAGCTAATTCTTCTAAATTAGGGTCTACATTTACATAGAAGTAAGGATGGCAATTTGAAAGAGTATTAGCTGAGAGGTGCTGAAGAATAATGGCATTTTTCTGTCATTACTATGAGGAGGAAAGGAAACTGTACATCACATGAAAGGCTGACCAGCTGCTCCTGTTACATAATGGATGGGGACATTGCTGATTCAATAAATGCTAAGAATACAGAAATTTATCTACAAAGACAGATACTCTTGTGTCCACATTAAGACTTTACTAAAATATCTGACAGAAATATACCACATATTTCCTGGATATTTCTCTTTGCATGCTGGTTTATTTCATCTCTTTTCTCCCCAATACTTTTTACAGGCACTAGAGAGGAGCAGTGGGGGGAGATTGGTGCTCTAGCAAGCAAGGACCTCATCCTAACCACATAACAGGGGAAAAAATCATTTCCAGACTAAAGAACTAAACTTTGCACAGCACTTACTGAACCTGAGTAAGATTTAAAACTTGAGTGGAGTGGCAGGCAGATCTGAGCCCACCTTCAGAGAGAGTGGCTGCAAATGAGGGGGAACCCCAAAATGTAATGAGCAGATAAATACTCAGTTCCTTCTGTCAGTAAATTTACAACATACTCAAGGAAGACATCAAAAAAAATCTCCTCAGACAAATTCTGAGTAAACTGTCAAAGAAAGAAAAAGGAAGAAAACAGCCTTATTTAAACAAAAAAAGTCAACATTTGTTAAATAAAACAAAACATGGTGCTGAGCCTGCAGCTGAATTCAAAAGCAATTCTACAGGTACCTAGAAGAAGTGTTGGGAGAGAGAAAACTTCTATTTCCCACACACATCTGGTGCTTACAGATCAGAACTGGGTATTTACTGAGGTAAGATTACCTCATGCTGGACTCTGTTTAATTCCTGTCCTGTCCTTTGCAGAATTCAGTTCTGGCTGTACAAAATACTCCAAAAATGTGGAAAACAGAAATATGAGGAGAAAGACAATCACATCTACTGGTGTAGGTAGGTATGTGAAGTGCCTCTATCTATCTATCTATCTATCTATCTATCTATCTATCTATCTATCTATCTATCTATCTATCTATCTATCTATCTATCTATCTATCTATCTCTAGATATATTTTTTTTATATCCTGTACATAGATATGAATTCATGAGTTGGGAGCTTTGGGATGTCAAAGCAGTTCCTGATAGTTCCTGCACAACAGCTCTGCATTACAGGTACATTAGATATGGAAGTAAAAATAAGGTACCTGGGCTCTCTAAACTGTTTCTGGTTTCTCTGCATGAGAAATATAATTTCCAAGGGCTCAGCTCCCATTTAAATAGCAAAACAGACTTCCTGGTTTTGCAGATATTATGAAAAAGATCCTCTCCCTGCTCTGCATCCTGGCTGTATTTCATTTGGGGCAGCAGAGCTCCATCAATTTGCACAAGCAGGGAGCTTCTGTTTCCAAACAGACCATGAGCAGAGTTATGACCTGCAAATCAGCCAGAATATCCTTGGCTCTGTTTCAGGATGCAAATACTGCTTTTTCTCTTAGAAATATTAAAATTGAATGATCTAGTGAGGAGCTCTTTTCTACCTACTTTGGTTATGGGTCTTTTGAGAGATTATCTTGACTATCAAGTAGCTTTTAGTGTTTATCAGTGACCACAAGATCAATTTGCACTCTTAGAAAATAAATACAATTCTTGCTTACAGTAAAATTCAAATGTGCAAGTATGGAGGAAAAGAAGAGAGAACAGGATTAATAAATTACAATTGTTAGCAAGGACCAACATGTATCGAAAATGGCAAATTCTCTGGAGTACAGCTGAGCTTCTTTTATTCAGGTCAATGACTCTTTTTGTGATTCTCTCCTCTCAAAAAGAGCATTTTTCAATGATTTATGTATAATAATCTCCACATCAGCATACCGTATTTTTCACTATTTGTTTGTTAAACATGCAGCAAGGATCTCACATTGAAGTCCTTAGCCTTGAAAATGCAACTGGGATAAAGGCATAAAAATATACATATAAAATAGAAATATTTATTACTGAGGCTGATGTTTATGATTTGACATGTAGGTAAGGGGGGAAAATACGTCATTTTAGATTGCTGAGTTAAGGCTTTAATGGTTTGGCTTTCAGACAGATACGTGAGGGCTGTTTATTAAGCAAAAATAAAAAACACCCATTCACAGGCCACCAGAGCAGGAAACTGCAGTCAGTGTTGCAAAAGCAGCTTGTCATTGGTCTGTGGCAGTGCTGGCTGCTCCAGCCTGCAGGAGTCAGAGCTGGACAATTAAAAAAAAATTAAATTTTATTTAAATGGCTCAGATAACTCAAATCAGTTCAAACAGATTTGCAAGTTGTTGGGTTCAGGGTGGGTTTTTCAGGACTGAATTCCATCGTGGCAGATTTTCAGCCATCTCTACTCCTGTCCTTCAAAGTCCCCACCCACCACTACACCCCAAGTGCCTGTTTCAAGTGCTAATGTGCTGATTTAATGAAAAAAAAACCTAAATAAAATTCAGGTGTCCACTTGTTTGAAGTCTCATGTATTCCAGAGTTTTGTCAATCAGTCTAAGAGCAGGAAAGAGCCCTGTGACAAAAAGATGATAATTCCCAACAGTGAATCAGAGGCTGAATTATTACCTGAGGTAAAGGCTGAGCTTGTTTTTCTTTGTCTTAAATCACCAGTTTTTCCATAGGAACATCTCTCCCCAGGCTGGAGAGCTCCCAGGGACTCTCAGATGATCCCAAATCACTCTGGACAATCCCACCAGTAAATCCATATCTGGGGTAATTCTCATTTTCCCTCAGAAGATGTGAGAAATGCAGAAGCCACATATGGGAATTCTGCACTGGGAAAAATAGCACCACATGTGAATAGTGACAGCATTTTGGAGGTTATAATTTGTTATAGAAAATATTCCAATAATTTTTATTATTTGATTGACAGGTGAAAATCCCAGCAGATTGCTATTTCAGTGTGAATTATGTTTTTTACCAGGTCATACCAAACATGTTCCTTACTGATGTAGAGGATTCCATTGTATTTTCTGTCAGTACAAAAACTCCACCAATATTAATTCCATTTTCAAATCTGAGGGGGCATGGACAGACTCTACACAGAGAGGGGGATGGAGGGGGACAAATCAATAGATAAAAAAATCAGATTTCCAGCATCTCTCAGCTAACAGGTCTGTCCCACCCCGGCCAAGACTTTAAAGGCAACCAAGCCTTCTCACTAGAGCTGTATTCTCAAAATTGACTGGGTACTTAGTAGGCACTGAAGTCCATAAATATTTCACAAGGAAAAGAATGCATTTCCCAAGCATTGACTAGCTACATATATTATTTATATGAAACCATAACTTAAGTTGAAAAACAATAAATGCTTCAACAACAGACCTGTTCACAACCTACTCCATTACTAAGTAAAGTAGGCTCTGCCTGCTCCTGAGGATCCTGTAACTATGCAGAAATTCACTGAGACCTGCACAGAAACCTATAAAGGTGCAGGATGAGATTGCAGTCACTGCACCAACACCAGTTAACTTGAAATTACATGGACAAGAGATTACAAGATGCTGAAAATCATTTACATTTCATATTTGTGCTGCACTTATGCTCATGTTTGAAGTCAGGTCTCTCACTCTAAATAAGGGAAGGGAAGGCACAAGAAGGGGGAGGTGTTACCTCCCTTTTCATACCCAAACCATCAGAGTTCAGGGAGATTAAGGACTCCATTTTCCACCACCATGGCCACTCACCAGTAGCCTTTTCCAGAGGAAAAAGGTGCTACAAAAGAAGAAGTGGGTCATAAAAACCAGAAATTGCAGATTCCAGATTGATGCCAAAAAGACTCCTGAAGGTCTGGGAATTGCACTGAGACTTTCCACTTCCCAAACAACTTAGCTACAAAACTCCCCCTTCTTGGTGAAGGATCTTCAGACAGGTTTTTAAATGGCTGCTTTGTCATTCGACCTGTTCAACCCCGCAGAGGAGCCTCTCAGAGGAGGTGTAACAGACTAATGCTCTTTTGCCTGAAGCACTCATAACATTAATGGAAGTTAATTCTGCTGGTGGAAAAGGTTTAAGTGAGTTTTGCTAGCTCATAACCACAGCTAGGGAGAAGGGGAAAGCTTTTGGAGCAAGTGGATCCAAGATGTAGGCATTACCTCCACCATTTACCACTCAGCTGGCAGCTAATGGCCCATGTATAAACTCAGGATGAAAGTGGGTAAAATAAATTGCATTCTTTGGAACAACCATCTCTTCTTTCAGTGGCACAGAAAAAAAACCCATCCAAAATGCACCCTGAAAAGCTATTTTGAGTTTGTTCTTTTGGCAAGACACAGAAAGTGCCAAGATAAAGTCAGTCAATTCAGTATTGTGAAGGGAGGGGGAAAAGGCAATAAAAACAGTGGAAGCTCTGAAGACAAGACTCACCTCAGTGCAGACAGCAAGAAGGATATTTATGCACTATTTATACCACTCCAAGTGCAAATTTTGCCTTGCATCGATTACAATTCACGTCTCAAAGATCTTTCTGCAGCTCTGGCATAATTCTAATAATGCAGAGGCAGAGGCAAAGGGAAACAGCAGCCACTTTGGGCAGGATCAGCTGGCACATCCCTGTCCCCTCACAGCCCAGGGTGTCACACACGTCCTGACAAACACACAGACAGAGCAGGCTGGAGGCTGCAGCACGACAGAGCAACAGAGCATTTCCCAGGCATTTCCCTCTTGTTCCCTGGCTCTGCCTCCATCCCCTGCTCTCAGTAGGAGTGGGAGGGTTTGGGGTGCTTGGTTTGGCAGTGATGTGCTGGGCCAAGCCCTGGCCAGTGTCAGGGGAAGGAAGTGCATCAGGGGGGTGTCTGGCTGATGTTGTGCCACCCCTGTGGTCACCAAGGCAGGAAGGTGTCCCTGCAGTCCCTCCAGAGCTCCCAGTGACTGTGCAGCCATGGCAGGAGTTAGGCCTGACCCAGTCCCAGCCCAGCTGAGCACAGCTCTGAGCAGTGAAGCCCCCCCAGTTATTACAGCACTGCTGGTTTCTGTGGCAGGTGAGAACTAATGCAGTGTGTTTGGATCCAAGAGCCCTCTGCAACAGACAGGAAGAGAAATAACTTTGGGAAAGGGGGTGTTGACAAGCAGGGACTTGTGGAAACTGACTGGAAAATCAGGAGTCTGCACACCCAGCTCCCCCCACTCCTAGAGCAGCCAAAAATCATCCCCACCATCAGAGCATCACTGCTCTCTGTGCTCCATTTTCCATGAAAAGGCATTTTGGGGAAGTTCTGCTTTGGTTGAAAGAACCAACTCACCCTCAACACCTGCTCCTTCCAAGGCTTATCCAAAGAGGATTTCTGGTAGCACCATGAAGATATGCCCAGCCCTGTGCTCCACTAAAGCCAGACTCCACAGGTTCTTTGCCCCAGCAAGCTGAAATTGCTGTCACCATTTAGCAGGAGGCAGAGTGACAGAACCCCTTGAAAGGATTATTCAGCCCTATGGTCCCAGACAATGCCCTAAAAGATTGGAATGGGCACCCAGCTTGGCCTCACACAATTCCTGCACTAGCCACACCTCCAGGAGGTGATTCCCTCTGGTTTCTGCAGCACTGAGGTACCAGTGAGCATCCTGCAGACCTGAGCCAGGGCATGGAGCAGCTCCCAGGAATGTGCTGTGTGCAGGATGTTGGAATCCATGGGCAGCCCAGGTGATCCCAGTGCTCATCCCCAGCTGATTCCACACCCAGGACAGAGGATGAGAGTAGGACTGTGTCCAACCCAACCCCTCTCCACACCAGTCTCAGGTAGGTGTGGATTTGCTGTTTGTGAACCCTTCACAACAGTGGGAAATCACATCCAGCTCTGTCACTCTCAGGGCTCACACTATAAAACCTTCATTGCTCCAATCCGTGAAGCAAAATGACAAATGGCTCCAGTCAAAAGCTTACAGTCAGGACCTAAATCTTCCACCACCCCCTTTCTGCCTGAATTCATTTTAGGTGTTCTGTGAGATAAATTGTATTTTGCATTCTTCCAACTGCAAAAATAGATTGTTCAAGCTATTAAAATAAATATATGAAGAAAAAAATTGAGAACATGAAAAAGAAAGGAAATATTTGTGTACTCAGAAGTCAGAGTCATGCTAAAGAATCCCAGTGCTACTGAGACACCTGTGCTATATTTCTGCAGGGGCAGCAAGGAAGAAAGAAAATAAAGGGAAAAAAAAAAAAAAGAAAAATCCTACACCTTTTCAGAGTCTTTTTGAAGAGAGTTTAAGGTTAAAATAAAAGCAGGTGTCATAACTTCAGTTGCACTGTATCAGCTCACTGACTTCAATGGGAGCAAGGGCCAAATTTTTTTAATCTTCTGCTTATACCTCCAGGTGCTGTGGGGCATCCCCTGGGCAGTGTCAGGGGTTGTGCCTGAGTTACAGATTTTGCCCAGCATGGTTATGGTTATGATCTCAAGCAGCCTTCCTCCTCCCTCTCCCACAGGGCTCTACACATCGTTTTTCTCTAACTGGCCAAGTTCAGTTCTGCACAGAAGACACAAGAAAATCTGAATTGTCCAGGGGGCTGTGTTTGGATGTCCCAGGAGAGGGGCTGGAGGCTCCTCCTGGAAGCTGTGCTGGTCCCTCAGTCACCATTACCTCCTTTCACATCCCTTCACACTGGTTGATGGATTTACCTTCCACCAACACTTCAGTGAGAAGTTCTACATTCCTCAAGAAGTGAAAGTCAAAAATTCCAGATACCAAAGCTGCAGAGGCTAAAACTGAAGAATTGGTACCTACATGTTTGTGTAGCTGGGCCCCTGACACTATAAAGCAGCAATTACCCCTTTTTTGAGTCTTCCATCACCTCAGTCACCCACTAGACCAGATCTCTTGGGTCAGCCCCTCTGACCTGTTTAGTAGAATATTTTTTATTCTGACAGTTGCAGATCAAGCTCAACTGGATCTATTTACCAGACTTGGAGATGAAACTCTTGAAAGATGAAGCTACTTTATATTTAGGCATCTGAATTTTTTTCTTAGAGAAAAATATTTTTAAGTTGATGTTTCATTTCAGATAAAAAAAAAATTCATTCCACTTAAAGTTTTTATTGATTTTTTTTTATTCAGCCAGCAAACCAAGAAATAATTACCAATTATTTCCACAGTGCTGCTTAGATTTGGGCACCAAATAGATTTCAGTGCAGACAAAAACCAAACAAGGGCTGTGTTGCTAACTCTGACCAGCTTACTCTTAGTTCTGCAATAGTGGATTTTTTTAAAGCTCCAGCTTCTTGAATCATATGATTCTATGAATATCTCAGCTTGCTTTCCCACTGAAAGTAGAGGCCTGACAATTTGAGTTGCAAACATAAGCTCACATGGTGAAGCAGTAAATGTCCCAAACAAGCAAAACATCTGTTTTTCCATCTTACTGATTCTAAAGTCAATCTTGTCATATAGGACAAATATTATTTGTGATTTTTGAACTCTTATGGTAGAAACTACTGTAAATTACATTCCAGCAGCTATTTTAGAAAGAAATCTCCATCCCTGGGGCTTTTGACCCTTCTCTGTTCTTGGCCTTCTCCCCTGTGTTTTGGGGAAGGAAACCATCAGGCAGCTCAGCCCAAACCCGTACAAACAGCAAGAGTTAATTTGGTGCAATGTATCTGAGTGTAGTAACTGATTACATTTTTCCCCAAAGGAAACTTCAGTTAATTTGGTTAGTGACTCATATGCCAGGCTGCCAATTACAACACAGATGATTACACACATAAATTCACGTCGGAGTGGCTCAACGATCACAGGGAGGGGGAAAAAAAAAAAAAAGAAAGAAAAGGAAAAGAATAAAAAAGAAGCAGAGAGGGAAAAAAAGGGCTCCCATTTACCTTAGTGGGGCTGGGGGTGGGTAAGAGCCCACCCTGCAGGGTGCTGGGTGCCCATGCAGGTCTCTGGAGACTGAGTGCCAAAAGCTGTGAGACTGGGACGTGCCATCCCTGCAGTGGCAGTGTCTGTAGCTTTCCATTTGGGATTTTCACTGCAGAAATGTGTGGCACGCTCTCTAAAAGATTGTTTGCCAGTATCGTTAGAGGAATCCATACACAAAGGGAGCAGGAAGGAGGTTAAATGAGCAGTGCTTGGCAGTACATCAGTAAATCATTTAAAGATAACCTGTGCATACCAATACCCTAAAAAAAAAAATCCAATTAAAGTAACTTATTGCAAACCCAGTCCCATTTCTGAAGTGCTTTTTATTCCTAAGGAGGAGTGGGAGAGGGAGAGGAAAGAAACAGGACAAGGAGTGAGAGTCTGATGCTATCACATGAGGAAAGCCCAGGCTGGGGATGGGAAAAGAATTCCTACATGCCTCATCAATGGGAATCGATACCAAGGGGGTTGGCCAGGCTCCTCAATACATATATTCAGAGAAAATGAGACTTTGCACTTAAAAGCAATAGGAAGTTCTGACATTGGTGGCGAGCGTAGGAGGAAGAAGGTTTTCTTTTATCTTAAAAGGAAGATACTTCACTGGCCTCAAATGTGTTTCTAGCTAGACATCCCTGCAGATAAACAGCTGCATGCAGTTCCTGAAGCCAGGGTCAGCAGGCTGCAATGGGGGAATTCATGCAGCTCCTTGCTGGGGAGGTTGAAATCCTTTACAAACAGTAATTAAGCTTCGTGGCACCAGGGTACTATTATACCAGTTTTACAAGGGAATAAAAAGAATGTGGCAGCAAAGTGATTTGCCCAAGGTCATCCAGCAAGTGAGTGGCAGAACCAAGTACTGCATGCAGATTCCTGGTCTCCCACCCTCACCTCTCACCAGCAGACAAGCCCCCTACCTTGGCTTTTATTAAATAACCATTACAAAATGTATTAATTTTAATTTGGAACTATGTAAATTGACTCTTTCCCAAAAGAAAGCAATTGGCTGTTAAATAAATACCGAGTGATTATTGCAATCATATTTGCTGACGAGTGGATCATCAGTGTAATGTGCTGGGTTCAATAAAAAGCTTATTGCCTGTCAAATAAACATGAGTCTGGACTGACATGGGGCAAATCCAACAGCCACTGGCTTTGGTGGGAACTTCAGCTGCTCAGCACCCTTTTAGAGGCTGAGTTCAAGTGTTTTTTGCAATATGTAGAGAGAAAACTGGTGCTGCCAAAGCAGAACTAACTCCATTAGCAAGATGACTTTAGGTCAGATCCTGGCACCCTAAACTTGATTGTGAGAGGAGTTAAGTCTCCCTGATTTCTGTAAAGACAGCTCAGTGTGCAATGCTGTTCTTAAAAGGGTAAAAGTAGTAGAAATAATTCCTGTAGTATGAAAGGTTGGGATGGTGGTAGGAGATTGTAGTTGGATGGCTCATGGTAGTGGGAGGAGCAGGGTGATTTCTGTGTTGAACAGGAGGAAGAGGATGGCTACTAGGAAGAAGCAGATTGAGAAGGGGAATTTTTTACTTTTTCTACTTTTTTTACTTTTTTTACTTTTTTTTACTCCTAAGTATGAAAGGATGCGATGTTTTTAGGATTAGTGTTAAATTAAATGCAGAAGAAAATGCTTGTGTTTTTAGTATATTTCAGGAGGAGAGAGCTGTAAATACAGCTGAATGGTCAGATTGGGTCTTTCAGAGAGAAGGCCTGCACAGAGATGAAACTATTTTAAGTTGCCAGTTTCTTTTGTGTTTTTCTAGAGCGTGAGTTTGTAAGAACAGTGTTCTTACAAAGGACGCATCACAAAAGCCCCTGTACCCTGCAGAACTCCTTGTCACTGGCAGCCACCCACTGAGGCAAGCACCTTGCTGGAAATATTGCTTATTTCCTTGCTTATTTCTCCCGGCGGTGTGCAAGGACACGACCCCGGGATGTGATCCCGGTGTGTAACCCCGCGAGCATCGCTGCTGCCGCAGCCCGTCCGCTCCTGCAGAGCCGCGCCGCGCTGCTCTGCGGCCGCTCCTGCTGCTGTGAGATGAACATTTCTCCCTTGCCGGGCTGTGGCAGAGGCCAGGCGGCCCGGGCAGTTCCCAGGGACGGCACTAGGTGGTGGCAAGCCGCTGGCGAGGAGCGGCGTGGCGAGCGGAGCCGCCAGCGAGGCGCTGCGGCAGCGCCGGCCCCGCGCTCCGGGCGGAGCGGGCTGCATTTAAAGCCCTCACGGCTCCCGTTAAGGGCTGATGTCCTCCGCACAGGGACGAGCTGTACCGCTCCGAGGGAACAATTCTTACCATTCTTATCCGCAGACCTTCGCAGGGTGTTCTTTTCGCCGTTAATGTTTCCTTAAAATAGTTACTTTTTTTTTTTTTTTTTTTTTTTTTTTTTTTTTTTCCCTCTCCCCTCCGTTTAGGGTTTTGCTTTTTGGAATTTAAGGAGATGCAGGCTCTGCTTGGTTTCAGGTTGGAAAGTGCGGAATGCATCCTCTGTACCATCCGCGCTCGCACAGGCCAATTAGAATGTTAATAATAATTAAGTGTCTTACTCCTAAGACGCTCGTACACAGGGGAATGCTAAAGTGCCAGTCAGCTCGGTTCGTTCCATGCAGGCAGACACCTCTGCAGACCTCGTGTGTTTGCTAAGGGAGCGGAGCGATTCCAGCTCCGGCCAATCTGATTCCAGATGATCAGCTCAACAAACAAATTAGAGCAGCCTGCAGAAAGAAACGTGCCCCAGAAAAAAAAAGTCCAGCTGTGGCAGCTGAGCTCTACCTTTCACCTCCAACTGAGCCACGGCAAATAAATACAGGGCGAACCCTATAAATTTCCAGTGTGCAGGGGTTTGTGGGAGTCTTTATCTAGCTTTGGTTCACACGCTTCAAAGCAGCTCCATTTCAGATTTGAGATAATCCCCTAATTAAACACAAACTCAAGCCTTAAGCTGCATGTCATCTGATTTCTACCCCAAAAATCAGAGCTGGACACATAATCTAGAGCTGCTGAGCCTGTTTGGCTCTGTTACATTGGAGTGGACAGCAAGGGCTGGCCCAGAGGTCGCTTCCATCTGTGAGAGCCATGTGAGTCCCACCTTGCCCAGCTCCCAGGCTGGCTCACAGCTGACCACAGCGTGCTGTGATTCACAAACTCAGCCTTTCAGATGTTTGCAGGCAGCTACATCCTTTGGTGGGCAAGGGGACAGGAGCTTAGAAAGATTTGATATAGAAGAATTCTTGCTTTTCAGGGAACATGCAGGAGGGAGCTGGGGAGAAAAGCTTGGATACAGTTCTCACAAACAGAACCTTTTGAGTGACTCTGAGGAGTTCTGGAGTTTAACAGTACCTGGCTAAAGGGAATGAACTTAGTACATTTCTGATACCAGATAACAGAAATGTTATGGCTACATTTCACCCAAAGCTCTACTTTCAGAAAAGGGAAAAGAAAAAGAAAAAGAAAAAGAAAAAGAAAAAGAAAAAGAAAAAGAAAAAGAAAAAGAAAAAGAAAAAGAAAAAGAAAAAGAAAAAGAAAAAGAAAAAGAAAAAGAAAAAGAAGTGAGTCAGGAAGAAATATCTCCAGGAACAGGAAAACAGAAAACTGTGTTTATCCAGAGCACCCACCGAATAAACCAGTTACAAAATAAGTTAAAGAAAGACTGAGTCATTCACATTTCCAATAAATTAAAGGGAAAAAATCCTGTCATTTTTCACTCTATTTCACATCAGAGAGCAATCACAACAGACTATTCACTTAATGTGATGATGACTTTACCCCTGCCCCCAAGGGGTTTCTCTGCCTCTCTTGCACAGCCCTGAAAATTACCACATTTGCCCCCATTTTACATCTCTCCCCACACCCAGTCTGTCCCATTTCAAAATGCTTTGGGTTCTTACATCTGCTGTCAGACTCTTTTTACTGTCCTTTGATTTTCACCAGCTGCAAGAGAAAAAAACCTACACAAACCCATGTATCTGATTAGATGTGCATGACACATAATACTACACCTGAACGTACAGCTGAGCTCACCCAGATCCAGTTTTCCCAAAAGATCAGAAGTCTGAGCAAAATCAAGCCGCTCCAGGAACCCAAATCCTGCAAAGAAGGTCCCCCTGGGTCCTGTTTCCAGTTTCTCCACAGATAACCTGAGGGGATGCTGTGGGGCCAACTCACCACTGTGGTAGGAATTTTGCATATCCAGCTTCAATTTTATCTCCAGCCCTTGGGAAGTAAAAACTAAATGAGGAATCTAAAGTGAGGACACATCTTCCTGTTGAACTGGAACTTTTCTAAGCCACCATGGAGTTTGAAAGTTTTGTTAAGCCACGTACACAGGTACTGATGATTTTTATTGTAGATCAGTGAAAAGAGTATTGCACTTGGGTTAGGAGAGACCTCAGAGATCCCTTCTGCAGTCTCCTGCTCAAAGCAGGACTAAGTCACAATGCTATAACACAAGATCTTGAAGCTGAAGAGAGCAGATGTGGGGATGTTTTCAGGTTAAGGTCTTCCCAGAGCTTTTCAGAAATTGTTACTGAAGCCTAACAGTACAGAAACTGAGTTTGCTCTGGAGCACAACAGCTGCTGTGTTACTCAATAAAAAGATTTTCTATATTGCATTGCTGTGTGCACCGAGCTTCTAAAAGCATTACAAAAGGTAAAATCAGAAGTGTATGGTGGAAACCAAAAAGGAAATGGCTGCATTTGAGTTTAGCACAAAAACCCAGTTATAATTTCACAGGAGAACTGAGGGAGAATGGAGTAAACTCCTACACTGCTCTTACTGCTTGGAGATGGTGACACAGTGAGGCTGAGAGCCGAGAACAACCTGGAGACACAATGTGGGTACTCACTCCCACAGGGATGCTGCTGACTGACTTAACTGGAACTATATTTGAGCAGAATGTTTCAGATCTTCTGCCCACTTTGTACGAGATCAAATTCCATCCACTCACTCAAAAGCAAGAACTTCTGCTTTCTCAAAAAATTAATTGCAAATTTTAAACATAGCATAGTAACACAACATGCAAAAATAAGTTTGACTAGCTCTAAGTGATTTGCACTAGCATTACTCTGCACACACAAATTCTCAAACTGTGGAAATAATGAGATATTCTGATAATAATTTTCCTCTCAGCTGTACAGTAAAAAACAAATCTGTTCTATTGCTATTGAAGGCAACAGTGAAACTGTATGAGAATATCTGAAAATGTAAGAAGTATTGAAAAAGTCAAATAGTCTGAGCTTTGTAATTCACAGTTGTCTAATAAGACTAATGTTAGTTTTTTGACACATTGCCATCAATAAATTACAGGAAAATTAGCTGGGCAATTAGCTGGGAGCAAAATAAGCATCCTCATATTCTGTAAAACACAGCAAATTATTTTATAAATAAGCATTTGATCAAACAATCATTTGATCTTGAGAGCTGCGTAATCAAAGTTTTCAATCACTTCTCCTTAGCTGCCAAGAGTTTCAGCCTCACGGAAGCTCTATCATTTTGTCAACCTCCAGTGCACAGAAATGTTGAGGCATGTCCCCACAAGATGATCATCTGTCTGCCTTGCACTTAAAGCCATGAGATGTTACTTTTTACATTAGCTGAGAATTGCCCAGTTGCAGTTTTTAAGTTTGTTAAGGATGACAAAGATGAGCATGACAGACTTGTGGTGATTAAATGCCTCTTGGATTTATTTCACAACGCACTAAATGTTTCTTATGATACAATCTTAAAATGAGAATGAACTGATCTCGTACCTCCTGAATTTTATGACATGATGAATTCTCTAGAGGGTAAATTACAATGAAACATTGGTGGCAAATTACGTGGTTATAAATGTAGCTCATCCAAAAACACCTCATGACAACAACATGAACTCTGTTCAGTCATTCAGTGTGTGATGTCAGCAAATATGACCATTTTCACTTGATACAATCACCTTCACTCAGGGGGAAACAGGCTTCACAAAAGAGCTAAAATTGTACAAATGCTGAACTGAAACACTTTGTTGAGAAATACTTTATATGTTACATGCTAAAAATTAAGTGAGGTGTGCATGCACTTCACAAGTATTGAATTTTGTACATGGTATATTGCTTTATATTCAGAGTCCTGGTTCTTTGAATTTCTTATAGTTTGTGGAATTAATTATGTCCACTTCTACCTCAAATGCAGAAGGGGAACAAATAATTTCCTTGGATAAACGGACTCGAACAGATTGCAGTAGACCACAAAATATTGATTATGTTAAGTTTGAACTTCAAATTAAGGCACAAATGAAGGTTAATTCCAGTTATTCATGTAAAGAGTCTTATGACTTCCTTTAAAAATATATTGAAAAAGTATCAAAACTGGTCATAAGCACTATTTTCAGTAACAAATTGAAGTCTACAGGACTGAATTGTATATTCAAGGCTAGTCGATGAGAACATAAGGACCAAAAAAATAGATGATTTGCTAAGGGAAATGACATTTCTTTAAATTGCTCCTTCAAAAGGGCATTCTTCCCTTAATCACGTAGCTCTTTCCAAGGTGAGTGATCGTCCTGCTCAGGATGCAGAAGAGATGCTGTGGCCAGAGCAGCCCTGGATTCCAGCTAAGCCCAGCCACAATGCTCCTTTGGTTGTACCCAAAGTGGAGCAGTGGCTCTGACTGCCAGGCTGCAGCTGGAGACAGGCAAGGAGGGCTTGGTTCCACCTTTTCCTGGGCAGATCCAGCTCAGATGGATGAGGGGCTGTAACCAGAGCTTCCCATGGGGACTTTGGACTGCTGTGTGCTCTCTGCCATAACCACACCAAACCAGCTGTACTTTGGCACAGCAGCTGGAAATGGCCAGCTCCGAGGGGTCAGGGACCTGCCCTGTGTTCTGCAGGTATCACTGCATTATTTTTTACTTCTCCCCAGGTAATCAGGATGTTGTTGCTGTAATTAGTATTAAATTTGCAGTATGATTGGTCTGGAGTCCTATAAGCACACATAATTTCAGGACACTGCTGAATCCTGAGTTCAATCCTGTTTCTGTTCCACAGAAACAACAATACTTGTGCTCACACTTCCTCTGGAGCTGTGGAGGAAAATTCAAGCCAGGGAAACTGAGTCTCTCTCCCAGAAAAACCAAGCCAGTGTGAAAACAGTTTGAACAAGCTGGGGTTTGGGCCTTTACTGTTTCCTGCAGGTTCCAGCTGACAAGTTAGACACCACTGAGGAAGTTCAAACTTCTGACAGGCTCCAGTGCCCTGAAACAGCTTCCTGGGTGAAGTTAAATCCCAGTGTCACAAGGGACTCTCCAGCTGTGACAGTATCACTAAGGTGGTGTGGCCCACAGAACTTTCCTGCTTACATCTGTGGTCCTGACCACTTTGAAATAAATCCAGGGGAGTGTCTGTTTTAAGCAGCAAGGTGGACCAAGGCTTTTCCACATACCTCTACAACCCAGTCAAACCCTTCTGGTATTTTAATATAAGGCTTTAGGAAGTTTCATATGGTTGTGTTTCCTTTTTAGCATTAGCACATACCCACACCCAGCACTTCATTTTCCTAAAATACAAATGTGTACATGTATAATAAAAACGTTGACAAGTCCTAGTCAGAATTTAAGAAGTTTTAGACCTGGAAACCTGTGCACCTAAAAAAAAGGATAAAATGTGCCCCTTGCACTGCTAATTTCTGATTCCACAGCCTGAGGATGCAGAACAGCAGTCCAAGGGGCACGTGCTACAGAATGTCAGCTGGCATCAGCAAAGGTGCTGTGGATGCTGCAGAGCTCTCCTGTAAGACTGCTGACTGTTTTCATGGCATCACATGAAACACAGAAATAAATAGCTTCTCTTCTATGATCACAGCATGAAAGTTTTGCTTTGCTGTCTATCCCTTCTCATTAAAAGCATAAAACACAACACAAGACAGGGATTAGACACAGAGCAGGCAAACGCAACAGAGCCACAGGGAAGAGCTCAAGGAGTAAAGGGATTGGCACATGTGCCAATAAAGGCAGCCCTGGTGTCAGCTACAAGTTGTGCCCTTAGAAGCCTGAACTGAATTTCCTCAGAGAACAGAGGAACAATAGGCACAGACACTCCAGACCACACAGGCGTGTACACCCAGTTCCTTCTCCTGAGCTTCAGTGCAGGTGTTAAAAGAAGCCTCACCCCCAGCAAACTGTCATAAAACTGTTACTTTTTCTTTTCTCAAGTCCTCTTAAAAACAAACAGGCATGCACTCTTTTCCTGTGAAGCAAGTTTAGGGGTTTTTTCCTATTTAAATTACAAACACATCAGAAGTCTCTCTCACCACAGTGCATCCTGTCTTTTCTCTGTCTGACATTTAGAGTACAAACTCTTTAGGGCAGGCTCTGTCTTCAGTTTTTATGTCTCATACAGAGCCAAGACATATTCTCAGTGTGGAACAGTAAGTTAAAAAGGCCCATCTACACTCACAAGGCTACATGATACATGCCCAGCTTATCTGTGATACACACACGACATGGTCAGTAGAACAGGTCTGTGCAAGCAAAGTCTCCATGTACACACAACAAAACACATCCTGACTTGTGTGCTGGGGCCTGCACGCCTGGTACAGCGTACACAGGAGGGCCTTGTTCATGCATCTGATTTTTGGAAGTCCCCAGGATCTCTGTAGACTGGGGGGAATAGGGAGAAGCAGGGAGGAGTGCAGAGGGAAGCTGCTGCGCCCAGCTGAGCTCCTCACGGCGCTGTTGGCGAGCGCTGGGGAAGGTGAGGGTGACTCAGGCACTCAGACACTGTGCACTGGACTGTGGGGCTGAGGGAGGCTGGGAACCCCTGCCCAGTGTGACCCCTTTCCTGGGCAAAAGCAAAGCAAATCCATCTCTCTCAGCAGTTCCAAGCAGCAGCTCCAGTCAGGTGCCATGATGACATCAGCCCTGCTTTTGCAATTATTTAACCTCTGTCGTTCAGATCAGCAATGAACCAGCAAGGGTGACTAATACACACATCAGCCCTGCGAAGTTATCAACACACCAAACAGGGGGCTGGCCCTCAGGAGCGAACTCTGCTTTCAGGAGTCTGTTTGGTCTGTATTTGGGGGAAAATTGTACAATATTGAACATTAGGTGTCCGTGAGAAGCTCCAGGCAAACCTCTGTGTGCCGTGGCTGTGTTAGTCCTTTTGCCAGAAGGATGCAGATGCAGCAGATATTTGCTTTTTCTCATTTCTGTGTGTCATTTTGCACTACTCCCCCCCAACTCTGGCTCCTGCTCTCACTCCTCATACAAGCCTGGAAAAAGTAGCTTCTCTTCACAGACATCTACAATAAACATGCCGATACTTGAGATGTAAACTGAGAGGCTGGCATTATAACAGAGCCTCTAAATCAACCTCAGGACCTTGTTAGCATAATTAGTGATAGGACTGGTGGCTTACAAGATCCAGGACAGAAAATGGAAAAATAGTAATAACAATAAAAAAATGCAGTTGTATCCTAGCAATTGCTGGGATGATTGCTGATGGTTCAAAAGCAAGTCATATCTTGCGTGAGACAAATACATTTTATATGATGTTTAATCTCACAGGAATTCTGCCGGAAATACTCAGAAGCTTGTTAGAGGAAAATATGAGAAGCTACTCATGTGAACAATAAAAGATTCTTGTGTGGTGGAGCTACTGTGACTCCCATGCTGCTAATAGGTGCACATATTGCAATTATAAGCATGCTGAAAAATAATGCTACATTCACTGCTCCTATTTACTAATTTGAAGCTTTGGAGAAGAAGACAGTCCTGGACATCCTTCCAGTTTAAACTCAGGTAAGATGGAGAAGCACAGAGGAAGGGATTTGTTCAAGATCACCTGGAAGTCAGTGGCAGAGCCAGAAATATATAGAGCCCTGTCTATAAGGGATCTGAGAGCACTAATAAGTTTTAATGGCCCTAATCAATCTGACCTGCAGCCTCCACCCTCTGCCCATGGTCGGGAGTATCATTAAAGCTCAGCCCTGGGTCTTTAGTCACCAAATGAGCAAAGTTGAGTCCCTGTCCCCAGCTCACACACAGAAGTGCCTGTGCCTGTCCAGGGACCTTGTTGATCCTGACCCACTAGTTTCCCAGCTTGACCTCAGGCCAAGCTCATCACTGTGGACCTGCCTGCTGATAACTGGGCTATGCTTGACCATTATTAGCCTTGCTAGGCCTGATCCTGACCTGTGGATTCACTTCCTGGCTTGAGGGGTTGCACCTGCCTCATCCCCACAAAATTGTCTGATGCTCTGGACTCCAGGTTGAGGTTGGCTGCCACTCCCAGGCCAGCCCTGCCTGCCTCCCTTGAGGGCCCTGGCTGCTGAGGACCCTGACCTTGCAGCCACATTATCCCTGTCAGTTCCCTGTGTCTTTGGGAGCAGACATGACCCTAAAAACCACCCTGCCTCCCTTGTCTGCATAGCACCAAGGGCAGGAAGAGAAATGCCACATGTGTTGATTTGATCAGGGAACACAGGCAGAGAGAAATAAGGTACCAACTCAGACTGGAACTCTTCTTTGTTCCGTGTTTTAAGCATGTCCTTCCTCCCACTTCCCATTGGAGATGGCAGCATTGCCTGCCCCAACACAAGGCAGCAGCAAAAGACAGTGAAGGGGTTATGTTCTTCATAAGGAGGGTCATGTTCTGCATCAGTGTCCCTTGAGAACAATAAGTATTGGCTGACAAGAGTAAAACAAGAGGAATCAGGCTTTAGCAGGAGGAAGTGATCACAGCAGAGGGCTTGAGAGCACGGGAAGGAAAGGCAGAGACCTGGGAAGGGGAAGCACTGTGAGATTACCCAGAGGGACAGCCAGAGGAGGCAGATGCTGCTCCTGAGGACTGATTTGTGTTGGGCACAGCAAAGCTCTAGGGCAGCTCTGGTATTTGGGGCTCAGAAAAGCAGAGGGGTTCAGCAAGCACTGGATGGAAGATGTGAGATGCAAAGAGCTCACAGCAAAAAGGGCCAGGTTGTCCTTTGCCTGGTGTTAGATACATTCCTGCTCCTGGCTGCAGCTGGGATCTGGCATCAGATCCTGGCTTTCCTGAGAAGTGTTTGGTGTGGAATGCAGCATTCCAGCAGGGTTTATCTTGCACAGGGGGACCTGGATGTCTGGAGCCTTGGCTCCATGTATGGAGGGAAGAACAGCTCATCCAATAGTTTGGTCTCTAACTGCAATGTCTCCTAAATTTGGCTTTTCACACAGAACAGCAGGAAATTCACATACAGCTCATGCTGAGGTTGAAAGGCAGCAATTGTCTAAATCTTCATATACAGGCAATTATTGGCCTTTTAATTTGGAAGCTAAAGGAGGTGACTCAACAGAAAAGGGTTCAGGCTGAATCAGCAAGATCTTTCCTGGGAGTTAGATATACAGCAAGAAAGAAAAATAACTTAGAGACAGGCAGGAAAAAATTTGTGTTGTGGAGGTTCAGGGTATGGAATGCAGCTTTTGCCACAGACAGTTTATCTGTTTTTCCTTTTTCCATTCCTGAGACACCCTGCAGCCCGTGGAATTAAGAGAAGAAAGTTTATACTTCCATAGCATCCAATACTTTAGGTGTCCACACACCTCCTTAGACACTGTTCACCTATCTCCACACAATGGCTCTTCCATGGGAACTGGGCCTTGCTGGAAGTTTATTGTAATTTGGAATTAGAAATCTCTGTCAGCCTCACCAGTCACAGTGCTGAAGCAAAGCCCAGGATCCAGGCTTTTAGAGGAATGGATGTAGTGAAGGCAAACTGTGGATTACACTTCTCTGGGGTCCTGCAAGTGGCTAATTAGCCCAGAGAAGCACTGAAATCCCCTCAGTCTCTCCCTGCTGGAGGCATGCCAAGGCAGCCTGCCTTATTCTTACATGAAGAAGTATCTGAAGAAAGATCAAAGCATGAGACCAAGATTTCATGGCTAGTGAATCAGGCAAGTCTGCAGAGGGTTTCGATATGATCTTTACAATAAAGAGAAAACTTTGCTCAGTGACATGTCAGTTATGGGATGTTCATTTTCTAGCTTTTACCATTATGAGTGTTAAATGCCTTGCATCAATTGATGGCCCTAGGATTTCACACTCTTCATGTGGGAAAAAAATTGATGCAGATGTTTTCAAATGCAATGTGGGCTCAGGTGTATTTCTGCAATGTAAAGTCTGAGATTCCTTCACTTTCAAAGGGATTTGGGATGCTCATTGGGATGCTTTGGAAAAGGTTACCTTAAGCAACTGAGTCCTTGCAGAGTTACCACTGAAGGCAGTGAGCAAGCCTGCCCTGTAAGTAAATGCTTTTAGGGACCAGCTAGCAGAGATGGATGTGGTGTCTTCCTGCCCCTTTGCCCTTTCTCCAGAGCACTTTAAAGCACTCTGTAATCATAAATGTAGGAAGAATGTGCTTTCCTTCTGTCCATCCCCACCCTGCTATGGGAAAGAAAAGGATTATTATGCCAATTGGGCAATTGTAAACCAGAGTAATTAAGTGATTTGCCAAAGGCCAGGCAGCCAAACTGGGGAGCTGAACCCAAGCGTCCTCATTGCTGCTCCTCCCCCGGAGCCGATACACACAGACCCTGAAAGGTCGGAATCCTTCTTCCCTGGGGAAGATTTCATTTCCTCCTTTGAACACTGAGGGAGGGGCCCCTCTAAATCACAGGTTAGGCAGGCACTCAAGTGAGTTAACACGATGTACTTCCCTGCACCATGTCTTGGAGGTGTAGTTAGGTGTTACTACATGCACTGCTGCAGCTCCTAGAGGTCTCTGCCAAAAGCAAGCCCCATTGTGTTGGCCACTGTTCACACACAGTATGAGAGAGTCCCTGCTCCCAAAGAACTTTTATATTCTTTGATATTTCTGGGAAACCTTTTATGTGAGAATTTCAACATAGAGTACAGGGCCTGTTTTTTCCTTTTAACTTAGATTACACCAGGACAAGTCCACTGACTTCAACACAAACCTGTTAGAGATGAGATTACAGATCGATTATGTTGCAGTCTCTCTTTTTAAAAACACTGGAGCATGTATAGCAAATAATCAGGAAATTAGTGGACAGGTGGCATTAATTTTCTCCAATGTCACCAATTTGGTTGCTGTTGTGGAAACACAGCAAGGCACAGCAACTGCTATTTCAGTGCAGAGAGCCATCCCTGAGCCCCAGATGGTGACCATATGATCTTTCCCTCTTATGGACCATAGACACATTTCCTACCCTTAGAATTTGACTTCTGCTTGCAAAGAGGGCTCACCTAAATCTGCCTTACCCCCACAGCACCTGGGTGCAACACAGGTCCCTTCAGGAATCCAGCAAAGACCCAGACAGAGGGTAAACAATTTGTGGAAAAAGCACAACCTGACTCAATTAGAATTTCCTCCATGAATAGCTCCCTATGTCAGAACTTAAGGCCCCAATTCATAGGGAAATCTGGGACCCATTTCCTCAGGAATTGCTAGCTATTTATGCAGAAAAAGTACTGCATTCTGATTTTGTTTTCTGGACAGTCTGGGGTGGGCATTATACTCACATGCATAGATTTATGCTGGATTTCTGCTGGGCTGGTAGCAGTGAATGTGAAGGGATCTGTACTTCTAAAACTTGTGTCCTCCAGCACCTCATCTCTTCTCCTTAGCAAAAGTGTTCTGGTATCAGGAAATGCTGATCTGCTGCTGTAGATGAACACCCTCCTCCACCCAGGCCAAATTTTTGAAGAGCCCAAAAACTACACCTGGCTGGTACAAAGTAGAGTAATTTTCTGTCATCTCCTTGCTAAGGAGCCCTTGAACTCCCAAGGCCCAACATACAGCTTTAGTCATGATCTGGAGAGTCTTGGAGTACAGGGGGATAATGGATAATACACAAGAACCATCTGTGGGCCCTGTGCATCCCATAAAACACAACCTCACTTAAGCACAGGTGGCAAATATCCTTCCTACTCCTATGGATACACCTTTACTGTGGCAAATGGGACTGTCTGTGGAGTAAGATGTTACAAGAGAAGAATGAGTGTGGTACTGTCTGACCCCCAAGCAATAGTTACAATAATCTCCCCAAACCTCCAGAGTGTATAATGCACCCTTTTCAAAGGCCCAGCCTTAGCCACACACTCCTGTACAAACAAAATTGGATCTAATTCCAACTCCTATGGCCTTTCCTAGAGTTAAACAAAGCTTTGTAGAGCTGAATTATAACAAACCACAGAGAGAGAAACTGCATGAAGGAAAAAAAAAGCAAAACATTTGTCCCTGACATTTGAAAAATTCTTATTTGCCAAACTCCCCTGATTTCAGCAGAGCTGTATAACTTTATACCAGCTTTCAAGTTCGTGTCTCTTTTTTTAAAATCTCTCTTCTAACAAAGTCTGCAAGCAGCAGAGGAGTTCAGGCAGACGTGTGTAGGCTGTCTCAGACAGCAGAGGCTTCAGGCAAGAAGAATTTCAGGCCAACAGTGGCAAGCAAGAGAAAAGGTTGGTGGTGGAGGAAAAGATGAAGAGGGAAGCAGTGAGAGGCAATTCTTGTGGTTTGGAAGTTCCTGTGGCTCTGTGTACAGTCAGCATTTCTGTCTGCAAACAGAAACATTTCTATTTGCTTTGCAAGCCAGATTTCTCAACCTTTGGCCTTCTGACCTTCACTGTATCTGGCACTGATCAGGTGTGAGATTGCAGCTCCCTGCTCACAGGGGCTGAGCTTTTTCCTCTTGGTCCTGCAGCCAGATGAGATGGGGCTGCACAGAACAAGACACGCACAGACACTCACTGTGGCAATGGCAGAGCAAGGAGAAAGCCCCAAAACCAGTCCTCAGAGGAAGCTTTGCCTCAGTTTAAGATCTTCCATGTCATCCACTTCCAATAAAGCCAGGAATGAGTATCTAGGATGAGCTGCACATTTGCTAAGAATCAGACCCCCTGTTCCACCTGCTCAGAGTTGGACTATTTCTGTTGGACTCTGCAAGGAAAGCAATGTCTATATTTGACCATTCTGGTCGTTCAATTTGCCCTTATCAAATAAAAATAAAATAAACTAAGGGTTTTTTGAAGGCAGTACAGTTTCTTTATACCACATGCCCATGTTTATTGACATATAAAATTCCCTGTTTGACTACACCCCACCCAGGCTCTTGTACACACCTGCATAAGTCTATAATTTTATCCCATGAATCATTCTGTACCATCAGATCACACCCAAGTTACCAGAACTTTAAGGAAGTGGCAAGTTCATTATGCTGGTTTTCATCTTTCAGTTTTAAAATTGAAGAATATTTTATTGGTCCCCTAAATCCACAAGTATTTCTAAAAAAAAAAAATTACAGGCAGAAAGACCAGATAAAAATAATTAATTAAATACATTCAACAAAAGGGAGGGCATAGGAAAGGAGAACTAATAAATGACCTTTAAGAGGCAGTTTGGACCCATCTTGCAGAGCCTGTCTACATCGTGGGGTACAGCAAAGCTGAAGCATTCTAAATGGGTCAAGCTCACCAAAAATCATGAGACTGAGAAAACATTGTAACTTCCAAATTAAATTAAAGGGGTTTGGGTTATTTTCCTCAGGGTTTTGCAACCTTGGGAGAGTATTGAGGCCATGGTTTTAAGCACTTAAGCAGCCTTTGAAGGACTTTTTTCCCAGGAAAGTGGAGATTTGCAGCTAAATTACTTGTGTCAATAGCTAGGTGTTTAAGCAAACAACAGAAAAGGTTGCAATCCAAAAAGAAATCTAAATTTCATAGTGTACAGGAGCAATGCTGCAGTGGCTCAGGCTGGTTGGAGAACGTTCTTTGTTACAATCACGAAGTGAAGCACACCCAGCAGCACCCAGAGATCTTCAGGCAAACATTTGCAAGTTGCATTTTTTCACTTTTGTTTACAATGTAGAACATATTTCTATCTTAGCAGACATTTCTCACTTTTAACTTTTCAGAGTTATTTTGGGGTTACCAAATACCTCTTGGGTTGACTGGCTCTGTAGTTCCTAGGATTAGGCTCAATGTTCTTTTTGATTTGCAGCCATTTGGCGGCCGCTTCGTTGTTACACAAATGTAATGTGCAGCAATGACAAGAACTTCTTGACATTCAATTATAAAATGATAGGCAGCCAAATAAGAAAATGGGATTACCTCCTGGGCAACTTAAATTTATGTAATATTGCCATTGGGCTGTTTTCTAGCCAGGACACTTAATTGCTAAGAGATGTGTTTACAGCTTGGTGTGTGCATTATCTATTTGGGACCATGACAGGAGTGACAGAATGGCAACAGAGATTGGCCAACAGTCTGGAAGAGGCTGCCACCAGTGGGGAACTCCACCATGGTGCAAGTGCTGGGCATCCATAATAACAACTGTCTCTGACCCAGTCAGGGGATAAAAAAAAAAGCAAGGCAGTGGTTGATGTCTCTTACCTGCCCTGGAAGGGTCGAGGTTTGCAGAGATGATTGGGTGCCTTAGAGCCCAGATCTAGTTTTTCTCATGCACATTCATCATGCTTTATTGCTTGCTAATGGAACGACAAAGAAGAAATGGCCTAAATCAAATCATGCTGCAGTTGAGTCTGTCTGGAAACCCGCAGCAACACCGAGTATCAGATCCCTCAGTGGGTCTCCCAAGCACACTCTCCCTGCTCAGCACACTGTTACAGGGCTCTTTAATTCCCAGCCCTGCACAGTGCCACTGACATTGCCGTTTGCTGTCCCCTCACCGCGGTGTTTGGCGCTATCAAAGAGCCGCCGCCACTCCGAGGGTTGCACTTATCCAACCTCTCTCTCCCTGTGCTCCCAGATCCTCTGTGATTGGCAGGAGGCTCTGGGCAGCAGACAAGGTGAATCCTGTAAACATGGCAAGAGATAAGGCAACAGCAAAGGGAATGATAACCACAAAAGTAGCTCACAGGGTTCAAGGGATGGAGGAGCATGCACTGTTTATTTTCTGTGCTCTTGGATCAGCTGCAATTCCACATGTAAGCAAACTCGTTCCGCCTCAGCTTTAGGACCTGGAAAGTCCCTTAGCACTGAGCATTATTTAACAAAGAATATATGCTTTCTTTATCTTTTATCTATATAGGAAACAAAACAAAAACAAAACAACCAAGACATTTGAACAATGCCTACAGCTCTGACTTAGGCCATGTCTCTGCCCTTGTTTGCACTGATGTAAATCAGAGATCG
Organism: Melospiza melodia melodia; assembly: GCF_035770615.1. Classification (NCBI taxonomy): domain Eukaryota; kingdom Metazoa; phylum Chordata; class Aves; order Passeriformes; family Passerellidae; genus Melospiza; species Melospiza melodia. Next base: position 7,866,614 of record NC_086214.1, read on the forward strand.
CTGCAAGAGATTTAAAATTGGCCTTTAAATTTCTTATCACATCACTCCTCTGCTCTGCCAGTGATCTGTTCTGTGTGTTTCTAACAACAGTGCCCATGCTTTTGCCAAGCCACAGTTACACATGGAATGCTTTCTCTCTCTCCAGGTAGACACAGTGCCTGTCCCCTCTTCTACTTTCATATAAAATACGCAGCTTTCATCCTGATCCCAAGAAGTGCACTACCAATTATACCAATCTCAGGGTTTTTTAACTCATTTCCCCAGCATTTGCTCAGCTGGCTTGCCCATCCCATTTGTTTATGATGAATTTTTTATGATATTAACAATTACTTATTCCCAGGTGCATTTAACCAGAAGAGCAGGAACAGAGAGAAGTAACAGACTTAGGACTGCCTGGGCTTGCATGGTGGCAGCAACAATACATTTACAGTCTTCAAAGGCACTGGTGGAGCTCCTTCTGCATTTTGGGGGGCTTATGACTAGAACTGGCTGGCAGAAGGTGATTTTGAATGCACAGGGAATCTCTTATTTTGGTTTGCTTTAGTTTAAGGGAGCACAGCAGCATTTTCACCTGAGAAATCCAAGGCCATGCCTTGCACGGCACAGTTGTGAACCTGGCAGTGAAGTAATCCATGCACAGACATGAATGTGCACACAGCTGCACACTCACACACACCCTTGCACACCCTTACACTCTCACACAATGCCTTGCACACTCACACACACTGCTGCAGTGCAATTGTGCCATGCCACAAGAACACGACTTGTGAAGCAAGGCTTGATCTGCATTTGTCCCTCTGCCTTGACCCCTAATGCTCTCAGCACCACCAGGGCTCCTTCAGCAGCTCAACAGCTCCCTAACTTCTGTAATATCTGGGGCATGGATTAAATTCCATGGTTTGAATAATGGCATTGATTTTTTAATTTCTTCAGGAAAGTGATTTATTCTGTCCTTAAAATCCCTGTAACTGATGTGTATTATCCAGCACTGCCAAGTTTTGTCAAGGGCTTGAGAGAAAGGGTGAATAAAGACACAGACACAGTTTTCCTCTTATGTCTGCAGACTACTCCTACCTCTGAGCTGCCAGGTAATATCATATAAGTCATATTAGCCCTTGTTCCCTTTCTATCCATGGTTGACATAATTAGTGGAGAAAAATTGATGTGGCTGATGGTGACACAAGGCTGAATCTGCATCAGTCTGAAAACCAGGCAGCAACAGCACTGAGGAACGTGACAAACTACCCAACCCTACATACATTGTGCATTTCTCCATAAAATCCAGGCAATGTGGCCTGCATGGTTTTTGGCTTGGATGCTTCAGCAATAAGAAGATTTTTGAGAAAGAAAGTTTAAGAAATAGGATCTGAAAGTCTGTATCAAACAGAAATGATCCCCAAGGTACATTAAGATCTGACAGTCACCACTCAATTAGGAAGTGGGAGACAGCTGTCTGTCTGTCACTCTTTCTCTTCCTTGAGCACAAACACATTCAAAGTCAATCCAGATCTTTTTGTTTCATCAGCAGGTTTAGCCAGTTACCTGCTGGATGTCGAACAAGTTTAGGTACCAATTCTTGTAACTCAGTAATGGTCCAGTGTTATTCTCCCCCTCTCTACTTACAATGTCTGACAAGCTAATTGCCAAAGGAAGGAGAAACCTTCTCCCAGACACTGCAGCTCTGGGACTCAGGTCTATTTAGATTTGCCATTTGTCTGTCCCCGTTTCTAAGCACAGTTCAGAGAACTCTCCGTGAAGAATAAGTCCCTTTCTCCTGGACCCTTTGAGAGATTTCCTATTAGTCACCAGGATAATTAAAGGTTCCAGTTGCATTGCATTAGCACCTTTCATGTCATTAGAGTCCAGCTGCAGTGTGAGAATCACATATTTGCTGAGACTCCTGTGCCAGCCAGCGAGCTGGGAGCAGAGCTTTACATTTCATCACTTTGTAAAAGAAATACAATTAAGCTGTGTTCCCTGATCATATTGCAGCTTGCAAGAGGGGCTCTAAGCACCAATCACTGGAATGTCTGGCCATGATTGTATTGAAATGGTGCCTTGACAAGGGTTTATGAACACATTGTAAGAAATCCATGGCCACCTAAGACTCCTTAATTGTCAGTGTACTGCACACGAAGCTGCTCAGAACCCCTCGGTGGAAATGCCCGTGGTGCCTGGACACAGCACATGGCATCTCCACTTGACTTATAGGAAAATATTCACCCTTTATTAGTATTGCAGGTGTGGTGCCACAGGGCTGAGGAGTTCTGAATTCACCCTGCAAAGGCTACTGGTGCAGAGATTTAGTTTATTATAACACTGTTAATTGACAGACTTGTATGCCTGTCTAGTCAATAACAGCCTGCTAAAAATATGCATTAAGCAGAGAGAATGAATCAACTGCTAATAGCAGTCTGCCTGATTGTCAGCTTCTATCTATCTTCAGGATTCGTCGGAACCTTGTCACTATTGTGCTCCAGCAGCTCCAAGCCTGTAACATATTTATCCTCCAAACACCCCTCTGGGGCAGGGCGGTTGTTGCTCTCACCAGTTTACAGATGGGAAACTGTGATACTGAGAGGGAGAGTGATTTGCCCAAGGTCACACAAGAAATCTGTAGCAAAACAGGGAATAGTTCATCAGTCTGACAACCCCAGGGGGGTTAACCTACCCCCCCCCAGGACATCCTTCTTGTCTCCTTCCTCTTTCAAATCAGCAGAGTTACAGTGGTTTATACCAGTAGAAATTCTTTGAAATTCCTTGAGAATGCAGACTCTTCTATTTCGAGTGGATGAAGTATAAACTGTAAGGCCCCGTTCCACAATTCCAAAATGCTGACATCCCAAAGACAAACTTTAAAACATTAAATATACAAAACTTCTTTAAAACTAGTGCTTCATTTAAGCCAAGTTCTAGCTCTTCTCTTTGGGTGCATTTCTTGGAGCTGTTAACACCTCTAGCAGCAGGTAAAGGGAAACAATGACCACCCTACACTGCTGTGGGGGGGTATACAATGAGCAGCAGCGTCAGAGAGAGATGTGAATCTGTGAACTGGCCTTGAGCCTTGGCAAGTACATGAGTCCTTTAGTTCATGTATCAAATACGTTTGCTTGTAATTCAATAAGCTGACATAGGATTTTAGGGAACATTAACTCATGTGTTACTGTGATGCTGTGATTTATTATACTGTTGCTATTATTAATGCTTCTTATGTGCTATGCAATGAAGAAATTTAAGCTAGACATGATCCCTCTTGCAAAGTTTGCCTTCCAAATAACATATGATAAAGGAAAAAAGATAAGGGAAGACTGGGGCAGTTGATCTCAAGAACATGGACATAAGGTGACTAATAATGGGCTGGAAACGTGCCCAGGTTGTGGGCACAGAAGCTGAACAGTGCCAGTAACACTGAGGAGGGGAAGGCAGTCAGAGAGGAGCAGAGCCAAATGCCCATTCCTGCAGCACAGCCCTGTGTGTCCCATGGCACTGGGTACACACAGATCAGCCCCTTGCTCATGGAGCCCCTTGAACAGCCCTGAGCCACTGCCTGCTGCAGGGGTACCACAGCTGTGGGGCTGGCTTTGGAAACCACAGATGACTTGTGGATGTTCCATCAAGGAAAGAGTTCAAGGCCATATTGGATGGGCTTTGAGCAACCTGATCTAGTGCAGGTTGTCCCTGCCCATGGCAGAAGGGTTGGATTAGCTGATCTTTAAAAGTCCCTGCCAGTCCAAACCATCCTACAAGCCTGTGAAATTTTTGTATATAGCAAATTATAGCAAATCTAGAAGTAATATGGTAAAACCAGCAAGATCTAGTCAAAGGAAAAAAAAATCTGTTACATTTGCTTATTTTTGCCTCATACACCTTTTCAACAAGGACCACACACATACTCTACAATGTCAAGATTGTCTCCTGTATCTTCCTGCATGCAGCTTCAAATCCCCAGTGTTTAAGGACCACAATTCTACACAGAGAGTCACTGTCAGAAGAAAAGCACTGTGGTTTCTCTTGGGCTGGGTAGAGACCCAAACCACCAGTTTTAGTTCCTCTACCTGCCTTTACTCCTCGTGATTCTCCTTTCTCTCTACAGTTTTGCCAGGGTTGCTTCTGGAAGTCAAAGCCCTCGCTCCATTCTTGTGTGTCCTGCAGGCAGCCATGGCAGTAGCAGGTGATGATTCTGCAGCATCCCCTTCCTGTCCTTGAGGTCTGACAGACTCCCTACCAAAAGGAGACCCTCCAGTTGAGGGTGCAGCTGCTGGAGCTACCAGCCAACCAAGGCTGCTGGGTGGCAACTCTCAGAAGAAAGAGAAGTACCCAGAAAGGCCTGGCCAGCAGTGCAATACACACAAACCTACTCCTTCCTGGAAAAAGTGAGGGGTTTCAGTCTTTTTGAGAACCCCAAAGAACTTTCATCTTCCTTCCTACAGCTGGAGAGGTTGGACAGACACTGGACTGAGCTGTCCTCAAGCCCTCCCAGCCCACCAACAGTCTCTGTTCAAAAGACTTGTGTACAGTTCAGTAAAGCAAACTTCCAAACTGTCTAGCCCACTGACCCAATATGGAAAAACCTTATTTAAGGCAGGTAGTGATGGATGCAGTGTCAGCTTTTACTGGGAGAGACTTTGCTGAAGGGAGAATGGGGCTCTGAAATTTGTAGGTTCCTGTCCTATGAAGGAAGAAGTGAGATCAGGGCTTCAAAGACAGTGTTATTTAAAAGTCTGAAATGTCTATTTTCAACTCGCTAAAGTCTGGCATTGATAATTTCTAGTTCTCATAAATGACTAAAATATCAAAGGGGTGGAGTGAAGGGTCTTTGTGCAATGAGTGTCATCAAGGGAAGATTGTCCCAGACAGCTGACAGTGAGTGAGCCTGATGAGTGGCTTCACCTATTTGCAACTCTGCATCAGCATCTACCAAATGAGACAACAGCTCAGGTCAGGAGTGAAATGAGGGTGGGCCTGTCCTTGAAACCAGACTGATCCTAAAGAGGAAGGTGCCCGGGAAATTGCAGACAGCATTATAATGGTAATCACCAGAGTGAGTATATTCTGTAAGGAGCTGGTACACCCTCTGGCAAATGAGAACTGAGTTAACTTCTGCTTTTCCTCTGTCTGCCCTCCTGGCAATATTAATTACTAAGGAGTTGAAGTCAGTTCAGAGCCCCATAACAGTCCCCTTATTACCACCTGAACTTCTTGGCACCACACAAGTACATGGATAGTGGCAGACACAGAGCTACCAAAGAGCTCTACCAAAAGCCAAGGAGATGCTCCAGAATGTCAGCTACTGCAATGCTCATAGATATTAATGAACTCACAGCTTTTCCATGAGATGGGTCAGTATTGTTAACCCCATTTACAAACAAGGATATTGAGTAAGACAGAGGGGAAGTGACTCACTGAAAACCGCCCTGCATTAGAGACAGGAATAGGACTCAGATCTCATGACTCCCATTCCTGAGTCTCAACCACTATTAGATTGAAGCTGTAGAGCTCCACATTTGCTGAGGGCTGGAAGAGGGAAGAAACAAGAGGTGGGAAGGGTGCGGAGCTTCTTTGAATCAAAACTAAATGCAAGTTTCCTGGAATGAAGCCACCACTAATTTCAATACATTTACTTAGATCTTGAGCTTTGGGATGGCATGAGCAGCTGTGAATCATCTTGGCCAGTCAAAGGAATAATTAATTGTTGTGGGTAAATCTCAAAAGGTTTAGGGGTCAGGTAAGGTAAGCAGCAAAGCTTATCCTTGACTGCTCTTTTCTGCTCTGCAAACTGGAGGCACTCACTAGAACACTTACCCTGTGGATTCCTTCTGCCAGATCTGTCCATCTGTTGCACACACTTTCTGCCTCATCTTCTATTTTGATTATAAACTATTCAGTGCTGGGATTGTCTCTATTTTAGAGGGGTTTATAGTACCTGCCATCACACAGCCTTGATATATGTAAGGATAAAGAAGTACCAGAGGTACAGACATTGCCCAAATAGTAATAGAGGCTGAACAGTTTGGTTCCTGAGATTTTTTATGCTTCCTGATTATAGCAGGAGTGGTTTCCTTGTGGTGCTTTGATAGTTTTGCTCCCAGCACAGCTCACAACCAGGAAGCAGAAGAATGCAGAGCAATGATAGCCAGGATTTGCAGAGCAGCTCAGCATGCATGATCAGAAGCAGGTTTGCAAAAGGCTCAGCTCCCATTTGGGCACCAAAATCACTACCTAGATTTAAAGAAGTGCCAAGCTGGTGGGCTACAGAGCTCTTTAGATGATCCAGCCCTCATGGCAGCTTGTGAGTGTTTGAGGATCTGGCTCAGTGTTTCAGATTGAAAAGGAACGGGCTGTGTGAAAAGCACTGCCCTGACTCAGTGTTGGGTATTGTTCTTTTTCCAGGTTCTAGCCCCTCTTAGGTACTGTGAGATGAGATGTGCAAAAAGGTCTTGTGTTGTCCATTAGCTCTTGATTCCAAACCAAAGTGTAAAGCTCAGTGTAAAATGATGCCTTTTATTCCTACTCTCCTGCCCTGAAAACTCAGCTCCTCCTTAGGCAGAGCCTGAGGTTTGTGATTGCCCTTCAGTTCCTAAGGCTCATAGCCAGGCCAAAGGAAATCTCATGGAAAAGGGAGCTCTGAGTGTGTCTGTTCCTTCCCAGTGTCCCCAATCCTGCACTCTGAGGTCCCTGAGTGAGGGAGGCAGTGTCCCATGTGATGGATTGTCCCTCAGGGTCACGTCTCTAGAATGGGACATGGTGCTTCCCATCTGGACCTCCAACCATTCCTGCTCTTCCCTGTTCCAGTGCAAATAGTGCCAAGCTATTGATGGTTTCTAAAAAGTCTGATTTTTTCACGGGGTAGAATAGAGGCTCAGCTGTAACATTCCTGTGGAAGCCCTGAGAACCTCACTGAGAGCCCATAGGCATGGAGGAATTTAAAAGCCCTCAGGCCATGTCTGAACTGAGAACTTCAGAGCACAGACTTTCAGGTTCAGTTTCATTTTGAAAACGTCTGTAATGAAACATTTTGATATTTAAAAATTATTATAATCTACTTTTCCTTCCATGGGAAATTTCAAATATGTCACTTTTTTTTCCCCCCCTTAAAATAGAACTCTACATCCCCTGCATAAATTTTCCAGCAATTTTCCCAAATTTCCAGATTCTAGGATTACCTATAAAGCAGACATAAAGCTGGCTTTCAACCCTCTTCAGTGCCCTTACTCCACAGTCTTTTTTCCAATTATGATTACATTTTAAAGAAAGAGTTTATAATCCCTTGCCAAAAAAATGAGCTTCTTTTAGGTTCCAAGTCTGGAGAAAGGTTCCCTTTTGTTCCTACTAAAGAGATATGTTGCCTGGTGCTGACTGGGAGCAGAGACACTCCTGCATTCCCAGCCCTGACACTAACTGCCCCTGTGGCCCCAGGCTAATCACTTAAATGCTCTGGCTCAGTCTCCCCATTGGTAAAACAGAGATAATGATACTTACCATCTTCTTCACAGGGGTGTTGCAGAGGAATAATTAGTTTGTGTCTGTAAAGCACTTTGAAGATAAAAAGCACAATACAATTGATAATAATTATTGCTATGCAGACTGGTTCTCCCTTCCCCAACAACTTACTGGTGCAGAAAGGTAAGGAAAGCCCTGAACCGAACTGTCTCCCAGTACAGCACCAGTTTTAACAGGAGCTGAAAAGCCAAAACCATAAGCCAGGCACCCCAAAATTTTTAAGCTTTAAATCTGCTTTAGTGACCCTAGTTCTAACTTGCCAAAGTTAGACGTATCGCTGCATGGAAGGGAGATTTGTTTTGCAGTGTCTCTTTTTCTCCAGTCCCTCGCAGTTTTTAATAGCATTTTGTGCCTTCAAAAGCTTCCATCAGTCCCTGATACCTCTGCCTTGCCTGGCATGGGGCAGCAGCTTATTATACACGAGTTCGTTACAGCCTTGGCTTCAAAGCTCCCCGGTTCAAAGGGTGCCAGAAGTGTAGAACAGGTCAGCACTTTAATGCTGATCCACACATCTTTAGAGGGCAGTAACATCGCCACAGTTTTGTTCCTGGGGGAAACAGAGAATAACTGGTTTGTAGAGTTCCCTTTGGCCTTAGCGCCGGCCGCAGAATTGGATGCTCCTGGTGGCAGAGATCAAGCGTCACGGAACCCTGGGGTGGGTGAGCGTGGAGGGCTGTGATGTAGTGAATGAGTGAAAATGTGCCTTTGTGAGTCACTGACTTGTTCTTAATGGCAGCTGTGGAGGAACAGGGAAGGATAAAGGAATAAGGGGGTAAAGGAGCAAAAAGTAGCAGAAAGGATAAAATAATCTAAACTAGTTCTTTCCACGGACTTATTTTTTGAGATAAGAGGTAGATGTACCTAAAAATTACCAAAAATCAATCAGAGAAACTACTGCTCCAAAGATACTTCCTGCAAAAGCTGAACTAGATCCTCTTCTCAGACTGGGCGGGGGAACATGGGGGATGAGAAACAAAACAACCTAGATATGGAATATTGGCTAGAATATTTTTAATTTGTACATAGACTTTAACTTCCTGTACTGAGGAGCAGTCTTCTGCAGAAGGCCCTTCTTGCTGCATTTATGACCCAAGAGGAAGCAAGAAAATGCAGAAATAATTCTGTTCTATTGAGATCCTGAAGGTAGTTTTCCAAAGAGACAGTTTGAAGAAGTAATATTTGAGTCACTGGATATATGGTTAGGCTAAATCCAAATATTGAAAGCAAACACCAAATCCTCCTTTCTGGTATCAGCCAAAGCAGAAGAAGTTGTTTTTGCACTGGGTATATTCATTGTCTGTTAAATTGATCTGAATCAGAAATGGTACCAAGCCCTGGAAGAGCTTTGCACACCCTACTTTTAATCAAATGCAGGATGCCTGGAGGCAGAATTTGCCCTGCAGTGTCTTCTTGGGAGGTTGATATTAGCAGATTGCTTTGAGTAAGAGAACCAGAGATTTTAGAGCAAGTAAACACAACAAAAGGGCGTCTGTGAGGACCTGGGGAGGAGCTGTGCTCTGCAGCACATCAAATGTCCTATCAGAAGGCTGCAACACCTCCTGGGTGTGATTTACTGCAAAGCATCACTTAAATACAGATGCCTACAGACTGTAGATATCTAGAGAGTGGGCATCTCCAGAGAATTGCAAAAAAAATTATTTTGATGGCTTAAGTGAAATGTGGATCTTTCCATTGAGATTGATGAATTTCTCACCAATTTCTCTTCAAGTGAGAGAGAAGAGTAAAAGATGTGGGCTCCAACATAATAGGGTCTATCCCAGCTTCCTGATTTCACCTTGGTTCTGAGAAAAACCAGCCCATAATAAGGACACCATTAATTTCTTATTTCTCTTGCTTCATCCTTTTGTTTCTGGTCCCTGGAGAGGGGGTTTTCATTCACATAGAGAACACCTATGGTAGCCCCTCAGTCTGCAAAGGTGAGACTTGCATTTCTGAAAGGCTTTTTTTGCCTGTACTTGCCCAGTTCCATGCCCAGAGACCTGAATTTCTGTTTGCACAACCTCAGCCTGCTGCAAAACCCTCTATTTTAGTGAGAATATGGAGCCTACCAAGTGCACAGGTGTCTGTAAAAGGTAGAGATTTCATTCAGGAAGGAGATGATGCTGCATTTGGCCTAATCTATGGAAGTGTAGCTCTCCTGAGTTTCAAGTGAAACTGTAAAGCCTCCCTGTCTATAAAGCTTTGTCCTCCTGCTCTGTTTGCCTTAGGCTCAGTCATCCTTGCACCTTCAGAAAAATACTCAGAAATATATTTCCTTGCTTCTTTTTCCAGGGCCTGGGTGGCATGATCTCTTAATGCATCTGCCTGTTTATGTTAGCAAAATGGAAAGCAGCTTTGTTTATGGAAAAGATCTATTTTTGTTTTACTTTTTTCTCTCAACTAAACTGACTTTTATCCAGGATCGTGTTTTGCTTTGGGAAAAGAAATGTGCTGCAATTCTTAGCCCTAGCTTAAAAGTCAGGTCAAGAGGAAAGGGGGAAATCCTGATCATATTATTTAATTTTGTGGGATTATCCTGCAGCCTGGAAATCTAAAAGAACGGAAGAGTTAATATCCCCGCTTCCCTGCAACTTGCTCTGTGTCCTTGTGCAATGACATTTGCTATTCTCCCACATATATTTACACAAGCCAGATCAGAAACAAAATCAGTATTTCCATCTTCTGGGCAGGGGGACAGTGTGTGGCATCCAGGGGAGAAGGCAATTTCAGAAGCCACCGTGCTCCCCTGAGGATAAACCATGCCATTGTGTGTCTTTTCATGTTCCTCAGACTTTGATCTTGCAAGAGATCAAGCAGGATCAGGTCATGGATGGTGGATTTTGAATGCAGACCCAGCCAGGGCATCATGATGTGGAGATGATGTGGTGAGGTGTGGAGCACAGAGTGCAGCCTTTTCCCTCTGCAGGCATCGTGGAGAATCTGAGAAACAAATCCATGTGTGCAAACTGCCAAAACATAAAGGGTTCTGCTCCTGGCTTGGGAGGAGGTCTGCCCAGTCCTCACCATGACACACTGCTGGGCAGGTTTTGACAAAAGCTGACACTGAAAGCTTGGTTCTGATTCTAGCTGTGCTGATGACTCACAAGATGGATTTTGTCAATTCTCCTCATCCTCCTCAAGGAGATGGAGGCCACACCTGCCTGCTTTGGAGAACTCTTCTGCCCTCTTTGCTTGTGTGGTATGGATTTAGGGATTGTATGAAATATGGCCATCACTTTATGACATTTAAAATGGTGAATTCATGGTGAAACCCATCTGTAAATATATAATATATCCTTAAAGCTCTGTGACATAGGGAATAATTATCCCAATTTCAGCTATGAAGGTGTGTTATGGAAAACAGTGGCAGCACTGTCTACTATGAAGGTTGCCTGACTTTTCCCAATAACATGTGTGTGATTTTCTATGATGTGCATTAACATATCTGCATTAAAACCACTGTGTTGGTGCAATGCAGGGAGTTCAAAAATTATGGAAATTACAGATTTTAGGTAGGTCATGCAACTTCAGTTCAACCCCCCAGTGCGTATGGCTCCACGACACAGTCATTTAGCATAAAACCACACACAGATTTCATTCCACATTTTCCCTGCTTCCATTTTCAGAACCTTGTGCAAATCACAGCACTGGTTGCACCCTTCAGACTAATATCCATGGGAATCTTTAAATACAAGCTGTTAAAGTGACCTAAATGTAAGAGTTTGCTGCTACTACCCAGTAATAACACGATAGGATAGCCAGGGTAGGCACTATCAAAAAGGATAATGAACAATGATAATAACCCTTAATAAGTCATAAGAAATAATAAAGTAGGTAATGAGGTGCCAGTTTTCACAGTTAGCTGTGAAATGTTTCTCATGTTGACTTGAGAAAAGCCATATAAGGGGATGAAAATGGCCATTTCTGTTGATTTACTCTCACTTCCAACATTTCTTCCTAACATCAAATTTGTGAACTGGAACAACGTAGCTTAACCATGTTCTGATACATGTTCTGTGCAGAGAAATCCTTTGAAAAATGCAGAATCGATTGAAGAACAAGGAACAATAAGATATCAGCTAGTTTCTGGCGGATTTCCCATCTGACATTGTAAAAGCATCCAGGACTATTTGTTTAATCTGAAATAGAATAGTGAGCCATGGAACCATCCTGGAACCCCTCCTAGCACATATGCACATACACAGACCCCAGCAACTCGCTCCCTACCCACAGCCATCTGTCATGTGTGCCAACTGGAGCAAACCACTCCTATTACTCAACAAGGAGCTCATTATAGCTTCCTCTTCATCCATGGGGCTTTTGGAAAAGCTCACACTCAGGGCCAGTGTGCAGCAGGGAAGGAAGGCATTCAGGACTAGGGTGCAGTCTCTTCCATTGCTTCCTGTCCACATCACAGTGCAGGCATTTCAGTGACAACCATTATTATTGTCACCCAGGAGAGCATCCCTTCTTCCTGGAACCCTGTTATGACTGGTAGGCAATCCAGGCTGACCTGCTCTGGACTGCTTCAAGAGTTTATTTCATTTTCCTTATCTGTAAGTGTGTTTCGAATCATTCATTTAATTTAAATTTTTCCCAGTTTCCCATCACCACAAGGGAAGTAAGTGCTCACTGGAGCAGATTTACAAGAGATACCACAGTTCTGTTCCACCATCACAAACTTCATTCCCTGTGATTTCACTTGTGGTCAGCCCATATTTGTTATTTCAATGCCATTTCTTACCCTTGAAACTCCATCAGCTCTTTAGGACAGAGATGATTTTATTACATTTAATTATTCAGTGTCCAGCACAGCAAGGACCTGATCACAAATATTGCAGTATATTAAACAAGAAATGGCAAAACTACAGAGGAAAACTCTGGCACAAAACCAAATCCTTTTTCTTAATGTCTACCTGAAGCAGATGCTGGTGGTACATGTAACATGTGGGGCTTTGCTGATTTACACCCTTGTAAAAATCAGTATTCAAAGCTCCTTTTCATGTGCAGCTTCCATCTAAGTAAAGGAGATACTGCATATCAAAGGCAGCTGCACCAGCCACTTTAGATTTATTAGTAAATCCATTGAAAAAACATTTCCAATGAAATAAATCTCAGCCTGCTGACTTCCTCCTATTCTTTACTTATCCTCTTATTGATTTTTGTCTCAGAGATTTAAACCTCTCAATTTGTTTTATGAGACACTTGTCGAACAGATGACAAGAAAAAAGACAGTGCTGGATATTTTCTTTAGCAGTTTTAAGTAGAAATAAAGAGCATTTCTTTGAAATTAGTCTTGCTCCTGTGACACGGTAGGAAGAAAATATCTGACAAGCCCTTTAGAAGGCATTATCTCCGTGCATAGAGAGAGCTTATGGGCTGCCACCAACACAGCTTTGTGGCAGCAGTGCCCCAGAAGCTCATTGACAAGTTTGACATGTAAACAAGCTGTTGCTAAAAATATTTAACCTGGGGGACCCTGGCTAGTTGAAGGGGCTAGTAATGGAATACAGATCCTTTCACCTCCAGGCATCTGTTCAGAGCTACGCCATTGACTGAAAGTCATTACCGCTGGATGGCTGTGCAGAGGAAGGAGTGGGTGGGCTCTGCTCTGTGTCTCGTGAGCAAATTGGGGCCTTGCTGAAGCACTCTGGGATTTTCAACAGAAAGCTGGGACCTGGCACCTTCTGGTGGCTGGGGCTGCTGCTCCCAGGAGGAAAACATCCTCAGTTTATCCCCCTGCAGCTCCCCTCCAGGGATGTGTCACCTGGCAGACACGTGTGTCTTTGCAACAGCCCCTTCCCAAGCTGCTGTTGCTGTTCTGGAGATGAGAGAAGATGGAGAGAGAAAATGGAGAGGGACATCTATCCTCACCCTGCTCCTGCCTCCTGCCCAACAGCCTGAGCCTGTGCCAGTCAATGAATGCCAGGCACTGCCCTGGAACCCACATGCCAGCTGGTCATTTCTAAAGGCTCTCCCTATTTGATTCTAAAGGTTCTCTAATCATACATTTCCAGGAGAGGATATACATAGGCTAAAACACCAGCTCCACCTTGCAGACCCAGCTTCTGGAGCAGGAGTGACACTGACAAGGCAGCACAAGGGACATTCCTAAAACTGAGGTGCTGACATTTACCCTTGGCAGGGCAGAGTCCTGCCAGACCAAGTGCCCCTCCTCAGCTCCACAGGGTTGGGAAGTTAGGGAAGGAGAATTTCTATTCCCACACATTTTAAATTTCTGTTACTTCACTCACCCTCCTTTGCTCTGGGCTGTGTGCTCCGATGGCCCTGCCAGCTCTCAGGCAGTCAAACAGCTTTCCCTCCATTTTGTTTTGTCAGCTTGAGCATCTCTACACCTAAAATCATGCACTGAAGACAGACACAGAGGCAGTGCCACTACCCCACAGAGCTTGGGCTGTGTTACCCCATTTTTGTATCGTTTTAACTCAGCTTTGTTCCCCTGAGGTGGCAGCGGTGCCCTCATGGCAGCAGCCGGGCCTCAGCCACGCCCAGGGCTGCGCCTCCTTCCCTCAGCAATGGTGGTGCCAATCAGGAGCCCTGCACAGCTGAATTTCACCTCATGTCACACACATTATATAAAAAAATATGTATATATATGTTTTTTATATATTATATATATGATATAGGTGGGAGAGATTGCTCCCAGGCCAGGGTTTGTTGGAGTATGGAGGCCCTGACATCGTGACAGGCCGGGATGGCTGTGAGAAGGCCAGCCTGGGAGAAAAAGGTGAGAAACCCTCACTCAATTCCTGCTATCTAGAAAAAAGTCATTTTCCCAAACTTGGTGTTTCTGCCCCAATGGCTTCAGGCTGTCAGAGGACAGCAGGTACCCTGTGAGGGGACCGACGCTGTGTCATCAGCCATGAGCTGCTTTGAGGGGGATTTAAGGCTTGTCTTGTGTCCTCACAGGCCTTTCTGTGCCACTAAGCAGGAGGATTTAGTTCCATTACGTTGTTTTTATTGGGTTTTTTTAAAATTACAAACCTAGCACCTCTTCTGGTTCCCATTTACAGGGTTTTCAATTCCCATTTACAGAGAAATCTCATCCCAGGAGCTTCAGGGCAAACTCCCTCTCCACAGACACAGGGACAATGCTGCCAGGCAAGGTTGGTGTTAATTTAACTTTGGGAATAGCAGGAACAATAGGACTGGAAGGGGCCTTCTGGTTCATCAGACTAGTCCTCTGTTGTTAGAGGCAACTACATTATATAATCCCTTTTGCAAATTATGCTGGCTCTATCCTAAAGCAAGCTGGGTTATTTTTGTCCCCCTGTGTCCATGGGAAGGCCCTTGGAGAACCTCCTTGCTGTAAGGACATCTTTATCCGAGGAGCATCTTGCTCACCATGGAGCATTGTTGTTATTAATCTCCAACTATGCAGCCCAATTTGAATTTTATTACATTTCATTCCTAATTTTGGAATGCCCAGGATCGTATGAGTTTTCCCCTGGAATACTCTGGCCCTCCACATTTACAGCACTGCCCTTATTTTGTGTCACCAGCACAGTCCTACAGCAGGATCATTGATTCTGTTTGATATTTTTATCAGTCAAAAGGTTTTGCCTTCAGAAACTGTTCCAGTTACATGCCAGCAGACTCCCCTTCAGCACAGCTCTCATCTCCCTTTTTGAAGGGAATGCATTGAGCAGAGCTTATCCAACCTGGGTAAATCTATTTATCCCCATGCCTTTTTTTTCATTCAAATTCAAGGATGTATCTGCAACTCATGTTCTTCTATCATATATTGGTAAGGATGCTGTGTTCCATGTTGGCTGAGAGCTTTATGAACTCCAGCCCCCTGGAGAACCCCTGGATGCCACATCTTACTATATCTCTTATATATCAGCATATGTTCCCTGTATTTATAACCTCCATTTTCTTTTACTCTGACTCTATGCAAATTTTTGGACACAATTCATTTTTACCCTTTCTACAGGACTTGTTTCCATCTGATCTTTTGGCAGGACAGGAGAGAAAAGGAGCAATGCAAGACCTTTACTTAGTGCAGAAAATCCAGTGGGATCTTCTGTTTTCTTGTATACTGACTGTCCCATGGATGGTGGGCATTTCAGAGGAGGGGTCCTGTTACAAAGAGACCCATTTCCCACCCTCTTTTTTGGCACTTCTTAGAAGGCCTCTTTGGAAGGGACTAATGGCCCTCTGGGACAAGCCCTCTTCTGCCAATAACCATAGGTCAAAAGTTAAACTGAGCAGTGGAGAATGAAAACCGGATAAAATACACTATAAATCTTGACATTCTAATTGAGAACTGTCCAATGCAAACTCCACCAGTGTGTCTGGTTTACCTCAATGCTCTACAAGAGGCCAGATCCTGCTTTCCTTAATGGCTTGAAGTACCCTACTGATTTTTACTGGGACTTCTCACTTGATTAAGACAAGCAAGATTTGGTCTTTGAAAAGACTTAAAGTTAATACAATTTCTGCAGCCTTAGCAGCAGAATGATGGTTTTGATTTCACAGTGAAGGCATGATCTTCTCATCTTTCAGGTGACACTGACATGGCTGTGTATGTGTGTGTCTGGGGGCAGAGATTTGCAGGACAAAAAGATCTGTGGTCAAATACAGCTCATAAAGAGAATGTTTTACTGAAGAGAAATTTGCCTGAACATATCATGCCATCTAAGATGTTTTATAGATATTTTTGCTGTCTGAGGTAAATGGGGGACCAGGATTACACCTATTTTACAGACTGGTGAAATCAGAGCATAAAGAATTTAAATGACTCAGCCAAGATTACACAATAGCTCAGTAGCAGACCCTAGCAGAGCCTGGAGTGCCAGTGCTCAGAACCCTGGCCCAAACTGTCTCCTTGGCCCTGTCATCTCTGTCACATGTACATCAGACACTTAAAACACACAGTCAAAAATAGAACAGAACTTGTTTATTCCTCTGCTTATATATTAAACATAACTTCACTTTCAGTGAATAGTTTTGTTGTTTATATTTTCATGGGAATTCTAATCTGTGAAGCAATTCATTCCAGACTTTTGCTATTCCCTTTTATAAAGCCATGCATAGATACTGGAACAGAACTCCTGTTACTATACAAGCAGACCACTGTGGTTCCCATCCTGGAAGCTCAAGAGAACTATCCTGTAACATTAGACTGCAACAGCATTTTATTAATGTTACACCTTGGAGCTCTTCTCTGAATAGGCAACTTTCCTCCAAATTTATTTGAAATTATATCCCTCTGCCCTGAGCTAATTTTTTTTCAGCCTGGTTAACATCATAAAATGGATCATTAATATGTCCTTTGAAAGGGATGCCAGTTCTGTGTAGCTCATACAGTCTGTATGTGTTGGTGCAAAGAAATTTGCTCCTACTGTACAGGATGTGTGTGCCAGAGAAGAGAGAGAGGGTTAAAAAGAGAAAACATATACTGGAATGTAGTGGCATAACAAATCCATCCCTAATCTTGAAAGATCCATAGTGCATGAGTAATGAAACTAAGGATGAATTATTACAACTTGCACTCATAATTTACAGGTACGAGTGTATTATCTTACAGCATAAATATTCCATTTAGGCTTTGTGATGGGGTTTTTCTCCATATAGGAAAATAAAAGTAGTATTAGTCACACGTCCATAGCTTTGTCAGTGGTTGCAGAATGTTTTTCTTTCCAAGAGGAAAGCGTACTGAATAATGCAACACTTCTATTTAGGCTGCTTTTTCATACATTGACACTTTCAAAATCTAGAAACAGTTCTTTTAATTTTAAGGGCTACAATGTCTGCTCCCTTTATTCCTGCCCTTTATCATCTTACACACCATGTTCTTATAGACAAGGGGGAAAAAAAACATTCCAGTGTCTAATAAATCTGAAATCCATCAGGGGCTGCAAAGTGTTCATTCTCCTGCCTTGGTTCAGATCAAGTTACATTCAGCAGCACAACAAATGCACTTTGTGCCTCAACACCAATGCATTAAGCACTTCTCTTCATTTTTCCAGGGTGGGAACTAAATCCATTTTTTTAGAGTTTTGAAAATTTTTAACAAACACAATGGCTGCACAATTGATTCACAAGCAAGGAAAGGGGGAAATCACATTACAGTAGTTGTTTCTGAGCAGAATTTTAATATTGCTAAAGGGCTTTCAAAATATTTTGTGCTTCAAGCCTTCTCTAGCATGCAGTGCTCTACCTTTGGTTTTCTGAGCTAATTTATGAGAAACTCTCTGTGTGCAGGTCTCAGCAGTCCCTTTTTTTGCTCTTAGACCTTTTGCTGCCTGTAACAGTGAAGTTGCACATGCTGTGCTTTCACAATTGGGAATTTTACTTTTGTTCTTCCCTGTTGCATTTCCCTAATATAAAATACAGTGGATGGGGGGGGGAAAGTATTTTGTTACTGTTTGTGTAAGGAAATAATGTAATGTGGGGCCAACTCTTTGGGCACACCAGGACTGATTTTCTAACACATGATCTCACAAGTATGAGAGATTTTATTTCAATGAGCTCAGTTCACGGCTGTGGACCTAAAAGAGGAGTAGATTAATAGGTGTCAGGCAATTTAATAGTTTCTTTCTGACCCTTGTAGACAGCTTTTTTTAGAAGAGCTGAGCCCTCAGCAAGGTGAGTTCTAGAAATAAGAATCCAATTATGCTTCTAAAAACAATAGCACTTCTCTCAGATACCTGCATCTCAGTTTCTGGTTCTGTGAAAGGGAAGCATTAATTATGAGCTAAATCATTATTAGAGAAATGGTCAGGGGAACGTATCTATGAAATGCTTTTAGATTCAGGTAGGCTAAGAAACAAATAAATGATTTGTAGAACAGACCTGTCAAGTTTAAAAATATCCATGGAGATAATATTTGAAAAACCTGTTCTACACAAAAATTAAGTTGCATTTATCAAAAGCAGAATTATCTGCAACGTGAATATTGACCAGTAGGTACAGCTTAAGGAAGAAACTGTAGTTTTAGCTGATGTAACTGGGGCACTTCCACATGGCACAAGTTTTCAAGTCTACAGAAGGGCAGTAGCAAAGAAAGAGAAAGATGAGAGGTGCTGAAAGATAAACTTTGAAATGAACACACGCTCATCTGAAAGAGCTGCTGCATTTGTGTGTTACAGAATTTAGAGGGGGATTACCCTCACACACGGGCATTTTCCTACATCCCAAAATTAAGCCCTAACATACTGTCAGGTTTGAAAACATGGGCACTGAGGGGCCTGCAGACCCATGGGGCAGAGCTGCAATCAGGGTCAGCTCCCAGCAAGGATTCACTGTTGCATTAACATTTTTTCTTGTCCTCAGCTTAAACAGAAGAAACAGCAGAGCAAACACTCCAGCCCACTCCATTGTCAGCTGCTGTTCTGGATTAAACAAGACCAGAATACCTCTTATTGCAGGTAAAAAAATTAATTATGTCTTCCATGTTACTTCTGCCAAAAAATTGAGGTTTTTCCTTTTATCATTAAGTCTGATAATTTGAGCGTGCAGAGGACAACTGTGCATTGGAGAAGGTGCTTCTGCTGCACACAGTTTTCATCAGGAGCAGTTTACCAAATGTGAAAGACTGTAATATTACTGGAGTTTCCTTTGAAAAAACAATGTTCCCTATGTTGGCATGAAATACTTGCCTGAGGAAAGGATGTTATGGTCATTTAGAAATCATAGGTGGAACCAGCGAGGTAGCAAAGGGCAAAAAGCACTGTGGAGAGGCATCTCAAGGAAAAATGTCTGGTGGTCACCCCTTTTTCTGCCTGGCCTTTGGGTGGCCAGCAACACCACTGCTTTAGTTGTAAGGAGTGCCCCATTTAAGCTAATGAAAATGGTCACATTTTAAAACAGAAGTGTGTTCAGAGCTGCAGTCCCCAGTGAGTATTTCTTAAGAAACGGTTGAAACTGTCAGTATTTTAGGAAAGCTGGAGGTATTGCAGCCATTTCCTATCAGATGATGTCTCTCTAAGTATGAAGGGTAAGAGGACTACTTTGAGCAGATTAGGTTAAATACAAAACTTGACTTCATTAATGCTGATGGAAACACAGAGCTCAGTATTCTGTGCAAAATTATATTTTGAAGGAAAACCTCCTTTTAAGTAAGACTATACCAGTCAGAACCGTTAAATTTGATACTGTTGTAACATAACACATTTCAAAACTGAGTGTCAAGAGGTAGAAATGTTCCAGTCCTGTAAGAGCAAATTCATAAACTTTGACATTTTTGGTGGCCTTTGTTTCTACTTTTTAAATGAATTTCCATTGGAACATTTTGTGTGGGAAATAAGTGTGGCAAAGGATCTTGAGGCAAGTAATTATTCAGTGATTGTTTTCAGCTCATTATTCTTATTAAATGGTGAGTAAAATAATCATAATTTATCTATGGCCTCAGTATTTTTGTTTGCAGTACAAAGCTGCAACAGAGAGCTCAGTGAGTAACCTTGTTGCCTGAGCAATACTGGCATCCCTGATGATTCTTGTACACTAACAGGGTAATAATAAACAGAAATGCCTTTTGAATTACAAGTTCCACTGGAATCACAGGGGGAAGGTCAGTGTTCACCAAATTGAGGAAGACAAAACTGGCATGAAAGGAATTTTATGTTCGAGCTTCTCAGAGGGGATTAGAAGTGCTTTCTTAATAGTGACTGAAAGGGAGCTGGAATGGTGTCACTGAATGCACAGACATTGCCCTGCTTGTGCACAGCCACCACATCAGCAGCACAAGGACCAAATGCATGAGCCTGCTGAGATGTTTGAGGGGGTTTCAAAATACATTTTTTTTCATCCTTCATCTCCACATGCTAAATATATAATAAGATACCTTGTTTTCTTGCCCTGCAGACCCACATGACCAAAATGAGGGACATTAGTAAGTGTTAGAAAAAGTATTCAAGTGTGAAATGAATTTCTCAAACATTAATAAGTATTTCTAGAACCTCAGTTTCATAATTTGACAGTTCCACAGTTAATAAATCACAGCAAAAGGAAAGTGTGATAACAGCACAGCAAAAGGAAGCCTAGATCTATGAAGTGCAACTGAGGGATAAGTGAAAGAAGCATGCTGATGACCCTGAGTTTACTTTTGGGTTTTCTGAGCTTTCACTCAATTAAATTCATTCCTCTCCTCTAAATACCTATTATGTGCCTTTACCTACGTTCCTAACTGATTTTTCCTGTAATTCAGCTCCTTTGCCAAGTTATTTCCATGATTTAAGGAGTACTGATTAAAAAAAAAAAAAGAGTAACACAGAGATGAAAGGAGCATCCACACTGTATTCGAAAGGTTTTCTGAAGAGGTGGGTTGATTTTAATTAACTTCCTGAATGAAACAATTCAGATCTGGAGCTGGCAATCTCCAATAATCACTTTTTGGCTTCTGGATGAAAAAGGGAGTCAATTACATAAAACAATGCAACAAAAAGACAGTCAATGGAAGGAAGTAGTTCTGTGTATTACAGCAGTACACACATTAAGAGAGGCCCAGGATCCAGAGGCCCAACATGAGATTAGTCCCCACTGCAGTAGACACTAAATACAGATTGCAAGAGACAGCCCCCTTACTCCAAAGCTTATCTTCTCTGCAAGACTAGTTCCTGTTTATACATTTTGAGCATTTCCCCTAATTCAAACTATATGCACAGAAAAAGCCTTAACTTGATGGTGAACTGCTGTCCCAGGAGTGCCACAAACTGCAGTTCCAGTTACCCAAAAACTGATGTGACCACTCTGTAATGGGAACATCACTTGACATCACTCAGCTGTTCCTTCGTCCCTAAATCCTTCCCTCTGTACCACCTTTTGTGTACTCTGAAAAGAGGTGACTTAGATTTTCCTTTGGTGGAGATAACACTGAACTTGAGGAAATGTTCAAAATATTCCTGTTGCCATTAAGCAAGACAGATAAGAATGAGAGAACAACAACAAAAGGGTTTGATGGAGAGAATGCCTTGCCCAAGCTCATGGTAAGAGGGTAGTAAGCAGATCTTTGTTCAGTCCTTGCCACTGTAGGATCCACAGCAGCACAGCACATCCTCATTTCACACACCCACATCTCTGTGCCACTGCATCTTCAACCCACCCAGCAGAGCTCCCAGGCTTCTGCTGAGCAGGGAGTGTAAGTCAGGAGAGTTGTGCTAAAGCTGCTCAGTGCTTTCCACTGCTGGGAGAGAGAGAGAGAACCCTTGTGAGGGAGTTCCAAGGCTGAACTCTGTCACCTGTCAGTTCCACTGACATTAATGTGGCAATTCTGGGTTAGGATTTCGTTTAGGAAGGCATCCTCAAGCAGCAGAGTACACTGGTTTGAAAACAAGAATATTTATGAAAGGTTGCCCTGGAGTGGTTGTTTTTATTGATAAAATTCAAACCAGAATCTGACCCTGACTCTAAGCCCAGATCATAATTACTCAATGGTTTAACCAGCAAGGTAGTATCTGTGGTAAAGAAATAAAACTGGCCTTTAAAAGTGATATTTCCTTTATGACTCCTGCTGTGTTTTCCTTTTGTCAGCATAATTAGTGAGTTAAGGAGTAAACAGAAGGGAGTTGTGGGAAAAGTAAGGAAGCTTCAGGGCTGTGCTTTTATCAGAATTGTACAAGTCCCATTGCTTCATTCTGAATCACCTGATCTAGGGATTTGGCAAAAGAAATTTTGAAGCACTTGAAAAATGAATGAAAATGATCCTAAATGGGAGGAAGAAAAGCTTAAAGTAAATAGTTTAAGTCAATGTGTCCAAATGTCACATGTAAGGATGGCTCTGCTCTGCTTAATGACAGGAGAGCAAGGAAGGTAAGGGGGAGGAAGGGACACTTTTTGAAGGGCTGTTGTTCTAATGTACCTGTGTTTATTTTAAAAGCTTTTCAAGGAGGTAGGGAGGGAAGCTACTGTCTCTCAGTGATAAAAGTTGAGTGATTGAAGACCCCATTTGAGGGCAATCTGTTCTCTGTCTCTGTAGTTGCCCACAAAATCCCTGATATGCAGGTAAAGCAAGCTCAGGAGAATGTGGCTGATGGGAGAGGACTAAGAATCAGGACTCCTGGACTTTATTTCTGGTTCTGACACTGACTGTGTATGCAGGCAATTGATGTGGAAGTTGAGTTCAAGCACCTCTCTGGCAAATGGGGACCTCAGCCTTTCCTCCCTTCCTGAGACAGGGAAGTGGTGAGGC
Source organism: Melospiza melodia melodia (assembly GCF_035770615.1). Taxonomy (NCBI): domain Eukaryota; kingdom Metazoa; phylum Chordata; class Aves; order Passeriformes; family Passerellidae; genus Melospiza; species Melospiza melodia. The sequence goes on from NC_086214.1 coordinate 7,889,268, forward strand.
TGAAGGAGTGCCTGCCAAACAGACTGAGTTCATGGTGGAAAGTGGCTCAGGTAGTACCTGGTGGGTAAAACAGACCAGAGTGCAGAGCAGATCCTTACTGAAAGAATTCTAATTCCTGTGACTCATCTGTTCCTGTTCTAATTAGCCATGGTGTGTGAAGACCTGCACCCACCACCTCCCTCTTATGTGGCATATAATCTCAGGATTTATGGCTCTTGTGTTACAAAGGGACTCTTGCACAGTGTTTGATATTAAATATCAGGCTTGAGTCTACTCTGCTGTGTGAGAGCCAGTCTGTTTTAAAAGACAAAAGCTTTTGCTTCAGTTGCTGTCATGTACAGACACTGTAACCTGGCTCTTGCTGAGAAAGCTGGCTGTGGAACATCTCCCGGCAGGTTGCTGAAGATAAAGGCATTCTTGGTTTTAGTTCCAGGAGATTGTTCAGCCAGAAGTTCAGAGTCAGTTCCAGCACTCGCTGACCCCTGCTGTCCTCACACACCTCAAAATGGCCCTTATTTAGCAGAGAGGAAAAATCTCTTTCTCCTGCCTCTCTCCTGTGCTCGCTCTCATGTAACGTTGTCCTTTACGAACAATGACATATTCTCACTGCTTCTCCTATGCCCTTCCATTGAGATGAAAAGCCGAGTCCAGATTTGTTTTTGCTGTCATTCCAAATGAAGCCAGAAGAGCTATTCTGGGAATCATCTGCACTCTGCACTTTACCTAAACAAATTTGAAAGGACAGGTTTTTGAATGCAACTGATCCTGCAAGGTACACAGGGCCTTTAGTCAATGAGAGAGAAGGACATTCCCAGCCACACTGGGAAAGACTGGGCTTTTTCATTGCATATGCAAAATGGTTCCAAAGCCAACCTTTCTCCATGTTTTGGGATGTGATCAAATTAGTCCTCAGAAAATATAATAAACAAGAAAAGAAAGAGAGAGAAAGAGAGAGAAAGAGAGAGAGAAAGAGAGAGAAAGAAAAGAAACAGAAAGAGAAAGAGAGAGAGAAAGAGAGAGAGAAAGAGAGAGAGAAAGAGAAAGAAAAGAAACAGAGAGAGAGAGAGAGAGAGAAGAGAAAGAGAGAGAGAAAGAGAGAGAGAAAGAGAGAGGGAGAGAGAGAGGGAGGGAGGGAGGGAAGGAGAGAGAGAGGGAGAAAAAGAAAGAAAGAAAGAAAGAAAGAAAGAAAGAAAGAAAGAAAGAAAGAAAGAAAGAAAGAAAGAAAGAAAGAAAGAAAGAAAGAAAGAAAGAAAGAAAGAAAGAAAGAAAGAAAGAAAGAAAGAAAGAAAGAAAGAAAGAAAGAAAGAAAGAAAGAAAGAAAGAAAGAAAGAAAGAAAGAAAGAAAGAAAGAAAGAAAGAAAGAAAGAAAGAAAGAAAGAAAGAAAGAAAGAAAGAAAGAAAACAAGTAACAAGCAAGCCTGTAGAGAAAACAACTAATTCAGGAAAGTCTGAGGACATGAGGCCAAAGCTGGAATACAAATTTCTAGGTGCTGCCCTACCCAATCCCCAGCATGTCTGGTGACAGAAGGATCAGATTTTCAAACACACATAACACTCTGACTGTGCTCAGCAAATTGAGCTCTTCTGCAAATCTGATCATTTTTTGGTGTGGTTAAATAGGAATTAAGCTCTTAAAAGGAGAGTGCCCAAAGACTTTGAACAAATTATTTTATATTTGTGCAGACAAATCCTTTTCACTGGTGTTTCCTTTTGGCTTGTTGCTCTTAGCCCAGCACTTTACTTTGGCTTTTTTTCTTCACTGTGACAGAGCCACCTCACAATAATTCTAAAAACTCTTTAAAATGCCTCACTTTATTTTCTGTGGCCAGGTTTCCACAGGGCACATGGTGAACAGGAGGCAGAGACAGAGGAGATGACAGATAAATTACTGATAGACAGCATAGACAAGAAGAGGAGTTTGAACTTCATACAGAATGGGAACAAGGAACTTTAAAAGGTGATAAATGGAAAAGAGGACGCTTCTGGAGACAGGGAGAGACCTAATCAGGATAGAAGCAATCTTCTCCTAAAATTTGACAGAGATTGGAATCTTCACTAAGCATCTTTTTTCCTGATGAGTGCCATGAGACAAGAGGAATTGCTCCTCCAAAAACAAGGCAGTTTAAGAACCACAAGGTGAAATTATCACAAACAGATTAGGTTAATTTATTACTACTAAAGTTTACTATTAATATCAATAATATTAGTACTAAATATCTGCTATGCAGAGGCATTTTCTTATCTCTTCTATGACTTGTAGTAAATGAACACAAAATTTCCTAGAAACAAGCCTGACTGCTGTCCCAAAGCCAAAAAAATATCACCAGCCCAGCAAGTCTTCAGATAAGTTTGTATGGTGTTTAGTAGCAATCTCAGCACAGAATTCCTGGACAAAGAGAATCGAGGCTCAGCATGGCACAGCTCGGGAAGTTTGAATCTGGGTTAAGTTCTATGTCCCACCTTCACTTTCTCTAGGTCACCACTGGAATGAACACAGAGGGCAAAGAGTCACAGATTCTGACCCCTCAAATATCTGTCCCTGTGAGTTGGGCTCTTTGTCCTTGAGGATCTCTGGCTGTCACTTAATGGAGCTGCAGCCCAAGAAAGGAGACAGATGGTACTGATGGGCTGAAATTATACTCAGCTAAGTGCAAAGCTATAACTGCTATTTGTCATTCTAACATCACTGATTTGTCTAGAGAGAAAAACAAATAACTTGTTGGGGGAGTAAGCAACTGCCTGGCTGTGGCCAGGCCAGATTGGAAGTGGGTGTAAGGCTCAGCACACAGAGACCCAGGTGCCATCAGCACTCGAGGGGGGCTATTAGGATATCATTTCAGCTTCTTTCTGTGTCTGTCTCTCTCTCTCTCCGCTTGCTGTGGAGGTGGAAGGTGCTTGTGTTGTGAGGTGAACTGGGGAGTGAAGATAAAAATCTGTGGTAAAGGAAATGCTACAGCTTTATCTCTGTTCTTTGATGTGGCAGGACAAATTAATTGATAACAGAACCAGCCAAAGCAGATGTGGTCATGGCCTCCTGAACTGCCCTATTGCAAGGAAAGGGCCGAGCAACATCAAAGACAAAGGTCAGCCAGCATTCCCCAAGCACAAAAAAGACAAATCATGACAGGCAAATAGCTCAGGCTGCCATTGGGAAGGAATTATTACCACAAGAGATGATGTCTGGCACATGGCCACTATCCTGATCAGCTGGACATGGTGGCTTCTCTTCTCTGCAATTTCCTTCTGTACCCAAAGGCAGAGTTTGGGCTTAACATTTTCCTGTAAAAGTGACTGTCACTTTGTGTGCATGGCACAAGAGAATTAAAGAACAAAGCAGAATTCAAAGACCTGGCCAAAGCCTGTGCAATGGGGTTAGAAAACAGAGTTCAGTTATTTCAAGTCCTCTTGTAGCCATGTCTTTTGAAACTATCACAAACCTATTTGTTTACTTGCTGCAAAGAGTAAAAAGATTTGGTTTCTAGTCCCAATTTTACCATTTGCTGGCTGTGTGCTGTGAACAAATCATTTCTTGTCTGGTCTCTGATCTTCCAAACTGGAGGTGATGAAGCCCAAGCTCTGAGAGCTCCAGAGCTAATAGAACTCCAGATTATATTGGTATTTCATATCGAGTATTGCTTGCTTCAGCCATTCCCTTTACTGTTTTCTCTGAGCATCTTGATGTTTTTCTAACATGCTCACAACCCATAACAAATATTTAAGGAATCACCCACACTAAACCCTCATATCAAAGGAGCTGAGTGCCCAGCAGTTCTCAGGCTTTGGTTTCTTTGCTCCTTGTTTCTCTATCTGAGAACAGAAAGATTTGTCCTTCAAATACTGTGACCTTCAAAGTTGAAACCTTCACTCCTTTGACAAGCAAGTTATTAACAAACTTGGGGTTTATATGTTCCCTTTGCCCCTCATATTTGATTTCTTATATCTTTTAATGTACTCATCCTGGCATTAACACAGAGCATCAGCATGGTGTAATAACTCTGCATGCCATTAATCCCTTTTTCTTCACCTGCTGTCCAGGTGTTTTTCCAAGCTATGTCTCAGTTTCTATCAGAAGGAAATCCTGACACTCATCTCATGCTCTGCCCATTGATTTACTGCTGGTGAGAAAGCCAGCAGACCAAGGGATTCTGGCTAGAAGGCAGCCACAAAACTTTCCAACCTAATTTCTGGACATGGAATCATGTAACAGGGAGAGCTGTGCCACAGCTGAAATATAACCAGAATGTCTAAATGGCTGATCCACCCTCATTGAGGAAACCTGCAGCTTATCCAGGGCTCTGAGCACATATTCCAGGACTTGAAATAGGGCTCTAGCTGCTCTTCCATCATTCACATGAATAGAGTTACTATACAGCACACTCACTATCTTAGAATGAATTTCTTTTCACTACAGTAAGACAGTTCAGCAGCACAACTCAGTGTTCTCAGGCATCCCAGGAGAGTTGCACAGCACTGGCTACCAAGAGATGCTCGGTTGTTCCACTTTTAAGTGTCCTTGTGCCCATTATAACATTGTAATAAAAATAACCAGAAGCGGGTATGTGTTCCCAGCAGGCATCAGTGATTCATAGCAAACTGTAAAAGCCAATGCATGACATAGATAAAGGCATTTGAAGCCCCAAGACACAACTGTGGTGTGTGTGCACCCTGCACTACGTCACCAGGAACCAGAGGACTGCAAAAGCTCATCCCCCACAGGCACCAACAATAACTCGGTGGGACAGGTCACATTTGTCATCAGCCAGAGCCTGTCCTGCTCCTGCACAGAAACTTAAAGGAGAGATCACAAAAGTAGAAAAGCTCTGGGAGGCAGCCTGGGCAGTGTTCTCTGAAGTTTTTCCTTCAAGGAATATGGGCAGATTAAACCACAGTCATCCTTTTTGCTGCTCTGTAAAAGCAGAGGGATGTCAGCTGTCCCAAAGGACCTCAGCTCTCCACTTGCAGACCTGTGACTCCCCTGGGAAGGGAATGTCTCCATCACCATGGTGTGATGCCTACTCGGAGTTTTGTTTGCTTTTGTTTATTTGGTTGGTTGGGTTTTTACTGGAGACAAGAGTTGAGTGGCTTTTGTACCTCTTACCCCGTGTAACCTTGAGGGCATGGAAAGTTACACTGCAGGGAAAAGCTGGCTCAGGGAGGGTGGTAAATGTGTCACACTAGAGAAATAAAGTATTTTATTTATGCTTAGTGGGATGTTTATAGATGTGAGAGCAGCTACACCTTCTCAGACCTAAAAATGAGCTCTACTTGTTTTGGGGGGAACACTCCTGTTTGCAAAAGTGAAAATCCAACCCACTGGAGTTCTTTCTGATTTAAATTCAGTGTAACTGCAGGAGAGTTAGACCCAACTAGTGCAGTTCTGGCAAGTCTGAGGAAAAGGGGAACTGATGAAATTTGTAGCTGGAATGTGAGAAGCAGTACCAGCCTGGGCCGTGGGTACACCGCACACCAGGAGAGCTGGTCCTGGGCCTCCGAGTGACCCTCATTCATCTACAGCTTCTCTTTCCCTTGGATTTTCTGTCTGTCAGGGTGGGAAAGTGACATTGACCCTTTTTTGGAAAGTGATGTGACAAGCACAAAGTATTAGACAGCTGTGGGAAGCACTGAGAGATCTCTTGGAATTACAGATACAGAAACAAGGAAAGATTTTGTCAGCTGGATGCAAGGACTTAAAAAAAAAAGACATTCTGACATGCTATTGCTGCTGAAGTACCCTCCCTGGAGAGGTCTGGTGAGGGCATTTCTCAGTGCCCACTCTTTATCTGAACTCCTCCACATGCCTCAATCCTAATCCAGCACAGCAGAGACTCATCCTATTGTGTTAAAATCAAATGCATTTACAGGTAAATGTCACTCTGCCATAAAAAGAAAGGAAACCACTTAACTTTCTGTTTCTTTGTCTACCTGCCTCCATAATAGTTCTTGTCAATTTACATTATTCATGACTACCAGAGAGAACTTTAAATGTATCTTTCAATGGAATATAATGCAAACAGTTTTGTGTGTGGGCAGGGTAAAACAAAATAATAATTACAATACACGGTGATAGTGCTTATAACAAAATATTATTTCCATAAAAAGACTTCTGTGGCAGGATTGCATACTCCAGGAACAATAAAAAATACCAAGAAAGTAAAATATCTCCGTTGGCGTGTTAGATTCTATCAATGACACTGATGGTTTCATTGTCTAAATAAACACTGTGTGTAGATAAAGTGTGACCTGCAAAGTGAATCATTAGATTGACAGGATAAAGCAAATCAACTTTCTTCTGTCTTTTTGCCTCCCACCCGACACATAATCAGACTTCTCCCTATGTGGGCACTCCAACCGCAAGCATCTGTCAGGATCAGCTATTCTTGTAGCTTAGCTTGGGGAGTTTATGATAATCTGACAAAATTGCATCAGTCCATTTCAGAAATTTTTCCCTCTCTTTCCAGCATCATGACTATTTAACATTGTGTCTTTAAATTAATATTAACACAGGTAATTTGATTTTACAATTTAGGATAATGCCCTACACTGTGTGTCTGCACATATCTGTGTGTACACATCAAATGTATGGAATCTACTTAGAAAGAGCACACATGGCAATGTAGCTACCCCAGCCTAAATCAGGGAATGGAAGACCTAAAGAGAAGATTTTTCCACTGCTCTAGTTGAATTCCTGCTGGTTTTCCGGGTAGATTTATTCTACTTTATGGTGAAGTAAATACTGTTGCATTAAGAGTCTCAGTCTATCAGACTCCAAAAGATGTGTGAAACACTAGGAGGATACTCAAAGTTTATAACACATAAATGAGCTCTACTGTCCAGAGCCAAAACAATAAATATTAAGGTGATAGAGTTGGCATAAAATAATTAAAGCAAAATCATGCCCAAACTCACAGCTCCAAGTGAATCCAAAAGACAGCTGTCTATGGAAGATAAGGTGACAGGGACATATTCTCCCACAGCCTCAATCAGCACGTCCCACAGGTCACAGGCCACACAGTGACAAGCACTTGATGCAAACAAAACTGTTAAAAAAATACACCTGTAGAAGTGATTGGACTGTGCTGCACTGTGTGAAAAATGACAACCCAGAGCATCACCTGCCTACCTCCAGCTCCTCTGAAATTGCCACTGTTAAGAATTTTTTGGCAATGTTTCTGTTGGAAGAGGTCCTTCCCTTGTTACTACAGAGCCTTGATGAACCCCCATTTATTCATCTTCCCCAGGACTCTGGTGACCTTTCTGTAGGGTGGACATGCTTTCAGAAACTATTTATCTCCTCTCTAGGGTGTGTAGAGAGAACCCATGGAGAGAAAGGCTTCCACAGTCTTCCTCAGCCCTGTCAACAAAGATCAGACCCAGGAACTGGGTTTCTTGCTTGGCAATGCACAGGAATAATGACAAAGCCATTACAGGGCAGGGCTCTGTGAAGAGGAAGGGCTGAGAAACACCAAATGGAAAAGCAATGCTGCTCAGTAAATATTGATAGATGTTCCCTGCTCTCCTTGCAGTGCTGCTGCACGGAGATCCCCTTCCCTGCTGCCTGCCAGACTGTCACTGCACACTGGAACATTGCTTCCCTTCACCTCAGGGCTGCTTCACTTAAAGCAGGTTTCTGCATTTGCCCTGGAAAGTGAAGGGGCAAGAGAGGCTGGGGGAACATTTCCACTCAAAATTTTGCTCAAGGACAGTATGAATGCAACCCCAGCTTACCACAAGAAATGAGGTGAAAGGTTTTGTCAGTGTTGATCAGTGTTCATTTCACTAGTACTGATTTCCCATTTTGGTAGAAAGATCAAGGCCTGAATGCTGAATAGGAAGAAGACTAAACCAAACTTTCTTCTCAGAGATGATCATTGTGGGTCAGGCTTGAAGCATATTACCTGGGTATTATAATGGGAAGAAATGCTGAAACTCCTGCTATGCCTGTTTGGCAGATAAAGAATTTCAAGCTCTGGGGCAGACAGATCAACAATAAATTCATACTAAGAAGTGTCTGTGAGATTTCCTAATGACTTCAAGTACCTCAGGGCCGGGACCATGGCCTTTTATGTGTTTATAAAGCACAGAACTCAGCTGAGCCTTGGTCTGAGCAGGGCAGCCACATCTCTGCAGCACAGGTAGAAGCTGTACATCAGTTCTGTGGGCAAATGTGTGCCAGAGGAACTGTGCAGCTCAGCAGTACAGCCCTTAGACAGGTCTCAGTCTTAAATGGCCTGTCCAATCTTCTCTCCCTTCTACCAAGCAAGGACTTCTCCCCAAACATAGAGAGGAATGATGGTAAGGTCCTGAACATCAGCTGAGAGCTGAATTCAGCTCTGCTTGTCACAGACTCCAGAGTGAGGCCCATATTCCTGCTTCAACACAGGTTTGGTTCTTAACTGAAGTGGAAGAACTTGGTATGGGATGAAAGTGTCTCAATGACTTCAGAGCAAGAGAAGTGACTGGAGCCTGCTGTGCTCCAAAGCTTCCGGCCCTCAGAGAAACACAGCTGCTCTCTCTGAGCAGCATCCCTAAAACCAAACTGAATTCAGTGTAGAAATGTGTTGTGGGGTTGAATTTGATGACTTTTGCAAAGCACCAACATCAATATTGAGTATCAGTTTGCTGCTACTCTATTCAGGCACCAAAGAGAGAATGAGGTGAGGGGGAGGAACAAGATTCTCTCACTGCATTGCTTTCAGTCAGCCACCTCTGCTTTTGCCATGCAAAGTTGAGGTGGAACTCCCCATCCTGCTACCCCTCCCCATCATTCTGGCATCCTGGCTGCTGCCAGATTTCCTCTTTCAAATCAAAAAGGTTCAAAAGTAAAATCTTCCCTTGTACAGGATGTTCGTGGAACTCTTTCAGGTTGAGCAGGATTTGAGGCCAGCCTGCTGTCACAACCAGAGGGAAAGCAGAGGGACACATTGCTGCTCAGAGTTTATATGGACAGCAAATTTATCCTGGCTTTAGGAGGTCCTGCTTTATCTGCCCCCTCTCCATCATAATTAGACACATCAAAGAGCTGATCTGTCATCTGAAATGGCAAGATGCCTAACATTTATATTAGAAGGAGTCAAGCCCCAAGCAAGCAAAGATCAAGAGCATGATGGTAAATGTGAGGGGGAGATTGAAAATCTGTCTCTGGACCTCAAGGAAGCTGAAGCAATGGAAAATGTACAAGCAGAGAAGAAAAGGCTATCAACCCTCCAATTAAAATCCCCAAGGATGTGGGTTTTGTCTGTGTTTGTATTAATCAAGGGTAAGAAATCAGGAGGAACTGTAGTGAGAAGCAGAGGACAGGGAAAAGCTGGGGGTCACTGGGGGATGGGTGAACACAGGAAGAAAGAAAACAATGACTAAAAATTTAACTACAAGGTGCTTAAAGGAAATAAAAATCTCCCCAGGTGTCGGGAGTGTTCTAAAGGCAAGACTGGCTTTACTCATCCCTCGACCTAAGCAGCAGGCTTTCTTCAAAGCACAGACCTACTCAAATATGCTTATGCAAAGAGCTTTTAAAGCTTTTATTGACAGCCCTTAGCAGCTATGGCTTTCCTGAACCTCAGCTTGCCTGAGGTGAAATTGTGTGGGTTTAATGTCTTCCTCTGGTCAGGGCTGGTGCCCTTCAGCTCAGGGACGTGCTGGGCAGGGGCTGGGAGCAGCACGAGGAAGGTTCTTGCTCACCTCTGGAGCTCTGAATCAGGAATTCTGCAGCTGTCCCTGCCTCCTGCAGCCACAGGGAGCAGATCTCAGTCAAACCCATGGGGATTAGCCCAAGGCAGTTGATGGTGTCAGTGCAAGAGCCAGGATTAAAACTCCAGTGGTTTTTGGCTGCCAGTCTGATGGCTCGAATCACTAGACCACACCTCTCATTATAAAATAATTGTCTGATTTTCCCTTTGAAATCAAAGCTGTTTACAATTATATGGGAGAGAGCAAGAAAATGCAATCTGGGATGGTTCTCTTTAAAAGCATTTGCACCTTTTTATGTAAAATTTCATTTTAAACAAACTCTGTGCGTGCAGTTGTTAGGGGACTCTAATCCCTTATTTTCCCTTTAATTTAACAGTAGGATTTCCTGTCCCTTTTGGAGAAACTCTCCAGGTTGAGATGAATTGAATAGGTATTTTTATCTTATTGAGAACTGCTGATTAAACTGATTTAACAGTATTTAACTGATGAATATAAAACATCACACTTGGAACATAACATAAATGTCTACTGCTAAATGAGTGGCTGTAAACTTTGGCTGTGGATGCCTTAGGAATTTATGATTGTTACATAGGTGCAAGTTTTTCCTGAAATTCGTTCAAAACAACATCATACCACCATAAAAATTAGTATTGAGCATGTGTTTCTGTATGAATTAGGTAATTTTCTATTACTACTAATGGAACAGTAATTTTTTTTAACAATTAAGCACTCGTAAGTAGTGAATGTGAGAGACAACCTACTGAAGGCCTTGAACTTCCCTAAAAATCTGCAGAGCTCTGACATTTCAAGCTGTACAAGTACCTAAATCCTGACTGAATTAGGCCTGATTTAGTGACACGATGGGACACCACCTTTGGAGGGGTTTGACAGAATTGCACTGAAAGTTATTATTATTGAATAGATTTCTGGTTTCCTATATGGAGTCTAGGAGAGTTTTTTGATAGATTGCACCTAATTTAGATAAGACACATCAGCAGGAGTCTTTCCCTCAAGTCTAAGGGGCTTTGGACAGGATCCTGGATACTTAAAAAGCTGTAGACAAGTCTGTATTGCAGTCAGCCTTCATATTTAGATGGTAATGTATATTGCTCATGGTTATTATGAAAATGATTCCAATTAGAGATACCAGATGCCATGATATGAGGTAAGCTAAGGAAGCTGTCTTTAGCTAAGAAATCACATCCAGACCTAACATTAACAAAAAATGGCTGAAGCTGTTGATATTTAAGACTGCACATAAATATTAGTGGCTAAAAGCTGTGCAATATGGCTTTTCTAATATTTTATAACTCAACTCAGCAAGAAGCAGAAGATGCAAAAATGGTATTTTCAATACTGGCTTTCCTTCAAGTGAATTGCACTTCTTACAAGTTCCACAGCATTTCCTATTTATGGATACATATTAGTTCATTAAACTATCATTTAAGCAGAAAAATAGAACTAAAAAACACATTCTCAGTGCAAAGCCTTTGAGTTAACACTGCTCTTGGAAGTTTGCAGATCTCTCCCCTGTGGAAATAGACTACAGACACCCAGAGGTAGATTACATTTTATTATCAGTGACTGCAGAGTCAAGTGCTCATTGACAAGTGAAACTCTTGGCTGAGGGAGGGAAGAGGAAGGGTAAAGGAAGGTTAAATTTAACCCCCAATAGTCACTGTTCTGTGCGTTTCTTTTTCTCTTCATGCCCTGTCTGCAGGAACAAACTTTTTTCCAGGCTCAAGCAGGGCTTGGGTGACATGTGTATATCCTCCCCTTCCTGGGTGGCACATCACAAAAGTGTTGACACCAATCATGATAACCACACTTTGTTTCAGTGTTAAGCATAATGATAATGATGTAACCTGAGATAGGGCTGTATTGTAATTACACAGTTGTGCCAGTTATTACATAGTTATAACACAGATCAGCTCCTTGATCAGATATGCCCAGGAGCTTCTTTTGCTTTACGCCTAATGCAGGAACAGAAAACTAGATCCCTAATTAACTTTGATTGAACCTTGATTAGATAAGGGAGTGGGGCCAGTAGGCACCAAGCAGGCGGGGAAGTCAGCCCGTATGTAGATTTGTTAAATGTGTAGGCACCGTCCTGACGAGTCATAGGAAAGAGAAAGGAAACTCCCTTTTCAGGAATTGATACCTCCCGACAAGCATAGAGGAATTAGCCCAGACTAGCCCTCAGAAATGCAAGAAACTTCTCACCTTCCCCATCCTGCAATGCCCCCACCCTATTAAGATGAGATTCTCAAGCAATTCACCTTGGGAGCAGATAGATTTCTATCGTTCTCTCCTGCCACCACCGCAGGAGGGAATTGCAGAGAGAGCTTTGCACAAAACACAGTTATTTCTCCAGCTATTCACTCCTCACTCCTTTATTTCTGCTAGAAATGCTGAGTTGTTAGTGCCATGCAAAGGAAGCTCATTTGCCTCAAACAGTTTCATTGAATAAGTGATTTAATAAAGGGGTGAATGATGCCAGGCTTGGTTAACTGAATTTGGACAGCTGAAAACTAAAAAGCACCAGATGTACCTGAGGAGAGCACTCATCATTTTGCTCGTGAGACAGGAGATGTGCAAATGTTCTCTCACTTCTCCAGAGCTGCACTGACTCTAAAATAGTCAATTTTTGCAGCCAAATTTTAGTCTTTTTACTAAAAATATCCCAAAACTTTGGTATTTTAGGATGTGTATTATCCGTTTTTTCTAGAGTAGAATAGCACATTAATATTCCACATTTATGGTGACTATATACGTTTTTCTAGGAATTATTACTGCTATAAACTCAACAGGAGCTCTAGGTTGTTTAATATCTCTTAAAATCTAATGAATACTACTAATCTAATCTACTTTGAACAAAGAAATAAATACAACTTGGGACACTTCACAAAATTTCCTAATCAACTGAATCTGATTTTTGTTTCCCCATGTGTTATACTGTCGTAGTAATTCCTAACCTTTTTACAGAGTTCTTTTTTTGCCAATATTCATTCCTGCTTGTGAAGACATTTAGTGTCCTTGACCATAGAACACTAGGAAAGTGCTGCTGTGGCATTTTCTACTACCCTGTAGATGGGAGGGAGCAAAAACCAGAGTTTTATAGAACAAGAACACGTGAGCCCTGTTCCAGCACTGTATTTAACTCCTGTTCAGCGAGTATCATATTAACTCCTGGGAGGGTAACAAGTACATGCCTACCATACTCCTTTGAAAGATTTTAAGTTATTTTAGGCCAACTTAGGGTTATTGACCCAAAGAGTAAAAAAAAACCCTCTTTCAAATAAAACCCACTTCAGTACCTATCCTGGTGTGCTCTGAATTGACAGTACACCACTCTCAGCAGATATTATCACACAGACTTCTCTCAGTCACTGAATTACTCTATTGCATGCAACAGCCAACTTTCAGTCCTTCAGACTTTAATATTATCCAAACAAGATTTTTTTTTTTTTCCTGTAGGGCTGTGGACATATTCCTCAGTGAGAACTGTTTATTTTCCAAGTATAGGCTTTCAGAGTCCTTTGATATATTAATTATCTGTGAGGTGTAGAAAAGCACGGCAATCATTTTTGTCAAAGGCAGGGAAAATGGACCCATTTCACTTTTGCAGCACTGAGGAGTGGCTGAGTGCTCCCTTTCAGACACACCACTGCCTGAGCCCACAAACACAGGCATGAACTGAACATGGGCAGCTCACTGGGGAGAGAAACCTTTCCAAAGGTGAGTGAAACACTCAGAACCTGTTTGCAGGTACAGCTGGGGTCATCCTTGTCTGCTTGTTATGGACTACAGCTGTGTGAGGGAGGGGGTCCTACCACTTCCAAAATTTGGGCACCTTTGTTGCTTCTCTCTGTGCATTCTCCCTTCTGGCACCTTCTTGAATAGAAGACAAATCACCCAAAGCAGAGACTTGATCTGAGCCCCATTCAAACCTCCCATCACCCACTTTTCTGACAGCAAAGCAACAAGCACATGCTCAGCCATGAGTTGATGAGGAGCTATAATTTGATGAGGAGCCTTCCTGATCCTTGGGTGGTTAATTCAGGATATGCCCTCTGCTGAACCACAGGCAGAACCTTTAGGATTGAGCCACGTTTCATTTATGATTTTTCTGGTTGCAGGGCAAAACAGTAATAGTGACACAATAGGAAAAGCATCCCACAGTCCTCTCAGGAGTGTGCAACAGCCACAGAGACTCCAGTGCAAATAAACTCTCTGATGATACTGATTTGGTTTCTGCTGAGTAGGACCTTAGGAGTGAGATAACCAGCACAGCTTCAAACAGAGAGCTTGGATCTACATTTGTCCCACTCCAGTCATTTTCATTTCACATGTAAAGCACTTCTGCCTGGGACACAGGGACAGAAAGCTGTAATAAATTGTACAGAGAATTTGGCAATCTGTGCTCCCAGTATTTGAACCTCCAAAAAAAATTATCTTTCACTTAGAGCTCTAAGGACAGACTGTAAAAGTACAACACTGCCTTTCTCTCTTTTCCATGGCACAGAATTCTTCTGCCAGGATTGGCTTCTCTTCCTCCTTTGACAAATCAACACAACTTTGGCAGTGACTGCCAGTGCTGTGCTACCAATAATTCACCAGAATTAGAAACTTTGGTGCTTCCATTCTGCACAACTCAATGATCTCCCACATGCCCAGATTTGTTCCATTTCTAGTTTAGGTACTGGAGGCTCAATCCTACCCCAGCACTGGGGCTCTGTTTCCAGGCTTTTCAGGGGATGAGCCATCCCAAGGATTTGGAGGTAAGATAGTGGGTATACAGGAGGGTTCAACTGAGGACACACTGCTGTGCATCTTGGAAAGGAATTAGAGACTTGCATGAACACCATAAATTAGAAAACAAAAGCACTTGTTCATAATTTATTGAATTTTTAAGGCTTATGTAAAATTTTGTGATTTCTGATATGTCAGCTCTAAAAGCATCTTCTGCAGGGTTCTGCATCAACACACATGACAAATTGTCCCTATTTGAGCTGTTTGCAAAGTTATTATAAAACAGGAGGTGAGAGAATGCAGGCTGGACTGTGGAGAGAGCTTCTCCCAGGATTCATTTTGGGGGTGAACTGCATGTACAGCAGGGAGGAGTTGCATAAAGCTGAAATGACATTGCTCACATTAGCTTCAGTGCTTAGATTCAAACATGTATTAACCTGGGAAATAATAAAAATGCCATTTGAAAGCCTATTCTTATAGCATTTCTGACCCACTTCAGACTCCTTTTGGTAATCTGGGAAGGGACCTTTGTTCCCATGGCAGCCCATAATTTCCTGAGTGAAACAGTTCAGCTGAGCTCTGAATGACAGAGTCAGGCATTTGGATGCTTATCTTGCTTCCAAGTGTTCCGAGGTTCCTCATTTCTCACTTATTGCACAATGCCCCAATCTCACTCTGTAGGTGAGAACTGGATCAGAAAGAAAATATAATTGCTTTTTTTTTTATTAGCTTATGATACAGTCCCGCCCTTCTGTGTTGCCAGCTTACCGAGTTCTTCACAAATGATGATATACATAGAGGGAATGATATAATTATCAGCCTATAATTACAGGTATATAGATATATACATCCCCCTGGAGGAGAGCTGGGCTTGGCACCTACCTGCTTGTAATGCTGAGTCTTTAGGGAATTCATGCCCATTTTAAGTAGAAGATTATTTATTTATC
Source organism: Melospiza melodia melodia (assembly GCF_035770615.1). NCBI lineage: Eukaryota > Metazoa > Chordata > Aves > Passeriformes > Passerellidae > Melospiza > Melospiza melodia. The sequence continues at coordinate 7,904,654 of NC_086214.1, forward strand.
AAACGCTTGAGACATTTTATGAAAAATGAACCCAAAAGAATCCTTTGATTCTTTTTAATAAAGTTCATAAAGTAAGTAACTGAACAGATCCAGGCATGCAGGAGCAAACTCTCTTGTGCAGAGCAAAAGCAGAGACGTTTCCCAATCGTGGTAAATTATTGGGAGCACAGCACTGGCAGTCAATGAAGAGTTTGCAGCAGCAAAGCTGATTTGTTGAGGGAAGGGAAGATGCCAGTCTTGGCACAGGGATCAGAAGCTAACGCTGAGAAAGCCAAGTCAGTGCTGTAGCCCCACAGACACCTTCTTTTTTTTCCTTATATTTTTTTTTTGAAAGCTTTACACAGAATTAGTTTATCTTATGATGCTGCTTTAATGCTGTAACCATAGATAAACCCTATTGCCTTCCCACTCTGTTTCAATGCCTCATTTTGTCATCGGGGCAGATAGTGATTCTCAGCTGATATAAATCAGCAAAGCTCCACTGATTTTTAACAAAGCTGTGCCAGCTTCTGCTAGCTGAGGGTCTGCCTGGATATTTCTCTAGCTGTAAAGCAAAGAATCCAGCAGGCAAAGCTGATGTAAGTTGGATATTTTTTTTGGCTGGTTTTTCTTTGTTCTATCTTGCAAATGCTGCTCTCATTCATAACTGCTTGGATGCTTTCAAGTCTGTGTGCAAGAGTTATGGGGCCTAATCTGGCTCCTACAATGGTGCAAATCTAGGGTAGCTCTAGTTAAATCAAAAGCATTACTCAGAGGTATTGCACTGCTGTAAAAGCACTGTGCTTGTGCAGAGCAACTGATCTGTAAATCTCATAATGTGCCCAGGATCTTTCCAAGAGTTTATTTGCAAACAAACAAACAAAAAGAATCATCGTGGCTAAACAGACTGATTCCAGCCCGTGCAAAACGGACTGAGCCTCTGCCAGGAATAAACTGTAGACACTTGCTAATTACAATTTGTGGCCAGATTACAAAGTTCAGTAAAGGAGAAAACTGCCCCATTCAGATCCTCTCCCCCAGTTTGGTGACATCACTCACATCATTATGTTGTGATACGCCAGATGGGAAAATTTGAGGTGGGGATGAAGTGAAAATCCCGGTTACACCTTTTCTCCAGGCTATCTGCCTCTCCATCATTTTACAACATCACGGAGAGTCTCAGACAGTTTGACTCTGCCATCCCCAGCTGGTTTGGACCAACCAGATAAATGCTGAACCATTAAGAATCAATACATGTTTCCACCATTGTGACAGGTTATGCTGCACGTAGCTAACCTTACTTTAATTAGTTTATTTAAGCTCACTAGTACATTTAAATAAAGAGGGAAGGTAATAGTATAAACTCTGTAATTTCTGTTGCCTGGGAAAAAAAAATAAAAACAGCCCTGCATCAAATGCTTATTGAAACTGAAACATATGTATTAACATATGGCAGAATTTCACTTACTGTATGTTTTAGTGCAGAGCTGATGAGGAAGGCATCTGTGCTGAGAGCATCTGAATGGAGGCTCAGATAATGAGCTGAGCTCAAAAAATACACCCTGAAAGGCTGGGATGTGTCAAAGTGCCCTGCAGTTGATTTGTGTCAGAGCTGAAAGAATACACTTGAGTGCCACACAGGTACATGGCTGGGCTTTCCTTTCTGCACCAGGGCCCTTTGGAGTTCTCCTCTGCTGCCCTGGGCTCCTGCTTTGGATGTCCTGGACAATTGTAAACCCCACAGCAATGGTCTCACACCAGAAATACTGACACCACTTCTACTTGGAGCTTAGCTAGTGCTGTTACAGCATTGCTGTTTAACAAAGAGCAGGTGAATTGGGGAGCCAAAACATCAAGCTCAGATCTGGGTTTGAAGTTGTCTTCAGGGCAGCAGCTCTTTGGGGCTTGGTTTTGCACTCCCTGCAGATGGGTACAGCTGTGAGCACAGCCTCTGTCCTCAAACCAGACCCTGAGGAGTGAGAGAGAACTTCCCCTGCTGATCCTCACCCTGGCCTTGCAGGCTTTGGAGTTTCACACCCAGCCAGGGTTTTGGGCTCTGAGATGAACCCCTGAGCACTGACTGAACCATTTCTCCTGCTCACAGTGATGCTGGGCTCCAGCAAACTCTGCAAAGACTCCGAGCCTCTTGCTGCCAACTCCTGATATTATTACTGGGCACTACAAAGCCACATTGTTCTACACCTATTTACTGGCAGTAAGATATGAGGATACCAGGTGTAAGTGCTTTACTGCCCTAAGGATAGAAGTCTTTGTGATTTGACCACAGTAGGACACCTGCATCTCTCAACCACAGCTTACCTGGCTCCTGCAAGATGCTTTCAAAGCACCCAGTTGCTACTCAGTGACCCAGAAAAATGTTTACCACCTACTCACAAACCCTCATTTTGAAGTACTGTGCCTCTTATTTAATGCAAGGAATCTTAAGGTTCTTCAGAGTGTGGGCTGTGTATTAAAATGTGTGAACCACTTGTGTACCATTGTGCAAATCACATCTTTTGATATGAAACTGTACTCCAGGGATAATTCCTTTAAAAAAAAGTGACTATTGAGAGCAAGGAAAAGTATTTAACAGGCGTACATTGCTTTTCAGGGGAGCATGAAAGCTTCCAGGCATGGAGCTTAGGGACATGGTGTAATGGTGGGCTTGGCACTGTTGGGTTTACACCTGGATTCAAAGTTCTTTTCCAACTTAAATGATTCTGTGATTCTGTTAAATAAAGAAAATAACTTGGCACGACTCAAACTGTCTGTTTCTCTGAAACACCAAAATAAGGTGATGCAGAGAAGTCATCTCTCTGTACACATCAAATTCCATTTTCTGACAAGCTTTGTTGCATTTCCATTTTTACCTGTACTGAGGAAATTCTGGAGGCCCTGTCATGATGAGATTTCAGTTTGCGGCCCTGGAACATGAATATTATTTTCTTTATTTATTGAGCTCCACCCAGGTACAAACTTCTCCTCAGAGGAAGGACAGGTAGTCTAATTTGGGATAAAGCTACACGAGAGATGTCTTGTTCCTGCAGGTGCAAACGCCCTGGCAGAAAGTGTAAATGTGCTGCTCTCCCTTCAGTTGTTGAAGATGGCACTAATCCTCTTCCTCCTCCTCCTCCTCCTCCTCCTCCTCCTCCTCCTCCTCTGCTCGGTCTCTGTGCTGGAGGTCACACGGCACAGACAGGAGAACCTGCTCACTTTTCCCCTGCTTTGAGACAAAATCAAGGCAGGTAATTTCAGCTCTTTGAAGGCAGGTTTGTGCTAAAGACCTGGGTTTTATGCTGAAGTGGCTGACACTAATATAATTTGGGGGATAAGGGGTAGCCTTTGGCAGCAGACACTGAGTTGTATCATCCCCAGCCAACGCAGGAAGATTTTCCAGAGCTCGTCTCTTAACACCTTGAATAAGCCCCCGACTTAAATCCACCTTGATTAAGAGCAAAATAGATTATGTATGCACAGGAGCACACAAAATAATATTGAAATGTCTGTTCAGGTATGTAAATAGTGCTGTGAGCAGAGCCTCAGTTGTGCTCTCAGTGAGGCAGAACCGTTTGGCACAGGCCTGGACAGTGAGCTTGGTCCCAGCCCACTGCTTCAGTCACAAGACTATTCCCCAGTATGGATTTGTCCATCCCCTATGTCTTTTCCATCATCTCTAAACTTGAGTGACTCCTATGACTAATGTGATTGTAAGTCATAAAACATTAAGTTATGACACAATCAAATCAAAGCCAAGAAATTCATAGTTAGGGTGTAGGCTACATTCTTAACTCAAAACCAGAAAAGCAGCATTACAGGGTAAACAGAAGGCTGAAGTGTCAGCCCTCATTTTTCATTTTTGGGCTCTTATCAGTTTGTATCAATTTAAGCCTTTTTTAAATATGTAATTTCTTTGACTTATTTTTTTTCCCTCTAGGAACTGAAAATTATTCTGCTTTGAGGTCTGGAACCTGCCATACAATAAACACTACTTAATTGGGACATGCTTAATAGGGATGGCCACTTTAATGGGACATCTCCTAGGGAACCTATTTATGTTAATGAGACTGAATGACAATGACTGTTTCTTAAGTGGGGCAACAAAAAGGAAAAAACTCCACTTAACAGGGATGCACTCAGCTGTTACTAGTTTGTTAAGTGTTTAACCAGGTGTTAAATAGGTCTAAAATTTTGAGCTTCCATCTTTTAATTCAAAATTGGAAAATTAGAACGTTTGCATCGTGATGAAATGTAGTGTTGTAATCTGTAAAGTGGCATTTGGTGTGAAGTAAGGGCAGACTTCTAGAATGGAAGTTCTCATCTCCAAAGAGAGCTCCTCTCTCCAAGCATGGAGCTACCTGTGGATTGGATTTGCTCAGATTCACGGCAAAGGGTGGCAGTGAACCCCATTTGTTATATTCATGAATCCTGTATTTTACCCTCTCACCCCAAAATCTTTCCATGCTGTAATTTGAATAAAAAGATGGGAGAAAAAAATAATAAAATAGGAAAGCTTCTTAATTCTCAGTGACCCTTAGGACCCTAAGATGATCTCTGAAGACTTCCAGGAACCTCCAAAAGCCTGTAAACCATCTTGAAGGTTATTCTCTCCCTGTAGCTCTTTTGTGCTCTGCTGTTTCCTCTGTAAATATGTATCCACGTTTCAGGGGGGGAACAAGAGACCATGTCAAGAGGTTGTCTGGAAAACAAAAATCCCATCTTAGGCGACAGCTATATGAATTTGGGGACTCTCCCAGGCAAACCAAGACATCTGATTATGCCATTGTATCCTGTTTGGCAAAGGAGAGAGTGAAGGGAAGTGATAGACATGAGGGGCAGATGGAGTTTGCCTAATGTGTCTGTTCTTTTCTTCGCTGCCTTTTCAATTTAAGAATGTAGCAAAATAGCAGCTGCTCATAATTTCATGAATCAAGAAGTATGTAAATTTCAGCTACAAAATTTGTTGCATAGTTAGACACACACACACACACACACACACAAAGAAGGGGGAAAAAAAGGAAAAAGATCTTGCTTGCATCTACAACTTTCTTAATCTGGCATGCAAATTTAGCTTTCAGGCCTGGTTTATCTCTCATTTAGGAGTGAACCCGAGTGGCTCCATCGATTTCGCTGCTGTCACGCAGGATAATGCCCTGGCATCATGGCAAGCCTGGCATGAAAAGCTCCTTTCAAGCCCCTGAGCTACCACAGGGGGTCTGTGCCCTACCTGGGCTGCAGGTGGAGGAAGGAGGGAAGGGTTTGGTGGGGATATTTCCCCAACCGAGGGTTCTGAACAGATACCTGAGGATGCTGACAAGCACCACAGACTGAGATGGAAATCACTCTCCTCGTGTTTCAGTCCCTAACAGTCCCCAAATGAAAAGATGGAAAAAGTGACTGGAAATGTATCATCCACATGTAGAAAGCAGTGCTCAGGAGGGGCTGGGCTCAGGGCCTCCACACACCATACAGCTGGTTCTAGTTTTCAGACAAGATTTACTAAACACATGTAAACCGTGCGTATCTGTTTGAATACTTTTTGTGCAAATAACTTCCTCTGTGGTCAAGCTGTTCCTCTCAGATCCCAGGCTACAGATTTGTGCTTTATACTCACCACTTTTTTACCCTTGGATTTCCACCAGTATCAGTTCACACTCGGAGTATGAAACTGTGAAGGAGGGAGCCGAGCTTGGCAGCAAGAGTCAGGAGAATTTACAGTGCAAAACACTGAGCAAAACTCATGGTAAAGGGCAGGAATCATCCCTGGCTTTGCTCCATCCCAGCCAGTGGGGCAGACCCTGAGCAGCTGTAAACAGCCACGAGACTGCACGTTCCACAGGAGCTGCAAGCATTCATATCACTTGGCCCCACAGCCTCGTGCAGAGATGCAACATTTCACCAGCTCTGGTGGGGTTCCTCCTGATTTATACCCCCCCAGTGAGCCAGCAGAGCCAGGGTCTTTCCTCACCAATTAGAAGTGCCCCACAATTATATCTGCCAAGTGTCATGAGCTCCAAGTCTAAACACAAAGCAACAGCTGAAACTGGATGTGAAGAAGCAGGAGGGCAGAGTTTTATGATAGATGTTTTATTGGAATCATATAAAAAAAAGAAAAGCATTTCACATATTTCATGGAGGTATTTTATGTGCAAATTTAATATGAATCCTCTTCTTGTTAAACTCTTACGTGATCTATGTACTTCAGTATATAAAACACACTATAGGACAACTATGAACAAGTTTATTAAAACAACTTGGGCTCCTGTTGACATCACCAACCACACAAGTGCTTGCTCAGATCTTATCAGTCTCTCCTTATATTTCAGGTTACCTACTTGCTCATTTTCCCTATATATCTTTCATTGTTACAAGAATTCAACTCCTGGGCAGATCTCACAGATAAATCTGCTTGTCTGTTTGGGGAATATGGCTCTAGTTCTAATTTTGCAGACTTCGTTCAGGCAATACTCCCTGTGACTGCAGGGATTTTTGCCTGAGTAATCCTTTCAGAATTGGACTCTCTGTGATTTTCATTTACTTAACAACTTGGCATTACATCTGTAAAATATTAGCTCAGTAATGTAAAATATCAAATTAGATGTATGCATTAATCTAATCTATATATGAAGCTTGATAGTCAGTTCTGTTTCACTGCATTATTGCAATTCCAGGCATTCTGTGTCATTTCACATTTATTCTGATGATGCAAGAAAACCAAGGAGTGAGACTGATAGATCAGATTTGGTAGCCCATGCATGTAGAAGTCTGAAACTTTGAACAAAATTTAAAATCAATTTCCATTTTCACATAAACCATGTAAATGTTTTCCTATCAATCACAAATAAAGAAGAGCACACACAAAAAGCTAATCTGAAATAATCAACAGAATAACAAGCTATTAAACAGGAAAAAGCAGGTCAAAATACATAGCCAAACTGGAAAGTATTCTCTAAAAGTCCCCGAGAAGGACAAATAAGCAATTGTTTATTTCCTGTGTTACAGTTGCAGTCTGAAAAGTAAAAAATTACTCCTTCATACATGTTCATAAACTGCATTTATAAACACTTCACACAACTAAATTATATTTGTTTCCTCCAGGTTGGCTGCCCTTGAACATTTTTCTCCTTCTTGCAGTTTTTGCTTTTTTATATAATCCCTTCATGAAAGCAGGTCTTATGCCCATGGCCCTGCTTCAGCAGCCAGCCCCACACAGAAGCCACTTAAGAACACATTAAACTAAAGTTTTGTGTGTGCTTTGGTACCTTTAAAAAGTGGATTCTTGGAGACAACCCACCAATACGTTATTCTTACATCTTAAAGCCATTTACTTCTCTTTATGAATGCTTCCAATTTGTTTTACTCTTGTTGGGCTGAATCCAGCTTGTTATTTACAGAAAGAACACAATAAGATTAATAGGATGGAGTCTGCACTAGCCTACACCCCTGGAAATTCACACTGATCCCATCAATTCTCTATAATTTCTTTGGATTCATAGCAGGTTAAAGACCCAATCCAGGATAATGCCAAGCAGATGCAGACAAGGGCCAGCACATAAATGTGGAGAATCATGGCCAGAATAAAACTGGATCTCTTTATTCCAAAGAAGAAGGTAATGTTTAAATACAAAATACTACATGGATATTTTTTTTTCCCCTGTTTGGTAATTTGTCACCATCTGGACACCAAATAGGAAATGATGCAACACCAGGGGGAGAAAAACCCAATTTATTTCATACATGTTGCTAAAGAAAGAATGGATTGATGTGCTCCCCCAAGCACTTTGGCTCACTCATGTGTCACAACAGGCACAGGTACGATCTCTTCAAACAGGAGGTTCTCCACACTGAAATGTTTCCTGTGGGACACAGCATCAGTTTTGCCAGTGTGTGGCAGCTGCAGTGAACTCAGGGCTTCCTCTGAGGGAGTCTATTTTCTCCCTTTGTGCATTAATTCAGAATTACTGTTTCTCCTTCCCCAGCATTCGCATGCAACCACCCCAAACACAGTTGTGTTTGCAGAAAATCACAGTTGTGCTAAGTCAGTCACAGTGCTCTCATTTCTAAGAAAAGATGTGCTTCCCCAAATGAAACCTCACCCTCATTATGGGAGGACAAACCACCTCAGACACCCAAACCACCACAATTCAGATCACAATTCAGGTGCCCATGGAGGACATGACCACCCATTGTGGGGGGACAATGGGAGCAGAAAGCCCAGCTGGAGGAGAGGAGCAGAGGGATGTTCCCTTCCGTCCCACGTGAAGTGTTTGTGTTTGGAAAGTGAAAGAAAAACCTTTCTTCTCTTTTCTTTGCCAGGGCAGCTCAGCTCTGCACTCAGCACTTCTGTGGAAGGGAAGGAAAGGGGAACTGGAGGTGAGGGAGCAGCTCTGAGCTGCTTTATCTGTACTTCTCCTCCTCCTCCTCCTTTACCCTGCAGCCCTCGAGGTGCCCCACAGCCACCACGAGATTTGGATCTCCCCGTGCCCACTGGTGCTGCACAGAATGGAGAAACTGAGGGAGGATCCAGGATCCTTCCATGTCACGAAGAGCCCCGTGCCAGCAGCAGCCACAGCTGCTGTCCCCAGCCACAGCCACCAAACCAGCTCCCCTGCCACTGCCAGGGTGGCACAAACAAACAGAATAAGCCCAGGTGAGGTTCAGAACACAAAAAGGTTTTTAAAATAATAATGCAACCTTCTAAAGTAAAATGTGGAATACTGGAGCTGAAGATTCAGCAGAAACTGGGAAATACCTATCTGGGACAGAGTTAGTGGAGGAAAAGCATGGTCAAAATGGACCTGAGCAGGGAGGGAGAGGGGAACAGCCAGAACCTGAAGTGAGGAAGTGGCTGCATGAAGTGGGTGAGGGTTCATGATAGGAACAGCGAAAGTTAAATACCACCAAAAAAAAAAAAAAAAAAAAAAAGGATGTGCAAAACCCAACCCCCAAACCTCTAAGAGAAACCAGTAAAAAGTAAGAAACATGAAAGTTTTCAAGTGAGAAAAAAGGTGGGAATTTTTTTCCTGGAACATAACCTACTAACTTGTCTGCTGATCCCTTTAGGGGGCAGAAAAGCTGAATTCCCAAATCAAGACCAGCCTAAGTCAGAGAGAAGAGTGCTGCTGAATGTGCCTCCCACCCAACAAAATCCTGGCTCTGGTACCATCCTGTGCATGGGATAGAGGATGAGAAGACAAGGATTAAAACTGGGGTGAACCATACCCTGAGAGAAATCAGTATCAAATTTACTCTCTCCAGCTCCAGGGAATGCAGAACCCAATAGATCCTTTCCTCCTCTAATTCTTTCTGCTGTTCCACATGTTGGCCAAAACACCACCACACATCTGGATGGAACATTTGGTGAGAAAAGCAGCTGTTTGAGAGAAATATTGTGGGAGCTCTTTTGGGGTCTTCAGTGAGTCCTGCTGCACATGCAGAGACACCCCAGCAGTGCCATGTTTGTGTTGGTGTGGGTTAATCCACAAATCCCCAAGGAAGGTCTGTTGTGGGTTATGCTGGATCCTCATAAATGTCTGCAGAGTTAACCAGCAAGTAACCACACCAAGCAAATTTACTTTGCTTTTAATTGTGGCTGCTTTCCCTGCCCTCTGTGAGAATTGCTTTCTTCTCTTCCACCTGCCAGAGTGCATCTGTGGCTGTGCAGTGCTCACAGGCTAACAGAAATCACAAGATTTTGTGTTTAGATCATGTGTGCTGCCATCTATATGATTTCTGCTAAAACTTTCCCAATTTACCAAAAAAAGTGGGAATTGCCATGTTGGTTGAGAAAACAAGGGTCCATCCAGCTGAGCACCACAGCTGGACACTCAGATAATCATGTGCAGGCATGGGGGACACTTCTCCCTGCTATTTTCCCTGTTTCCAACCATTTCCTGCTCAGGGGCTTTCCTGAGCTTCTACATGTCACAGCATCCACATCAGTGGCCAAACCCTCAGGCAATTTATGTGCTGCAAAACCTCTGGCTACTACCAGGGATATAAATCAAGCAGAATTAGAGTCATTGACAATAATTGGAAAAAAAATATCTGTGATTTGGAAGACATATATGAGTTTTGATCTTAATTTGGACTAAATCTCCCAGGAACATAAATTATCTGTTTGGCTGTCTCTGTTTCCTGCCATCCCTGTGGAATCTCGCTGTGCAATGGCACAGAGCAGTAAAGGATATCCCAAATCCAATTTAAGGTGAACAGAAGGGCACTTCCACAGTGGAGAGGGCTGGGATTTTGGGATGAGGAGCTTCTTTCCAGCAGGCACAGGCAGCCAGGGACAAGAATCAGCTGAAGAAAATGCAAAGATAAGATGAAGTGAGGAGGGAAGGAGCAGACAAGGGTACAGAGAAGGCTCTGGAGGAATTCTTTTAGGGGCAGTGATAAAAATTTGGGAGTCACTTTATATGAAAATGAGAAGAAAAAAACTTAAGAATCCTTAGAGAAGAGATCCAAAAGTTACAGGTGCTGGAGAAGCAGCACCTCATCTTTCAGTGTCCTGGCCAAGAAAATCAACCAGGTTCATTAGGGCAAAGAGAAACCCAAGTGTAGTGATCAATACTGGACTCATCGTCCAAAATATCCTCATGAATGCAGACTGATGCCCAGGGGAGCAGCTGTGCTAGGGAACTGTTCCCAACAGTTTGGGACCTTTGGACTAAAGATCCATTTTCCTCAGTATTCCAGATGATGACATTAAGAATCACAAGAATAATTTTCTGTGGTGGTCCAAAGTGCAAATATGTTCATTAAAGAGCTGTATCAGTGAGATCTTATGACATTAATAGGCAAAAAAATTTAATGTGATTTTCACCCAATTCCCCAAAAGAAATCTGTACAACATACTTAAAATTATTTTGGATCAAGTAGTACTAGTTGCTGCCACCATTTGAAATTTAAACTTCAAATCCACTGTGCTTCCTTTTTCAGTGCTCTATTAGTGCCCATTGAAAGAAGTTAGCATTTACACAGATCAAACCCAACTTTACAAAAACCTTCCTCAAACGAACAGATGAGAATGATTCCTCAAAACATAAAAATCCAAGAAAACTTTATTCTAACCATCTTCTTGCCAGGGTACACCCAGTTTTCCAAGCTCCCTCTCCCACTGTACACAGGTACATTTCAGCAGGAACACAAAGCACATTATCACTTGCTCCAAGGAGCTCTGTAGCCTGCAGGATCTTTGCAGAATCCAGCCCGAAGAAACGCAGCACTTTGAGAAAACAGAGCTGTCAAGCAAGATTTCCTTGGGCTTGCTGCCACACAAAATGGCAAACGAGGGACTTGATCCTGCATGGAAGACAATAGGAATTATAGGTGCTCAGCATTTGTCTTCCAGCAGAGTTAAGGTTTCTCAGTAATTCCCCAAATCAGCCGTACAGCTTTATACTTATTCAAAATTACATAGCTAAAAGCTTTGGTATGCAGCCACAGAGCTTTTATTTCAAATTGGCAATAATGTAACTTCTGTAAAAAAAAAAGACTACAATAATGTTAAAAATATCATAAAATGTTATTTATATCAGGATTCATTTGTTAGCCCATATGACAATCATTCATATTTCTTGACAGATATAAACCTCCGCTTAACACATTAGTATCATAAATATTACCAGATATAACACTGTAATTTAATACCTACCAAATGTATTTTAAAATATTACTCAATTTAAAACTTTGGATTTTAACCAGATGTGTTTCCAGAAAATGATTCAGGTCAGATGCTTTTTTCTTTTCCCTTTTCTGTGCGCGCGCGTTCAAAGCGGAGCGTTCCTATGTGATTTATTGTGCCACGACTGTGTGCCCCGAACCTAAAACAGCACCACGATACTTCATCCTTGAGGCTTACACACCTGCAGTCCAAACTAACAAGAGAAAACATCTACACGGCACGGCAGGAGCCTTTGAAATGTCTTTTTGCAGTTGCCTGGACACAGAACAGACTGGTAGAACAGGGAGGCAGCGGAGAAAGGGTGAAGACAGGAACTCCAGCCTCTTTCATCTAGAAAGGGGGGACCATGGAGAGATTAGAGGAAAGGATTTTGATTAGATCACTGGAATGTGAAATGATGCTTCCCAGGATTAAAATCCTATTTTAGAGCTACCAAACCGGTTACGGCGTTAGTCAGAATTCGGAGGCTCGCGCAGCTCCATCCCCGGCTGTCGCTCCGAGCGCCCCACACCCCGTCCCCAGAGCAGGGGGTACCCCAGCCGGGCACCCCAATCCTCTCCAGCATCATCCCAGCAAGGAGCTGCCCTCCCTCAAAGCATGGCACTTCTGGGGGAGAAGGAATTTCCTTCTCCAAGGGCAGCCCTGGGTCCAGCCCCCGGCAATCGTGGGGAGGCTCTTGGATTTCGGTCTCATTGGGCCCCCAGTTTAGATCACCACGTAGAGGTCTGACATTTTCATAACCAAATGCCATTAGTTTTATTCCCAGCACAGCCAACCAACAATCTGAAGGTCTGGAGTCGCCGGGCTGATCATTACGTGGAACCCATTAACATAAAACCCGCCATCGCAATTAGTATCTTTGTAAGCAGCAGCCTCAGCAAAAAGTGGAAATGGAGGCTGAAATGATGGTGCTCTTCCAAAGGAGGCCGGCAGCAGATTGGGAAATAATCTGTGGCAATTGCTCTGCCGCTGTCTCTGCTGCCTCTGCCGTAACTTCTCCAAAGACAGGCAGAGCCATTTCCAAGCAGTCAGCCCACGGACTTGAGCGAGCACTAAATTCACTCGGTGATCAAATACAATTTGAGAAAAAATCTACAATCGCTCACTTGGGGGGGAAGAGATATTTTCATTTTACAGATGAAGTGCAAATCAGCAAAAGTAGCTGTGTTCGGAAAAATACCGTACAGTTTATTGATTCCAGAGGGGACAGGTACAGACCGTGGGTTTGCCCATTTCCCAGTAAAAACAGGGAATGATTTCGAGGGGTGCAAGGTATCTGCAGGGTGGTTTTTTTTTTTTTTTTTTTGTTAGATGAGCCTGCTAAAATGTTCTGGGCTTTTCAGGAAGGGAACAAGGAAAATGTTCGTATTTATAGCAACATTATTGTTCAGAACAAAATAAGTTATTCCATCCTTTTAATCCCCGTTTCTATGACTATCCTGCGCGGGGCTGGGATCTGATTTTCCAACCTCCGTGCGATCCGCGTCCCCTCGGCAGCGGCCGGCGGCACCGGCCCTGGCAGGGAGCGCCTGTCCGCGCTGAAGAAATCCCGTTCCAGGCGCTCCCGGACCGCCCCGGACACCGGCAACCCGCTGCCCTCGATGCACTTTTTCATTGTTGTTTCCCCTAAACTCTCTGCACTTGGCTAATTTTAGCCCCGCGGCTCCCCGGGCGGGCTCCCCCGGCGCCGCCGCTCCGGGCACCGTTGGCCGGGCGATGCGCCGCCGTGAGCCCGCACCCCTCCCGCACCGCGCGGCTGTCCCCGCACCGCCGCGCATCCCCCGGGTCCGGCATCCCCGCGTCGCCCCGCGCTGCCCGGCCGTGCCCGCACCCCCGCGGTGCCGTGTCCCCCCGCGCCGCTGTCCCCGCGTTCCCCCGCCCCGCGCCGCTGTCCCCGCGTTCCCCCGCGCGGCGCGGCCGCGCTCCGCGCGCTTGTCCCCGCACGGCAGCGCGCTGTCCCCGCGTTCCCCCGCGCGGCGCGGCCGCGCTCCGCGCGCTTGTCCCCGCACGGCCGCGCGCTGTCCCCGCGTGTCCCGCGCGCCCTCCCCGCGGGCGCGGGGTCGCCGTGAGCGCGCGCCCGCGGCGCCCCCTCCACACCCCCCCCCCCCCCACGGGAGCGCGCGGGCTGAGTCCGTGTTCCGGGCGGGCTCCAGGCCGGGATTTGGGCGCTCCCTGCCCGCCTCCCTCCCCTTGCCCCCCCGCCCCTCCTCCCCCCTCCCGCCGGCTCCCTCCCTCTCTCCCTCCCTCCCTCCCTCCCCCTCCCTCCCGGCTCCTGAACTCCAGCCCCTCTCTCTCTATCAGCCGCTCACTCTGTCTCAATATGTCTCAAGATGGCGGCCAATGTGGGATCGATGTTTCAATATTGGAAGCGCTTTGATTTACAGCAGCTGCAGGTCAGGCTCCCCCGCTCGCCGCACCGGCCGGGCCGCGCCGCCGGACCCCCCCCTCCCTCCCTTCTCCGCCTTCCCTCGGGCCCGGCCTCCCCCTCCTCCTCCCGCTGCCGGCCCGCGCCGCCTAAAGGGAACCCCCCGCTCCGCCCGGCCGCGGCGCTCCGCTCCCTCCGCCCCCCCCGCCATCGATCACCGGCCCCATCGGAAATTGATCCTCTTTGTTCAATTCATCGATCAGCCCAAGATGGCGCCGGAGCCGCCGCTGCCGGGGCTGTCGCCGCTTCGCCCGCTCCGTCCCGGGCTGCTCTTTCCCCGCTCCGCGCTCCCCCCCGGCGGCGGGGCCGTGCGGGGCGGCGGGCGCGGCGGGACTCCGGCGGCCGCCGCTCATCCCCCGCCCGCCTCCTCCCTCTCCCTCCCCGCCGCCTGCCCCCTTCCCGCCGCCGCGTCCGCGCCGCTTTTCCTCCGCCGGGAGCCGGGGAAAGTTTACCGAGTGCTGGGACTTTGTGTGGGGGCGCCGGGCGGGCTGGCGGTGCAGGCGCGGAGCGGCGGGGGCTGGGGGCGCTGTGGTGCCGGCCGGGCGGGCGGGCGCTCCCCGCCGCCGCCGCGGGGTGCCGGCCCTCGCTCCGCTCCGCTCCGCCGGGCGCGGGGCTCCGGCCGCCGCCCTGCGACCGCCGCGGGCACCGCGCCGGGCCGCCAGGGGAGGGGACGCGGGGACACCGGCAAGGAGGGAGGGAGGGAGTGAGCGGCGGAGGGTCCCGCGGGGTGGGTGGGAAGGGGCGAGCGCCCGGTGCGCGGAGAGGGCGGCTCGGGAGGGCAGCGGCAGCGCCGGGCGCGGGGAGGGGCGCAGGGGCGTCCCGGCCGGCGGGGGGCATCGCGGCCGCATCTCCCCGCGGCGGCGGGAGGGCACGTTACATAATTCACGGGCTCTCCAGCCTCTCCTGCTGTCCAGGATCTGACAGATGAGCGGAATATTGATGCTTTACTGTGCTGGCTCGGGAGAGCCCAGGAGTGCCGTTTCCTGCGAGGGAAAGTCCTCGCAGACCGGGCTCCCTCCCCCTGCCCCGGGGGAGCGTCCCCGGGGGAATTGCGGCCCCACGGTTTAATTGAGTTGCCGGGCTACAGATAAGGCCGGGGCGGGCCGGGGGGGGTTGTCAGACGCTGTATCGGTGCTGCTCCCGCCGTGAATGGGATTGCAACACGCGTGTCTCCCAGTTGATTGGCGCAGGAAGGCGCTGCCCTGCCTCTCCGAACCCGCCGCTGCCTCCCGTTTAAATAAATTGGCTCGAAAGCCGGCGGCTGCCCACCCTGGCCCCCGCGGAGGCGGCGGTGGAGCCGGCCGGAGGCTGCGGCAGGCGGAGGGATGGTGGTGCGCTGATGCTGGGCAGAGCCGCATTCCCGCTGGAGGTGAGGGGATGGATGCTCGCAGGGGGCCGGCAGCGGGACCCGGGTCCTGCCGCCCTCCCTTCCCCTCGGCCGGGCGTGCGGGAGCGATATAATATATATTATATATATAATATTCAAAACTCCCACCCCAGCAGCCCCCGAAAGGGGAAGTGCTGCGTGGGATCTGTGCTGGGAGGCCGGTCCCTTCCGACTTTCAGGTGCATTAGGAGGTGGGGTAAAGTAGCGTTTTGTTTCAGGTTTCTCTGTCGTCTTCCAGCCCCTTTCGCGTTTTATTGTTTCTTTTAAAGGTTTTGGATTAAGGTAGACTTGGCTGAACTTTGCTAACTTGAAAGGGTTCTTAATAGTGACCCGGAATACCTACAGGAATACAGAAAATGAGATCCAGATGTAGAATTGTATAAAATAAAATGGATTAAATTAAGATGTAGTTAAACAAGGTCTGACATCTCTAATTGTGGACTTTTGCTTTTGCCTCTGTGTACGTGTGGCTGTACTTGCTTAGCATAGGAAAATAAACGCTCCGAACATTGCTGCTGTGGCGTTACATTTAACGGTGAACAAGTCTAAATATTGCCTATAAAAATAAAGCCTTTGGAAATGCTTATTGATTGAAACATATTATGCTAAAGTATCTATCATGTAAATTAAATTCTAAAATGTAATGAACACAGCCAAATGGCATTTTGATAGATTGTTCTATTCTGTTTTTAGTAAAAAATAGCTCACTTTTATCATAATTTAATTTCTGTGCATACTGTAAAACCTGTTGTGGAGTATCACTGTACAAACCTTAATCTCGTTTTTGCAGACTAAATGTGACAGTCTGACTTGAACAGCTTGTAGCTTCTCCTTTGAAGCATTCTGGTAACGCCAGCTTAGAGTTGTTTGAACAATATTCATTACCTGCTTTTGAGGACTGGTGATTATTTACCCGTGCTGCGGATTGAGGCTGTTCACCTGTTGGCAGGTTGAGCAGCACAGAGTTTGTTAACTCTGCATGCACTCCGTCTGCAGAGAGCCCTGGAGTGACCGGGGAAGGGAGAGAATACCTTCCTCCCTATGCAGAATAGTTAATTTGTTTCAAATTAGCGGCTTTTTTAATTTATTTTTTTACCCACCCATCTGCACCAAGAAGTAGTGTAATATTTACTCCCACTTGCAGATGAAGCAATGTGCTGTAAAAACTATCATTCCCAGGGAAGAAGTTCAGTCCCACAGAAGTGTCCATGCCTCCCTCCGTCCCCGTCCTTCGCTTGCGCTGACGCATTTCGAGCGTGGAATTGTAGAAAATAAAAATACTTCTGCGTACGCTCTGTTCCAGCATGAAAGCCTGGAGGATTTATGCTTAACACAATTCCACCTGAGCCCTGCAGAACTGCAGCTCGGGGTGTGAGGGCTTTGAAGCTCTGTGTGCATGAGAAAGTTGTGAGGAGCTGGGACTGGGCAGTCCCGGAGCGCTGGCACCCGCCTGCTCCCAACTTCCTCTTCCACCTTCTCTTAGGAGGAGATGTTTAACTGTTGATGAGCTTCGACCTGCCTTGTAATATTAAGCAGCAGGTTTCTCCAGATTGTATCAATATTAATTAAAAACAGAGCCAGGAACACTTTAGGGTCTGACTTTTTAAATTATTTATTTCCTTTCGCTAAATAACCCCTTGTTTATAAGGAAAGATGTTTCAAGTGTTGGAGACAGGATTAAATAATTCACAACTTGGATTAAAGAACAAAAAGGTCTGTTCACAGATGGAATATGAGATGCAAAAATGGCAGCTTCCTACAGGTATCAAACGGAGTTTTTCACTGGAGACTGTACCTGCGAGGCACACAGCTGAACATTAACCCTTTTCTGCAGTAAGGGTTGGCATGATCCTAAAGAAACTGGGATAGGCATGGCATTGCTGCCTCAGTGTGCTGTGTGGTGGTAAATTGACCCGTGTTTGATGGGGAGGGAGTTGCAGTGCTCAGAGAAAGCAGCCCCTTGCAAGCAGTGAGTACTGTGGCAGTAAAAGCAGGTGAAATCACTGGAGGAATGCTGCTGCCCTCCAGTTAGAGCTGCACGTCCTGTCTGGGAGCAGCTGTGTGATTGGAATCGGATCAGCAGCGTGAAGGTAACCTGCTGTTCCATGGTCCTGGTTTGTTGGTAGTTTTTGGTGTCCCCATCACCTTCACTAAAAACAACCTTTTGCTGGGGAACAGGAAAGGGAGCGTTGTGTTCCCGTGGGCACAGCACGCAGCTCTCCTTGACAGCTTGCTGAATATTTCTGAATATGGGTGTATATATCAGTATCAGAGGAGGCAGCTGGTCTCTCTGACCAGCAGGAGTAAGTCTTGCTTGAGCCACAGCTCTGAGGACAAATGGAAGAAGTTAATACCCTTTGAAAACTTGAACTATCTGTAGTTATTTTGACAATAAACACAAGTTCTCAAAATGTCATTGTAGCTTTTTAGGACAGGCTCACATTCTGGTAAAAAGTACAGTTTCTTATTGCTTTTGAGCAGAATGACACAACTTGTTACCATCAAGCTGAGGAGTGAAAATCTAAAGGCAAATCTTGCTAATGTGTTTGTTTTTAAAAATCTCATCCTGGTATTGCATCATATATGATTAAAGTAAGGATAGAATATTAGTTCTGTGCAGGCTGTGACTAATTGCTTAGGGTAAACCATTGATCTTAAAAAATCTGCAACAAAATTTGGAAAACTAAGTTGTAATTCAGCTTTTAAATACTGAAGTGCTTCTGTTACTGAATTAGAAACAGGTGGAGTTGTTGGCATTGTTTAGTTGGGTCTGATGGTACCAGAGCACAAGCTGATGTATGAAGGAGTTTGTTGCTTCATCAGAAGTGGAATCAGTGATCAGGTCGGAGTCTTTAATTTGTGCAGGTTGTTGTAGAATTGTTTCTGTGCCAAAAGCAGTCAGGGGTTCTCTCTTTATAGCGGTAGCTGAATGTGCATGTGGAGAAAAGCCTCCAGCTGCTGTAGCCACGTTTCTGCTCCCTTTAGCTGCTCAGAGAGGAGAGGTGAAAGCAGCTGGGTGTTCCTGCAGGAAGGGAGGGATGGCAGAGCCAGGGCACTGCTGCCAAGATGCTCTGAGAGCAATCACAGCAGGAAAGCTTTGGCAGCTTGTGGTGCTCAGGGTGATGTCCCTGGACACCCACCGCACGTGACGTACCAGAAGAAAGGCCCTTGATGTACTTCTGGCACGAGAACTTGTCTTTCAGAGGATTCCTTGAGTTCTGTTCCTTGGGAATAAATCTCTGAGAGCTTTTCTATGCCTTGTTCCATTCCTGCAATGAAATAATGCCCATCAGAAATGTGGCAGAGTCACTGCCTGCTTCGGTCACTCTGCTCCAGTGCCAAGTTTGTGGTTAACTGGATGATGTATTGGTAAGTGCAGTAGGGAGGGTTTGGGATATGGTGATGCTTGGGAGTTTTCTGAAGAAAAATCACATTGGTTGGCTGTATGTAACAATGCAAAATAAGTAATGGGTGAAACATTTTCTAGAGAAGAAATTACATGCGGTCTGAAATTCCAGCGAACAGTTATTCTTTATTTGCAAGCTGATTTGTAATGCAAAAAGTGGATGTAGAAAAATGCATAATCCAGAGTTTCAGTTTGATCACACTGAGGCTGAGAATAAAGGCAGTTTATTTATTGGGTAGAGAACAGACACATATGTGGATTATTGGTATTTTTTGAGGCACCAGGCAGGCAGTGTGCACTTGTAAGCCTTTCTAGGTAAGCAGGGTGATAAGTTCCCATCTTGTGTATTCAGGTTTTTCCTGCACCTGTGCTTGGTTCTTTCCCATATCCTTTCTAGGAAGGCCTTGAAAATAAAATGTTTTCTGTATTGGGAATATAGTGACAGTATTTGTCTCTGCTGGAATGGGGGAGTGAGGAGAAAGATTTGAGGATGAGAGGGGAAAAGCTGAAATGAAATTGTTCACAGAAGACAAGGAATGTTGGATAAAGAGACTTGTACTGGAGTGCTCACACATGATGGTGAATGTACTAGGAAAGATGGGAGAAGCTTGAACCTCACAGTCAGAAATAGTGCCCTTAAATTAGTGAACATAAGATAAATCCTACTCATTTTGTGACATATGTTCTCAGCTTGTTTTTGTTGTCTCTGGTTTGACAAGGCAAATCAGTGATTTCTGCCTTCATTGGCAGTTATAATGAAGAAAATACAGGCTATTGCACTGGTTGGGTTGTGCAGAACGTGGAATGCAGACAGATTGTTGGATGTTAAGTTTTTATAAAAGATTAAACACAGTTGGGTGTCGGTTGTTGGATGTAACAAAGGTCTCCACTCCTGTCCAACAGTAATTTGGATTTCCAGGAAAGCACTAGGCAGTGAGGAATTTGCAGTAGATCCACCACTGTACCCTGGTTGTGCTTCTGTTCTGTCTCTAGGAAGACTCTGCAGTTCTTACTGTTACTTGCACCTCCTGTGACTTCGCAGAGTTAAACATTTACCCTGAGTAAAGATAATTTTGGTACGAAGGTGTTAAAGCCGGGAGGTGCCCTGCAGCTCCTGTGTGTGTTACAGCAGGCAGGGGTTTGCAGCTGGAGCCTGTCTCACTAATTCTAACAGCTTTTTGCCTCCCTGACAATTCACTTGCCCCCTTGTCTTGCAATAATTTGATTTCTTTGTCGGCAGTTGGGGCAATAAGGAAGTTTCTGTGGGGGCTGGAGCTGTGCTGGGGAGCAGGGAGGGCAGCTGGGGTGCTGCTCATCCTCCTCCTCCTCATGCACCCCAGTGATCTGCTCTGGGAAGACAGAGGTGAAGATTACTCATTTTTGAAAGGCTCAAAAGCAGATGCACAGAAGTATTTTAAGCTGCTGTGTGTAGATGCTTTGAATTCCCCCATATCTTTGTGTCTCTGGTTGTGAGCACTTTGAGGCACGTACGGATGTAGGCCATGGCTGTCTCGGAGGCTTTTCACAGGAGTTCATACATCAGAGCTGAGCAGATCCTGTGGTTCTGCTCTTTTGTGTGGAAATGTACCTTAGTGAATGAGCAAGCCTGGAGACTGCAGCATCTGGAGTGCCAGCACAAGCTTTCTGTGAATGATAGGATAAAATATGGCTAAATGGCTGCACAAATCCCATGGGAACCTGACCATTCCTCTTGCTGAATGCAGTGATTTTGTGTAGGTGAATGCAGTGATTTTGCGTAGGTGAATCCGGGGATTTTGTATAGGTGAGCCCAGGTGTGCACTGCGGATGGAAATTCAGGTGACACCAAGCCATGGTTCTGATTCCTGGAAATATTTTATCCCATCCCTCGAGCTGTGGAGGTGGGATGGTCCAGCACTGCTGCTCTGTCACGTCACCGTGGGATTGCTTTTATGGGCTTGGGGAGGGTGTGTGCAGGACACTTCTGACACATTGCAGAGGTCTTTCCTTGCTGAGAAATGTTGGTTTCTGTCTGTGGCTCACGTGTGATTAGCTGAGGGCAGCAATGTTAGAGGGAAGTAAGAATTAAAACAAGTGGTGTGGGGGAAGTGACACTGCTTAAAGGAGTGGAGGGGTAGAGGGAAGTGGTGAAGAAAGGAAGGAGGTAAGGAGTGAACACAAACTTAGGACTTGGAAATGAAACTCCTTGCAGTACAGTTGGGAGAAGAGAGCTTATTTTAGCCTTTATATAAATATTGGGCAGTGCACTGGGCACTGTGGTGGGTCTCCCAACAAATGGCTGGCTGTACTGTTACCACCACACCCACCTCACCTGCCCTTGCTCACCTTAGATCACCTGGGCTTTGCTCCAGGCTGTCCTTGTGGGAGCACCCTGGGAAAATCTGTCCGTGAGATGCTGAGGTGATGGTGTGACTGAAGAGTGCACTGGCAGGTTTTAGTGTTGCCCTGTGACAATCAAGGGTTTGGGTTTCCTGGTAGCTTTCTATCCACCTGCATTATATTTTCAGGTATTATGAATAGAAGCATTCTCATTGTTCTTACTGTAAAATAAAGGAGGTGGTAAAAAACCCAGAGAATTTCATAGCTTTTGCCTTTTTTTAATTTTTTTTTTTTAATGGAGACTCAGACTAGGTATATCTTAGATGGCAAAAGCTTGTGTGTTTTGAGTGGAAATGCCCTGGTTTATTCCTGTAGAAACAAAACTGCAAAGCCAGAAGAGTGTTGCAGATGATGAGATGCAGTGGAAGTTTGATGGGTTAACTCTTGCTCCTTCTGCTCTCAGTATCTCTGGTAGGTGTTTGTGGTTTCACGGTGTTGCTGAACCAATATTCTAGAGAAAATGAAAGATTTCTCTTAGCAAGGCTGAGCTGAAGCTGGTGTGTATCAAAAACGTCTGTGTGTCAGTGTCACTTTGGGCAGTGTGCTGACACCCAGAGCCTTGAACTGCTTCAGGTTCAGCGTGAGCACAGTCAGGAGGTGGCAGTGGCTCTCAGATGAGCTGGGAGCTGCAGTCCCAGGAGCTGCCCCAAGCCCTGAGCACCTCCCTTGCCTGCACTGCTTTGCTTCTCCATCTGGGAAACACTGATAGTGCCCCCAGCCCCTCTGACATACCAGATTGTGACTTTGCAATTACTGTTGGGTTTTGCTGCTACTTAATTCTGTTTTGTGGATAAACAAGACTCAGTGGTTACATTTTCTGCACCTTTGTTCTCAATATTTTAAATGTGCTGATTTGTAGGTGCTTTTCAGGCTGTTGCTGAAAACAGTTTCTACAGAAATGAATGTGAAAAAAGTGTTGCTTGTCCTAAAAGAATATTGAGAATGATTGGTACTAAATCACTGGAAAAATTGTTTCATGCCCTTGGTTATGAAGTTATAATCTAGAGTTACTCATACATAGACACACTCTTACTTTAAAACCTTACTTTAAAACCTCCCTGTTGTTTGGTGTAATGTACAATTTATCAAGTTTCCCTTCAGATTTCTCTGTATATTGAAGGCTGTTTAAAATTTACATTATAGGCAGCCAGCTATATGAACGTTGAATTAAAAATTCAGCAGTTTGTGGTTGCATCATTTCAAGCTTCAGCCCAAGGTTTGAAACAGCTCCCTGTTCAGCAGGACGGGCCAGGGGCAGGGAGGATCCTCCATCCCAAGCCACACTCTGGTGGTTTTAAGGGCAGTAAGGTGGTTTTAAGGACAGTAAGTTTTAAGGGCAGTAACTGGGAGCCTTTGAGCCCCCTGGATGGCCAAAGAGAAGAGAGAGAGGAGATGTGCAGAGCAGTTCTTATGTGATGTGCTGCACCTGTACTTGAAGGCTGAAATTCATAACTCACCAAACACATGGCATAGGGTAGCTTGAAACCATTTCTTTCAACTTTTCTCTTTTATCCAAATTACCCAGGCTCTGTAGTGTACCAGCAGCCTGCTTGGGCTGTCAGTGACATTGATTTTTGCTTTATCTTTGCTTTATCTGTGCTGCTTGTGCCATCAGGAATATCCATCTCCTGCTCGTGTCCTGCTCCATGCTGGGGCTGTGCTCCTGGCCCCTGAGCTTGGCAAAGGTGGATAAACTTTATTCCTGTTTAGCACAACATTGCTGCATGTGCTGAAGTTTTAGCTCATGTGTAGTCAGAGTTTCTGGCTGAGCTTGGCTGAAGGAGCTGCCCCTTTCTGCCCAGCCCAGGGTTAAGTTGAGAGCAAAGATGAATCTCTCCATCCCAGTCCAGCAGCCTCTCATCTCTGCCTTTATCTCATGTTTCTAATCAATTCCATTCAGTTTCTTGTTATTTCGTTGATGTGACACACAAATGTTGTCACAGTAGCTCAATAAAATTTATACTTGTGTCTTGTCTGTAATTATTTTTCATTTTATTTTTATTGGGTGTTTACACGTTTTATTGCATGTTCATGTCAAAGTAAATTTGTATCATGTTGTCACTTAAAGATGTTTGTTTCATTTTCATCCATAAATAAAATGTATCCTTTGTCTAGGATCTGAAACACGAGAATGTTAATTTTGTCAGTGAACTACATATCTGTTTTTCTGCTGCAGATCTGTGTGTGTTAATATTGATAAAACTCAGCTTTGGTTTGGTATGTCTGGTATGAGCATAGCTGCTGTTCTGATATTAATTGTGGGGATGGGATAATATTAAACATTTAAAAACAAGGAGCCAGTAGTCTTGCAATTGATTTTCTGTGGAAAGACTTTTGTGCTGAGCTGTTTATACAATTGTAACCTCAGTTTCTTTTAGGTGAGTGCAAGTGTTTCATGGATTTAAAGAATACAGTTGAGTGCACTGGTTTCTCCTCCCTTCCCTTCTTCCAGCTCTGCCCTGCCTCTTTCAGGAGCTCGAGTTTTCTTTTGCTTACAGGTTTCTGCACATTTTCTTTGGCATGGAGAGTTGCTTTCAAAATTCTTGGGATGCTGGAAAAGGGCAGCTTGCTCTTATTGTGTCCTCTGCTCATCTCTCTGCCTCTGTTCACTACACATTTGTACATAAATGTGTACTCCTGATTACCACTTGAAACTCAGAATATCTCTTTTTCATTCCTCCCAAAAGTGAGTGGATACTTGTGGCCCTGTAGGGGTGAGCTCAGAGGGTGCTGTGCTCTTGCTTCCCAAGATGAAGCAGACAGTAAGGAGGGAAGAATTGTTCTATAAGAATTTATTCTGTAGTTTGTAAGAATTTTATTTTTGTACTTTCCTGGTCCTGCCAGACTCTGGGTGCCATCAGTGTTACTGACAGTCCTTCACCCCTGCAGGACTGAGGATTAATTCCCTAGTTTAGGTCAGGATTTGAATCAAATTAAACTGTTTAACTAAACCATGCTATCAGTTTTATGTCCAATGGTTTGCTGTTTCCATGCTCATGAGGTGGTTTCACGTTTTCTTTTAAGAGCAAGGAGAGTTTTGGTCAGTCCCAGGGCTGGAAAGTTTTATTGTATAAGCTGAGTTCTTCTGTACAATGTGTGTTACACATTTTTTCTCTTTGTGAGGCCTTTGCTGTGCTCCAGGCCATCAGCCAGTGAGACCAGAACTGAGTGGGATTTTTTTCTTGGAGTGATGTGTTAAAGACAGCACAAATTATTAAAACATCACACACACTGTGCTGTGATCAGCTTGGTTTAAATGATAAATTAAAATCTGTTAGCATCTGAGATGTTCTGGCATATCCTGAGAATAGTTAGTTCTTTAATATGCCAAGCTAAGTAAAACTTGATTAGTGTCACTATCTGGGATTTTCTGTCCTGTAAATAGAACTTGAAGTCTAAAATTGGAACTGTGAAAACCTACTTAAACTGGGATTATAAGAAGAATTTAATAGTTCAGATTGATTTCAGGATCTTAGAAAATGGTCACTGTGCTCCAGAGCTGTCGTACGTGCCATCTTCTTAAAAATAAACTTCACTGCAAGGGCTGCAGAGTTACCCTGGGCCTGCAGCACTCTGTGCTTGGCCATGCAGCACAGGCTGCTGGGGTGGGAAGGGGCTCTCTGTGCTTGGCTGCTCCTCTGTGCCAAAGGTTGTTGTGTCTGCAGCTCCTGGTTTGCACTCTGGTAGCTGCCAGGATGCTGCCTGGTGAAAGGTGATGGCAGGAATTGGGCTTAGAGGCTTTCTCCTGCCAGTGTGAAAGCTCCTGATGCCAGGAGATGATGGCTCTGTGTGCTACTTTTCATTTTTTGGGTGCATTTTGGTTTTGTGCATGAGGTGGATGGGATGGGAGCTGGTGAGGCAGTGGGAATTCCTGGTGTGGGAGAGCACAGCCCCTGCTGCTGGGCTGGGATCCAGTGCTCCTGCCTTGCTTCCAGGGATGTCATGGCAAACTGCAGTCACACTTCGTAGTGTTTTGTGCCCTATTTATTTGCTGTAATCATTTTACCAACCAGTTGTGAAGTTAATTTCAATGGTAAGAAATATTCATTCCATATCTAGCTGCCTTTTTATTTTTTTTTAAGTTGTTGGTTGGCAGCAGCCCCTTTGTACAGTGTCTTGATTGTCAGCTCTTCATTATAAATTTACTTTCTAAATGCTGACTTAAGGCCTGACGCTTTGTTTGTTTAACTGTCAGTTACACTACTTGGGAGACCTAATAAAAGCCTCTCAGATCTTCCTATTGAATTAGGCCACCCTTTACCACCCCAGTGACTGAAGTAAAACAACTGCAAGAGTCTCTTTTCCTGTCTATCCCATTTTTGCTGGAACTCTGCTTCGGGTGTCTTCTGATCCTGTCCTCACTGTGACAGTCGTTCTCTGCTGAAAGGTCACTGTAGTGTTTTAATTGGATTTTTCAGCTGCAAGGAATATAAAAATATAAGTTTATTAATAGAGTGGCTTTGATCTTGAAGGATTCCAAAACATTTGCTGCATTGCACTTACAGGAATGGTTTAGTTTTACTGCTCGTTCAGGGATAATCAATTTTGTCGTGGAGCATGGAAAGCTGGATGTTCTTCCTGGGAGGTCTGGGGGAAATCTGGGAAGGCAGAATGTTGTTCCCCAAGTGGAATTTCCCCAGGATACAGAATCAAATAGTGACTCTGTCAGAGATGCCAAAGGATCTTTCATAAGTTGTTTTGGTTTTGTTTTTTTCATCTGAGATCTTTGAAAAAGGTCACGGGCAAGAGACAATTAGAGAAACACTTAAGTGACCTTGTTAGTGTATTTTTGTGGAATTATTGTGCTTTACAGCTATTGCTGCTTTACCCAGATGGTTATTGCTGGTTTCCATCTGTTCATTAAGGAAAAGTAAAGACAGAAAACAGCAGATTTAGCTGGGTTTTTGACCAGAACTTTCAGGTTTTATTTCTTCTTTGACCACGTCAGGTTAATGTGTTGGGTGAGCGCGCTGCGGTTTCAAGGCAAAGAGATTAAAGTGGGAGCTTGTCTGCTCAATATGGGTCATGACAGCAGCTTCCTGTGTTTTGGGCACCCTTTTCTTTGAGCAGTCCTCAGGTATGAAGTGTGATCTCACCCTGGCAGGGAGCCAGGCCAGGAGAAAGACTGTGACCAAGGCTGACATTGTGGAAACCATTTAAGCGTTCGTGGCCAAAAGGATCCTCAGCTCATATTGCTGCTTATTCCCAGTTTAACCTCAGGGCTCTCTGTGTGACTTCATAGTTCCCCCAGTGGAGTTTTCCCTGGTTTTACTAAGATCTGCTCCCTTAGAGGTTAAACACTTTAAAATCTTCAAGGCTTGCAGGTGTGAGAGCTTCATGATGTAGGTGAGCTGACACCAGTTTTAGTGGTTTTGTGCTCAGGGTGATCCCCCATGTCTCAGTTCTTGGAGAATGGTGGGAGAAGGAGCCCAGAGAGGCCAAGAGCATGATCTGGATTTTCACCAGATGATGAAGAAAGCAAAATGAAAAACTTCTTCTAAGTCCCACCATCCTGCTCATGGCACTAAGAGTTTTTCTTCACCTGACTATTTTCTTTGAGCTGGTGGATGATTTGTTCTCACAGAGCTGTTTTCAGGCAGCAGAAATTTCAGGTGGCATGGAAGAAAGAAGCTGTCTGGAGGGAGATCTGTTTGCAGGGGTCCTGAGCAGGGTACACAAGAGTGGTTTTATTTCCCCAACTCCTTTGCCAGTTGCTCAACCAGATGTCCTCAGTAGTTTGTGCTGTAAGATGTTAAGTAATTAGATCATTCAGATTCTAGTTAAACATAATTAAAGCCCTGTGTAAACTGAGTGAAGCTGACAGGTTTTATAGGTTGGTCATAGCAAAAATATCAGATGATATAGCTCAGCATTAATACAAAAAGATTTAAGCCTCCCTGCCCTCAAATAAAGAGGTGTTTAGTCTCCAAATTTAACCCTTAATTAGAAGTACAATTTATGGAACTTACTAAAAATGTTTTTAGGATCTTGGAAGCCTCACTCAAAAGTGTTTTCATTGGTTAAAGTTTCCTGTGTACCCCTGAATTCAAAATAGAGGACTTCTTAGCAGTTATTCTTCAAGTTAAACAGAGAGATAACAGAATTTTGCAGTTTTTTCCTGTAGTTTAAGCTAGTGGGTAAGTCAGTTGCAGTGGTGCTTCTTGGCTTGAGAAGGGATGAACAAACAGCACCATCTCAGGGTGCCTTTCCCAGCGTGGAGCTGATTTGCCTTTTGGGATCATCTGGGTGTAGCACAGCCTGTGTGAGGTGCTTTGGTTTCCAGCAGTGCCTTCCAACCCACGGCACGCTGGGTCCATGAGCATCACAGTCCCCTGGTTATTGTTAAATAGCAGAACTGGGGAGAATCACCGTGTAATGGCACCGTGGCTGCAGGTACTGCAGAGCAAAAGAGCAAATGTGAGGCTGTGAGCACACGGCTGAAACACGAGTTCCATGTCCCAGCCTTTGATTATTGTTGTTTTATTGCAACACTTTGAAGCTAATCTTGATTATTTCTCTCCCTCATTTTACAGATATGACACATTATTTTGTTGTTTGTTTGCTGGCAGGCGAAACATATTTTCTGAAGGAAAGTGTTAACAGATCCGCTGATAAAATGTCTGTCTTCTAAAAAGTGTCTGAAGACAAATTGAGTATTTGTCTACATGTGCTGTTCACACTGTTGTACCAAACAAATTAACAAGATGATTCTTGTCTTTTCTGGGATGTAAACTTTCTTTTCTAATGTTGTAGGAGCCCAAAGTTGTTGTGAACTAGACCCAGGGTGATCCTTGTTCTGCCAAGTGCTCTGAAAGCTGATTGTCACTTTACTGTAGCTAATAAAGAAAATTTAGGTACAGAACATCCATAGGGAAGTTATGCTGGAAAATTCACATTTGAATAGTAAAGGGAATTTAGCTGTTTGACTTAGTGAAAAAAGAAAAATCAGAAAGAAGAAAGCTGCAGCTCATTCTTGGCAATCCTAAATGATGTAGTTGTCTTGCTGGGTACTGAGAACAGCTCCTTTGCATTCACTGCAGAGTTATTTCATGCAATAACTTCCCACGTCCCCTCCAGCCTCTCCCCACCACGCTCAGTTATGTCACTGGTGTGATGCTCTGAGCCTTGCTGTCCTGGCTGGAATCTCCAGCCTGTTTCCAAGCTTGTATTTCTCACTTGGCAGCACACGCTGCGGCTGGTGGGCAATCTGCCGCATCCCTTTTTTGTCAAACATCCGAGCTGGTGCCTGACACTGAATCCGGGAGGAACAGCAGGGACAGGGAAATGTACAGCAGAGCTCCGGAGGTCTGCTGGGTGTCTCTGTGCATTTCTCTGTACTTATTGCTTATGATTGATTCCCACTTCTTGTGGTGATAGAATGATGGGGGTTCTGCTCTTGCCTTTTGTGTTTTAAGTGATTTGCATGACCTGGTAAGAGTCAAATTTTCAGGTGCTTTTTTTTCTATCAAGTGCTTATCTGCTTACGAGTGAAAAACTCAGTTTCAGGAAAATCCCCTTGAGTTCTACAGAGACAAAACAGTTCTGTCAAGGTGTGTGTACGTGTGTGTGAGTGTTTGTGTAAACACACAAGCTCACACAAGCACAATCTCCTCTCTGGATCAGCTCCCACCATGCAAAATACAAACCTGAAAGGGCTATAATTGATTATGTGCAATAGGAGACAAACAACCAAGATTTTGGGAGAGGGCAGGGTGTGGTCCAGATCTGGCAAAACATTTAAGAACTGAACATTATTTTTTCAAAGGTAGGGAAACTTTAAAACCCTGGTCCAAGAGTTAAGACTGGTTGGGAGAAGGAAAAGAGTACAGTAAACTGAGACGTCGTCTTTGTAGGGGGAGGAATTGGGAAGAAAGAACACACAAGTTTAGGTTAGTACATGTTCATGTTCTTCTGGTTTTTTAACTTCATTTGTTTCCCTGGCAGATGTCCCATGGCTTTGAGGCCTTTGTCTGTGTGAGAGAGAACATGAAGGAGGGCTTGGCAGGACGCTTGGGGTTGTGTGGAATAGCTGGTAGTCATATTTATAGTTGGTGTTGTCTCTTGGCTTATGCAACTTTGATAACCAGCAATCATTCTGTAAAGTTACGTGTTGTGTTGGCAAGTCAGCTCTCCCTGAGTTCCCTCCACCAATTCTGCATTGTAGATATGGCTCATGTACAAGTTTTTGAATAAGATTTGTCACATCTACAATTTACCTTTTTGTAGGCACCCCCATTAGACTGTCTTTTCAAACTTCTTCATGTAACAGAAGACATTACACCCTGCTTAATTGAGTTGAAAAAAACCATCATTTTACAAGCAATCTAGCAGTCCTTAAGTGATAAGATTTTTTGAGCTTTGTATCTTTTATATATATATATATGGATGTGTATATATACATATATATGTGTGCTGCATCCTCCTTTGAAGACACTACATTCATTTTGCAGTGATTGTTGTACCTCAGCATTTTATATTGTTTTCTTCTGACTTGCTGAAATTCACTGTGGGCTTGTTCCTGCTGCCTCTATATTCTGCAGGGGAAGAGGAACAATATTTGTCTGCTGTGCGAGTTTGAACCTTCTGGTTGCCTTTTACTTTCTCTGTGTTTGTGGCTCTAAATAGATTTATAACTCTGCAGCTTTATGCCTTTAAAACACCTGCTGTAATTGCCTAGAAATATCCTCCATGTCAGCCTTTATTGCTTACTGTGATTACGCTTCTGGTAACCAGGCTTTTTGGCAGACTCATAAAATAAGTTTCTCATAATAGGATTCCGAATGGAGTTAAACAATATGCATAGTTCAAAGTGCAAATATGTTTTATTGGGGAAAGGATATTATTCTGCCGTTCTTTGATACCTTTACTGGGCTCTTCAGAAGGTGCTTTGCATTGAGTGTATGCATAAGTTTTAAAAGAAAATCATATGTGACCCATTTCATTGATGGAAGTGTGTGTGGGCCTTTGTATGGCAGGTCTAGAGGTAACAAGAACGTGCAGGCAAGTTCTTGAACCTGTGTACACAGTTTTTTTATCAATTAGCAACATTTGCACATAAACTGTACACAAGGTTGAAAAAATGCCGCTTAATTTTGCTGATTTAACACCTAAGTGCTGTGTGAATGCTGAAAAAAAAAAAAAAATCTGTCATTAGAGGGTTGTACCTTCAGCTTCAGGCTGGTGTTGTGTTCCCAGCAGAGCGAGGGTCCTGTGAGGCTGTTGGAGGGGTGATGGATGAGCTTTCAGGATGTGGCAATGTGTTATATCTGCTAATTCTCCACACACAAACTTGTCACAGAGTTAGATATTCCCCCAAGAGCAAAGGCAGAGAGGAGGGAAGGTCCTCAGACAGTTGAACTTCGTGTTGTGCTCCCTTGATCTTGATGTCTCCCCTGGCATCCTTCAGGTGGACATCAGAGGGTTGGGAAATTCTAGTTTAACATTGCAAATCAGCCTAATGTATTAGTTCTTGTAAACTGTTTCTGGAGATTGCAGGATTGAGGAGGTGTTATTTATCATCACTTTTAGCTAAAGAGTTCCACCCATGCAAAATTCTTAGTGCTAAGAGAATTACACTCTTTGGTAGGCGGGTTGTTCTCAAAATCTCAAGCAGAGGAAAAGGTGGTGAATAGTTATTTTTGGGCTCTTTTAAAATATGAAAATAAAATTATTGGGGTTAGCCAATGTTCTTTACATCAGCAGCTTGATCCTCAAGGATATTTTGGCATTTTTGCCTGTGAAATTTTGGCTAGACTTGAAAGGATCGATGAAATTTCCTGGGACGAGTGGGGTGCTGTAGAATGCTGGAGACCGGGCTTGGAGAAGATGAAGTAAATGAGTGTGGGTCTCTTGGTGCTGCTGGTGTCTCTCAAATGAAGGAAGCCAAGCCTTGTCCCACACTGGAGCAGGAAACCTTCCAAAGATGAGCCTCAGAAAATGCTGCTGAGGGCTCGGTTTGGGGTGCAGTTGCCTCTCACCTGACTCCTGTGGGGTTCTGGTGTCCTTGAATCTGGCTGTGAGCTCCTGCAGTCGCTGGTGTGGGGTATGGGCTTGGTGTCACCTTGTGCAGGTGCTTGGTGCTCTTGTGCAAAACCTGCTGGAGTGGTTGGAGCCATTTCCCTGCGGGACCGGGACAGCGAGAAGCTCAATTTCCTTTTTAGGCGTAGAGTTTATCATACAGCATAAAATCAAACACTGTGGGATGGCAAAGGCTGTTTTTTAAACTAGTTGGCTTGTTGTAGCTGTGATAATCTGTGTTGATCAACCCTTTTGGTGTTTGCTATAAAATTTATTCTAAAAGGCATGGTAGCTCGTTCTCCTTGGTGGCGGTCCAAATTGTCTCTGCTGCCAATCTTGGCACTGGTGCCAGTGGTTTGCTTTAGCTGATCTAAGAATATAATACAGATGGTTTGATACTCAGCATGGATATATGCAGATGGCTCAAAACTTTCACATTGCTTTATTTAATTCCATTGTTTCTTCTCGGTATATCAAGTATCTCTGGATATATATATATATGTGTATGAGATATATATACCATTGCAATTTTTAAAACAATCTGGTCTGTATTTGGTTCAGCTTGTGCCTGTCATTGCTGTAAGAATTTGGCTGCTATTTTGTGCAAGTTCCACGTTCTGCATGTCAGTACAGGTGTGCTTATTTATAATGCACAGAAATACTTCTGTTGAGTTGTTTGACCACCACACCTGTACATTCTCCAGTTACACGGGACATAGAAAGCACATCCCAAAGAGAGAACCTGTAGATCTAAAATCCAAAGTTTGTGGTCACCACCAGCACTAAGTTTGTTCAGTCTGTTGCTGGCCCTGGCAGTGACACCTTTGCTCTTGGAGCAGTGAAGTTTTCACCCAGTGCAATAGTTCAGGCAGAGATCAGTGAGCTCTGGCTGAAGGCTGGATAGTTTGTTTTCAGTGCTCATTACAGCCTGTTGATCTCTTGCCAGCAGAAATTTCTAGGTTGGGAATTTTTCTGTTGTATACAGGTGTATGACATCAGCTGCCTGCTGGCAGGACAGGGTGTAAATAGAATCATGACAGCATAACTTGAGTGCTCTCTGTGCACACAATGAATTAATGTTCCAGCAGTGGATGCTGACACAGAGATTGTCTGGGCAAAGGGTAAAAGTAGCCTCTGCTTTGATTTCTCATGAATGGGAGATCCTCATTCTTCAGGTTGGGGCATCGACAGCTCTGTCCTTTGTGTGGAGTTTGGGAGGTGCTTGTACAGGCTTACTTTTGAGCAGTGATTTACTTAGCTGCCTTCATAAGGTTGTTAAAGTGCTTAACAACGCAATTAATGTAATTTAAGGACAGTTAAAAGCACTAGTGGTTCTTTTCAACTTTAATTTTAAATGCTGAGACAGATTAAGCAGTTTGAACAATGACATGATTCTGCTCTACAGCCACTGAGTATATAAATAAAACATGCCCCAGTGCTTGGTGTATTGAGTCCAAAACTTACAGACCACTGAAATCAGTGATTATGGATATATTGCCTTGTTCTGGGATCATCAGACATCTGACAAGTTAAGTGTGATCAGTGCAAGTCAGTATTTAGATGGCAAATCTTGAATGAGTATTTCACTGCTGTAGGAGGTACTGATGGTGATTTCAACATGTATGTCTCTTGAGTTTGCTCCAGTTCCACTGCGGATGCTGGCATGATGGTAATTCTTGAGATGAGACATAAAATAGGTTTATATATCTCTGAATGTGTCCTATTCCATGTGCATGGAGGCTTTTAATCCAGATAGCCACACAGTTTTTTTCTATGTGCAAATAGTTTGTTCTGCAGGCTTTTCCCCATGTATTTCACCAATGCTTTAGTTAATACTCTTTATACAATTCATATTCTTAATACAGAGAAGTTGCTGTGTTTCTAAACAGGAAGGAAATTTCACAAGAGTGCCCTTGTGATGGAGCTGCCAGCTGTGTCCATCACCTCCAGCCCTGGGATGGGGCACTGGAACTCTGTTCCCTTGGGCACGAGAGGCATTGCCCATCCCATGGCTGCTGTGGAGCAGATCAGTCCACCCCTGCTGATAATAGATAGATAAGGGCTGTCCATGGTGATAAACTTAGCAAGAGTGAAGTGGTGCATAACTGTTCTCTGGGCAAATAAAAGCAGTAGGGGCAGGTGGGATGTTGTGGGAAGCAGCATTTTCCAGGGAATGCAGTGGGGACACTCATGTCTGGAGAAGGAGCTCGCTGGAGGGATGTGTAGATGAAAGGGAAACATGAATTTAAAATGGAGCATGGCTATGGAAGAGCTTTGATGAAATGATCCTCTGCACTGTGAAAACAAAGACACCTAAATCCTATGTGGATGAGGCAGGGCCATTAGCTGACCTCATAGTGCAGTCCTCCAAATTAATGCTCCTGGAGCAGCCAGCTGAGGTGATTTGACTCTAAAAGTCAGATGGTTGAGAGGGATATGTCTGGTGAAAGTGGCTTTAGCTCATAGACATTTTAAATGTTTCAATTACTTTTGAAAAGACAGTTTGTCTTTGGAAAAAACCAGGTGCTTGTGTGATGTGTTTACTGGAACAGTCCTTTTCTACCAGCCTCAAGAACTTCAGCTCTGTTTCAGCCTTATTGAAGAAAAAATAGTTCTTAAAATTTATCTTCATCCTTCCTCAGGAAGGATAGAGCCTAACTGGGGTGTTTCCCAGAGAGCTGGTTTCGAAGTGACTGACTGGTAATGATGAGTGACAGAATTAGCATAAATTCAGAGATACGGTTGGCTGGTGCCAACTGCCTGTGTGGGTATAAGAGTCGCTCTTGGGAGCGATGACAGAGCCTGATTTTTATCCCTCCCTCCCTCCCACCCCCCCCACTTTCCCACCCAGAGTGCTGAATATCCGACTGGATATTAAATACTTGAAAATCAACCTACTTAGCAGCCTGGAGCAGGCTCCAGGGAGGAGGTTTGGGGAGGGAGGGCTCGTTGGGGAGGTGTCACAGACGGGGATCTCACTGTGAGGGTGTCCAGCAGACAGGGGACACCAGGGGTGTCTGTCCCAGCACCCTGAGCTCTGCATTACGTGATTCCCCAGCAAGGTTTGCTGCTGGTGGCTCCAGGCCAGCTTGTCATGTCAGTGTTGAAAACTGCAGAGCACCTCTCCAAAGGCTGGAACCTGTCTCGATCTGCCCGCTAACCGCGGTGCCTCCGCGAGCTGCACACGCAGGGCAGGATGGCTCCTGGCTCTGCTGCCTCCTGGCCGTGACTGACCGGCTCCTTGGGGCTGGGCTGCCTCACCCACCTGCCCTGCAAGCCCTGGCTGTGGTGGGAGACACAGGAGCTGCTGGTGTGGCCAGGTCAAGCAGGGCAGATCTGCGTGTCTGCTCGGCTCGCTGGGAGAAGGGGAGGCATGGGTGGGGAGCTGGGGTGGTGGGAAGGGTCAGGAAAGGGCTGTGGCTGCTGCAGAGCAAGGTGGGACCTGCCGCTGGTCCCCAGGGTCACAGCCCCCTCAGGATGCCATCTCTCAGATCTTGATACCCATATTTATAAAACCAAACTCAAATCTGGATCAAATGCAGCATTTTCTGGAGCTCTGGCTGTTCAGGAATGACCATTCCATGCTCTGCTGTCTCACTGCGTTGGGGTCCCACCATGTGTGACCCCTCCCTGGTGATCCCATGTGTGTGCTTAAATAGTGGGGCTGGAAAATGGGAATTTCTGGATCTGGGCAGTGTTGGGAAGCATCTCCCAAATGCACACCCTGACAGCAGCACTGCCTTGCTCCCAACATGTGTTTAATCAACTGGATAAATAGAGGAGCTGTTCAAATGGAGCTACTGAAAAGCACCTGCAAAATCTGTAGTCACTGCTGAAACCCCAGTCCCTGTATGCTGATTAGGCTCTTGTTTTTAAAAAACTTGTAGTGAATATGTTTAAATTCTGCAACTAAGATATTTTCCCTAATTATTTTCTTTTAAAATACACTTTTAAGATTGGCTGCTCTGATGCTGGAGAATACTTAATGCTTCTTCCCTCTTACTGGTGTATAAATGCAATCCTGAAACATTGTCAGTTTTTCTAATATTATTTTCAAGATTAATATTGGATGTACTTTTTGGGAGGGGGCTTACTAATGAATTATGTGACTACTTGTGAGAATAAATTGCTGGTAGTATTCCTGTTAAAATACTTTTCCTAATTGCTTAGAATTAATATCCTGCTTGTGTAGCATAACTTTATTGGGCTTGGAAAGTAGATTTATCTTGGAATTTCACAGGTATCATCTTATTTGAGTTGTCTGCTGCTCCCCACCACCACACACACAATACAGGTCCATTCATGCAGGTTCTGTGCTGTCTTTTACTGCTTCTGTTGTTTGGGTGAGATAAAAACTTTTTGAACTACTAAAGTGGACAGAGTTTAAAATTACAGACACATTACTTTCCTTTGCAGCCATAATATGTTTGTTTTGGCAGCCTGTCTCTTCTCTGGAACATGGAACAGTTCCTTTTTTTGCTATTATTCACTGTTTTCAGTCATACAGCACCAAGTATTATTCATGGCCCTGGAAAAAGTTACTCCTTGACAAAACAAAAGCATAGGAAGTGTTCTGAGCCTCCCTCATTTTTATAATTGACAGGTATTAATGTCGTGTGGGTACCCAGAGCAGTGACAGTGTGCTGTAAATTAATGAATATCACAGGGTGTTTATGGCTGGGGAGCCCTCCCTGGCTCTGCAGGGGCTGGGGGTGTCCTGGTGGCCCTGTCCTGGTGCCACCTGCCAGGACAATGCTCCCTGGATGCTCCCTGGAGTAAACACCACCTTCATTCACCTGGGCTAGTGCTAAGCTTCTCCCACATGGTGGAGCTTTTACCCTCGACTTGACCACAAAAAGACATTTGCGAAGTGCAGAGAGGCAGCTTGGGGAAGGAGGGCTCTGCTCTCCTCTTCCCTGATCCATTAAATTTTTGTGTCTTGTTTAATGCTGTGTTTGCCCTGCTCAGACACGGACACCGTGGCTCTGCAGATCCAGCAGCCTCCAGAGGCCTCCTGGATCCCTGTGGGATCCCATGGCAGCTCCTGGTGGCCTGGAGCTGCAGGGCCATGCAGTGCCCAGATGTGCTGGAACCCCCCAGATGTGCTGGAACTCCCCCCCCCCCCAGCTGATTTCCAGCTGAAAATTTCTAATAATCAGCTCTGCATCACATCCAGCAGGTATTGCCCCATTCTCCCACTCTTTACCATTTCCAAGCATTTTGCTGGTTTTGTCATCAGACAGGAATGGTGTAAAGAATTAGGGTTAATGATTCTTACAGCAAACTGCTTTTGAAAGAAGTATTGAAGAATCTGAGAGTTTGTGTGATTTGGACCGTGCTTAGGAAGTGAAAAATAAAGTCTGCTGCTGAGAACAACTGCCTGGTTTTCAGAAATCAGCTGTTTCTTTCTCATTACTTGTTTATAGAATTGTGATGCTGTGCAGCCTTTAGAGGTATTCTTTGCATATTTTTTCCAACTGTAACTCACTTTAATGTTTATCTGTTTTCTAATAATACTTAGCACAAGAGGTGCCCTTTCCTTTTTTTTTTCCCCTCAGGATGTGCTGTCTTTTCTTTTTCTCCCTTTCCAGTAAGGAAAGCACCATTTCCTCCATGGCAAATGAGTAATGGTGATGCAGGTCAGTTCAGACTTTTATGTTGCCACTTGTTTACATAAAAGTGATCAGTTCTTCTGGAAATCTGTAATTTTCATGGGAACTCTGCATTAATTTTAAACTCACTCTGTTCACAGCACAGGAAGGTATTTTCCCTCTTTCTCCTAAGGTTGGAAATCACAGGGTTTTTTTCTGCTGTGCCTCTGTTTGATAGAAAATTGGTTTTGCTGCTGGAGGTCCTTCAATGTTCCACCACCTGTCCCCTTCTCCCTGCCAAACTTTGGATTTCTTTGGTCTTGATCTTTGCTATTTCTGAAGCAAAGCCCTGAAACAGTTTTTTTCCCCTTAGTCTTCTTCTGCCTTGCTATTTTTTCGCCCCCTTCATAAAAATAAATTGCAGAGCTGATCTGGCTGTTGGATATATGCCCAACTATTGTCCCATACCAAGGAATAAAATTTCCAACCCTTCATGCCTGTCCTTACAGCTCAGCTGCCTGCATGCTTAGATTTTTCATTGCAGGGCCCTTTTAGAACAGATTTAGAATGGTTTTATCAAGTGATGAGTGAGTTAAGTTCTGTGTTTTGCAAGGCAGGAGTAAATGTTTTCAAATAGTAACATCTTGTAGTGAATAAAATGATG
This sequence comes from Melospiza melodia melodia, assembly GCF_035770615.1. NCBI lineage: Eukaryota > Metazoa > Chordata > Aves > Passeriformes > Passerellidae > Melospiza > Melospiza melodia. Next base: position 7,942,185 of record NC_086214.1, read on the forward strand.
CTCCCAGTCACTGGATGGTTTGTCTTTGGCAGTGGGAGACGTGGATTTGTTGGTTGATATTTTCTAGGTAAGAATAAGTAATGGCTTCTTCCCATAAACTCAGTAATATTTTAATTTTGGTGATTCAGTCTTTAATATAAATACAGTAAAGTGACAGGCTTCATGCCCTTAATATTTAAGGGTTTTAGTCATCCTTAGAATTAATTCTGGTTTCGGCAGAAGCATTTATTATTAAAGAAAACACAGAGTCAGATATTTAATTACTTGGATTTCTTTTTTTAACACATTTTAGGAACATCTGTGGATCCTAATGAAGCCAGGGAAGGATCCCAGACCCTAAAAACTGCCTAAATTTTTACAGTAACATGGGAGGAGGGGATGGATTAGCTTGGAGGGCAGGGTACTGTGAAGATTCTTGGCATATATTTTCAGATGACTTACTGTATTTTTAGCTGGTTTCATTTTAGGCAGTAAGACCATCCATTTATTCTATACTGCTCAAATTTCTGGGTTTTCTGTAAAATACAGTGGAGTTTTCTTATGGGGCTGATGCAGAGCTGTCTGATCCTCAGCTGTGAAAGAAATACTTATGTTGATTATCTTTGCTTCACTGTTTTCTTTAGATTTCAAGAGGTTGTGCTTAACATTTCAAAATTAGTTAGAGGACTCCTTTCAGACTGCTAAATTATACCTACCAGAAGGCTGCAGAGCGAGCTCTGCGTGCCTGCCTCAACTTAGCTGCTCTTGATGGCGCTGCAAATAAATTATATATGTAAGCAAATTATTTTGAAAGCAGTAGTTTTTAAATTGGGACAAGGCTTCTCTGTGTGTTCATACATCTTGTGCTCTAGCTGGTTAACAGGTGAGTTTGAACCTCTTCCAAATTTGGTGTCAAATTTTCAGACAAGCACAATGCACAAATTCTCCTTTCTACCCTTTACAAAGAGGAAGGAAGGGGGGAAAAAAACCCCAAATCTATTTCAGTACTTTCTCAGAAGTTTGCTTGTATAAATTTCTCTTTTTCTATGAAAGTATACTTTAAAATTCTTGAGGAATGCTCGAGTAATTGTGCTTTTTTAGTGAGTTCAGTAGATTATTGAGAAGGATCTGTCTGAACTATAACAGAATTTAGAAATCATTAAATAATTTTTTAAAGATTAAGTAAAATTTTAAATAAAACAGTAAACTAAAATTAATATAAATATTAAATAAAATATTTAAAATAATAAAGTATGTTAAAAATGGCAGCTTAAAATTGTGAATAATCTGAATATATTTTTGAACCAACATGGGATTAGCAGATGCTTTTGCATGTTTATGCAGGGTGTCATTTATGGCAGCATCAGTGAAGCTTTTCCTTCACCCTCAGCTCTCTCCAGTGTCTGTCCTGACCTGAGAGCCCAACTCTGCTTCACACAAGGAGCACAGACACATCTCCAGCGTTAAGAATTTTGCCTTCTAGTCAGTTCTTTTGTTCTCTGTGGTCTTGAAGAAAATTACATTTTCTTCAATGCAGTTCTCTCCACTGTTGTGGTGCAGAGGAGTTTCAAGGCAGGGAGCTGTGCCTGTGCTGCAGCTCCTGCGAGTGTAAAGTAAGAGGAGAAAAATGTCTCTTATCTTTTTCCGTTATCTCTGCTTACCTCACTCTTTTTTGGGGGTTGGTTGCCACCTTAGGAACACATTGCTGCCAAATGAATCGAGTGAAAATCATAGAAATAGTGCTCAAGGAGTGACTTTTTTATTTGTAAATGGAAATATTCTGCTGTACTCTAAGCTCCTGTGTTGTTCCAGATAAATCAGCACATGGTATCAAATTAACTTTATTTCTTAGAGTGCATTTTATTACAGATATTCTGACTTGGGTGCATTTTGTTGAAACGAGGGATGAATTTGTGTACATTAATAATCCAGAGTGAGTGTTGGCCTCTGTTGGTACTCCAGGAGCTGTGAGTTCTGGTGTGCTCAGGTCCCCTGGGAGCCAGGCTGCTCAAAGGGGGCAGAACCTGCCAGTGGGGTCTGTGTGTGACCCCCTTAAATGAGCAGCGAGGTGGCTGCCCTTGAGCCATGCCCTGAACGTCCTGGGCTAATCCGAGTGGCATCCTGGAGAGTTCTGCTGCAGCACTCAAGGCAGCAGCACAAACTGATGTGACTGATGGTATTTGTGCATTATATCAACATCACTGGATTATCTGCAGCAGCAGGAGGAGGAGGACTGGGAACAAGGATGGATAACGTACTGAACAACTAACTGAAAGTGCCTAATGAACAGGAAAAGTAGAATTATAGACTGTAGGGTTCACAGTTGTTGTATACTTGACATCCTTTTGGTAATTTCCCTAAGAAAGATTGGGAGAAGTTACTGGAGGGATGACAGCAAACATTAGGCAATTTTCTGGAGAATAGAAATAGTTTTGAGCAGGGAGTTGAAGTATTTGTTACAGCTGGGTTTAATTAACAGAAGGTGAGTTGGGTTTACCATTGGGGGTGGTAACATCAGGCACAGCTCTTTCTGTCTTGCAAATGAAGAGTTTCTGAGCAATGTAATTTGTTAACATCAGGCACAGCTCTTTCTGTCTTGCAAATAAAGAATTTCTGAGCAATGTAATTTGTTTTAGCAAGAATTGGTTTGCTCAAGTGTTTTACTGGTAGCCAAAGGGAGTGAATATTTACAGGAAAAGGCAGGGGGAGGAATTTTATCTCATAATCAAACCCCACCACTGTTTAAGAACCAGTTTGCTCAAAGGTGGCATTACTGGACAGCATTGCAGAGAGCTTGAGGTTTTGACTCAAAATAGGTTTGGCAGCACTGAGTGAGAGCGTTGTGTGTGTGTTTGTCTGCCAAGCTCAGTGTTTAAACCATGGCAGCGTGTTTCTTTGTCATTTAGCCCTCTTGCAGAGAGCAGAAAGATCTTAACCAAAAATTACAGGACATTTTGATCCAGAAACTCCCTGCAGCAGCTAAATTGTTGTCTTGCTGTTCATATTTAATGTTATGCTTGGTTCTGGAAATAAGAATTTAAGTGACTTGAGTATCCTGAGTGCATGTTTCTGATGGCTTCAGTAGAAGGTGTCATTCCAAGAGTAGTTTCTTCTTAAATAAAAAAGTAATTCTGTAACTTTCATGTGTGCACTGTTTCTAGGTGTAGTTATCATAGGCCTAAATTATTTAAACTATAAAGCAGCATCTTGCAGGAAATTTCTATTCCTATGATATTTTTTTAAACATATAAATATTTCAGGTCTATGCAAAAGACAAACCTTGTATAAAAATACTATATCACCCATGAGTAGGAGAAGTTATTAAAGGTAGGCACAGGCTGAGTAATGAAATGGGGACATCAGGTTCCTCAGAATAGCCTGTTACTAAGGGATGCTGAATCCAAGGTAAAAACTCCTGTTTCTTCTCATTTCTAGCTTTTTCAAACCTATTTAACGATGACTTGAATATATCCAATCTGATGTTGATGATGGTAGTTACTGTGGATAATGATCAGCTGTTGCAGCAAAAGGATTCACTCAGCTTTTTAATTTAGGAAGCAGAATGCTGATTTTTTTATAAACTTGGCCAGCAAACAGAAACCAAGATGATGGCAGTCTTGGATGTTTCTTTATTCTTCTATCTGCTTTCCCAGGGATCAGCAATAGTACTTGGGGATTTAAGTGGTTTGGTCAGCATTACCTTTTTCAGCCTTTGTATTTCCATAATAGTTCATAAACCTGCAAATAATGGTCTGCTCTGAGCTGAGCCAAAAATGAGTAATTTCCTTTTTTCTCCACAGTACCTCAGAACTGGTCTGTAAGATTCTCCCCAATGGAAGAATGAGACATGTAGTATACTGGAACCAGGGCTCATAAGAGAACCAAAATTAAATTCAAATAATCCTAAGAATTACAGATTGGTTTTTTTTTCTACATGTGCAGAGTAGTCCCTTCATCTTCATCTGCCCAGTTGCCATTTAATAAGCTTTTAGGTGTTTATTAGAATATGTGTCATTACCTTGCATCTGTTCCACTCCAGGAAATTGGCTGTTATCCTGTGTTTTCTTCCCAAAATATTGGCTATTTCCTGTATAGACTCTACCCCCTTAAATACAGTATTAAATATGGTGTTGATGCAGGCAGAGTCGTCTTCTGCCTGTTCTGTTTTCCTGCTGTTGCTGCAAACAAATGTGAAGAATCTTTCCAAAAAGAAAAACCCTCAAGGATCCTTCATTAGATGTACTCCTGGGAATTGGTAATAGATACTTGAATATCATTCATTTTAGGAGCAGGATTTTGATGCCTATTAAAATCAAGGTACACGCTAAATATTTACCCTGTTTGTTTGGAAATGTGTGTTCCTTTTAACACAGCCTCTCATGCAGAGGAAATGCACAACTCACCAGAGCACTGAGCAGTGTTTCACAGGGATATCAGGGTTTCCACTGAATTGGGACCTTAATTTCCCAATTCCCAAAGGATGCTGTGCAGGCCTTGGCTGGCCTCGTGCAGGAGCAGATGGTACAGCAAGAGGAGCTCGCGAGTTCTGGGGGCCAAGGCTTGCAGCAAGCAGGGAAAAAAAAAAAGGAAATGTTAATTTAGGAACTTAAAAAATCCCCTGATAAAGAGAAGGGAGAAATGCCAAAGGGAAGAAACAACAGTGTTGCTCTAAAAGTGGTGTTCTAAGCTCAAACCTAGGACGGAAGCTGTCCTGATCTCATCTGTGCAAAATCTATAAAATCCAATTACTCTGATAGCTGGAATTTAAATAACTAGAAACTTTATGTCTAGTCTTGTCTTGCTTTTAGCTGTCTTTACAGTGGGAAAAACTGTCCAAGTCAGTGATAAGGAACCATTTTCTTTGGGGAGGAGTTTGAAACACCACCCAAGGATGATGTCATTCCTGACACTGTTCATATCCTGATTGGAAATCTGCAATGGTGAAAGAAAGCAGCATGTATTAGGAATGCTCTGTCTTTATAAACTTACTAGGCATTGTTTTAGGTGTTCTAAAACAAGTCTTGGCATATAGAGCAGCTTACTGGGTTTAGAGAAGACTGATCTACTTTTTAACTGGAAAAAAAATCATTACTCATAGCATCTGGTAAAGTGATAGTGCACGGATTTTAGGCTACAGTGCCTTATTTTTATTGTATTTAAAATAGAAAAGGTACCAAGGTCTTTGCAGGTAAAATCCAACACCATACTCTAAAACATTAAAGGAGAAAAGACTTGGAAGCATCTGAAAAGGAAGTGGATTGTTAGAGTTGCTTGAGAATTTCTTTTGCTGTCTGTTTAGGTAATCATAATTAAAAAATGCCTGAATGATCTTAATAACACATGATTCAACTGACAAGCACTAATTGCTCTCTATCAGGCCAAGAGAAGATGAATGTTGTCAAGAAAACCACAAGTCAGACAAGCTGATTCTCTTCTAGTCTGACACCGTGTTCCCATGTACAAACCAGTTTTTACTGGAGTCTTTCCAACATCAAAAGAAAATCCTTGCCTTCCCATTAATTTTCGTTGCTGGCAGGCTCGAGCTGTTTGTGACGAGTTACTTTCCTTACTATTGCTGGGCTGCTCATGCACAGGGTTGTGCAAAGGCAAAAATGTAAACAGGTTTCTCAACTTCTCCTTATCTTTGTAGTTAAACTGAGCACATTCTTGTACTGAAATATAAAGCATTAGGGATTAAAAAAAAACCCTATTTTTTTAAAAATTGTCTGAGGAATCCTTTTTTTCTTTGCCCTGCAATGTGCAGTGCACTGGGCCAGGTAGGATAACATTATTTTTCTTCAAAGATCTCCTTTTTTGAAGACAACCTATGCAAATGATGTAGTTGCAGTGAAAAATCCCAGTTTTGTATAGCAGATGCTATCTGGCAGGATTTCCTGCTAGGTGATGTGTATCTAGTGCCATTTTTTTCTTTTGTTTTAACGATGCCTTTTTTGTCTGTGCTCTAGTCAAATGAAAAACTTGTCCTTTGTTGCTTGACTCTTCTATATTTCTTCATTTAGATACAAGCAGTAGGAGATATTCCACACTGTTTCATATTTTCCATTTATATTTGGCCATGGGTTGCTCCATGGTGTTGTGAGGGTATGGGTCACTGGGGCAGCCATCCACCCAGAGAAATCCAGTGACCTTTCTTGTAAACAGCCCTTAAAAAACAGTGCCTGCTTTGGATGAAGTAAATTCTGACTTAGTCACTCCAGTGTTAATTATGAAAGGAGATCATGTTATGTTTTAATGTAGGTGTGAGACTCTTAAAAAAAAAACAAAACAACAAAACAAACCAAGAAACCCTGGGATCTTGCTGTAAACAGAATATCTCCTTTAACCAGATATTTTAAGTTGGATCATTAAACCTCTCCCCAGAGCTCAGTAGTGCCAATTCATCTTTTAATTAGTTTTTCTGAGGAAAAGGGATATTGACTTGGTTGTGAATTCACCCTGCTCTCTGGAAGGACTTTAACTCAATCCACTTTCTGGTTTTATGGAGAAGAACAGAAATCAGCTCCTTAAAGCTTCACTGTAATTCTCAAACTTCAGGTATCAACCTTTGGAATACTTCCCTGCCATATCTGAGGATTGGTTTAACCATTTGAGGGCCACCTTTAGCAAATCTTAAAAGGACTCTGTTTTAAGTGCCAAATTTGAGTGACAATTCCCAGTTTCAACTGCACAGAGTTCCCTGTCAGCATCTTGGTGCTGAACCTGATATTGAACCAGAGTGTAATGAACTCCTTTTCCTTACCAGATTTCTTTGCTGGTAACAAAAGCCCCTTGCTGAAGGGTGATGTTGAAGTGCAGAGGGGAGGATGATGATGAACATGTGAAGGGAGCACTGAGCATTCCTGATTTGTTTTCCAGCAAGTCCCAGTCCCCCCCTATTTCCAGGGTCACCCTTACAGTTGTTCCCCAGTGCTTGGCTCACTGACAGCAGAAATAAGTAAATAAATCAGAGTAGAGAGGCAAGACCATGAACTGACAGTGGGTGGATTTGTCATTTCAAATCTCCTGAAAACAAAAAAGTACCTGTGTTTGTGTGTCAAAACTATTATCAAATCTATCTGAAATTATAATAATCTCTGACAGTTTAACAACATCATGGGTTATAAAAAGCACCACAGTAAGTTCCTTTTCTCAGTTTTTGCACGTGATGGGGGAACAACAAATTCCCTTTTTCCTCAGATGGTGCCCAGTGCTGCTGGTGCTGCACACCAGGGATGAGGGGACGTTTTCAAATTGGAGGGCAGAGCCCTGTGCTGTCAGCTGGAGTTGAGATCCTTTCAGGGCAGCAACAGGAGAGGATTTGTTTGTTCCTACTTCAGAGTTTTCTGCAGAAAATAATGAGAACCCTAGAGTCTGTCCTGAAATGACAAAATCCTTTGCTTCTGTAGAAAAGTGAACAACTATTTAAAAAAGGAAAAGGGGGGAGGAGGAGGGATTAGCATGGAGACTGTAACTGTGTTACCTGAAAAGCACCAGGATAGCCCAGAATATACCCCAGAATACTGAATATTCTGAAGTATATTCAGTATACCCCAGAATACTCATGGGGTATTCTGAAAATAGCCACGATCAAATCTGGTTTTAATTTTTCACAATGGTTTAGATAGGATCATTCTGGCATGCATTTGAGTAAAATATATTGAAAATAATATTTCTCTGGCACCTTCTGCTGTACAGAACAGAGCAGTGTTGGGGTGTGTGTAATATCAGACTTCTTATATTTTGTGATGGTAATTTTTAGCAGTGTACTATTTAAGAAATAATATGGGAGTTTATTCATGGACTTGCTAGAAAATCCATCCCCTTTGATACTTGTGCTAAAGGCAGGTGTGAGGAGCAGATCTCAGTGTCCCCAGTCAGTCCCAGCCACGAGGAGGTGCTGGCAGCTCTGGGAGGTGTCAGTGCCACAGTGTCCCTGTGCCAGGACAGTGCCCAGCAGCCCTGCAGGTGCTGAGGTGTCGGAGGGTCCCTGTGGTGCCTGCTGTGGCTGTGGTGAGTGTGTTCCTTGGCAGGGCACGGGCGGCAGGAGCGTGCCAGGCGGCGATAAGCAGTGCCATCTAGGGTTGAGCCCTCATCCTCAGAGCCCCAGCCCAGAGCTGGAAGGTGTCCAAGGGCAGAGTGTGTCATTACTCACTCAGAAATAAGGCTTTCTTTAGATGATAATATGTGTTTTACAAGTACTGAACAGCACACCCCGAATCTTAGCAAGAGCTTCTAATCCTCTTGTTATATCCAAAATACATACCTGTGCTAGGGAGATTTCAGGTTGTTTTTGCTGGGTCTGTGATGTTACCTGAAGTCTGGGGTGTCCCGTGGTGTGTAGGGAGGGGATGAAGCCTTTTAGAACCAGGGGATGTTACCTTCAGGCTGCTGCATGTGGGAGAAATTCTGCTTGAGGAAAAGTTCCTGCATGGATTTGAAAGCAATAATGGAGTTTGATCACAGGGTTGAGCAGATCTACCCACAGCAGATGAGCTGCCCAGAAGTCACTGGGTCTCCTGTCTGGGTTTTGATGGCACTGCAAACCTTATCTTTTTCAGAGGTGGGATTGGAATTAAAAATTTCATCCTTTCCATGGGGCAACATGTTTGAAGTTCAGAGCAGCAGAGTCCTCTGACAGCACATTCATGTTTATGCCATCTCCATCCCTCCTCCTTGCAGCTGAGGCATTCCTTAGGGGCAAAGTCTGTGGAAAAATCAGCTGCAAAACTGACCCAGAAGGGAAAAAAAAATTTGTTTTACAGATGAGGTTTGTGTGTAGCTTTGGGGGAACTCATTAAGCTTTGCCAGCAAATGCTCTGGTCTTGTCAGCACCATCCAGAAAGGCCTTGTGGTTTAGGCTTTGGATTGCACTTTTCCACAAACACCCACACCATTTTAGGGTAAGGAACTGAGGAAGGTGCCAATGTTGGAGTTGTGTCCTGTCCTTCTGTGCCCAAAGTGCAGTTGTGGCGTTGCTGGGGACACTTGGGCACAATCCCCATGCACACACCAAGTGCTGCCTTTCTTCAGCCACACTCAGGAGCCACTTCCCAGCTGCTGGGGGTGCCTGTGGGCAGCCTTAGGTTTGCATTCATTTTCAGCAGTGTTTAAGTTCAAATGACTCTAATTTACAACACTAAAATCATATTTTAGTGGACAGTAACAATTTACTTCCCAAAATGCTGAGAGGTCTGTGCCACCGTATGTTGCCAAATTATAGCAGGATATACAATGGTGTGTGGATTTTATTTTCTTCTTCTACTGGGAGGTTTTTCTAGGTGGAAAATCCTCCCTATGGTGAAGGAATGCAGTAAATTTATGTGAGGAGAGGGGCTGGAGGAGCAGAGCCACATCTGTCAAGTGCAGCTTGTGCTCTGCAATTCTTGTGAATTCTGTGGGCTCTAAAGGGCCCCTTCTGACCCATGTACCCAACCTTTGTTCAACTTTCAGTTCATACTGAAAATTATTCATTTTCCAAGGAATTTACTTGCCTTTTGGTTGTGTGCTTTAGCCAGGGGGTTTGACAGTGAGTTCGACCTACTTAAAAGGGAATTATTTTAGAGATGCCCTCCACCCCACCCCAAAGCAGCAAGCGTGGTTTGCCTTGGCATTCCAGATCCCTGCTTCTTCCTGTTGGAATTTCTCTATTTGCTAGCTTCAGGCTTGCTGATTTCCTTATTTATTTAATTTTTTTAACCCTTTATTTTTCTTTCCCCTCTGAAAAGAACTGGTATAAACTTCTTCAGCATGTTCTTTCTTGGCTCTCCTGATCAAATGACTAAAGGCTGGAGTGGGAAGAATGTCTGGCCTTTGAGTCTGTGATCTGCTGATTCATAGATAAATATCCTATAAAATACATAGTTGAGCTGCTCTAAGTTTAGGGCTGAATATTCTTTCATGATCTGTTTGGGAAAGAAGCCACAACTTGAGTCAGACTTTCCAGTTCAGTATGTCTTGGTTCCAGTATGATTAAATTCATCAGCCTGACTGAAAGTGAAGTCCTGGTTCTTGCTCCTGTGTGCTGAACTCATCCCAGTGCCCTTGCACTGTTTGTAGAGCCAGCCTTGATATCCCCCTGGCAAAGCTGCATCACTCTGGGCCTTAAATAAAAATATTTGTGATCCTGAAGCATTTGAAACTCATCCTTGCAGGGCCAAATTAAATGAATTAAGCCTGGATTGAAAGTATTAAAAAGAAAAATCTGGTTATCAAACTGTTTAGGAGCATGGCAGAGAAAAGCCCAAAATCTCTTTCCCCCCTCTTTTTTTTTTTTTTTCCCTGACCCCAAAAGGGAAGTTTGGAGAGGAATTGGTCTGTGTCAGTGTTTAGTTTTCTGTGGTGAAGAAAATAAATGTTTTTGTAAAATTTGCACTTGTGGGGAAAGAGAGAAAAGAGATGAGTGCTGAACATACTGATACGTGGTCTTTGCTTGGTTTTTTGTGGAAAAAAATAATTATGTAGCAAAATAAATTATGTAGAGTCTGAGAAGCACTTGTTTTCTTTCTTGATCTTGTTAAAGCATTTCTTAACACAATGGCTTTTTTTCTCAAGTATTAGCATTAATTACTGAAAATGTTAATAGGTTTTGTGGATTGTACAAGTGGGAAGACTAGCAACAACCTGATATTTCAAAAGAAAATAATATTCCATCCTCTAGATTCAAAGATAATTCAGGAAAGTAATAAAAGCTTGTGAAATCATATGGAGCAAAGCTTTATGTCACTTCACTCCTTCATCAGATAGAAAGCAAATACCTCATTTCATTGGCCAGAACTCTGTGTCTTGGATATGACTCTGTCATTTTTTATTTTGCAAGTCCCCGATTTTCACGGATTTCAGTGGTGTCTTCCCTCCCCTCCTGGAGCAGGAGTCTCCCACCCTCTGGCACTCAGAGCTGCTGCTCTCTGCAGTCAGTGTGCACCAACCATCACTCTGTAAATCACACACTGCAGGGCTTCATTAAAAATTTGGAGAACCACCTTATGACTGGGCTGATGATCTCATTTTATCCATACATGGTACTTATTAAATAAATACCTTTGAAGCATAGGAAACCGTCTGGGAACTGACTTGTGTTTCTTCCTCTGCTCTGTTATCTTAATTTGATTGGTAGGACAGAAGTCCTGAAAATATTTTCTGAGGGAAATATACATTGGAAATAAAGCAGTGCTATTCTTAGATCTCTTTGCAGACTTCCTACTTTTTTAAAACTTTTTTTTTAACTTTTTCTTTTTTTCCCCCTTGTGACTTTGCTGTTCTTCAGGCAGTTTAACTTTGTCTGTGCCCTGATTTCCCCTGAGGGGAGGATTTGGTGAAGTCCTGAGCACGTTTCAGACCTGACTCCAAGGCAGCAGGAGGTTTTCCAAGAACTAATTCTGGCTGTTTCTGTGAGAGTCCTTGTCAGCACATTTTTTGCTGTAATGGTGAATAAACCCAGGTATTTTTGGTAACAGTGGTACACCACACCTCTAGGGAGCTTGTCCTTTGAGGATGGGTGTGCTTGGAGACTCAGGAATTGCACATCTTGTGCATGTTTGTGCTTCAGTCATGAGGAAGTGTTTGTGCCAACAGGCCAGGACAGAAGCTCTGGGGAGTGAGCTTTTATTGTTTCACCAGGAAAAATACTCAGCCTCTCGCCTTGTGTGGTTATTAACTGATTAGCTGGAAATCAGAACTGTGAAACCTGACTGAAGGTGGCATCTCCTTGGGTTTGGGTTCCTTTGGAGGCATCCAGAGGAGAGATCCAGCCATCGTGGGGCAGTGGATGGGAGGAATCTCCAGCAGGAAGCTCAGTGTCCTGCCTGAGGAGGGCCTGGCACCCACAGTGTCCCTGTCCTAGCAGAGACATGAAGTTCCCCCATCATGACCTCTCAGTGCTGTACCACCTTTGCAATGAAAATGCTCCTTCTGAGCATCCCAAATAATTATTTTGGCTGTTCTTCCTTAATTCAGACCTCCCAGTTCAGACTGTGCCACTCTTTGCTTTAGCAGAGTGTTGCTTGCAGTGTGACATGAGCTCTTAGTTGCCAGGCCTTGTAGAATGTTCCTGTGTTAGTAAAGTCAACAAATGCTTTGCACAAGCACATAGCCATTCATCTAAGCCTTATTTTTTACCTTTTTTTGGTGTTTTTACTTGTGCAAAATTTGACAGAGGGAGCTGGAAAACTGATGAAAAGGAGGAGGAACCAACCATCCAGCATTTAGCCCAGCTTGGTGCACATTGTGTTCTGGACTTCCCAAATTGGATTGAAGGTTTTGATTGAAAAGATTGTCAGCACTATGCAAATGAGAGGGAGAAGTGAAAGTGCATCTCGTGCAAGTAATTCCTATGTAGATAATTTGCCATAAAAATTTATATTGCAGTCCTTAAAACCTTCAGAGATTTATTCTGTCTAGGGAAAGGTGATTTATATGGTATTAAAACACTTTTTATGTTCCAGTCCTTTAGATTTAATGTTTATTGCCTATAAAAATGAAATCTTCCTGTGGATATTTAAAAGTTTTGGTACTGTGTGAAATATATATTCAGCTTAGAATCTGAAATGCTTTAGAGATGCAGTAAATAAGTGATGGAGTGTTACCTCAGGTTCACCAGCCTTTGCAGTCCAGCCTTACTCCAGGGCTGAATCCATTATGTAGGTGGCATTTGCTTACCTTAGACATATGGTAAAGGAGAGCATGTAATGGCAGAAGTAATCTGTAATTTTGTCATTCTGTTTTGACTGACTATTTAGGGCTTTGTATATTTGTATGTTTGGTTTTTTTGACTGATGTGCAGTATAAAAATACAGCAGTAGCTTTATTGCTTACCCACAAAGGGCTGGATTAAAGCACAAGATTAGGGCACTCTGCAGGAGTGTCAAATGAAGGAAAAGCATTTTGCATCATTTCTCTAAATATCCTCTACCCAGCAGTGCAGGGCAGTGCAGTCCCTGTGGATAGATGGGCAAGGAGGAGTTTATTTCTCATCTAGTTGGTGATTTTTGCTATCTCTGTTATTGTCTGGGCAGAGACACAGAAGGAACTGTACTGCTTTGAAAGCATAATTCTCAACCTCACCCTCTCCCCTTTTATCATGGACAGTTTTTTAAAGCATAATCTATCTGTCTGGAAATGTGTCAAATACAAAGCATGGAGGATAGAGCAGCAGATCAAGTGAGGCTTTACACAAAAATAGGAAAGTGTGTGTAGGTGTTTGTTTTGCCTTGTAGCTTCTGTAATGGTGGTGCCCTGGAGAAGTAGCTGAGGTAACAAGCTTTGCTCCTTCCCAAACATTTCCCAGCCTTTCAGGGTCCACCCCACAGCAAACCTGAGCCACATCAACCCTAAACAGTGTCCTGCTGAGTGCTGAGGGAGATTGAGGAAAGGCTGGCAAGGAAAGGCCCCCAAGTCCTTTGGGGTTTTTTTTTGTCTGCATTTGCAGGTGGATGGCTGCACATGGAGCACAAAGATTAAAGATTGATTTACTTGTACACCCAGAGATGATGCTGAGGGATCACCAGCAGTGCTGTGTTTGCATCAAACAGCAGCCAGCTCTCCCTCCCCAAATTGCTGTTTTCCAGCAGGAATTGAGCATTCCTGTGGGTGCCTGGCTGGGTTCCCCTGGAGCCCCAAGCCCTGGTCCCCAGTTCTCACACCTCTGCCTCCTCCCCCTGTGGGAAGGGACGGGATGCAACCGGGATGTCGCAACGCCAGGCAGCCGAGGGGATGGCAGCAGTTCAAGAGGAACTCTGCTGAAACTTCCCAGGGCTGTAAATGTCTGTGCCCTGGCACGGGAGAGCCAAGGAAGCGTTGGAGTGGCAGCAGCAGTCGGGGATGTAAATGCAGCACTTGATGCTGCATGTTCAGCCAAGGTGTTTTGTTTGGTGTTTGGAGGCAAAGCCAAGGTGTCCTCAGGTCTAAGGTAAGGCAGCTCTCAGAATGGTACAGACAACAAAACATGCCAAAGAAATACCAGAATTAAACCTTTATTTAGAAAATATACAACCAACCAACCTCCCAACAAAACCTAATATACCCCTTCCCTCCATTTTTATTCTGGTTTGCAGAACAACTTTGGGAAGGCAGGATCACATTCTAAATGGTTTTTTGCTAGGTATTGTGAAAGAAGTGTTTATAGGGTTGAGAAATATGATTTAGCTAAACTTGAGTGAAAAACTATAGCTGAAGAAATAGTCAGGCATTAGCTGGTGGTTGTTGGTCTTGGTTCCCTCATTTACATCTCTAACCTGAGGTGACTGCTACATTTCAGGCTTTCTCTTCCCCCAGTGCTGGTTCTGTGGATCCAGAGAATTTTCTGCAAGGTGTTCTCACCTGTCCATAATGCAAAAATTAAATTCTCACATTTTTTCTGTACTGAAATCTGAAAATCCTTGAGAGGTTTTAGGCTCTCTGGAATGCTGCTGTTAGAGCAGATGTCTACAGATGTAGAAAAAATTACTCTTTTATTAAGATTATCCTTTGTACTTATCACCCAGATACACTGCCAAGACCCAGCTCTGGTGGTCTGATAATTCCATGGTTTTGTGGAGTTTCATATTTGTTCACTTGCTGCTTTTGCAGTAAGCTTAGCGGCTACATGTACACCCAGAAATGAGTTTTCTTTTAAATACATAGATGTTCTTTAGCTACATCTTTTTTTCCTCCTCTTTTCCTAATCATGAAGGATCTGAACTGAGCAAGAAAGAAAATCAGTTTCAAAGTGAAACCTCGGTTGTTTGATACAATGTGTAGCATGTTGTGTCATCTCAAAAAAGGCATTTTTGGATCAGTTTCATATTGTCAGGCCTGGGGCTTTATAGTGTTCCATCAGTTTTCTCAGCAGAAGTGTTTGCTGGCATTTGCATGAGGGTGTCCAACCTCTTGTCTGCATATTTGAAAGCTTAAATTTGGCTTCTCTTCAAGAGTGTCTAGATAAATGATGGAGGTACTAGAGGCAGTGAATCTGAGAGAGCAGCTCAGAGGTAATCCAGCTATTTATTTGTGGTTTGCTGTAAAAGCTCATGGGGATGGAGAATGGCAGCAGCAACTTCAGGCTCTTCACTAAAAACCTGCAGTTTGCTGCTCTAGGTCACAAAATTCAGTGCTGGTTTGGGGTCAGAAATGTGTTTCTGATTAAATACATAATAGGGATAGGGGATTGTTCATGAGATCCTGGCTTTTGTTCCTAAAGGATTCTGATAATCCTAGAATCACAAAACAGTTGGGTTGAAGGACACCTTGAAGATCATCTACTTGGTTTCAGCCACAGCAAAAGAGAGGGGAGGTATTTCCATTTTATCAGGAAGTAGTTCTCTTTATTTCAGTTTTCATAGAGGACAGAGAGATGTGTGTGTATTTATATATGGACTGAAAATTGCTGTATGACAGAGTGCCTGGCAAAGACACAAACATTAATGATTTCTTGGTAACGAGATCACTTGTGTCCCTGGTACATCATCTCCCTCCCCAAACTGATGGGAAGCAAAAATTACTGTATTGGAGAGAACTGTATTTGTAGTTTCTTTCTGAGCGTGGGGAGGGAATGAAGTAATCTGTTCCATCAGCTTGTAAAACTGAGCTAATTAACAGACAATCAGCACTGATTGAGACAGCTGCATTCTTTACTGCGGGATTGTAAACACAGAGTCTTCACAGAATTGTTTTTACTGCCCTAAAGTGCAAGAAATTGAAATTGTATTTGATAGCCAAAATTAAGGACTTTTTAGTGCCAGTGTATCATAGCAAGGTTGACAGTGCCACTGCAGCTAAATCTGTTGTTTTCATTCTGGGGTGATTTGTTACATTGAATAGTGGAGGAATTCTGTAAATTATCACCAAACATTTTTTTTTGCCTGGTTAAAAAAGTGTTTTAGCTGTCCTGCCTACCCTAGTTGTGGTCTTGGAGCAAATAGATATTGGCTGTCCATGGCTTGGAGGCATCTCCTGATTGGAAATGCCAGATTTGCAATGTTTAAAAACTATTTTATAAATGCCTTTCTTAATGCATCACTTTTGGAAGGTCTTTAAATATTTCCTGATGTACAGTTTAGGGTATGCTGTTAGAAATGTTGGTTTAAAAACAGTCAGTCCATGTTAAAAATACAGAGAATAGTCCTTGTGGCTCTGAACCAGCACCATTATTAGCATGAAGCATGTTAGTTTTTGTTAAATGCAGTTCTGGCTGCTGTCAGCTCCAATCCAGCCTCCTTGTGACTGCACACCAGCTAATTTTACTTCATGAGTCAATTCTGCTATTTTCCTTTTCATGTCACAGAAAATGAGCTTAACTAAGTACTGCAATATGTTGTTGGGAAACACCTAGAAAAGGCATTCTGCATTCCACCGCCTCTGCCTCTTGATTTCACTTCAGAGTGAAGTGGGCTTGGTATCTATTTATGCTGGACTGTAGTCATCCAGATTAAACAGAAAAAGCTGTAAAAAAATCTCTGAAAGGTTTCAAAATCTTCTCTCTAATTGTCCAAAATATGTCACGTTTGCTATTGGCATTAAATGCCAGATAGACATTTCTCATCATGTGTTATCATGCCAAACTGAGTCAATGTTTGGGATTTGGATCAGAAAGGACACTAAGATGCCTAAATGGGACTTTTTAGTAGTAGGAAAAGCCTAAATAAAGAAATTGTTGCTTTCTTGTTTCCTATTTATATCTATAATTTTTCAGAAAACGTCCACCAATTGCATTCACAGGCAACTTCTCAAAAAAAAAGCTGTATTTTTTCCCATCATGGGAAACTGCCTAAACCTTACAGCAGTGCCCAGAAAGTCAACAAACTCAGAGCAAGGGAGGAAGCATGTTAGTCAGGAGTCAAGGACCGTTCCCTGGAAACCCTCTGCCAAATACTCTTCCTGCTTAAATTGTTTATCAAACAGCAATTTCATTTGCCAGTAATTTTCTTCTGATCTTGTTTTTGTTACTACTGATTTCTTAACACAAGTTCCCCATCCAGCTTCCTCTGTGTCCCTGTCCCGTGCCCACTGCTCCATGGGGCTGCTGAGCAGGGAGCAAAGACCTCCAGTGAAGGGAAAAAATCAGAATTTCAATGTGTCCCTGGATCAGCAGGAAAAGGGGAGGTGAAATTGGGCCTGCTAGAAGGGAAGTGTTTCCATTATATATTTTATAGGTTTTCCCTAGTGCACATGCCTGTGGTTTAGGATTTTAAACTCATAACAACAAAAAATTCCAAGTTATGCCTAGCCCCATCTTTCCAACCCATATTTGTCATGGTAGGATAGTTTATTCATCCATTATCCCATTTCTGCAATGCCCAAAAACATGAAAAGGGAGCAAAACACGAGGTGATTAGTTCAAGTCCGTGGTAATTTTTTCCAGTCCCTGAAGGAATTACTTTGTTGAAATGTGGTTTTAAAAGTATTTTTAGGTTGCTTTTTCAATGTGTATTTATACTTTTGTTGGTAAATATTTTATATCCCAATGTTAGGAAACAGCTAAAGTAGCTTTGAGATTGGAAATTGCATTTGTAGACTGAAGGATTATTGAGTGGTGGCTGGGATGGACTCAGTCTGTAATGGTTAACCTTGTTAAAAATATTAAAACAAATAACACATTTAATCGAATAAAAATTGTGAATTTTTGTTCTAGAAGACAGCATAGTTAGGAGTTGGGAGAAGTTGACTAAAAGCTGAGCAACGAGTTCATTTTCATTTAGAATAAAAATAAAAAATCTTGAGTTTGTTTATTTTTTCTTTTTCAAACAGCAAGTTCCCAGAACTCCCACTGAAACACACCTGTGTGTGTATATATATTATTGATTTATTGGTGGCAACCTGTATAGCAAGTTATAAATCCTGGGCTGTGTTACAGGACGTGTCCTGCTTAAAGCCTGGTCATGCTTCATTTACCAGCACAGCTCAGGCTGGAAACCAGAGTAACCCAATCCTTTAAATGATGTAACAGAGCTTAGTTAAAGAGTTGAACTTTCTGATACTTAAACCCCTCCTTTAAGACTAGGTTTTACTTTGATCTGTGGTCAAAAGAATTATTTAATGTAGCTCATGAATCTGATATTTCTTGGAAGTAAGACATTTGCTGAAGGTGTGTTATTACAAAATGGCAGCATAATCTCCTTCCTCCTGAGCATGGGCTGCTGCATTTGGGCTTCAGACAAATAGCAAGAGTAGTGCATTTAGTAGTTTGTTTAATTTTGTAGTTTAATTGCCTTTTATTTTGTATGTTTTTCCAATTTAAGGGCCAAGACCCTTTTTAAAATAGTCTATCAAAAATTTCATTTGTGTCTTACGGGTGCTGTGTACCTCCTGTGTGGTTTGCTGGGATCAGGAGCACAGTGAAGGTGTTTCATGGCACCTCCTCTCTGCTCTGCTGGGATCAGGAGACCTTTTTAAAACTCTTTTTAAAATAGTCTACCAAAAATTTCATTTGTGGCCCATGAGTGTTGTGCACCTCCTCTCTGGTCTGCTGGGATCAGGAGCACAGTGAAGGTTTTTTACGCGTTATGGATCCTGTGCATCTCCTGGCTCCCAGTTTGCTGGAACCACAAACGTGGTGGTGTGGAGAGATAGAATGTAAGAAAATATAGATAGTGCAGAAGGCAATCTCACCCCTGAGGAGTTGCAGCTGCACTAATTAGCAAAGATTAGGAACAGGCCTGCCCTTAGTAGGCCACAGCTGTGTCCAATGAGGATGAGTGCTGAAAAGAGTGGGTTAGCTGGCTGAGGATGGAGTTGGGCTTTGTTGGCTGTGTTGTGGGGGATGGAGTCACTGCTGTGAGGAGATAGCCATGAGAAATCACCAAGAAGGTATGGAACTTTTGCAATAAGATGGCAACATGGTGGAGCTGTCTGTTGTCCCTCAGCGTCCCTCTCCATCCCCTGTGTGTGTGGAGGGCTGAGGAGGGGACGGGGGACATTCCTCCTGTCCCTGCTCCCTGTGACAGAAGTGGGGCTGGGAAGGGCAGCCTGGCCTGCTGGGACCATCATCTCCAGCCTGGTTTTTATGTTCTCTGTGGCCATTTCAGCCATGGGGTAGCTGGCTGCTGTGGTGTGGTCAGAGCTGTGGGCAGCATGGCCACTGGCTTTGTGCTTTGGTCAGCCTCTGCTCAACCAGCCAGACAGGAGACCAAGCACATGGACTTGGCACGGGGTTGTGCAAGCAGCAGTGAGTTTTTCCTTTGGTTTCCCATAATTTATTTCATTTGGCAGAAGAAGATGCAGTTTGAATCCCCACCACCCTGTAGCTGCCCTCAAAGTCACACATATTAAGCTAAGGCTTTTTTTTTGTTTCTTTCACAGTGATTAACCAGCATGTACATGATGAGCTTAATTTTAGCTGTAGAAAGCCAGCACAGGGCAGTTGAGCAGGTGTTCACAGGGTTGTATTGTGATTTTACACCACAGCCAGTGCATGGTGGGTGAGCAGATTGCTCCAAGCTGGAGCAGCCCTCAGCACTTCCCACTGTCCCCTTGCTATATCCATCTGAAATCCTCCCTTCTGGGGAGCCTCACTGCAGCAACACTTAAATTAACTCATTACTTTTTGGTTTTTTTCTGTTGTGGGTATTGAAGCAGTGGGTCTGAACTTTAGTTTTTCAGTGGAAGAGTGTGAAGTGGTGCTGTGGGAAGTGGGTGAAGCTGTAGGCAGCTCCCCAGCAGGATGGGAGCTGTGGCTGGCTGGGGATGTGCTGTGCTTGCAAAACCAAGGGAGCCCTCTCCCCAGCAAACACTCACTTTTTACACTCACAAATGTCACTTTCTTAGGAAATTTATGTCCAAAGTGTGATGAAGTGCAGTGCAAAATCAAACAGAATTTTAAGGAACTGTGGGGTGGGTTTGGTGACAGATTCCTGCTGGGTATTGAGCCCCAACTGTGGGTTTTTGGGTGAGGTGATGGAAGCTGGTGGTTTCACACTGTGGAATTTCTGGGGGATACAGAGGGCAGGGAGTGCTGCTGTCTCTGGAAAAATCCCCCTTCCAGGTCGGTTTTAGCTCACCCAGTGCTCAAGGTAAATGTGCTGCTGTAGGGCTGAGGTGAGGAGCAAAGGGATTAATGATGCTCTGGGGTAGAAACTGGGCAACAGGAGGAGGAGAGAAGCTTTGGGGTGAAGGTTGAGGGTGCTGTGAATGAAGCCTGAGCCTTCTAATAAGAAGGCTCTATTATTATTTCTTATTTCACATCACCCACCTGCTGCCCCTGTGAGCAGAACCTCGTACCTGGGACTTGTGCAGTCATTCTGCATCTGGGTTTGAGGAGGATGGAAAGAGAATAAATAATGCTGGAAGAAGAAAAACTACATTTTGAAACAAATATGCAATGTTTCATTATTTTCTTGAGTGAGAGAAAAGGTTTGTTCAGTACAGACCTTTAACATTGGATTGTCTCCAGTTCTTTGAATTTTCTAAACAGTTTTGAGTTCAAGGTGTAGAAGAAAAGACAGGAATAATCATCTCAACTCTGGCACTGCCAAGCTTTTCCTCTCACAGTGCATTTATTGCTGGCATCAATATCTGTGTGACTTCTTTCTGCTGATTGCAGCTCCTTCTGAAGAGCCAGTGCTACCTTTCCCCTCTTGCAAGATAGTTTGATAAGTTTTACTTACATTTGTGGCACTGGCTGTTCTTGTGAGCAGACAAAGCCACAACACCCTTTCTTTTTACTTTTTATTTTTCTGTTTGATTTTTTTTTTTTTGCTGTTTTGTTTTTTTTTAGTAGCCTGGTAATTAAGATATTTTTATTGATGTCTCCATTGGCACTTCTGTTCTTGCCCTCTTTGTTCTATGCAGTGGTCACCACACACGTTGACTCCCTGTCCCAAAAGCATTGAGTAGAGCTCTAAATTTGTTCCAGTTAAAGCTTTGGAGTCAAATTACTTCAGTATGCAGAATAAAATGTATTTATTGAAATTTTCTAACAAATTCTGCGTGTGAAAGGTACTTGCATCAGTTTGCCAAGTGGCAAAATGCTTCCTAAGAAATGTGTTTTTATGCTTGTGGGTATTTACTGATTTTTCCCTTCCTCTGGGAGTGTAAATTACATGTATTCTGCTCTTTGTTATTTCTTCAGCAGTCACTGCTGAGGTGTAAGATGGGATCCTGGTTCTTGAGATGTTGTGCTCTTGTTGAACTGTTTGGTCTTTCCTTTTGCTGGTTTTAGGAAGGGCCTTTACAGCAAGGCTGGCACAAGCTCTGCTCACAGAATCCTTACAAAGTTTTACCTTCCTAAGCACTTTCAGCTCAGAACTGGGGTTGGCCTTTTACAGTCTAAACAGACTTTAATAAAAATTCCCAGTGTCAGCTCTGTGCTTTCTCCCCCAGTCATAATCTAGAGCTTTATCAGGTGAACATGGCTTTGTTTTTCCACAGTAACACACCAAGCCTGCAACGCAGTTTATAATTTCTGAAATATTTTGAAATACTTTTATAATTGATATGTTGATTTCTGGATAGGTGCAAATGATGGGGTTTTGAGACTGAAGGGTGGATTGCCTCATGGAGCAGTCAGGGAAATGTAAAATTTCCCCAAGACAAGTGGGCTGTGAGTGTGCAGAGTTGTGCCAGATGTTCCTACATTGGTGGCATCCTGGCACCAGGAAATTTTCCTTTAATAGGAAATTTAAAATTGCAAAAAGCTACATTGAGAGCTTTGATAGATCTGACAAATGCACTCCTGTGAGAGGATAAAAACAGAAATGAAACTTCTGAAAATTCCTTTCAGTAGCAGATTATCAGTAGACTGGGGAGCTGATTGAACTGGTGATAAAGGGAAATACCTCAAGTACACAGGAACAGGATTTCAGGGGAAGTGGTTAATGCTGCATTTACTGGTAGAAAATTCCTAATCTACATGAAGTCGTGGTTTGTGTTGGTCATTGTAATAAGTAAAATGAGTTTATCGTGAATCCCAGAATCATTAAGGTTGGAAAAGACCTCTGAGATCATCAAATCCAACTAAACCAGAGCACTGAGTGCCATGTCCAGTTGTTTCTTGAACCTTTCCAGGAGTGGGGACTCCACCACCTCCCTGGGCAGCCTATTCCAATGCTTGACCACCTTTTCTACGAAAAAATTCTTTTTGGTATCCTGTTAATCTCTGCAGCCATGCTTAAGGCTTTCAAAGGCACAGCTTAGGCTTTGCATTCCATATCAATAAATAATCAGTTTGTCTTAAAGTTGTGATATGTGTTTCTTGCTCCACTGTAGGAGCTTTGTGGTAAATGCAGCAAGGATTAAGCATTTAAATATGGGAGAATCACAAAAATTGGGGATACAGTTATGTCCCAGCACTTCTTGATGGTTATTTCAGTTTTTTGTCACTTCTTCCATATGGGCCATGGGAATACTGGTTGAAAGCAGAGATTGAGGACTAGTTCTGGTTGTTGGAGCAGCTTTTGGGGGAATTGGGGTGCTGATGTGTGGTGGTTTCTTTGGTTGTGAAATGCCCATGGCAGGGCAGTGCCAGTAACTGTTGGAAGTGAGTGAGGGAACAGAAACTTGATAAATAACCAAGCAAGTTCAGTTTCTTTCCAAAATTGTTTTCCTAAGTGAATAATTTTTAGGATTCACCTTTGAGAGCAGCCCCCCAGCAGCTCCCAGGTTTCAGCATGGAAGAGCTGACTTGAATCTTCTTATTATGGGAAGGAAAGGCCTTGTTGTGTTTAACTGGTCAGTGGTGCAGCCCTGCTGCTGGGTGATTATCAGAGAATGCATCTGGTAGGCAAAGACGTGTCAGCAGCAAAGGAAAACAACCTTGAAACCGGCCTGCAGTGAGCCTGCAGTTTCATAATTACTTGGGGTGATGCTGATTGCAGGCTGGTGCCCAAAGGGGGATTCCACAGCCCCCTCACTGCAGCTGGGCTTTCCCACCTCCCTGCTGCAGTGCTGCCACTCCTGTGGGCACAGCTGGCCCTGCACTGGGAGCTGCTTGAAGGTGGGAAGGGAAGGATGGGATGATTTCAGCAGGATCCCTCTGCTCTGGTGGGTCCCATGCAGCCACACCACCCTGGGGTGACAGAGGCAGGAGGAGCAGGGAGCACAACAGGGTCTGGAAGCACCTGAGTTAAGGGAACATAAATTCACTCCAAGGTGATTGTTGTTACACTGGATTGTGGACTGACCCTCCTAGTTTTAGATTTTTTACTTCTATACTGCCTGAAAGAAAGCTTTTAATGTGTGTTTTCTGGGGACTGTTTCTAATGACTCCCACACTTAGGAGCATAAGACTTTCTTGTCTCCTCTCCTCCCACTGCCTCCCTCCCACCCCCAGTAAATTTACTGAAATGGGTCAAAGTAGAAACCCTGGAGAGAGTTCTTTAGTTCTCTCTGAACTGTGCCTGCCCTGAATCGATGGGACTTTGGGGCAGGGGGAGGGATAATGGTCTTGCTTGTTCTCTCAAATGTGCTCCAAGCAGTGGCTCCCTTTCTGCAGGTGGCTCTTTTGGGCCACAAAGTTCATTAGCCAGTGTTGAATCATCAGCTTCAGAACTGAATTTCCAGGCTTTGAATCCTTTCCACAGCCAGGTCACTGCTGCAACACCTTTGAGCCCTGGTTTTTGTTTGCTTTTCATTGGAGCCCTTTGGATTTCAAAGGGAAGGATGATACTGAGACATGGGCTCCTCTTTTTGACTCTCTGTACAGAATTATGTCTCCTTTTACTTGCTATCTACTAAGAGAGTGATTGCAAAGCTTGGGGAAGTGTTTATGTCTGAGTGTTACAATATACTCAGGTATAAAATATTGATATTACTGCTATTTGATCCTTAAAATGAGCTTGTTTGCAGAAATAATGCATTGGCCACATTAATTTTTTTTTTTTAAATTAAATCACAAAAGTATGAAAAATCTGCCATTAGTCCTTGTGGGTGATAATCCTGTATCTATTATTAGGTTTAAATAAATGAAACTTGCATTGTACACTGTTCACATCAAGTATGGAAGAAAAGATTAGCAATTTTCCAAACAGTTCTGATTTGGGTCTTATTAACTTTGACATAGCTTGAAGATTTAATACCATCTTTTGTATCAGATCATGGGGTTAGATACCTGCTGCTCCTCAGCTGGAATCGCATCTCGCACTCTGAGTGCTCATCAGGGCAAGATGTGGAGCTCCAGAGCCAGAGCTGAGTGCAGAGTGAGCTGTGCCTGGCATGGCACAGGAGGAAATGTTTTGTGGGGAGGAATGATTAGATCTGTCCCAGAAGGAATTCAGGAGGCAAAGGGCAGGAGCCTGGTGTAAGTGTGCTGTGGCTCTGGTATCAATCAGGCAGTGAGGTGAGAAAGTCCTTTGTCATTTGCTCCCTGACTCTTCGTGGTAGCACAAAATATGGAATTTATTTCTTTTTTTATCCAGTTCTTTTTCTTTCTTGTCTCTAAACTTGGAAGCACAGGTCTTTAAAACCTTCACTGCTCAGGTTCCTTGCTAGGGATTGATAGCAGAAACCAAACACTCGGTTCTTTGCTCCACTGAAATTCCCTCTTACTTCATGATTTGTGTTTTCTTTGCTTGGCTCTAAATGTGTGCTTCCTTTTTAAATATAGTTTTCCAAGTTTCTGGCCGTACCAGATTGTTTATATTTTTTAAAAGCCTTCTGCTTAGCCGTTATATTGCTCTTTATAGTTCTGCTTAACCACATTGGTTTCTGTTGCTCTTTTTTCTTGCATAAACTTAGCTGGGATGAATTTCAAATGTGGTTTATCCAACTGTTAAGTATTTCCCACTTTTCTGCAATAGATTTCACATATGTTACAGAATTCCAAACCAAGATCTGGTGGACATATTGCCCTGTTTCTTTACCCGAAGTCAGATATAGAAGGATTTTTAAGCATTTCAGTGACAATATTTAGGTCACTGGTTCCAGCATGCTGCTTGGCTTCAAATCCATTTGTCATATTGAGCTGGTTTCCAAGGATTAGGATAACTATGGTCCATATATTTATTTTAAAAATTTAATTTTGTGCTAATAAACCTAAATAGGAAAAAAATATTGGTCCTCTTGAGTTGGGAACTCAAAAGGTTTTTTATTTTCCATCCAGAGGTCAAACTGTGGAGTTCCATAAGAGACGTCCATCCATCCAGGATTTACCCATTCAAAAATGTATCCAAAATTAGGAATTAGGCTTTTTCAGAATATTTACACAGTAGTATTTGTATCTAGTAACAAGTCAGCAACTTGCCCATCTATTTAGGGTCTGGTATTAGACCTGAGAGGACGTTCCAGGCTTGTGCTTTTGGTCCCTTACACGTGGTTGAGTTATGAACAGAAATATGAGTTTTTCCAGAAATATGGCAAGTTTCTGGTAGAAAACTGGAGAATATTGGGAGTTCTGCAGGCAGATTGGAGGGATGAGGTGAAGGTACTCGTGCTCTAACATGTTCTCACTTTTCATGAACTTTTCTCACAGCCAGGTTTTTTTCTCTTTTTGAATTAATAAGAGGATAAAACAGTGCCAAATTTCTTTTATGAACTCTTGATTCTCCCAGTGACTTGGGGAACAATGTCTGTATCTGAATGGAGAGGTTTGCCTTTATTTTTTCATGTTATGTGGAAATACTGCAGAAGAGGCACAAAGTGACACAGAAGATGGAGTTTTGTTGGTTTATGCACTGATAAGTGACCCGTTCAATCTATTATGGTGACATTTGGAGGCACAGCACTGAGTGGAGGAATTGGGATGGGGATAAAACACTTGGAAAAAGCTGGAAAGCAGTGGGACCTGTGCTTCAGCTTAGCAGAAACTGTTGGAAAATACTCTGGCATTCATCTTAAAAAAGATATATTTTGGAGAAGAAATGGACATACCTGCTGATGCCTTGGAGGAATAGATTCCAAAAAGATAATTTTGTATTCAAATAAGACAAGACTTAAATGGAAAAGAGCACTGCAGTGGCAGAGGAATATATATACACACACACACAGTGGAGTATATGGAATTATATATAGCATGTCATAGGAAATAGAGTGACTGAGGTGTAACCAGTCCAGATTTAAGTATAAGGTTAACCAATATTTCAATTAATAAATTTTTATAGTAGAATAACTCAAAATGGGAAAAATCAGTATCTTTAAAAAGAGCAGGCAGGTGAAAATAAACCTGGTTTGAATATGTCCAAGATCTGTAATCTTCACTGGACATGGGAATTTATTAGGAGGTGTGTATTGTGGGCCATTGCTCCTGTGCTGTGTGATGCTGGGGTGGAGCCAGTTTTGAGAAAAATGGTGATGTATTGGTTGCAAGATGGAATCCAAAAGGCTGTAGCCTTTTATTTGCTGTTATCCAGGAGGTCAGATCTCTGGAAGCTTGGTGCTTGTTCTGTGCTTCTCCCTACCCCTTCCATCTCCATATTCCCAATAACACGATGTATATATGAGGGGTTTTGGGTTTTTTTAGTTCTGTGATGAACAGAGCTCTGACTGAATTTTTTTAATCTTTGTTTTGGGATTTTTTTGGTGTTTTGTTTATTTTGTTTATGTTTATTTTTCCTTACAGAGGGAGCTCGATACCACAGCAACAATATTGGCGAACCGGCAAGATGAAAGTGAGCAGTCCAGGAAAAAACTCATTGAACAAAGTCGTGAGTTCAAGAAAAACACTCCAGAGGTAAGGAGAAAAGCTGTCCCAGTCTCTTGCTCTAGTAGTAGGTGGTATTAGGCATGTGCAAGTGATGATTTCTTCTTAATGGTTTATTTCTATAGTTTTCTTGTATATATTGCCAGGTCCTTATCTGTTTATTTCTGATGTTTTCCTCATCAGGGAGCTTTTGCATTCTGTAAATACTGAAATCTGAATTGATGTTTTTAGAGGAAGCATCAACACTGGCCTTCAAACAGGCTTGCTCTAAATTATATAATAATGTAAAACCTGGAGAATTTAAAAAACAATTCTTCACCAATCCAAACTCTCAGAGCACTTGGATGTAGAAAGTGACATTTTGCTGCCTAAATAAATCTATATCAAGGGCATAACTTGAAAGATGCTCATTTTTCCATCAAAAATCACATTAAGTTTCACTGTTGATTTCACTGGAAACACAACAAGGTCAGGGCTGAGCCAAGCTCCCCTGGGAGGACGTGCATGGAGCACAGGTGTGGGGCAAAACCAGTGGGGAAACTGGGAGAGCTGAATGTGATCTGTGAGAAACTGGGAGTGTTTGAACTCCTCACGAGCAGCCACCTCAAACCCACAGATAATCTCACTTGGTTCCCTGCTGAAAGCAGAGCAGTGCTCAGGGCTGGCTGCCTCCTCTGTTTGTTTTGTGGATTTGGGTATTTTTTTCCCCTGCTGATTGCCAGCAATCTGTTCAACCAGGAATGTTGTGGCATTTCAAAGCCAGTTCCAGATAAACTGATCTGCCAGCACCAGCTCCTTCCAAGGCTCTTCCTGGGAGGGAAGCAGCAGGCAGCTCTCCCAGCCTTCAGTGCTGCTCCTCCAGCAGCAGATGCTGCCCTGCATCCTGAGGGTGCAGATCTTTGGGGTCTGTCCTGCTCACTGGGATCCAGCTCTTTGGGGTTTATCTGCTCACAGACACTGATCCCTGGGATCCAGGGGTCTGTTTGGGGTCTGTCCTGCTCACTGGGATCCAGCTCTTTGGGGTCTGTCCTGCTCACAGACACTGATCCCTGGGATCCAGGGGTTTTTCCTGCTCACTGGGATCCAGCTCTTTGGGGTCTGTCCTGCTCTGTCTCTCTGTGGCAGGCCCAGGGTTTTTCTTGGTGATGGTTCTGTCACACCCAGGGCATTTCTCTGGGTTGACATAAACACCTCAGAGAGCAGAGCAGGACTTGTCTGCAAATCCCTTGGCACCTCAGATTCTCATTCATCTTAAGGCTGAGAAGATGAAAGTGCCAGGACTTGTGGGAATTTACAGAGAGTGGACAGCTGTGCTTTGGAAAAGGCTTGTAGAGCCTGGGAAAGAGTGGAAGTGCATTTGTGTGGGATCTGAGGGGAGGAGGGAAAGTACCAGCAGGGTGAGAGCCTGGCAGGGAAAACGTGGATGGTATGGTGTTGGAGCTGGGCTTGGGTAGGAGGGCTCCCCAGGCTCTGGGCAGTCCCTGGAGGGCAGGAGGCCTGTGGGAGCTGAAGAAATCACCTTTAACCCCCCCCAAGGCTCTCATGGTTTGAGGCTGTGGCCATGGAAAGGCTTCTTCAAACCAGGGCTGCTCCTTCCCTCAGTCCTCCCCCCTTATCTCATGTCCATTACGTCTCAGCATCTTCTCCATTACATCACTAAACATCCTGGGGGTGCTGACCCACGAGGGACTCCTGGGGAAGAGTTAGTGTTGTTTATCTGGTGCCCTGAGGAGGTTTTATGGGGCAGAAATCAGTTCTTTTTGAAAAAAAGAGAATTTGGGGAGTGCAGGACTTTTAAAAAGGAGTAAAAGAATTTGAAGAGTGAGTTCAGGAGCTGTGAGAGGGTGAGTTGATTCCAATCTATTGGGAAGAGAAGGAGGAAGGAGAGAAGTGAAAGATTATGGAGAGTGTAGGAAATTGTACAGAATCTAGAAAATATATGGAGTTCTGGGCCCATATTTTCAATTGTTTGCTAGAAGCTTAAGTTCATACTATAAAACCTAACTTGTTTCCTGCTACCTTCCTTTCTTTCCTATAAGTAAAATGACAAATTTTTCACTGTAGCTGCCAGTCCCCATCTGATGGTATGTTACAGGTTTCAGGAGGATTTCTTTAAGCCAGTTTGGTTTCTGTGGAGCAGAAGGGGAGCAACAGACAAAAACCCACAAGACCCTACACTAATTTTAAAGTGCATTGTGAGAGCACCTTGGTAACTCAGTGGGAGAGGAATGAACTGAGGCAAACAGATCCTCTTGTAATTACTTAAAGAGATATAGTGGGAAATGATATGCAATTAGTCCTTTCTAGTAAGGAAGATACAGAAGTTAAATCATTTGATGGGAAGGTTTTAAATATTATTTTACAAAACAATTCTGTAGCCGCTATTCTCTTTCAGAATACATGAGCTTTATTTATTGAGAAATGACACTCTGAACATTCCCAGTGTTTGAGGAAATTGGGATCTCTGCTAGGTTCTGCATCCTCATCTTTGTCCTGGGACCCTTATGAAAGCACATTCCTTTAGAACCTTGCATGAATTTTTTGGGTTCTTTCTTTGTCTGCTTTTTCTCTGCCATGGTGCTCTTCTGCAGCTTTGTTTCTGAAGAACAGCTTCTACTTCCTCTGACTAAGAATGAAAAAGGGATCAAAGAATTAGAAGGAAGTATCTGAGCTGTAGGAACAGGCAGCTGTAGCCAACCTGAGATGTAGATTTTGTCCCCAAGGGTATGGAGGAAGCTCAGATGTGGAAGGTCTGTCCTGTCCAAGGGATTTGCTGTGGAAGATGGGGGTGTCCAGCTGGAAAACTGCACTGGATTTCCTCCTCACACAAAACTCACAGCTTGTGCAGTGTGTGTTCACCTTCAGTTGTTTTTTGCACTCCCAAAAAGCAGAGAGGTCTGTGAATATTCCTCAAATTTCAGCAGTTTGATGAGTAACTGCAGCTTTGTCTGGAAACATCCTTGAGGTGGACAGGGAATGCACAGGGGGACGCTGGCATCTCCAAACTGATACATTTAAGTTCCTAAAACATCCATATGCTCTTTTACGTAACAAAACAGTTCTGTGGGAGAAAACCAGCCTGGATGCAGAATGTTCTTCAGCTAGATAAAAAACCCAGTGTACAGCTCAATTTCAGTTTCCACAATGAAGTAACAACTTTCTTGGCGTTAAAAGAAGAAACAAATCCACAAAGATGGAATTGTTCAATGTAACAATTTGTTTCAGAAATGTACTTTCCATTTTGTGTTTCACCCTGCCTGCATCCCTGGTTTGGGCTGTGCCAGCATCTCTTTTCCTCTGCCCTTGCCAGTCCCACCATAAATCAGGAGACAAGTGTGGATTGCCTTGACTTTCCTATTCATTGTTGCCTCTAGATTTTCCATAATATCCCCTTGAAAGTTATCTCCTGTGCAGCACAAAAGGATTCCAAAAATCCCTAATGAAGTTGAGGATACTTCTGTTTCTTTTTCCTTTAAAAGTTGTGACAGATCTTTTTGGGTCATTTCTGCCTTCTTTGCAAATTATCAAATTGCTGCAAAAAAAGCAATACAATGTTTTCATGTTTGGAGGAATGTCCCTAGGGCTTTTGGTATTTAAAAATGTTAAAATACTATTTCTGTCTTGGCATACTGGGAGATGACTCTGGGAAGAAGGATCTCGTGTTTTTGGGAACTTTACATGAACAGAAAATTCAGCAGTGGTTGTGCAGAAACTTTCAGAAAGGGTTCTTAACCTGTTATTGCAAAAATATTCTTTACCTCCTCACACCTTTTAGGCGGTCATGTCAGACCTGCTGCTCATAGATGTTTTGGAGTATTTTCAGTCTCAATTTGTTTCCCCCTGAGCAGCTACTGTGGAAGGCTGAGTCTGGTCAGGAGATTACTTGAAACATCAATTTTACATGACTGTTACTTGGAAGACATCTCCAAATATATCATGTGAATTGCCAGCCTCCATCAGATGATTATTTTCTTACAGTGACAAATCCTGAACTGTTGTGACCAACTGTGGTATTTCTGGGGTATTTTAACCTCTGTGAAATTCTTGTTTTATTTAATCCTGTCCTCATATGTCAATTCTGGTGTGAATAACAGAATGTTTGAATTACCATCTTTGAGAATTGGGGTTTTTTTAGTCTCTAAATAATTCCAGGTGCACAGGTTAATAATTTTTAGCATGAAGTGTAGGTTGTTCCTAATGTTGCTTTTGTTTTTACCCAGAGTCTTAGTTCAGTAACCACTTTTTGCTTACTTATTTCTGTTTTAAACATTGAAAAGCTTGTCCAATACTTGCTCTTTTAAGCCTGTTTAAGCTGTAACTCTCCATTGCTTTTCTCTAGGATTTGGCCAGGTAAGCCAGGTAATATTGGGCTGTGGGGTTATTACAGGGGTCATAAGACAAAAGCTCAGCCTGGGGAACCTGGGTCAGCTGCTCTTGGGAAATGAAATAAGCAACTAATTTTGACTAATTTTGTAATGGGAGATCATGAGCTCTACAAAATCAGGCAGGTCTGAGGTGCCAGAATTAGAGACAGGAGCTTGCCCTGTTGCTGTGGGCTCTGGTTTTTATCCTGATGGATAAAATAATAAATTGGCTGGGTGATTCCTCACTGGTTTTGCCCTTTGCAGTTTCTGGGTTGTAAATGAATTTAGGTGGTGAGATTGAGGAAGTCAAGATTACCTTTAAATGCCCAAATTCCCACCTGAATCCTGTAAAACAGATGGAAAGTTCAGTGTGCAGAGTTATGGAGGGATGTGGGAGAATCTCTAAGCACAGAAACATAAATTCTCAAACAAAGATGCTCTGGAAAATGGAATATGGTAAAGTGCTAGAAAACAAAATAATACCTGAACACTGACTGGGTGGAGGGGCAACCTGCTGACCATTGGGTAACCTCAAATAAATGACATTTACCTGCCTACATCAAAGCTGTTTTCCATCAGTGTCACCCAAACCATCCCCACCCTGCTCCATCACAGCTCTGCCGTGCCCCAAAGAGAAAGAAAAATGCCTGGAAAATCTCCTGTTAGACAAATAATGGTTTTATTCCCCATGTTGTATCAAAGTGATGCATATTTTTAAGATCCACAAGCTTCTAAAAATTATAATTGTAAGTCATAAGGAACTAAAGAAAATTAAGACAGTTATTATGGAAGGGCTCGGTTTTCAAAGTGCAAAATTCTTAAATTCTTTGTCCCCTGTGTTTCTGGACTATTCTGTTGAAACAGCCAGTATCTACAGCAAAATATAATATAATTAAGGGTAAAAAAAATTTAAATAATTCTGCTGCTTGAATTAGTTCTTGAAATGAGAGCAGGATTTTCAGAATTGTGGGTAATGTTGATTCCCAGAGACTTTGCTCAGTCAACTTTGGTCTAGTCTGTGTGACAAAGTGGAAATGATAACAAAATCTACTGAAAACACACAGTCTGTCTGAGGATAATTGATGTTCTCAGTGTCTGTGTACAGGGGGTGAATATTGATTTGCTGCCATCTACAGCTGGGTTGTTCCATTCCTTTTATTGTTTTGTTTTTCCTTCCCCCCCTCCTTTTTCATTTTCCCACTTTCCTCCTCTTTTTTTTTCCTTTTTTCCATTTTATTCTTTCTTTCCCAGTTTTCTCTTTTTTTCCCCTTTGATGAATACCTCTCCTTTAGGATAATATTTAGGTGCCATGTTGTTCCTTCCCACCTTTTTATTCTTAAGAGCTTTGTTTGCCAGGTAAATTCTTTTTATGATAATTTGTACTACATGGGCTTGGTATTTCAAAAGCTAAATGGAGAAATATATTATTATTATTATTGTGTGACTTCTCCAGAAAAGTAGTAAAATCTGTCTCCATATCTTTAAATGTGATCTAAACACCAGTCTTGTGGAGTCAGAGGGGTTAAATCAGGTCCAACCTTATCCTGGATGGATTATTTAATACATATTTCACTTTAGCATAATCTCTTTGTCCACAGGAAACCCATCAGTGTTTCTAACATCTCTTTCTACATTATGATCTCTTGCTGCCTTTTTATTGGAAGTGAGAGGACACTAAAACAATTATAATTCACAGTTGTATTTTTCTAGAATTCTCCTAAAACTCACCTCCATTGACCATTCCTACCACACTCAGTAAACTTCATTCATTAATTTTTTTAAATAATTGTCTTAAATTGTGCTGTTCCCAGCAGGGCAGGGGGACAGCAGAATCTGTGCAATTTATTTGTGAATAACAGGGTTTGAGAGATTCTTTTTAGCAAACAAGGCCGTATTTTGGGGATTATTGCTATGTAGGATTTCACAGTTTATGATTTTCAAACTCCATTTGGAAAGGTCTGAAACCCAGGAAAGGAGTTTCCCCGACCTGCAGATTGTGTTGTGTTTTTAGACCAAGAAGTTTAATTTAAAACATTTTCTGAAACCACATGACCTAGGCCACTTTGAATTAATCTTACTCCATTTGCTTTCAAGATACCCTTAAATCAATTTTCTACAACACATTTACCTCAAAAGTCTTTTTGTAAATCTGAAAATATATAGGCAATTACTTTATTCAGGAGCTCCAAAAATACTCAAGAGGGGGGACACATCTGATGCAACCAAACTCATTGGAGTAGTTGAACAAATTAATTCCTCTGAAGTCACTTGCTGTTAGTAATGCAGATTTCTTTCATTTGAGCATTCTTGAGAGCAGAAAAATTCACTTTTCTTCTCCCAGCCTAGGCTGCAGGTATTGGATTTCAGCAATGCCAAGGGTGCAGCACTTTCCTTTGCAGAAAAGGAGAAAAAGGGGATATTTGTGGTATTACTGTGGTTTACAAAGGGACACACTTGTAAGCAAATATTTACAAGTTAATCTCTGTTGTTAAGCCTTTGATGCTGCAGTGAGGTTCTGCTGTCGCTGGGGCTGAAAGGAGGCAAAGCAAACAGTTTGTTTTTCTTTTCCCTGGCTCTTGTTGCCTGTGCCTGAACCTTGCAGGGCTGACCCAGCTGGAAAGTGGCCAGAGCAGGGCAGGCTTGGGGGCGAGGGCTGAAAGAGGAGAAACCTTTCCAAGGTCACAACTCAAAAAAAACCTGAGCCTGACAAAGCATTTGTCATCCTTCCTCCTGCAGGATGGCTGGACTTTATGTGGTGTGCATTAAGATATAAACTGATTTATTGATGTATCATTGACTGGCTTTTAAGGGAAAATATTGTCATTCTTTTAGCTGAAATAATGGAGGTTTTTCCTCACTGTGGTCCCAACAATTACCAGCCATTCTCACTGTCTATTTTAGGTAAACTAAGTATAAAGCTTGGAATTTATATGGAGATCAGTCACAAAGCAAATCTGAAGTTCAGTTCCTAAATTTCCTCTGAACAATAATAAGTCATTAAGTTTGATTTATTTTCAAGAGTTATAAAAATAATTGAAATATTGGAAACTTTTCTCACTGTGGTACCAACAATTACCAGCCATTCTTACTTTCTATTTTAGGTAAGCTAAGTGTAAAACTTGGAATTTATATGGAGATCACAAAGCAACTCTGAACTTCAGTTCCTAAATTTCCTCTGAACAATAATAACTCAATAAGTTTGCCTTATTTTTAAGAGTTATAAAAATAGTTTAACTTATTTTCAATAGTTTAGTTCGCCTTATTTTCAATAGTTTGCCTTATTTTCAAGAGTTATAACAGGCATCAATATCCCTGCTCTTCCTTCCCATGTGTATTTACCAAGCGAAGAAATAATTAAACATCTTCAATTAGTATTTTTATTTTTTTTTTTGTTTTGTCTGTAAGCCTCAGCTCATCTGCACCACCTCAGAGTGACTCAGGTGTAATTAAAGGAACATGTTGTTCTCATTAAAATCACAATATTGTCACAAATAACTCTGTTAACAGGGTTAGGAGTTGCCAGGTGGGAGAGATTCTTGTTGCTCTGACAGTGGATAAGTGAATAGTTGGATCTGCTTGAAAGAAAACCAGAAACTATTAATATGGGGAGTAAAAATACTCACAAACCAAATCCCCAAAATACAAATGATAGTTTGAAGCTTTTCTATTAAACACCCTCCCAAATGCCCCAAGTTTCTGCAGGGCCAATCTGTTGTTGTCAGTTTTGGATGAAGTTGATTTTTAAGGGGAGAAATGTCTATAAAATTCTCTTAAAACCTATTTTCTTCCAGGAATTTTGAGTGTGTTCTGCTTGCTTAAAACAAAAAAAAAAAAAAATGCTTCCTGGTAACAATTTTAAAGTAAATTAAATGACAGATGAGAATTAGAGCAGTTGAGAGTCATTTTTATTTTGGAATTCTTTTTGCATTAACACATCTGCAGTGTTGATGAATATATGGAAAAATGAAATTGTGCTTCTATCCTGCCGTGTCTCCAGTGTGACAATAAATCACCTTTTTTTCCTTTTAAAACGTCTGGCCTTGTAATTTATGTTTGCATAACCCATTGCTAAATTCATAGTAGGTGTTTTAGTTGGCAGGCACAATTCCAGGGATTCAGTGGACCTATTTTAATACTGAGCTTTTGTTACTGTTCATAATTATGTGTAGAAATATATGTATTTTCTTAATTATAAAAAAACCAGCCTGCTTTAACTTTGGATCTTTTCTCACTTCCTCCACACAAATAGTGCTTTAAAGCTTTGAAAGAATTAGTGCTTTTTTTGACTTGAGAAAAGAAATGGATTTACCAGGCTGAGGGTTTTTTCCAGTTTTGAAGAAGCAAAACACAAAAAAAGTAATAAAGTACAAAAAGCAAAGTTGTGATGCATCCCTGGTGCTATTTAGAATTTTTGAGGATTCTTTATATTTTATAGACCAGTTGTAAATATTTAGGGCAGCATCAAGACAGTATGCAAATAAAAGAAGTTTTATTAATAACCATTATCTGGCCTGTGGTAATAAATATGTATGACTCACATAGGAATAAACCCACCCAATAAATATAAAAGCCATACAAAACCATTAACAATTTTTAATGGACTTGCAGATGGAATAATTTAATGCAACTGTAGTTACTCAGGTTCCAGCTCCTGTAACTATTCCTCATCTCCTTGAAAGCTTTCATCTGAAATACATTGCCACCATTCAGGATTCCACCTTGTCTCTGTTTAAAACCATAAAGCTGTGGTTTCACAATTTTTGAAGCACTAATGCTTATTTATGGCCACAGTTCTGCACTTTTTAAGTACAGAGGTGGTTATTTATCTATTGAACACCCAGTGACTTTTTAAAAAGGAGGTTTTTCTGCAGAAGCAGCAGCACTAGGCCAGTGTTGAGCAGGAAGGATGAGGAGTTGGGAATGAGCTCTGGGCATACCCTGGGACAGATTTCTTCATTCTTGTCACCCAGGGACACTGGGGTTGTGTTCCCCATCCCTAGAAGTGTCCAAGGTTCAATGGGTTGGAATAACCTGCATAGTGGAAGGTGTCTCTGGAACTGGATAAGCTTTAATGTCCCTTCCAACCCACCCCATCCAGTGATTCTATTATTATTTATTAAGAATAAAGGTGTTAAAGGACTCAAACTTAAGACACTTCTGCCCCAAAATGGTTTTCCTGTGGTTCTCTGAAATGGAGAAGGCAATGAAAAATGTTCAGCTCCTTAATGAAAGCAGTGTGGAATTGGATGGTAGATCCAGCACAATCACATCTCTTAAAAAGCTTTTCCTGTGGTTTTCGATGTGCTTTGTTTCCTACTGGGTAAAAACCAGTAATTTAAATTGTTTTGAAGAATATCTCAGGTTTGCCAGTGTTAGTGTGTGTGGGCACTAAGGGCCTTTTAATAAAATATTGCAAAAGAAACTTGTGTTGCTGGGCTGAACGCTGATAGATGAGCTGCTCTGAGGAAACCATCCTGCAAACATTCTGCAGGTTCAAAGCTGCTTTTAATCCAAACCTTTCATCCTGGGCAAGAGGGCGCTGGGAGCGCTCTCAAAAACGCCCCAAAGTGTTCAAACCCCTGAGTCCTGTTTGGCAGAAGCCATTTGAGCCCAACTCTTCAGCACTTTGTGTGCACTTTGGGGCATGTCCACACCTGCAGGGGAGCTGTGCTGAGGCTGCTGGCACAGCCTTGGCTTTCAAAGGCAGCTTTAATTCCTTCCCTGGCACCACAGGCGGCTCCTTTCAAGCTGGGACTGTGCTGCACCCAGTGCCACATCTCCCAGGCCTTCATCAGCCAAATTAACCTGTTGCTGATTATCCCCTTTGCCCCTAATTCCTGCTGATGAGGTGCTGAGGGACTGGGATGGGTCAGTCAGCAGCACTGAGTGAAAACAAGAAGCCAGAGGTGGGTTTGGGGCTGCACTCACCAGCCCTGCCTGGCTGTGGGGATCTTTATCTGGTCAGAGTGACCCCAAGGAAAGTTGGAAAGTCTCTTTTCCCAGCCTGGTGCTTGAAGAAAGAGTCAGGGCTCTTAATTTCTCAGTCTCAAGGCTGTTTATTGTATCTTATGAATAAAAGTTTTTCTGCTGCCCTGCTGAGGTCCATCCAGCAGGACAGTTCCAGGCACTCTGCCTGCCCCCAGGGCTGTGTTATGTCTTTATACTAAAAACTATGTGTGCAATATTTACAGTTCCTTCCCAACACCTATCACCTATGTTAAACAGTGAGCTTCTACTCTAAACCAATCTAAAAGTGCCACCATCACAGCAGGAGATGGAGGCCAAGAAGAAGAAGGAGAAAGGCTGGACACATCCAGTTCCCTCCATCTTGCCTCCTAACCTCCATACCAAAAACTCCAAAATCTACTTTTTCACCCTGTGATAACTTCACTGTTATTCCTCTTAAACTGTCGTGGCTTGCTGATTTTCATTTAAGGTTGGTAATTTGCTCCATGGGTCATAACCAAACCCACAGGTGTTATGGGCTCTGTGACAGGGTCCCTGAGACCCCTGGCAGGGCTCTTGGCCATCCTGGACACCCAGAGGGATGTGCTGGGTTCCCACACCTGGCAGGAGCCAGGTTATCCTGGCTGCAATGTCTGGATGTTTGACTGTCTGCAAACATCATCCCTTGCTCCTTG
The DNA here is from genome assembly GCF_035770615.1 of Melospiza melodia melodia. Lineage (NCBI taxonomy): Eukaryota > Metazoa > Chordata > Aves > Passeriformes > Passerellidae > Melospiza > Melospiza melodia. Next base: position 7,979,708 of record NC_086214.1, read on the forward strand.
GGAAACTCTATCCATTGGAAATATATCCACTGCTTTTTGGGAAATTGTCCATTGGCTGTAGGAAAACATCCACAGCTCCCTCATGAGCTTTTCAGGGCTTGCCTGGGCTGGGCAGTGCTCAGATGGAGGAGCTGGGATCAGATTCCCAAATAATTTTTTTTGCTTTCTAGCAAAACTCAGCCAGGCACTTGGTTCCAGGGAGTGGGCAATGGTCTCAGTGCCAGGCAGTGTGTGTGAGATCAGAAGGAAGAACATCACCCAGGTTCACTTCCGTGCTGATCAGTCATATCATCACTCATGGGAATGCTGAAACTCAGCTTCAAACCAAGAGTTGGCTGTGGAAAGCAGCACTCCGGTGTGTGATGCACCTTTAAACCCTGGCATCTTATTGCAAAGTGCACGTGGTGCTTCCCACAGTGCCCTTGGTTCATCCATGCAGGTAAAATGAGGGCAGCAATAAAGAAATGAAGTGCTGCTTTGTTAGGAAAGGGAAGACATTATTAGTCTAAAAAAAGATTTCAACAAAATCAGCTAACTGGTTGAAGTAGTTCTTCAATTAATGCTTGAAAAGGCAATAAGTTTAAAATGTTCTTTCAGTCAGTCACAGGAAAAGGCATATATTAAGCTTACCTGTTGAGAGGATTATCTCTGCTAAACACACTCATTTTATTTGAGACCAAAATAGATCCTTAAAAAATTAATACTGAAATAGGTTTAGAGCTGATAGAGAGATTTCCTTCAGACCTGTTTTGTGGTATGCTCATCTGCTTTTTCAGGAATTTTAAGCATTGAAGGAATGAAGTCAAAGCTGCTGCTTGTCTTTGAAATGGATGCCTCTTTGATAAGCCTCTGATCTCTGCACCCAGAGTTGTAGTAGCAGATTCAAACACTGATTGTAAAATTGGGAGACTAAAATGTAGCCACGACAGCTTCAAACACTCTGTCTCTCTGTCAGATTCAATGCACAGGACATTGCCAGGAGTTAAAACGATGCAAAATTAAAGTAGCCTACTAAATTTACCTGCCATGGAGAATCCACAAAAGAGCTGCCACTTCTAATCCTCCAATTCGTTTCAAATTATTATTTTTTCAAATTGGACTCCCTGATCTCTTCAGCTCAAGCTGTTGTAGAGATTTGAAGAGCTGTCTCTTCTTGTCAGATCACTGGTTTAATAATAATAATATCTTACATTTATATAGTCCTTTTCATCCCTCAGCTTCCCAAAGTGCTTTACAAGCTCTCTATACACAAAATCGTGCAAGCACCTCTTGGGTGGCTGCTGCTCATCAGCTGCAGGAGTGTCTGGCAGCTCCTTTCCCTCCATCCTCACTCCCTGAAAGCTCCAGGGAGGGGTAAAAACCATGGAGATGATCCCAGTGCATCCCAAGGGCATCAGAACCACTGCTGGGATGTCCTGCCCACCCCAAAACTGGGGACAAAGTACAGAACAACCATCACTGCAGCCTTGGTGGTTTGTTTTCTGATGATTTATTTGTTATTTCATTGTACTCACAGCCTGAAAAATCCCTGTAGCTGGAATTTGAGGGAGCAAGAGGGGTAACTTTGTACCATCCCTTCAAAAATGTACATGGGAAAGTACAGGTACCTTGAATATAAAGTAGTTATTAATAAAAAAAGAGTCCAAACCTCTACCCAGATGTTCTTACTCATCTGTTTTTGTTGGAGACTGATGGAGAGCTGTTCTGACCTGTCAGCAAGTGCCTTCAATGGTTTCTTTAAACCTCCAGAACCTGGGGATGATGGTGCAGAACAGATTTTTGTCAAATTAGTTCTAAATCTTGAGGTAATGACTCCTGGGAGGGAAGAGGCATTGAAGTGGCATGAGGCTGCTCATTAGTGGGGGAGGCACAAAGTGAGAGCAGCCACTCTGCACTGGTTCTCCAAGGGAGAATGGCCAAGAACACATTGATGGAGGTTTAGACACAATTAATATAATGAGCCCAGGTTTCTGTAAGCATTGATCTGGCTTATTTTTTTTATTTCCTTTAGTACTTCTTGGTTTGGCTTCATGTGTGCCCTTCCCAAGATTGCTGGTGCTGAAAGGAATATGAAAAATAAATAAAACAAATAAAAATCAGGGACTGCTAAACTTAAGAGTCACTGACACATGTGCAGAACATCCTGCTGTGCTGTGCTCATCTGAATTTGGATCATGTCCAACCTCATAACTTTTTCAAATTATCCTGAATTTTGTGTTCTAGATACCATTAGAGACCATTTACTGTGTCCAGATTGATTTCAAATAATTCTGCATTCTTCCTTATCCACCCTTTGGGGGTGGAGAGGATGCTAATGAGGAAGGCTCCTCTTCTGCCTGGGGGGAAAGGGTTTTACTTCAATGCTTTGGAGCCAGGAAGAGGCAAAGCTGGAGGCCCAGACATGGTCTCAGAGGCCTTAAAAATGTGGAAAAATAGAAAGTGTACATCCACAGACACTAATACTAATGGACACTTATCCTGTCTCTGGCTGTAAATTATTGAGATCCTGCTTCTATCTGGTAATGCAACTTAATCAGAATCAGTTTTACTGCTCTGACCCCATAGGGAACCTTCTAATTTCATTTTATTTTACATTTTGTGTAGTCACTGTGCTAGGAAGCTTTGTATCCAGTCTCCTGGTGACATTTTGAAGTTGCAGGCTGTATTTAGCTAAACACACTGCAATCAGGAGGCTGCAGTTCAGTGCCATGGCTTTTCTCTTGCAGTCCTTCAGCTGATGGTCAGTTGAGAGCACACGAGGTGCCCAGCAGTTTCTGCACTCTGCTCAGGCCTGGGGTGGTTAAAAACATCCCAATGCCATGATTTCCTGAGCACAGTTCCCCAAGGCTGCTGGGCTGTGCTGTGCAGAAAACCTCACTCTACATCTGCATCTTACAGCCTTTTCAAGTTGCAGCTTTTGCTTTTCTCTCTATAAATACAATGCCTATGGTGTTGCTCATTGTCTCCTCACAGCCTCAGCGCTCACTTTGGGTTTTTCCAGGCTTTGTAGGCAGCAGGAGACTTGGAAATCAGCTGCTTTACACCTGTGCATAGAGATGAAGGTCAGGTATTGGGGTACCCAAAGGTGGCACACCATTTTAGAGCTCCCAGGGAAGATTTTTCCAAGGCAGTGTGGAATGGTGGGAGAGCTCACCTTGCCCACCCAAACACTGCCAGTAGGAGGTGGCACTCTGTGGGAACCCAGCACATCCCTCTGGCTGTCCAAGACCCCTGCCAGGGGGCTCAGAGACCCTGGCACAGAGCCCAAAACACCTGTGGGTTTGATTATGACCCGTGGAGCAAATAATCAACCTTAGATGAAGATCTGCAAGCCACAACAGTTTAGGTAGAATAATAGTGAAGTTATCACAGGGTGAAAAAGTAGATATTGGGGTTTTTGGAATGGGGGTTCAGGAGGCAAGATGGAGGGAATTGGGAGTCTCCAGCCTTTCTGCTTCTTCTTCTTCTTGGCCTCCATCTTCTGCTCTGATGGTGGCACTTTTGGATTGGTTTAGAGTAGAAGCTCACTGTCTAACATAGGTGATAGGTATTGGGAGGTAATTGTAAACATTGTACAGGTAGTTTTTAGTATAAAGACATAACACCACCCTGGGGCAGGCAGAGTGCCTGGAGTGTCTTGCTGGATGGATGTCGGCAGGGCAGGAGAAAGAATTTTATAGATAAGATACAATGGACAATAAAGATCCTGAGAGCACTCCAGCCAGCCATCTCCTGTTCCTCCATGAAGGACAGTCACCAATTCTGTGCTGAGCCAGCTGCAGCACTATTTTCACCTTCATGTAATACAGATGACAAGGGGAGGGAGCTGGGAGAGGCTGAAGGGTTGGTGCTGCTGCAGGTCAGCGTCCTTCCTGCTGCTGGGGTAGCAGACACAACTTCTGTTTGTAGTTTCCAAGGACATTGTTCCCTGCCCAGTGTGGCAGCAGCCTGGCACTGGTGGTGCCCAAGTTGGGGTGTCCATCTCCCACACTGACCACGAGCTGAGCGCTGCTCCAGCACCTCTCAGTTCAGTAACTCCCATATTTTTATTCTCTCAGCCTAGTCTAGCAGGCTTCTTAAAAGGGATTACACTCCCAAGCCTGGGATTCAAAGCTGGGTTTAATGAGTTTGATGAGCCTGTGTAGCAGACTTGCAGAGAAGCCTGTCTGTCTAAATAGCATTTTTAATAAATTCCCCCTGCTCTGGAGATTAGCAAGATTAGTGCAGGAGGGCTCCTTCCCCATGCACGGTGCCACAGAAAGACAAACTCCATGATCACTTAGTGCTTGCCAAAAAGGAGTGTTTTTACACTTAAAATAGTGGCTCTGTGGTGCCAGAGCCCTTTGTCCTGGGTCAGCACAGGGTGTGAGGAGTGAGGGGTGTGAGCACCACGCCGTTGGATGCTCAGCTGCATCTCCTCAGCTTCTGCCCTCACCCCATCTGCTGTGGGGGATGCTGCTTTCACATCTCCCAGAAGTGATAACTTGCTCTAAAAAAACCCAAACCCAGCCTTCAGGATTACTTATTGAAGAAAGTAATCTGTGAATTCATGTTGTTTCTTTAAATTTCTGTTGGAATTCTCCAACTGTGAGCTGGCAAAAAGGCACTCAGATGTTCTATGTGTGTATATTTGCATGTCGATATTTATGTGTGTGTACACACAATAAAAGGAGCTCTACTCAAAGATGAAACTGGTGGTAGTGTCTTGGAGCAAGTGGGCTACAGAATCCCTCCAATGGACAGGCTTTTCCACTGAATTCTGTCTCAACAATAGTGTTGGCACATTTTTAGAAGTGTGAATACATATAAATAAGTCTTAGAAAATAGCAACTGGCAAGGAATTTTTAAGTGAGCAGTAACTGGGTAAAATATGTAAGAGTAGATGGCGTGTCTTATGGGGTATTGACTCTTAAAACCTGTTGCTGGTCCAAAATTAAATATTGTTCTGTTTTCCAAGTCAGTGTAATTATGGAACAAGGAAAGAAAAGATTTCTGCATACCTTTTATTTTTTTTTCATAAAAGATGAAAGAGAGAACATATTTTGTCTGTGAGCTTTTGAAATATTAGAAGTATTTTGGGGAGACAGAGGAGTTGGCAGAGTGCATGTTGTTGGGCTGCTGTTCAGGAACAGTAGCAGCTTTCGTTGGGTAGCAGCATTTTAATAAATCTGATAAAGCACTCATTTCTGTGACCTTAAAACAGAGATTGTCTAGTCACAAACCTTAGATAAAATACATGCATAACTTTTCCAAAAATCCCTCTATTACTGCAATTATTACACACAGAGTTTTTAGGCACATTCTGTTTATTTTTTCAAGACCTTCCTGCTTTAAAACACAGATGAAAGTTGATATTTTGGGGGATTTAGGGGCATTGTTGTCTGTTTTCTGCACTTTAAATCACACAATCCTTTCAGAGTGTAACCTTTTAAAACACTCCTCTACTTTATACCTGCATGGAAGATGGGGATGGGGAGAGCAACATGAAAAACCAGATAAAATTTGAACACTTGTAAGTTGACTTTTCCCAGTTAATAGTTCTTTGATGGTTTGTGTTATTTTCAGCTCTGTAAAAAAGGGTGAAAAAGTGGGGATTTTCCCCTGTTGATGCTTGGCATCATCCACAGCATCATCTGCAGCATTTGAGGATAAGTAGATGTTTAAGTGCCAGCAGCATCTCCAGGTTTCTTTCTTCCCTCAGCAATGATCTGAAAGAAGAGAACAAGGCCCACAAGCCCTGACTTGCTGCTGCCAAAGAGGAAAGGCTATAATTGAAACTTTGGCATTGGCTGCATGTCCCTTTCATAAGTGTTTGCTTTGTACCTTGCAGGATTAAAAAAATTGGAAGTGAAATACAATCAGGTGTAAATGATGTTATATAAAATCTTATTGCCAAATCTCTGCTGTTAAGAAATAAATTATTTTTCTATTGAAACGAATAATTTAATTTTACCAGTGTACTGATTTTCTTCTTACTCTCAGAGTAGGAAAATTGGCAATTACTATTCCAATAACCCAGTCTCATGGAAAGATTTGCCTGTTGTTAGATATGTTATAATTTATATATTACATAAAGCCTAGTGTGTTCCATGCTTTAATATTGTTCAATATTTTAAAATTTGTGCCAGGAATCAGAATCTAATGTTGGAATTAAAGTTCAGAACATTCAACAGCTGCATTTATTGACTAGAGAAGATAATGAAGGGATAACTGGTAGATATGTTGTGCTTGAACCATCCTGGGATTTAATTAAATTATTTAAGACTCTTGGACACAATATTGAAGTGTCTATTAGTAAAACTTGCACGTTTTCTCCTGTGTTGACAGCTAAAAACTGAAAGATTGGCTTGAAAATGTCAGTGCAACCTGGGTTCCAAATGGCAAGGAGGTTTATTTGGAACTGTTCTGCTGCTGCTCCTCTTCCCCCCTTCTTGTTTAGGAACAAATCCTGTGTTTGTAGGAAGGATTTTATACAGTGATCTGCAATCACTGGTGCCAGCAGCAGAATGGTGTTTGTTTAATAAAAGATTGAGTAAAAAGACACCTTGGTGTTTGGTCTCCAGTGCAGTCATTTATGAGCTGAACATTCTGGAGCCAAAATAAGAGAAAGGGATTTAAATATTTGAAACAGAGCTATTTCTGAGAGTTCTAGTGGCTTTCCTTAATAGCAGTGGGTGGATTAAAAAAAAAAATAAAGGGGCTTAGCAGATAAATATAATGAAATGTATCTTTTAAAAATCAGGGTCTTTGAGGTTGGGATCTTTGGTTGGAGACTTTCCAAAGGTGGATGACTAAGTAAGAAAAAACAACTCCCAAAGCCCCTGGGTGGAGTTCCTAGACTGGCACCAGCAAATTCCCAGAAAGGAAAACAATTGCTCTTTAATTGGAATTCTTTCACTCAAAGATTATTCACTTATCAATACCCTAAAAATATCCTGAACAGTTTCCCAGAATTCTGAGGAACAGGAGTTGTTTTTACTGGGGCAGGTGTGTCATGCTCGTTCAGCAATGATGCTTTTTGCTTTTTCTTTAGTATTTAAGAGCAGAAAGGAAGAAACAGAAAATTAAATTAGGTGTACTACAACACAAACTGCTTCCTGTGAGGAAAGACTGAGAAAGGTCAAACAGTCTAAACATTTAAGTTTTTTTTAAAAAGTGTATATTTTCCTTTTTTTGTACTTCTGTTCAGTGTAAAATTGCATTTGGTGACATACTGAGATAACAAAACTACCTTTTTCAGTATGAGTATCTTGATTCTTCAATAACTCTTGTGGAGTGTTGTATTTTCTGCTGAAGTGGGGGGTAAATGTCAGATTTTTATGTAGAACGTGACACAGTGAGTCTGTCTGAAGGAGAAGAGAGCAGCAGCTATTGCTTTAATATTTGTAAAATGCTTTCTAGATAAACACTAAAATGCTTTGTAGATAAACACTTTCCAGACAGAACAGATTGTTGGAAAGCTCTGGTCTTGCCATCAGTAAATCTTTAAAATTTCAGCTGAACCTTTCTATTGTGTTTCTTATGCATGAGTTAATTAGGAGGTGCTTCATGGTAAGTTGGTGAGAACAGTAAAAACCAGGTTGTTGTCCACACAATATCAGTTATTTTCTTCAAAATTAAATTCTTAGGGTTGATAATCTGTAAAATCTGGAATTTACCAAAAATATTAAATCCTTTTTATTGTGGAAAGCATCTTAATTACTTTGAGAAAATTTTGTAGTTGTATAAATTTGGTGTTTTGTTGTACAGAATTTGCTGGTTTGTTGTTTACTTTGAATTTACTCTTAAGTTTTTATATTAATGGTTGATGGTAGATTCTTGCCCACTTACCTGGATTTGTTTCAAATCCATCCTCAGTGATGCCAATAAAATGCTTTCTGCCCCATATCCTCTGACACTTGCTTTTGGAGGAAGAAATCACTGAACCTGTATCATGAAAATCTTGTTTGGACTTTTAAAACAAACTCTTCTGCTGGGACTACTGAACACTCTCTGAATATTCTGTTTATTCTGGTCCTTAGGTTGAACCTGGCAATAGAGGAAACCAAGGAATTCCCAAAAAACCTTCCCTGTGAAGGAGGAATGTTTAGAGGAGCTGGATTATCCTGATTATTGAGCAGGGGTTGAGATGGCAGTGGGATCAAAAGGGAACTTTCTGTGGGGAAGAATTCACATCCAGGACATTTCTGTGCTGGGGAAATTCTGCCAGGGATGATAGCACAAGTTTTGTATGATGCTGAATGTTTATTGTCTGTGTTTAGTGTCCTGTTAGAATTATTATATGTTACAGTTCCATGTGTTTGATTCTGGCATTGTGAGAACCAGGCAGGAGCTCTCAGTCCAACTCCTTTTGTTTCATTCTCCTCCCATTGCTGAGGAGCAGGAAGGGTCACACAGGACTTTCTAAGAACCTCCTGTCTGCAAGAAGCGCTGTCATTACTGTGGATTGCAAATGCCTGGAGGGTGAAACTTTGATTTGCTGACCATCAGTGGTAATTAATCCTTCCCTTGCCAAAGACTGCAGCACTGACTGCTGTGCAAACCAGCCAGTTCCAAGCAGAGGTTTCATCTGCAAAGATGTGGAATTTTCCATGGCTTGCAGGACAAGGTAATTCCTTCTCTCTTAAGAATGGTGAGTGAGGATGAGCAGGGTTTTGAGAACCAAGTGGGCAGAGAAAATCTGTTTCTCATGGAAGTGGAGCGCTTCCTCCTGGCCTGGCCTCTCTTTTTTGTCCATCTCTTTCCTCAACTCTTCAGTGATTCCAACTAATCAGATCAGCATCATCATGAGTCTCTTATGGGTTTGTCTCTTACCAGATATTTAGCAGCTTAAGCTTTTATTTTTGTTTTTTGTTTTGTTTTGTTTGCAAGATTAATGGTGGTGTTTTCTTTCCATGGAGATGGTTGAAGTGTCAGTATTGTTTCTGTCAGGTCGGTAGTTCTGCGTAATTTTGGTGGCGTATTTATACAAGAAGTTAGTTTATAATACTCCAGTTTGTACTTATTCTGGCTGGTTCTCTTAAATCCAAGTAAAGTAGCAAAGTAGAAAGGCACAGCAGAGGAAAAACTGGAAAAACAAACCTCTGGGTAGAACCTCTGTGCTGGGTTAGGCAGACCAAGCTGCAGTGCTGCTGCAGGGGATGGTCTCACCCTGCACTGCCCATGTACCCTTCCCCCTTGCTTGCAGATAGTTTTATACCTGTTTGTGCTTAAAAGTCAGGTATTTAGTTAAAGACTGGCAAAGGGATCAGGAATGCTGTGTGGGATTATTTGCACATGCTTGTGTAATGTGTTTCTCAATAGCCAGATCCTGCAGGATAAAAATTGAACAGAACTTTCAGTAGAGCTCCTGAGCTGTGATGGTTTCTCCCCTCACTGTCTTTATTCCTTCTTTCTGAGGAGACCAATTCTCTGTGGTTGCATTGAAAACTCAGCCAAGCTCTCAGCTTCTCCTTTCCCCTGATTTGACCCCAGCTGCAGAAAGTTGCCCGAAGTTCTTGCTTTTCTCATCGACTGCAGCGAGCAGGTCCTAACAGGACTTTTGAATTTCACCAACTGCCTTATTCTGGGTTGGCTCCATCTTATCATGTGCAAGCCTGTTACTGGCCTCCAAGCTGGAAGTGCAGTGTTCCCCAAGCAGCGGTTTTGGGGAAAGGTTCTCATAAAAGAGCTGTCTTGAAGTTGCAGGTGACCAAAATGGCTTTTTGCAGGAAGATGTTCTGATAAAGGTTTAACTGGGAATGGTTCTGCCAGATAATTCATCCTACAGTGAAGGAAATTGCCTGAGAAGAGGTCTGTGTTGAGGGTCTGGATTTCCTGAGGGTTTGGGTCAGGATCCCTTTGCTGAAGTGATGCTGTGGAACTAAACAAGAGCTCTCCATGCCCTGCACAGAGGGTTAACTCTGATCCATTGGAAAAGCTTTTCCACTTGCAGTGCAAAGGGAGATCATGGCATTAACATGAACATCTCCTGAATTATAACTTATGAAGACTTTTTTGGACTCTTTCAGTAAGTCAGTCTAACCCTGAAAACACAAGGATTTGTGATCAAACCCATTTGGCTTGTGGCAGTGACCAAGCAGGCTCTGGTTTCCACCTCTCCCTCTTTGCACCCAGTTTTGGTGGCTGGGAGAGGGTTGGTCATTTCCTTTATTCTGTTTTTGCTTTTTAATTCTGAAAAGTTTTGTGGGAAAGGTGAATTGCCATGAAGTTCTGCCCCGGAGCACACAGGAATTTGCTTTGCAGCAAATGTGGGATATGTAAAAGTGGCACCTGATGCTGTCCCCTTGTCCCCTGTTGTGGTAAAGGCCACAAAGGCTTGAGGGTCCTGGCCCCCCACCTCAGTGAGACTCCTGGATCAGATACCCTGAACACAGGATCTTTGAATCAAAGAACAGGAACAAAGATGAAGACAATCCAGAGCAATTAACTTGTTGTGCAATATTTAAATTATTTTTAATCATAGTTTTACCTCAAATTATAATTTAAGATATATCATGTAATCACTAGTAATACAAAATGAAAATGGAAAGGGCATGTTCTTTCTTCTGAACATTCTCCATATAATAATCAGCTAATAACTCTGTCTGCTTTAATTCAAGGAGTTCCACTTACTCAGATTTTAAGTTGGCAGGCTGGTTTTTAATTCTTCTCTTCTAATTTGTTGCAACATGTATGAAATACACGGGTTAATTTGAGTAAATACAGTCAAGTTAATCAAAGGAAATGATTACAGAAGGAACCCAAGAGGGGAGCTGGATATCACTCAGGAAGGCATTGTGTAGCTCTGCCAAATTAATTAAATACTACTGGTTAAAATCAAGGGTTAGTGATAAGAATCTTGTTGAATTTGGGCTACAAGTGACTTGTTTTAGTGTGTGAATGATGACCCTTTTTATTTCCTGTCAGGCTGACTATTCTCCTCCCTCCTGTCCCTTTTAACTCCGAATTTCCAGGTGGATTTCCTGTAATGGGCCGAGCAGGAAAGTCCTACTGCCTCTCCTCTCTCATAGAATTCCTGCAGGTCGCTGCTCCTTGGTGTCCCTGCAGCACTGGGAATGTCCCTGCACCCTTGGGAAATGTCCCTGCACCATGAGGAAGTGTCCCTGCCCCACTGGGAAGTGTCCCTGCCCCACTGGAAGTGTCCCTGCTCCATTGGGAAGTGTCCCTGCCCCACTGGGAAGTGTCCCTGCCCCACTGGGAAGTGTCCCTGCCCCACTGGAAGTGTCCCTGCCCCACTGGGAAGTGTCCCTGCTCCACTGGAAGTGTCCCTGCCCCACTGGAAGTGTCCCTGCTCCATTGGGAAGTGTCCCTGCTCCATTGGGAAGTGTCCCTGCTCCATTGGGAAGTGTCCCTGCCCCACTGGAAGTGTCCCTGCTCCATTGGGAAGTGTCCCTGCTCCATTGGGAAGTGTCCCTGCCCCACTGGGAAGTGTCCCTGCCCCACTGGAAGTGTCCCTGCCCCACTGGAAGTGTCCCTGCTCCATTGGGAAGTGTCCCTGCCCCACTGGGAAGTGTCCCTGCTCCATTGGGAAGTGTCCCTGCTCCACTGGAAGTGTCCCTGCACCATTGGGAAGTGTCCCTGCCCCACTGGAAGTGTCCCTGCCCCACTGGAAGTGTCCCTGCTCCATTGGGAAGTGTCCCTGCCCCACTGGGAAGTGTCCCTGCCCCACTGGAAGTGTCCCTGCACCATTGGGAAGTGTCCCTGCCCCACTGGAAGTGTCCCTGCTCCATTGGGAAATGTCCCTGCCCCACTGGAAGTGTCCCTGCCCCACTGGAAGTGTCCCTGCACCATTGGGAAGTGTCCCTGCACCACTGGGAAGTGTCCCTGCCCCACTGGGAAGTGTCCCTGCCCCACTGGGAAGTGTCCCTGCTCCATTGGGAAGTGTCCCTGCTCCGTTGGGAAGTGTCCCTGCCCCACTGGAAGTGTCCCTGCCCCACTGGAAGTGTCCCTGCCCCACTGGAAGTGTCCCTGCACCATTGGGAAATGTCCCTGCTCCGTTGGGAAGTGTCCCTGCACCATTGGGAAGTGTCCCTGCCCCACTGGAAGTGTCCCTGCTCCGTTGGGAAGTGTCCCTGCTCCACTGGGAAATGTCCCTGCCCCACTGGGAAGTGTCCCTGCCCCACTGGAAGTGTCCCTGCTCCATTGGGAAGTGTCCCTGCCCCACTGGGAAGTGTCCCTGCCCCACTGGAAGTGTCCCTGCTCCACTGGGAAATGTCCCTGCCCCACTGGGAAATGTCCCTGCCCCACTGGAAGTGTCCCTGCCCCACTGGAAGTGTCCCTGCTCCATTGGGAAGTGTCCCTGCCCCACTGGAAGTGTCCCTGCTCCCTCCAGAGCTGTAATTAACTCACAGAGCTCTGGCTCAGCTCCAGGAAATCAACCCCAATTACTGCATTCCCCTTGTCACCAATGCCACTTCACAGCTCCCACTAATTTGAGGTGGCAAGTCCCAACTTCCCATAGCAAAATCACTGTTTTTTGTTTTTCTGCTTCTTATTCTGTTATTTCTGCCTCTTATTCTATTTTTTTTTTTTGGCTCCACTAAATTGCTGTTTTGAGGAGAGTAAAGGATCATCCTGGAAAATTCTCATCTGATTTTTGCAGGGATACCATGGAAATAGAGGAGGTCTGGAGCTGTGCTTGGTTTTAATATAGTTTAATACAGATCAAAGGGGGCAAAACCCACAAAAATCATCTTTAGATTGATCAAAATTGTGTCTGCACTTAAAGGAGGGTTCTTGTGGGGGATTAACTCAGTGCTGCAAATTAAAATATCTTCAAAAATCCCAGTTTTTTCTTCTCCTCCATCACTTGGCTTATGGGACCTTTCAGACTGTTGCATTTGATGTCCTGGTTCCAAACAAATACCTGGTTCCATATTTAAATAGTTCATTTCTTTTTTTGGCTTCTCTTGAATCAGTTTTCTCAAACATTCCACAACCAAATTCAGGGAGTTAAAGGCAATTCAGACAAGAAATTTCTGAGTTAATCTACATGACAGAATAATGCATTTCCAATTATTTCTCAGCTTTCAGTGCTGTAGTGCAGGTGGCAGAGGCACAGCCTGGGTAACCTCTGGCATTTTTGGATCTGTAGTTTTGGATTTTTAGTTTTTGGATTTTTAGTTTTGTATTTTTAGGTTTTGGATTTTTAGTTGGATTTTTAGTTTTGGATTTTTAGTTTTTGGATTTTTAGCTTTAGATTTTTAGTTTTTGGATGTGCTCTGGAGCACCCTGACTGGGTTGAGGGCTCTGACAGGAGGCATTTCCATCCTCTGGGCTCCTGAGATCCTGTCCAGCCCATCTGATCCAGCTTTTTTATCTCTGAGTATTCAGCTAATGTGATTATCTCTTCCTAAACTTGTTTCACTGCCATAATGAGTTCCTGGTTTGTCACCTATTAATAATCTGATATGGAGAAGTGAATTAATGTGTTCCCCTGGATTTCTCCAAACATTTGCTCCAGGGCCAGATCATTGGGTATTTTAATTCAGTGGTAGATAGTGGTTTTGACAAGAAGATTGGTTATGTTAGGAGTTCATTGAAACACATTTGCTGATGGGTTTTTATAGTTGTAGCTTTACTTTGAGTTCCTAGGTAACATCTTTGGTTTAATTCCAAGTGCAAAAACTAAATTTTGTACTTTGATTATAACTGTCATTAATGAACCTGCCATAACTACTGTAACTACCATGGATTTTCACCCTGTCCTTAGCCAGAGCTGATGAATTCCAGGGGCATGAAATGCAAAATTCTTACTCTGCAAAACTTTCCAAAATTAAATATTTGCACTTTTCTTGATTGGCACAACAGCAATAGCCTATAAAGAAATAGTCTTTATATATATATATATATATACACCCACCCCCTTTACACCTCCTCCTTTTTGCATCTGGCCCATGCCCAAAGAGGCAGCAATGTGGCACCAGGATGGTTTTTTTCTGGTAAGTGGCATTCTGCAATTTTTGCCTTCCATGACTCAGAGTAATTTCTTGTTGTAAAATCCCAATTCCTTCCAAGCAAATTTAGACCAGTGCTGTCAAAGATCTGGGTTTAAATGGGATTACAGTAGTGGGAACCTTTAAATTGTTTTTTCTTCCCTGATTTTGGTTTATTTAGAAAGTGAGTTTGGGTAGGTGTTATTTATTATGAATGTTGTTCAAAATCAGCCTTATTTTTTAGGATCCTGAATAGCAGTTACAATGTAAAATATAATTTTGGTAGTAATGGAGCAGGAGGGGAAAGGCCAGGTGGGACAGGAAAGGGGTGAAACAAGATGGTTTTAAACCCAAACCATGTGGGATTCTGATTTTGCTCTTTACAACAAATCTTGCTTTACTTTTTTAATAAAGAAAAGGTTGTTGGGGTGGTTTGGGTTTGGTTTTTTTTTTTTTTTTTAGTCCCAAAGTAGGTTTTTTTTAGAGCCAGGGCCAAACTGAATAGCACCACCAAGGTTAATTCAGTGTTGGGACGAGCATTCAGACTGGAAATTGGTCTGCCAGCTTAATCCCAGCTCATTTCTCTGGAGTTGGAATGATCATTGTAATCACTGATTTTAGACTTATTTTAGCAAGGAAAACATGACCAGCATTGAACTGGGTTTTACCATGGTCCCTAAAATGGACCTGAAATAACGAAAATGGATTTTTGTCTGTGGTTTTGAAGAGAGCTGGATGAAGGCTGTGCTGTCCCTTGTGTCCTTCTCCTGCCCATGCTGGTGCTCTGCTCAGGAGGATTTTGCATCCTTCTAACAAAAAAAAAAAAAAAAAAATCAGGGGGAAAAGGTATTTGTGTGAGGAGAAATTGTGATAGTGTGCAACACAACAAGAATCAAGCCTTGCTCTTTCTTCTGAGACTGATTATGAGGAGGGTGGAGTTGGTTGCAGTTAATTTTATTGTGTTTTTACAAGTCATACTGTTATTTTCTCTTCCCTGTTTGTTCTTACTTGATTTTTGGGAGGATTCAGTTTTTGCTGTTTAATTAGTAGGGAAAATATCCTCCTTTTTAGTCTTGCATCATGGGTTAGACCCATGTTCTGACATGGTGGAGCTTGTGGACCCTTTTAAGTACAGCTTCATTATTTATAAGGCATTAATCAGATTAATTTCGTAATAGTTTCCTGCTAATCCTGCCATTGTTCCTTAACTCAGAACTAACAAAAGCACAATTTTAATACCCTTTTAGTTGCTACAACATCCTTCTATTATTGGTTATATTTTTATTAGAGAGTACTTTCAAACAGTTTCCTAAAATCTTAAAATGATTGAGCAACATCTTAAAATTACAGCACTTTTACTGCTGATAAAAGGACAATTTCTCAAGCAAATCCCCTTTTTATTAAAATCATGTTTCTTTGTCAGTTGAAATTTGTAGGAGTTTTCCTCTTTCTGTATAATCCCAGTCCTTGTGCCAAGCAGATTTTTTCTAGCAGTGATATTGAGGCTCACTTAAAAATGTGTTTCATTTGTGGAAAAGATCCTTTTAGTGATTCTGAGAGCATTTATAGTGGGAGTACTTAACATCCTGACATACAGCAATAAACACCAAAATCCTAATTACTTGCACATTATTTTGTTATTACTGAAGAAACCTGTGTTTGAACATCACTTCCTTTTCCAGTTTGCAAGGGGCCTCATTTCTAAGGTCTTTTAATGAGATTAATTATTTTTCTGGTGTCTTCTCCAGTTCTGCTTTATAAAATACTTCTGTGTTATGTGATACAGAGCTGTGCTATTGAGGAAATTTTATGACATTAGGTAGCAGAACAGAAATTTTACCTCATGCAAAATTAAAAAAAAAACCACAAAAAATCACTCCAAATCCTTATAGTTAAAAGAAGAAGCCTTTAAAAAAGTTGTCTGATTACCTGCATAGATAACCATATTGATTTCATTCTCTTTTAACTGCTGTTCATCTCACCTTCAATAGCATTTTAAATACGCCAATAAAAATGTATATATAATTACAAAAAGGCTATTATAATCAAAATTTAAAGGTCATCAAGCAGATTTCTGAATTGATGTCCTTAAAAAGTACATTATTTTCAATGATGATGAAAACTTATTCTTTCTGTACCAAGGAGGATGATGGAAACTGCTTCCATGCAGATGGAGAAGAGACTTCCCCACAACAGCTCCCATGATAGGGTCATTGAGGTGTCAATTACATATTTTATATTTATAGAGCACTTTTCTTCAGGAAAGATTCCTAAATGGCCTCCCAGCTCCTACCTCATGCATGGGAGATTAATGTATTATTTTTCCTTTTGGAATTGGAGTGGCTCAGGAATAGTAGATATGTTCTGTTAAATGGAATCTTCTTTTCATAAAAAAGGAGGTAGAAGGGGGTTGTAGGCATTGCTGGAGGTGTCACATGAGGTTTTTTCCTGCATTATGTACTCTGGGATAGCTTTCTTTTTGGGAAGGGCCTTCCTTGGAGCAGGGACCCCACCTCTGATTTCACTTATTCTTGATACTGATTAGGGAGAGAATGAAAGTTTAGAAAGCACTCACAACTCCTTTTAATAACAGCTTATCTCCTTTTAGAAATTGTATCTATATTCTGCTCTGAAACAATGTTTTACAGTCCCATCCTGTGTAGGTCTCAAATTAAGGTGGGTTTAATTGCTTTGAAGGAGCTTCACAAAAATGGGCATGATTGCAAGGAAGGGTTTTTTTTCTAATTTTGGGGATAGACTCATTATGTCAGCAGTAGTTTCTGATCTGTTAGAGTTTGGTTTATGTGGAAAACCTACAGCAGAAGTGCTGATCTCTTGGAGTTAAGTTTGCAGTGCTTTTAATGCTCAGCTTGTCGTGGGGTTATTTTTTTCCAAGCTTTTTCTCTCTGGAGTCTTTGAATTTCATAAGTGAATGGAGTCTCCAGTTTCTCTCCTTGGCCATTAATTCACTGCTTAAAAAAGCTCTTTGCATGTTACATTTGACATGGTTATAGATATTCATGTTACAGGCTGCCTGTGTTGTGCTGGCAAGTAAAACACTTCCCTGCACGCATGGAAGATGCATCTATTAATATTCTGTAAACCAGGTTTTTTTTTGTTGTTCAGGATCAAAGCTGGTATGTTAGCAAAAACTTCAAATTCCTGTCTTCTAACCTGCTGGTTAGTTTGTAGGGATATCTCTTCCTTCCTGCTTTATTGCAGGGAGCTACATGGATCTCTCATGCTCATCTGAAGATCACAAAGCAGCTCTTGTTATTCTGGCATTTAAAAGAGACTTGAATGCTTTTTTTCTTAGGAGGAAAAAGCAGGTAAATTAGTGTTCTTCACAGCAGCATTAGCAGTGCCACCAGAGGTGCTGAACAAGGTCCTGGAAAATGCAGAAAACCCAGTTAGCACAGAGGTCTTGAGAGAAAGGAGGGAAGGCAGGTAGTTCTGGGAGGCTGTAATTAGGGCAGATTTTATAAATATTTTTGTGTTCCTAAAAATGCCAGCATGTATTATCTCAGTCAGTGATGACAATAACCAGCAGCAGGGGAGAGGGGAAGGGGAAGTGGAGAGAATTAATACACAGTAATGTGGCCATTCCTCTTGTCCTAGGAGCAGGAGTGAAGAATCACAGCCTCTCTTTTCCCAACAAAGAGCTGGTAGGAAATTACAGCTTCATATAGGAAGCTTCCAAAAGCCATGATGTCCTCAGATTTTCATGTTAAATCATGCTCAGAATTTTATAGTTCAGAGCAAGTTGTGTGCCAGAATCCCAAAGGCTTCGTTGTGAAAGCAGCTTTGCAAAGTGAGAGGGGAGGACGGTCCCAGCTTCATTATGAGCCTGTTGCAAGGAGCTGCTTTGTTTTTATGGCTTCATATGCTTTGGCTCAAAATGCAGGAATCAAACAGGAGCTTCTTCTTGTCATTATACAGGTGCATGAGTCAGCTTCTTGTTTAATTTTTCACAGCCTTTTCAGTTGTGCAATAAAATCATGTTGAAATGCTTTTTAGTACTAAACATGTTGTTTCTCTAAAAGTTTCACTTCAGTTGGCTGTAAAAATATTCAATTTTCCATCCACACAATGAGAATTATCTGCAGGAGGGGTTTATAGCCTGGCACCCAGATTTACCAAAGCAGGACAAAAGGTGAATTCTGGCCATGCAGCTTCAGGTCAGATCAAGGTAATGAAAACAAAAAGTGACCAAAGAAACTCTTTGTGAAAATGTTATTATTCCTAATGCTGGTCCTGGGAGATATGAACACTGACTGGAAAGGTCTAGGTTGGAAGCAAAGGAAAATGAGAATTTTGCTGTTTAGGATGTCCCCAGACTCTAGGAGGAAATGCATTGTCCACGCCAGAGTGGAAAACCATGTTTTATGTAATGGAGAAGATTAGAGGTGTTTTTCTGCTTCTACTTTAAAAGAAAAACAACACAAATCAACAACAAAACCACCTTTAAAACAGTCCTGGTGGGTTCCCCACCCTTTTATTTATTTTAGACCATATTCCTTTTACTCTGAATGGAATATTAAAAAAAAAAAAAGTGCCTAGAATTCAATGCACCATTAGTCTTGATTTTCTTCCTGTATGACTGAAGCAATTGTTTGAACTTTACTTCAGGTTTATTAAATGTAGAAAGTATCAAAGAAGCATGAAGCTTCCCACTCCTTAATGGCCTTGATTCCTGCCAAAAGTGCATATTCTTCTCCTGCATCTTCCCTGTACGTGACTGCAGGTCCAAATTATTTGTTGCTTAGCTGAGAGCAAATAGGTTCAGGCAGTTTTCCCTGCCAGATTTAAAACATTAATGCTTTCAAAACAAATAAATTCATTTTTTCTTCCAATTAAAAAAAAGAAGTCATTCCTGTTTGAGCAAGGCATGAGAAATTGCAACCCTCCCATCACGGTGATGAATTTTAGGATATAAAGCCTTCCTCCAAGCAATGTGAAATGCTTTTAAAAAGGAGCATTTGGGAGAAAATAAACGAGCTTCATCTTGTGCTTGAGGAATTAACTTCCACTTTAGTGGTAGAAATTGGAAACACCAATATAGGGAGTGAGTAGGAATCAAGTAGAGAAAAAAGGATTTTGCTCCATAATTCCAGGTGTTTAAGCATTTATTTCAGTTTCTGTGGAGAGGGGAAGTTAGGATCATCTTTCTGTTGGACTTTTCTGCAAGACTTTTTAGCCAAGTCCAGGAAAAAAGGTCTCTATAATTTTGGGCTGCTTGGTTTAGTGTTTATCTTCAATGACCTGCCAGGGACGTTCAGGATGTGCAGAACACACTTTGGGTGGAGCAGAGAGGAATCAGCACCTTGCATTACCACATGTGTTAAATGGAGGCTCAGCTTGGTTTTTTTGGAGAAAAGCTGGACAGAACTCAGGTTCCATGGTCCATCAGCTGTACCTGGCAGATGTCTGCTTAACCTGTTAACTCCCATGTTGATGGAGGGTCACACACTGTTTTTCTGGTGCTTTTATCTTCCATGACAGAACAGCCTTGTTCCTGAACCCTAGTGATGTGTTAGTTAGTTCCTTTAGTTCCTTAGTTCCTTTGATGCCTTAAGTTTTAGCCTTCATATTTTTAATATTTTTTATATTTTTCCGATTCTGTGCTGCTTTGGTGTGCAGTTCTGAACTTCATATTAGGGGATGGTGAGCTCTCTGCACAGAGCTGGGAGACAAAACAATTCCTGCTTTAGCTGGGGACCAAGGACAAATGATCCAGATCTCGGGCCAAAGAGTATAAATAATGATAAATTGGGGAGAGAAAAACAAAAAGGATGGGACTTGATGGGCTAAAGCTGGAATTGGACAATTAACTGCAATATGCAAGTGGAGCAGAACTCATCAAAGTGAGAGACCCTGTGACCAGTTCTTCATTTTGGAGCCATTTTGGTTCATCTTGGGTGCAGCCCTGGCTGGGCTCTTGTGCTGCCCAAGGTGGATCCATTGAGGCCTTTTAAAAAATAAACTTTATACTTTAACTCTGTCCAGCCTCTGTTCTAGGCCAGCCTTCTCAAGGCATCACTTTTCTCTTCGTCTGTCCATAACATGGAGAACATGCTGCCACCTGTCTATTTGGAGCAGTGTCTTATATTTGAAATCCCATTTTCTCCATCATTTTCTCTTTCCCCATCCAGCATTCTTTTGATGATTTTAACCAGGGATTATTTTGAAGCATCCTGTGCTTTGTTATCCAGTTCCTCCTGCATCCCAGAACTGCCCCTGTTTCTTCCTGGCCTGGTTTGTGCTGATGCCAGAGAAGCTGGTTTCACTTTCCTGATTCCTGAGCAGGCTGAGCTGCCCTCCTGCCTTGCCTTGCCTGCAGATGAAGCTTCCTGGGCCTCTCTGATCATTTCCACTGCTCTGGAGGTTCTCAAATTGAGCTATATCAGTTTTGAAATGCAATACCCAAAGCCAGCAAAGCCTCAGCTGGAAGATTTTGTCCAACACTCACTAGAGCAGAAGAATTATTTCACATCTTATTGGCTTTCTGTGTGGGTTTGCTCTTCTCAGAACGATATCTCCCTCCTTTGAAACAGAAGGACACTGTTGAGTCATGTTCAACTTGTGATCCAGCATTATCACTACTTTTATTTTTTTTTTTAAGCTGCTGAGTACCCAGTTGTTCCTGCTCAAGTGCAATCTTTTACATTAAACATTTAAATTGAAACTTAGGGTTTAGGGGTTTTTGTGCTTGTTAGGGTTTCTGTTGATTTTTTCAGTTTGTGAAGTTCCCTTGGAACTGTAATCCCCTCATGTCACTGTTGTACACACCAGGCTCCTGGCCTCTGCAGATTAAATAACTTTATCTGTCACAGGGTTATTGGGGACAGTGGAGTGGGGCAGATCCAGGCAAGAACCTCTGTCTTGGTTTGGAAAGACAGGAGTCTGCTAAGGAAGGCAGGAGCCTCCCCTGAAATGGAGAATGTAAACCCTCCCCACCCCTCTGAATTGCTGTAAATTTTAAATTAAGGGGCTCTCAGGCAAAAGTATGGGAGCAGGAAATAACAGTTCTTTAATAGGGAAGAAAAATAAAAGGATAAAATAAACAATGCAGTACACCAGAACAACAGTGACAGAGTCAGAACCCAACCTGACACCCTGTTGGTCAGGGTGTTGGCAGCAGTCCCATTGGAATTGTGGCTCAGCCCTCCTGCAGTGTCAGGGGTGGTTCTGCTGGAGCAGGGATCCTGTAGAGAAGGATGGATTCTTCCTCTGAAGATCCAGGGGAAGAAGAGGCAGCTGCTGTTCCTCTGGGGAATCCAGTGGAGAAGCCGTCCTGGTGCTCCAGAACCTCCAGGTTATATCCATGTAGGAATGCTTGGCTCCTCCTCTGGGCTCACATCTCCTAATGGGATGCTGTAGCTCTTATCAGCCATGCAGGGACATTCAGTAGCTGTTATCAGCAGATGTCCCCTCCTGAGGGAGGAGTGATTGTGGTCACTCACTGAGAGAGATAAGGCAAACTGCCCACAGTGACAAAATACAGCTGCCATACAGATGGTAATGGAAAACATCTTGCCTTGCAATCTGGAACACCTTTCAGTACCCACCAAAGGGTTTGATAAACTCCTGCTGGTAACTTCTCGCTGTGCTGCTTTGTGGTCCAGAGCAGGTTTCCTCACCTTCCTGCAGGGTGTGCTCAGCAGAACTTCACTGAAGCCTCCCTCAGCTACAATTGTGGCATTCCCTGTTTTTTCCTGTCATTCAAGCTCCTTTGCACATCAAAGAAGGAATCAGTTTTAACTTGCTTTAACAACTTGATTTTTTGACAATTTAGAGCCACCTATGGGGTATCCTCTAGGTGCTTATAAGCAGGTGGTGATTCATGTTAGTTTTCCTTGATTTCTGAGGAATTGCCCAGCCCTCCCTGTCCTCTGCTACTTTTTCTGCCACTTTAAAAATATGCTGTATACTTGGCCTTTTTAGGTCCTTTTAAAAGTAACAACAAATGTCTTGAATGATTTGCCAGTTCTTCAGCACACACAGTGACAAAGTTTATGAAGCCAAGCCAGTCTGAAAATACCTAAACCCTTTAATTGACATCTTTGTAATCTGTTCCAGATAAAGTTTGAAACCCTCCCCTCTCCTCTCCTCATGCTATCCATCTACTGACAGGTCTTGTAGTAAAAGCTGATGCAAGAAGACATCCCTTGTGCTCTTGATGTCCCTTTTCCACCGTGTGATCTGCCAGGGGTCCCTTTGCTTGTCATTCCACTGTTCCTTTATTTATAAAAGGTGTTTCTTGCTACTTATTGGATTTCTTGCTGGTTTCTCCCATTCTGTGCTGGAACACTTCTGATTTCATTTCCAAATGTTTATGCTGTATGTTTATTCTTGCCTTTGGCAGTCTCACCCAAGTGTTTCATCCCTTTCATTTGAGGTCAGGGAAGAGCTTTGCTTTAGCCACTGGGCCCTTTTCACACTCCTTCTCTTTAGGTTTGGACCTGTCTTTAATTGCTGCTATTTAAGATTCTGGTAAGCTCTTGCTTAACTTCTCTCCCCCTTAGGTTTGTGATCTACAAGTTTTGTGAATTTGTTGCTCTGTTGTTTTGAGTTCTGTGTGTCTCACAAACCCTCTCCCCAACCTTCCTCATTTGGAGTTCAGAATAAATCCCCACTCTAAAAGCTCCCATATTTGTTCTCTGCTTTTAGGTATGACTAGAGGCTTTTTTTTCCCTACAGATATCTAAATTTTGAAGTAAATTTTTACAATCCTTGATGTTTGACACAATCCTTCCCCTTTTTTTGGCCCCTTTTCCCCGTGTCCATCTCACTGTGCATTTTGCACAAGGCATATCCCCACTGTGAGCAGCATCCCAGGGCTCTGCCCAGCTCGGTGCTCAATACATGCCAGGAAACCTGAAAGCAGCAGTAACAAGGTGTGACAGAACTTGATTGCCCTGATTTTTACTCCTTAAAAATGTGCAGAGTCAAGTCTGTGGTGGTGCTACTGACACTGTGATTGGATTTACTGAATTCACTGATGTAAATCCATCCTGACTGTGTGGATTGCAGCCCTGCTTGGACTGTGGATGTGTTTGCATTTATTCAGGAGCTGGTTGATCATAATTGATGAAGACAGGGGGTGGGAGGGCAGAATTGATAACTTTCTGGGGAATGCTGGCAGTAGGTACTGTAAGGAAATGAAGTCTCTTATTAAACTGGGCTAACTAGACATGCTGACAATTCCTGAAGTATCATTTGCTGCCCAGTGCTTACAGGAAAGGTGTTGTTAGGAGGTGAAATTTGATAATCAGGTATCACAAAGCTTGGAGGAGGTACCTGGAGGAAAAGCCCAGCTCTGGTAGGTGTCAGTTCTCCCTGGGACAGCACCACAGCAATTCCTTGGATTGAAACATTCTGGTTTAACCCTGGCTAATGAGCCTGAGCATTACTTGCCCTCAATAACCCAATTTCTGACTGTTTGGGGATGTAGAATAGGAATATCTGCTGCAATTGGTGCTGCCCAGTTGTGTTAGGAAGGAGGTGGAATTAAGGTTGGTAAAAAAAAAAAGGCTTTAAGAGTCTGAGCATCATCCCCAAACCAGGATAATGCTGGAAATTCCTCCTCAGCAGAACTCAGTCCTGCTGTCGGCAGCTGAGGAGGCATCAGAAACAGCAGGCAGGTATTTGGAAAGCAGCTTTCCACATGTAAGGAAGTTTTAGTGTGCCCAGGCACAGTGAACTGGAACAGACTTCAGGGCTAGGAGTAGAAAAAGGTGGTGAAACTGAGGAGGAGGAGGAGGCCGTGGCCATTTGCCAGGACCCAGAATAAGGATGACTTTAAGTGATTTAAGGCTGGTAGAAATGACTGAACACAAAAGAAGATGTGCTGAAGTTAGGATGTGAGATGAATCCAGGCATTTATCAGTTTTCATTTATGAAAACTCAGTATAAACGTCATTGTTGTGCTCCAATTCTGACTTTACACTCCTGGTTCCATCTTCATAAATAAACCTTACAAGAAGCAGAAAGATGTTTTTATCCTATCACAATGACAAGTGTATTTTAATCACGCTGGGGTTTTTTTTCATAATGTTGGCATGATGGGTTTTATTGTGTGTGGAGTTGGGAGGAATTGTAGGGAAATGCTGCATTAAGTAGATGAGGGGACCAATAGAGTCCATGGATTCACTGCTAACACTTGCAATAATTGTCCATTACTACTTCTTAAGAACAGCTCTCCTGCTTTTAAAACTGCCAGCATGGGGTCCTTAAGAACCCCATTTTGGGTGGAAGGAAACACAGTTGTAATCAAAACAATGATTACCATTGCCTTCATTTAAATGCAGAAGGAGAAACTAATGTGTGCTCTAAAGGGATGTAAAAAATTTACAAGTAATTCCTGGTTTTGAGGTTAGGTTTCTGATGTCCATGGGGAAAAAGTTAATTTCTTAGCTTTCACTTTCAAGTGAATATTTTTGTATTCATTTCTCACTCTGCATTTAAATGAAGGTGATAGTAATCATTGTTTTGATTACAGTTGTGCTTCCTTTCCCCTGTAATGGTGTTCTTGAGTACCCCATGCTGGTCGTGCTAAGAGCAGGGGAGCTATTCTTAAGGAGGAATAATGGACAATTATCTGAACATTAATAGTGAGTCTGTGGACTTCTCAGGACTCCTCAGCTCTCAGAGAATTCTCCTTTTCCTCGAAAGTGCAGGGAAGCTCCCCAATAGCCTTATCTAATCACACAAAGTTCAGTTTTGCAGCTCTCCATCAAGCAAATGCAGCTCTGTCTCCATTTCCACAAACAGAATTACAAACAGATTCTGCATTCCCTGTCCCAGGCTGTTGGACTGCAGGATTTTTGTGTGTAACTCTTAAATACCAAACTGCAGAAATACTCTATAACTGTCAACATAAATACAGACTTTTGTGCCATTAGTAAAGGGTGATGACAGGCTGCATGAAGAACACATTCCCTGTCTCTGCCATTCTTCCTTTCTCCCACTCTCCACCCACCCACTCCTTTTAATGTTATTACTATTGTTATTATTTTTTTTTTTTTTTTTGTAGCAGGCATCATATCTGGGAGCAGGGGATTAAATGAATAATTCCATTTGGCAACAGGCAGGCAGCATCAGTGCTGGAATCCTGTCTGTTCTTTAGTAATATTAATGTTGTAGAATATCATCAGGGGGGAGGTGGCTGACTGGAAACTTGCAGATAAATGTGGAGGGGGGGTTATTTGGTCAGCATTGTTTGTTAAAGCATTTAACCACACAGGAGCAGCAACACTGCAAAAATACTCTCTGCATATGTTTTGAAATGCTTTTTAATCCTGATTTTTACTTTGAAACTAGAAATATAATGCATTTTATTTAGAATTATGGTGCT